>NC_071393.1:35454850-36094257 GCF_022682495.2 Desmodus rotundus
TCCCTTGCTGCTTTTAAGATTCTCTATTTGTCTTTTAAACTTCCCATTTTAGTTGCGATATGTCTTGGTGTGGGCCTCTTTGGAATCATCGAGACTCCCTGTGTCCAGGCTTCTAACGTTCTCTAGAATCTCACCTTTGATTCCGAGCACACCTACTTGGTAAATTGGTTCTCAAAAAACCCATTTAGTATTGGGTTATTCCTTCATTCGTTTGGTCATCTAGTGATTTATCATTACAATGTTTCCAAATATTGTAAGGAGGTGGAATTTAGGTTTACCTCCTCTCCTGGGAGCAACACAACAGCCACATTTGGTAGATACCTTCGGCCTGAATTGTTCATTCAGTACAAATTTATATGTCAGGCCAAGGTCCGTTGTTGAAGATAAAGTGGAGTACAAGACTGGCCTTGTCCTCTCCCCTATGGAGATTACAGTGAAATCAATGAAAACAAGACATTCACCTAGCATTCCTGATGCATGTTGAGGAAAACGAAATGAAGACACAGCCCCTGCTTTCCTCTGCAGGCAGTTGGGCACAACATAGAACAAAACTTAACAAAACCCTAAATGATGTGGCTCAGAAAGGAGAGGAGGGGGCCTAAATAGGGCCGGACACTTAGGGTTTCTGAAAGGGAAAGTACACCTAATGGTGAGTGTGGTGTGAGAAGAAAGTACTTGCAGGACAGCCATGAGCAACCAGGGCTAGAGCCTGAAGATGGAGACAGATGTGGCCTCCAATGTTAGGCCCTCCCAGACACTGCGGGTTGCGTGCTGTCCTCGGTCCAGCTGGCCTGCTCAGTGCTGCCCCATCCCAGGGCGCACAACTGGGACGTTCCCGTTCTGCCTGTGCACTGGGGACACAATCAGCCTTCAGCTGCTACAATCTACCGCATCATTTTCTTATATTCGCTTCCCCCCCCCCTTTATTTGAATACAATTCAATCAGAAGTAGCCTCCATCTTCAACATTTTAGCTAATCCTAACTTCCGTGCAAACATAATCCAATTCTACCTGGGAAGCTAAAACATGCAGTTTCTCTGTAAGGGTCCTGTGGAAACTTCCTGACTATTATATAAACCCCACCACAGCATGCTGGGCATAGCAGGAACCCAACTTAGTAACTCCCCTCGACGAACCCGCGTTCCGGGTCTGCGGCGTAGAAGTTGTGGCAAGGAGAACAAAGAGGCTGACTTTGCCGCAAGCACCTGATTTCATCGTGAGGACTGCAAAGAGCCATCTGGGGGCGTCTGAAGAAGCCGCTAGGGAAAGGATCCCCGCGGACGGAGGGTCGGAGCAGACGGGGGCCGGGGTCTGCAATCTGGCCTAGGGTCCCCCGCAGCCCGCGTTTTCCCTTGCAGCGCTGTAACGACCCCGGGGCGACCAGCAGATTCTGCACGCTTCCCGGGACGGCGCAGGAGTCACGGGCTGTCCACGCCACACGAGGGCGCGGTCGCGCCCCGCAACACCGAGGGGGCATAGTCCTCGGAGAGCACAGCACCGAGAAGCCTCCGCGCGGCGCGTCCCCAAACCCCAGAGCCGCGCCCTCCCCGCAACCGGAAGTGGGCCCCCAGCGCCGCCTGCCGGCCTGCTATTCACAAGGGGCGGGGCGGCCGCGGGAACTGCAACTTCCAGAATGCCGCACGGAACTTCCGGTTTCCGGCGAGGGGACCGGAGCGAGTGTTTACGCCGGCGGCTCTGCGGCCGGGTTCGTTCCGCGGGACGGGTGAGGGCGCTGGGCCCGGGCCGCGTGGGCTCCACTCGCGGTGGCAAGTTAGCCGGGCCGCTGGGAGCGGTGGGGTCGTTGCTAAAGAGCGGCCTCCCCACCACTTAGGTGTCTGTGATTCTGTGCCGGCGACTTCACCTTTCTGGGTCTCGCTTGCCTGGTATGTAAAATGTGGATGATAATGCCTGCCTCAGTGAATGGTTGTGAGGATTAAATGAGATATGGTATGTACATAAACCTATTCCCTCCCGTATCATGACTGGGGACCTGGGAGATACCTGCAGGATGGCTTGGGGTCTGGTGAGCAGCCTGTCAACCTCACAACTTTTTGTATCGACCCTACTGGAGGACTCTTCGGAAGCAATAGTGATCATAACAAGGAATTTTCTTGCCTAACAAGATTCTTCAAACCTCAGAGTTTCTGATGCGTTTTGGGGGCACCCATGTGTGCTACGCAATAGGACAGTAAAAGCAAAAACATTCTCGTCTTTACTTTCAAGAGCCCCCAAGAATGGGTTAGGGGGAAGGTGAGATTGGAAGTAAACAGATATCTGTAACTCTTTGCCCTGAAGGAATGTGGAGACTCCGGGAGAGGGAGAGAGGACAGAGGTGGTGATATTTGGGTTGGTCTTGGTAGGAGTTTGCGAAGTTTTGCTGAGAGGACAAAGGAGGGGAATTACATGCAGAGTTAGCAGGTGAGCAGGGGTGTAAAGTGAGGCAACTTTGTTTTGAATGGAGGCTTAGTGGGGGTGGCCTTACGCGCAGGGGAGGGTGAGACAGGGTTCTCTTGGCAGGAGGCTGGCAGCGGGAACAGATGTAAATGTGTTTGTAAGGCTGTGGAGTTTACACTAATTCGTAGAGGTGGTTTAGAGTCATCGGGGGAGTTCTAAGCAGAGGGGTGGCTTGATCATATCTATGTTTTTATTTTATTTATTTTTTAAAAGATTTTATTTATTTATTTTTACACAGAGGGGAAGGGGAGGGAGAAAGAGAGGGAGAGAAACATCAATATGTGGTTGCTTCTCATGTGCCCCCTACTGGTGACCTGGTCTGCAACCCAGGCACGTGCCCTGACCAGGAATCGAACTGGTGACCCTGCGATTCACAGGTGGGTACGCAATCCACTGAGCAACACCAGCCTGGGCTTGATCATATCTGTGTTTTTAAATGAGTCGGGTGGCAGCATGGCTGTTTGATAGGTAGAGGCAAGAGCCAGGGAACTTGTAAAGCTCTTGTAACAGTTTGAGCAAGAGGCGTGAACCAGAAATGAGTGTAGGTAAAGGAGGGGGTTGGATGATCTCATTTGAACCTCACAACATCGCTTCAGGTGGGCTGATGCTTTTACGTCTCCTTTAAAGGTGGAGAGACTGAGGCCTAGAGAGCGGAAGTTCCTCGCCATCCATCACAGAATTAGTAGAGAGGACCCCAGGTGCTCGTTCTGCCTGGACGCTGCACCCTGTGCTTTTCCTGCCGTGTCTCACTGAGTTATCTCTCATCCAACCTCGTGGTGAGGTGCCGATCGATGGATGGCGTAAGGTGGTGGTCTGTCCTTTAACCACTAAGGAGGGCTCATTTCCTTTGCAGGGAGAAAGAGAGAGCGTGAAAGAGAGAGGATGTCTCTCTCAGATTGGCACCTGGCGGTGAAACTGGCTGACCAGCCACTTGCCCCGAAGTCTATTCTTCGGCTGCCAGAGACAGAGCTGGGAGAATATTCACTGGGGGGCTATAGCATTTCATTTCTGAAGCAGCTCATTGCTGGCAAACTCCAGGAGTCAGTTCCAGACCCTGAGCTGATCGGTGAGTCTCTGTGAACTGGAAATGGGCGACTGCTCTGATCTCTTTTTGGGGAGGGTACTTCTGGAATTACAGGGGTAAATTCAGAAGTTGGGATTTGTTGCCTCATTAATGTTAACACTCTAGGGAAGTGAGTATTGGGTGAAAAGAAACGTCTGTTGAATAATAAAACTATTGGTTGCCATTTTAGTTGTGTATTCAGCCACCCCCACTTCCCACTCCTGATCCTACCCCTCTTTGGTTCTGTCCTTGCGTCCTTTGTACATGTTCCTGAAAACCTCCCTCCTTTCGCCCCCATTATCCACCTCAGTTGTGTGTTATTCAGAACTACTTTATCACAGAGTTCCTTAACTATGACATTTTTGAATTCTTTCTGAAAGAGCAAGAATTTGGGGCAGAACAGGGAAGGGGGAGCTGGTCAGGGAAATACTCTAGTATGTGGCATTTTGAGTTGGTCCTAAGGAATGATTAAAAGGATTTTGTTTGTTTCTTTGGTTGTTAGAAGGAAGTCAGTAAACAAGGAAACACAGATGGCAAGGGCATTCTAAGTAGAAGAAGAAGGAATTAAATGTAACAAGTTATATTATGAGGGATCCAACTGGCAAACAGTGCATTTTCAGTCCTGAGAACACTGGGCTTCTCCTCCGTTGTTGTATCCCCCATTCATTTAATTGAGCAGCCTCCACAATGTTGAGCTCTACAGTTTTCTTGTACACAGATCCTGTATTTTATGAGTTTGTACTTGCTAACAATTGTTATTAAAATGTATTTATTAAATAACACTACTTTATAAGCAGATATCATTCTCTAGCTATTTGTCTGATGGGAATAAGGTTCCTAGGGGACAGAAACCATCTACATTGTTTTGAGGCGCAAAGTATAAATGGATAATTCTTTTTTTTAGATCTGATCTACTGTGGCCGGAAGCTAAAAGACGACCAGACTCTTGACTTCTATGGCATTCAGCCTGGATCCACAGTCCACGTTCTGCGCAAGTCCTGGCCGGAGCCTGATCAGAAACCAGGTGAATGACAGTTGGCCCTTGGGCAGAGCTTCTGTGGTGTCAAGGGAAGGGTGTGTGGGTTTTTGAGGCACAGGCCTGGCTGGCTGGAGCAAAGGGACAATTTAAGGAAACGGTAATAGAAGACAGATTATCTTTATTACTTATTGGGTTAGACCCCCTTGATAAAACAAAACACAGTTTGACCTTCTTACCGCCAGTACCATTCACGCACGGATGGGGAGTTGTTTCTCTCCTTTTGAAGGTCATTGTCCACTGTTCTAATGGGGTGATATGTGTGTGTACTTAAATTTCTTTAGGTTAACAGTTTATTTCTCAGTGAACTTTGCATCTTTTTGTTATTGCTCTCATTAGAAAAAAAGCTGGGGACTCCTTGGATTCCTTCAGTGCAGCGATTTTCAACCGTTGTGCCCCAAGAATTTTTAGAATGTGCAATACCAGACTTTAGTCAGGGCCACTGACCTCTTTTCCCTTACATTGTCACATAAAAAAATGGCAACGGCCAACACAACAATAGCCAACCTGTGTGGATGAGTCAAAATTAGACCTTTTTTCTTGTCAGAACAGCGCATTGCATTTGTTGGCGCGCTGCAGAATTTTAGTAACTAGCGTGTGTGTGCCCCGAGGGGAAAAGGGTTAGAAATGGCTGCTTTAATGCCTAATGTGGTTGGTTCTCTTGTCTTCAAAATCTTGTTTTCAAAGCTGCCTCAGGTATCGATGTGTTCAGTCAGCTCCCTCCGCCTGCTAGAGTGGTAATTTATTTTTCTAAAACTTGAAAATACTCGAACTAGTATTAAAGTAGCTCTTGGGGAAAACCTGCAAAGCCTCTACCGTCTGTCCTTTGGATTGCTTCATAAAAGGCGCTGCTTGTAATTGATCATTTACATTTTGCCTCTGTGTTTTTAAAAGCCTCCCCAAGGATAAAGTTAGGCTACATGAGAAGGTCAGCTTTGTTAAACTGGAAGTCTGACATTTTTATAGTGTTCACGCTTGCTGTGACTGGTTATCAGCCTGAAATACACTCTTTTCAAATATAAACATAAAGGAGAAAGACCCTTTGTGCTCTGATGGGATGGGATGAGAGAAAAAGGCGCCTCCGACGCCCAGAGGCCGGCCTGCGCCCGGGCAGGCCTTGGATAGGAACCGGTTCACACACCACGGACGCCTACAAGGCCGCTCAGAGACTGAGCGGGATCAAGACAGAAACAAGTGCCCTCTCATTCGTGCACAGAGGCAAAAATCTGAACAGTGTCCAAACCACAGAAATCGCCAAATATCCCTCTATTATGAGTGCTGCTTCTTTGCGTTACACTTTTATCCTTGCCCTAGTTTTCCTTTAGGTAAGAATTACTAAGATACGCAATCACGAATGCACCCCCACTGCCTGACAGCATCCGGTGCAAAGCAAAACCATATCTTCTTAAACTTCCCCCCGGATCACCCATCCAAGGCCCAAACCTATAGTGAGTCCTTTCTGAAACCCTCTTGTGGAGATGCCCCGCGCAAATCAGCCTGGTATTTGGCAATTGTGTGTTTTTGTTGATCTCGTCTTGTTTCTCCTGCTGTCCTGAGCGTTCCTTCATGTCAGGGACTCTTATGTGTTACATTCTTGTGCCTCGCCCAAGAGCAGGCGTGGAGTACATGCTTACTGTGAGTTTGCTGAATGAATGAATTAGGCAGTTTGCTGAAGGTGAATACTTGGCAGGAGAGAGACTCCTCCCAATCAGCACTGTAGGTAAGGGTGTAGTTCCACATGCAGCCACAGGGGGGCCATGGGCCTTGCTTGGGGAGTCGTCCTCCTGGAATGAGTGGGCAGAGCACAGTCCATACCTTGGGTCCCAAGTAGCCCTTGTAGGTGAGGGCAACCACACTTTTAAAAGTGTGACCCAGGGGGACCTTCCCTGCTCCCCTTCTTTAACCACATTCCTCACCTATGAAATGGGCCGATATCCTAGGTAGGAGAACAACTAAGTAAAACTAAGACAACTGCTGAACTTTCATATAAATATACGTATATTTATATGAAAGTTTGTATGTATATATATTCTCCAATAAATCAAAACTCCCCAAAATCAAAAGTCAAACAGGAACTTTGAGTCCTAAAGAGACACTTGATAGCGAGCATGTGTGAAAGTTTAAGAACCCTAGAAGTACAGCTATTTTCTTGGTCCCTCTTGTATTTTTTTATTAAAAATAATATTAATTGAAAATAATATTAAAAATAATTTTCCGGGTCTGTGGGTCTCAGGAAGCCCTGTGTTCCCCCAGAGAGGCTGTCTCAGCTCCACAGTGTTGGTCTCCATCCAGTGATAACGGTACAGCCTCTCCTGACCTTGGCCTCACAGAATGAATAGGATTGCAGCCAAAGGACCCGCGTGTGGTCTCCGCTGGACCTCAACCTTGGAACTTGGCTGAGCTGCCTGCCCACTGCCCCTCGCCTGGATTTCCTCACTGGGGGATGCCCTCACGTCTTTCTGTGGGAGAGTTGATAAGCAAAGTTGATACGGCTGCAAACTTCCCGATATGTATGACTATGAACTGATAATTGTGTGGAGATCAAAAAGGACTTTTGGCATCTGGAGACACCTTTGTTATTGGCTCATAATGAGAGCTGTTGTTTTGGAAGCTTGACAAATACAGTTTCTGAAGGAAAATGTCAAAGAGAAAACAATTACCCTGGCTCCTGTCACCCTGCGAAGGGCTGCACTTTCCTTTGTCCCCCCTGCCCTCCCTTGGACCCCGTGCACACTGACACATTTTATGTGGTTTGGTTAGAGAGTGCACACACAACTCTGCGTTCCGTTTCTCTTAACACACTGTGCGGGTGCAGCTCCCCGTCATTCGGAGGGCTTGCAGCACCAAGTACTTCAAACCATTGTGTAAAAACCTACTGCGCGGCTTGTACCTTCCTCCTCCTGAAATGGGAGCGTCCAGGGTTCCTGCAGTGGGGTGAGCAGGGTGTGGACCACAGCAGGCTCTTTCATGTGCTGGCATTCTCTCTGCGGGAACTTGACTTTGAGGATCTTCCGTAGCCTGAAGATGCTTAAAAGAGTGCAGTTTTCATCTCTGTGTTACGAGCGGGTTTTTCTGAATGGGCGGGCACTCGCCTGTCTCGGTGGGGTGACGAGGGGGGGGCCTGCAGACCAGGCCGCGCCTGGCCACATGCCGCAGTGGTGTTCTGTGCCTGCGGCACGGGCAGGGCCCAGCTGCAGGGTAACTGTTGTGTCTTGTCCGCAGAACCTGTGGACAGAGTGGCCGCCCTGCGGGAGTTCCGGGTGCTGCACACTGCCTTGCACAGCAGCTCCTCCTACAGGGAGGCGGTGAGTGTGTGCTGTGCAGCCCCCTGCCTGAGACTGGCCAGACCTGCAGGGGAGTGACTGCTGGAGAGAGCTGTAGAGTGGGAGCTGGGAGCCCGTTGCCATGGCCACCGACGGTTCCTTGGGGAGGTTTTGCGTGTCTGTGGGTCTCAGGAAGCCCTGTGTTCCCCCAGAGAGGCTGTCTCAGCTCCACAGTGTTGGTCTCCATCCAGTGATAACGGTACAGCCCCTCCTGGCCTTGGCCTCACAGAATGAATAGGATTGCAGCCAAAGGATCCACGTGTGGTCTCCCCTGGGCCTCAACCTTGGAACTTGGCTGAGCTGCCTGCCCACTGCCTCTCGCCTGGATTTCCTCACTGGGGGATGCCCTCACTTCTTTCTGTAGGAGAGTTGATAAGCAAAGTTGATACGGCTGCAAACTTCCCGATATGTATGACTATGAACTGATAACTGTGTGGAGATCAAAAAGGACTTTTGGCATCTGGAGACACCTTTGTTATTGGCTTGTAATGAGAGCTGTTATTTTGGAAACTTTAGAAGTATAGATGGGAGAAGGACTAGAGATTGAAGGTTTACTATGATGTTGCCTTTTAGAAAAAATTGTTTGTTTCCCCTCCAGTGAGCCAGGACCTCAGAGAAGAAAGAGGTCCCTCTGATTCCTGGGGCTGTTGTTTTGTTGTGCGGGTGGACGTGCAGGCACTTAGAGGGAGCAGGTCCTTAAGCGGAGTGCAGGAGCCTGCTGAGTGGCTGAGCTCAGCCCTCCCTGTTTCTCCTGCAGGTCTTCAAGATGCTGAGCAATAAGGAGTCCCTGGATCAGATCATTGTGGCCACCCCAGGCCTCAGCAGTGACCCCATTGCTCTGGGTGAGTTCAGAGCTGAACTGGAGGAAGCGGCACCTGTTGGAGGGGCAGAAACCAGAGGAGGGTAGTCACCCTAAAGAGACTGTGACCATGTTTTGAAGAATCACTGGTCTTGAGGGGGGGAACCAAGATGCGATCCGCACACCCAGCCCTCCAAGAGCTGTCAGCCCCTCAGCCTGACTCACATCGTAAATGAAACTGGGGGGGAGGTGTCAGACGAGGGCCAGGGTTCGCCCAAACCACAGCAATCAGGGAGGACTTCCTGCACACCTGGATGCATCAGGGAAGAACCCAGAGATGATGGGAAAAGAGGGAGGCTGGCGTGTGGGCACCCAGCACGTGGCTCGGCTGCAGGGCGAGGTGGCGAGCAGGGACCGAGACGGAGAGCACTCAGTGGTGCAGCTGGGGCTCTGCTGCTTCCGCCTCTTACGTGGGGCGCTTTGTGGTCCTGTGTCCCTGTTGAGCCTCTTCTCCCTTCTGGATCTGGCGGGGTTTCAGTCTCTGAGGAGAGTCCTGTTCTCCTTAGGGGTTCTCCAGGACAAGGACCTTTTCTCTGTCTTTGCTGATCCCAACATGCTGGATACGTAAGTACACCCCTGTGATTAAAGAGCGCCCTGTGTCTCCTCATCTGGTCGGGCCAGAGCCTAGTTGTCGCCCTGCATTCGGCTCTTGGAGCCCAGTCCCTGACTCCCCCCACGTCTGCCTTCTCAGTGTGTCAGGGGTGAGGAAGAGCAGGGTGCTCTGAGGGACGGACAGCCCAGGGCACGAACACGTGTTGCTGTGGAGGGGAAGCAGGGTCTGGGGGGGTGGCTGGTGGGCTGGGCTCAGTTTAGCTCTCATTCAATAGCTCTGGAGGATCCTTAGAAGGATGTGAAGCTGGGGAAGGAGGCAGGTGAGCAGATCCCTGTTGGTTTAGAGCTCGATGGGACAGCAGAGGTTCTGTCTCTTATTTTGCAAGGGAAGAAAAGGCTCCTTCACTGCCCCCCCACCAAGGGAAGAGAGGGGACCTGAGAAGTAGGGGTAGACCCCCGAGCCTCCCAGGCTGTCCTGTCCCATAATGCCGAGGGGAGGGGAAGCACTTACAGTGGACCCCAAGACTGAAGGCCTTGCCACTGTTGCTAGGGGCAGAGCAGAGGAGTGCAAAGCCTACTGGCAGGAGGTGCTGTAGACTGAGGCATTTAAGGGTGGGCACAGGGGCCTGACATTTCCGAGGCCGCCCAGACTTTTGTCATGGCAGAGGTGCCGTTCCTTTCTTACTCACCCTCGGCTCTCTCCTGGCCCTGATCCAGGTTGGTACCTGCTCACCCGGCCCTAGTCAACGCCATCATCCTGGTTTTGCACTCGGTGGCAGGCAGCACACCGCTACCCGGGGCTGAGTCCTCTTCCCGGAGCACGCCCTCCAGCTCATATAGGGACATGCCAGGTGAGTCCCAGGAGAGTGTGTGCGGGCCCCTCGGGGGCTGGCAGCGGCCCAGGAGGCCGCGTTACTCAGCAGCTATGTATAGCACTGGCAGAGGGAGTTCCTCGGGAACTCTGGGTTTGAGTCAGGCAGTGCATCTGTCCTGTAATTTTCCAAGAGCAGAGATGGAAGGGTGCATGTGGAGTGTATCTGAGCTGGGATTCTGGAGCTGCGCCTGTGCCTGTCTGTCCTCCCTCCTGAAATCTGTTCTCCCTCCTCCAGGTGGCTTCCTCTTTGAAGGGCTCTCTGACGATGAGGATGACTTTCACCCAGTGAGTGGCCTGGCTGCCTGCCCTCTGGAGCATTTGGTCCAGGGAGGGCTGATCCCTGGGGCCTGGAGCCCAAGCTGTGAGCTGGTCATAGGCCTTTTGGTGGCCAAGTCCATGCCACACTATTGCTTTCTGACCCTGGCAGCTTGGGGAGGCTCCCCAAGAAGTGTACATGGGACGGGGGTGGGGCTGTTGGGGACTGTCACAGGGCCCCTTTCCTGATCCAGGGTGCCTCCCTTCTCCAGAGGGCCAGGTCCACGCCCTCTAGCAGCACCTCTAGCTCCCGCCCAGCCTCCCTGGGGTACAGTGGAGCTGCTGGACCGCGGCCCATCACCCAGAGTGAGCTGGCCACTGCCCTGGCCCTGGCCAGCACCCCAGAGAGCAGCTCGCACACGCCGACTCCTGGCACCCAGGTATGGCAGGGGGGCGGGAAGATGGAGGCTGGGCCCCAGGGGAGAAGCTTCCCAGTGGCGGGATGGATTTGCCCTTGCTGGCCCCGGTATCTGGTTTGGGCTGAAGTCTGCCTGAGTCCTCACAGGTTTCTCTCTGGGAGACCTTCCTCTGCCTTGCCCTCAGGGCTCAGAAGACCAAGGTGCAGCCCAGTGCCAATGGGTCCCCCTCCTGAGCAGTTCAGGAGGACGCCCCTCCCATTAAGTGCGCTCCCCCATCCCTGGCAGGGCCCAGCCCTCATGGCTCAAGTATTTCTAGTGATGGTCAGTCCAGCTTCTGGTGCTGGGGTCCTAGGCGAGGCCAGGGGCTCGATTCCGTTGCCCTGGAGCTGAGGAGAATGGGTCGTTAGGTGGCCCTGTGTGGTTGTCTTGTGCCGGCCCCATTGGGAGGCTGTGTGTGGGCACGCCAGGGCACCGTGGGGTAACGTGACAGCCGCGGGGATGTGCTGGGAGATGAGACGGCCCCGAGGGTGGCCCTGACCTCTGGTTTGTCTCACTAGGGCCACTCCTCTGGGACCTCCCCCATGTCCTCTGGTGTCCAGTCAGGGACGCCCATCACCAATGACCTCTTCAGCCAAGCCCTGCAGCATGCCCTGCAGGCCTCTGGGCAGCCCAGCCTTCAGGTCAGTCTTCCCCACGCCTGCTGCCCGTGCCGCTCTCCTGGTTACTTGGATTCCGAGCTTCTGCTGTCTGGAGGGCCTTCCCACTTGGCATGCTCCACTCTAGGGACAGCAGGGGCATGGCAGTGTAACAGGAGGATGCTGTCCCCAAGGAAGGTGTCCCTGTGACTTCCACTCCTGCACCCATGACCGTGGCCCGACTCCACTGACCGCCTGGCTTGGATACTACAGCAGTTTTGGTCCATTCCTTCACTCCGCGGGTGCCGCCTGGGTGCTGAGCATGTAAATACTGAGCTTGGGCCCTGGTCCGGCTCCCGGGCTAGAGATGAGCCATCCTCATTGCTGCCAGAGGGGCGTCAGGCAGTTGGTTACTGAACTCGGGGAGCAACAGGGCTAGAAGCCCAGGTCAGGATTGAGGTGAGGGTGTAGGTCCGTCCAGACTTCTAAAGGAAGGGTGTGTAAGCTGATTGTCAAAGAATTAGAGGTTAGCCAGGCAGGGAGGGGGCTGTTTGGGGTGGAGGGACGGTGTCCAGGCATGTGTGGAGGGACATGTGACATTCTGAGAGCTACAAGGCTCAAGGCCGTGTCCTGGTGCAGAAGACCCCGAGATTGGAGCCCGAGAGAGAGCAAGCAGGCGCCTGCCTGCATGTGAGGAGCAGAGGGCCTGGCCAGGGTGGTCAGGAGGGAGCTGTGGAGGGTGAGGCAGGAGTGGCCCCAGCCTCTCTGCCTCATGGTACGCTCACCCAGCGGCCAGGTGGACGGCCCACGGCGTTGGTCTTTCTGCCTGTGTCCATGCTCAACTGTCTGCTTCCCGTTTCCTTTGCTGCTCAGGGTTAGCGTGGGGTTGTGGGTCATTTCTGGGACTTGCCAGGGACAGGGAGGCAGGAAGTATGGAGACGGGTTTAAGCCTGGGGCGGGGGGAGGGGGTTGTCTACCCCGCGTGGCCCAGGTGGACAGTGAGGGGTTGGGAGTGGCAGCTGTGGACAGCTTGTCTTTTTCTTTCTTCATCCCAGCCGGGCGCCTGCTCGCCTTTTCTCCAGCTCTGGAGCTTTCAGTGGTTCCACTCAGCCTGTAAGGGAGTCAGAATTGTTCCGTGGTTTTCTTAAAAGCCCTCCTCCCATGCCCCTCCCGCCTGCAGGAATTTGCATTCCTTCCCCACTGCCCTCTCCTTTCTGCTGTGCAGGCACAGCCTTTTCCCGAGGTTGCACACTTCCCTACTTCATGTAACAGAGAGATTGATGACGCTGTGAAAGTACTAAAAGAAAATAGGGCTTAATGGCTTTAAACCCTTGCAGTTGAGGAGGCTTTTCATAACTGAACATCAAAATCCAGGAGCCATTGTATAAAGAGTAATGTATTTTGAGCTTGTAAAAGTGAACATTTATGTGTAGCGACCATAAACAAATAAGAAAAAAAAAACAGGCAAAGTCTGGGCGCTAACAACAAAAACAATTTAGTGAAAAGGAGATGCCGTGGACTGACTACTCATGGATATGCCGTACAGAGGGCCCTGCACCAGGTGACTCCTCCAGGCCCAGCTCTCAGAACTTGTCCTGGAGGTGTGTGTGCAGGAGGAGAATGACACCTGTGCAGAGGCCGTCACCGCGGTGTCATTCCGATGGCAATGGATCGGAGCTGGCCCGATTACGGTGCACTTCAGCACGTCCGAGTTGTTAAAACATGTGGTGGTTATTCAAAGTTTCTGTGAGTCCCGGCATAGAGAGACATCCAGGACACACTGAGAGCGTTAGGAAAGCAGAAGAGGGAAAAGCAGACAGAGGAACGAAAAGCAGAAGAGGGGTGCACACACAGAAGGGGAGTGTAACGGAAGTGCAAGTGTAGGAGCACGTGTTTGTCTTCTCGGAACAAAGTTGGGCATCCAGGCTGGGCTGAGCGTGGGCGACAGGAAGACTGTTCACTATGTGACGTGCTAAAAAAACGAAGCGGCAAAGAAGTTTTCCCTCCTCACCCCTTTTGCACATGTGCGTGTCTGTGCGTGTGTGTGCCTGTGTGTAGTAGGAGAAAGTAGGTAGTCTTTTGAACTTGAGACGTTGGGTAATTTGTGCTTTTCTCGTTGATCCTTATGTTAAAATGTTCTTTTTCCTTTAATTGGATAGACTTTTAATTTGTTCTTTAAAGCCTGAGCCTCCCTTGCAGTCTTACTAGACATCCTGTGCTGTGCGGAACTTTGAGTGAGAGTTTGCAGTAGGAGCCCCCCTTCCCCCGCCCTCAGAGGACAGCCCTGAGTGGGTCTCTGCAGGGCCGCACCTAACAGCTCTCCCCTGGTGCCGTCTTTCTGCAGAGCCAGTGGCAGCCTCAGCTGCAGCAGCTGCGCGACATGGGCATTCACGATGATGAACTGAGCCTGCGCGCCCTTCAGGCCACTGGTGGGGACATCCAAGCAGCTCTGGAGCTCATCTTTGCCGGAGGAGCCCCATGAACTCCCCGCTCCTCCTGAACCCCCAACGCACTGCCAAGGTGGCTGTCCGTGGGAGGCACTCCTGGAGGTGCCCCATCTCCCATTCCCCAATACACCTGATGGTTGACCTTGGCTTTGTCCAGTGCTTGACCTTTCTGGCTGATCCGCCCTGGTGGAGGCGGGCTGGGGGGGCGGGCAAGCATGGTGTGTGGGCCTTGGAGTTCTGCGATCAGGGGGCAGGGCTGGCCCCTGCGGCGGGGCCCTGGCTGGAGAGTTTTAGTCCCATGTCCTGGCATGCCATGTGGTGCCCACGTTCTCTTTCGGGAGAAGTTTCCAGTGATAGTCCCCAGACTCTTTGGTGCCCTGGGGCATGGTTTCCTCAGGATGTGCCCAAGGTGCTGCCCGGTCTCCAGCATAACTGCCGTGTTACAGCTGAGGCCAGAGGAGGTGGTGCGTCTCAGATGACTGCAGTGTGGGGAGTGGCCAGGTGGACTTTCAGCGGAGGAGGTAGGGGCGGCTTGCTGTCCACACACTGCCTCTCCCAGAGGCTTCCAAAGGGTTCCCTGTCCTTCCCAAGCCAGTCTCGGCTGACATTTGATGCCTGCTCTGTAATGATGCTGGAGTGCAGGCCTTGGAGCTGTGCCAGGAGGCAGGGCCCTCTTTGTCCTGAAAGTGTGAATGCGAGAGCAGTTAAGTAGCTGGACTGAGCAACAGCCACAGGCGCAGGTGTGAGCCTGCGCATGGAAGGGAGGCCCCGACCCCGAGCCGCCGCTCTGTCTGCCTGAACTCTCGCTCCCCTTGGCGTGGTGGCATGGCGTCCCTGCCGCGCTGCAGACAGTCCACACCGCACAAGTGAGTTCCGTGCGCTTCGCGTACTTTGTCGGGAGAAAGTGTCTCCCTTCACGCTGTGCCACTGGGAAGTTGCCGAGGGGTCTGCCCCAACCCCGTGCCTCTGTCAGGCGCGTGCTTCACTCACAGCGTCACCATCAAGGTCATTCAGCTTCTGCTTGTTACCTGGGACGAGAAGTTTGCCACTCACAAGGACTGTCTGCTCTGTCCTTTGTTTCCCAGCCTGGAAGGCCGAGGGAACACACAGCAAGCCTGCTCCCTCTGCTTCGCCAGCATGGCTTCAGTTAAGGAGCCTAGTGTGATTTACTTGCTCCTTGGCCTCCAGTCTTCGTCCACAGCACGTCTGTTCTCTCTGGACGACCTCCAGCTCATCAATGATAGCCCGAAAGGGAGATACTTGGGGCCCACGAGTCCAGAAATGGCCCAAACAGCATGGTATTCTTTCCTTCCTCCAGAAAACGTGAACTCTCTCCACGTGTCCCTCTCAGTCCTAGCGTTAATGTTGAGAGGTATTTGCGTTGGCTGAGCAGACTCAGGCTGAGCCCACCAGGCTCGGGGCCAGGCCTGTTTGTGCCTCCGTGAGCTGCCTGGAGCCCAGCTGCGTCCTGTGGTTAGGGCAGACCAGGAAGCCCTGTCTTTGAACCTGATGTCTGTGACCTGTTTGTGGTGGAAACAAAGGCCACTTCCATCCTCATGGGCCTGCCTTGGTCAAACGGGGCCCACACAGCCCTTGTCCCCACGACAGCCGGCCGAGAGCCGGTTCCGGTTCTGCGGCAGCTCGCCCCGTCCTCCCAAGGTCTGCCTTCAAAGGCACGGGGTGGGGCCCCTTAACTCCTCATCCTATTATGCTGTGGAACATTTGGGTAACCTGATTTGTTCCTGGAACTGACCCCCAAATACCAGTTATACCGCTTCCCAGAATTGAGCCATCCCCACGATTTCCTTCATCCTTTGTCAGCTCTTTCCTCCAGGGTCTTGGCCAGTCGGCATTGCTTCCTGTGGCCATGTTTTAAATATGTTGCGTCTGATAAGTGCCCCCCCCCCGTCCCCCGCCCTGTGCCTGGGCTTTCCATGGGCCAGGGACCCCCTCCCTCACCATTGTGCCCTTCCCCCTGTCAGCAAACACTCGGCCTCTGCTCTGTGCCTAGTGAAAAAGGCAGGTCCTTGCTCTCGCAGGACCAGGACCGTGTCGGCGGTGAGACAGACAGCACATACTGTGCGGGTGCCTGGGGAGAACTGGCTGGGCCGTCCCGCGGGCAGGGGGCGCTGACTTGGTAAGGGGCTGTGTGAGAGAGGGAGGGTTTCTTGGAGAAAGTGCCCTCTGAGACCTGAAGGGTGAGAAGGAGTTGGGCGGGAAGGAGTGTGCAGGGAGTGGGCTGGGCGCAGGGAGAACACCGCTCCCGTCGCCCTGTGTGACAGGGTTGGTTTGGAGGCAGGGAGAGGTCATTTTAAGCCATGGGAGGAGTTGGACTTACCCTAGGGACAGTGGGAAGTCACAAGAATTGGAGTTAGGGGGGAGAGAATCAGGTTTGCGCTTTAGAAAGGATACTGGTAGCTATGTGGGCTATGAGTGAATAGATGGGGAGTGGGCCAAGCTTGAGGGAGGGAGACCAGTGGGGAAGTTATGATCCCTTGAGAACTGATGGTGGGCTGGCCTGGCAGTGTGGGAAGAGCAGAAAGTAGTGGGTGGACAGAGACTAGGAACTGGCGATACCACGTTTTGGGAAAGGTGAGTGCGGTATTATTAGCTCCGTTTATAGAATGGGGACGCTAAAGTTGAGGGGTGAGGTCATCTGGCCACAATCTCATGGTTAGGCAGTGGATAAGTTGGCTTTAGACACTCGGGTCCGTCTTGTATCAGGACCAAAGCTGGTATCCTTCCCAATGCTGCCTGTTTCTTCTGAGTGTGGGGGCTAGGAGGAGGCACAGGGTCTGGTCTCTGAAGAGCTTGGGCTTAGTCAAGGGCAAAAAGCACCTTGTGGATGGACTTCGGCAGGCAGTGGGGAACCAGCCGTGTGTGAGATACTCTGACAGCTGTGTGGAGGCTGGATTTGCGGGAGGTGAGGCTGGGAGTGGGAGACCAGCTAGGAGGCTCACTGCCTCCACATGCAGCGTGGTAGGGCCTGGACTAGAGCTGCAGCGGGGAGCTGGGAGGAGGGAGGGGTGTGAGATGGAAAGGCAGACTGGATGGGAGGGAGGAGGAGGCAGGCAGGGTTGGAGTGTGTAGATGGGGGTGCAGCAAGTACAAGGGAGTAAGGCTGGAATTAGGAATGCAAGTCCAGGTTCACACATGCTGAGCCCAAAGTGCTATGGGTCAGTCACGTGGGGACGCCTTGTAGACAGATGTTTCTATGATGGAGATAATGATCGGGAAGTTCTAAGCTGACTGGGCCTGTGTCATACGAGAAGGGAATTAAACTTCTCAGGGAAAAGGAAAGGCACACCAACTGAGGTATTAGACTCTATAGGAAATGGTGACTGATGGACATGGAAGAGGGCGGGACCTGCCGCTTCTGGGAAGGTCAGAGCAGGAGTCCTCTAAGCTGATGGAGTGGAAGGAACTGGAAAGAGAAGCCTTGGTCAGTGGTGTGAGGTGCCCAGGGAAACCTAGTAACAAAAGGGCTAACCGTGGACTTGCTGACTTTGAGCCATGGTGACCTTGGGAAGATGCTACAGTGGAACCAGAGCCCAACTGCAGGGGTTGAGGCCTGAATAGGTGGGGGCAGTGGAGGCAGGGAGGGGTGAGAACTCTGGAGAAGCTTGCTGGCGAGAGGTGCTTGGAGTGGGGCGGGGACCGAGTGAGCTTTTGCAGTTCAGCAGAGGTGAACTTGGAATGGATCACGAGAACTTTTCTAGGAAGCTAAGGGGGAAAAAAAAGGAAGAGGCCCTGAAATAGAATATGCAGATATGTGGAGATGGGTGCGCTTTCTGAACAGATCCCTTCTCCTGATATAACTCAAATCTGGCTGGGCTGGCACAGTGCGTCGGGCACATGGGCCCGGCTCTGCTCCTCTTCTCAGCCCCATCTGGCCCGGGCCCCAGACCAAGCTTTCTGAGCCTTCCCCTGAGGTGGCCTCTTATTGCCTGTGCCACAGGCCTTGGCAGTGGATGTTTGGTGAGGATGTCACATACGGCGGGAGTTACTTCAGCCTCCCTCTGTCTGCTTACCCATCCTTTCCAAGCCCCCTCTGGCCCTGGGCTGGAGGTAGGTCACATTGGCCTTGCCCCTCATTTCCCTGGACCTGTCTCTCCCTGGCTCCTGGAGGCCCTGCAGTTGCTGGTAATGGGATTCAGCTTCCTCCATGCTTGAAATACTTCTGCCGAGACCCAGGCACTGCCCTGCTCTACTTTGGCAAAAGTGGCTAACAGCAATGCAGTACGATAGTGCTCATTTATCAAGTACCTCCTCTGTGCCAGCCGCTGAGCCAGGCGCTCACACACGCTAGCTCAGTTAATCCTGAGAAGTAGGTATTATCTCCATTTACAGATAAGTGCTTCCTGTTAAAAGGACATGACTATGCTGGGAAACTGGCCTTTCCAGGGGTTGGATGGGATTGTATCAGCGCTGTCCCTTCAGTGTCCCCACCTGAGGCATTGTGCCCGGCCAGCAGTCCTGGACCACTCAGAGGACTGAAGGGTCTGCTCTCCACTCATCCGTCCCGGCAGTGGCAGCTTGAATCTTGGAGGAGAGTCAGGCTTCTGAGTCGGACCCACCACAGTTGTGATCTGTTCCCCAGGTCCCCTCACTTCTCGGAGCCTCAGTTATGTTCTGTTTGAATTTTTCCTCAGTTTATACAAGCAGACACTGACAACCCTTGTATTGGCGATGCCAGCGCACACACAGCCAGCCTGGGGAGTGGTGGATGACTGTCGGAGTGAGGGTCCTGCCGAGGCGGCCCAAACAAGAGGGACAGAAACGAGGACAATCCAGGGTCCTGTGGTGGGGCCCAGAATGGCAGCAGCTGTCGTGGAGCCTGGGGTATCATTTCTTCTCCTTGGCTCAGAGTCAAACTCAGTCTTCCTCAACCCGTGTCCCAGAAAGCCACTCCTGGCTGGGACTTGGCCAAGGATTCCCCTGAGCTCAGACCAACCGGATTTAGCAGCCTGACTGGTATCTCACCTCAGTAAGGCAGTGCCTTTGGAAGGATTGCATTCAGGAGCAGAGAAGGCAGTCTCTCCAGCCTTCTTCCCGCCTAGCCTCTCTCCTGCTGTTGCTTTCTGCTCGGACACTAGGTCTTCGCAGCAGGGAGACAGGACCCAGACCTGGCACCCATGAGGGTTCTCAGCAGAACCTTGTTAAATGACTGACTGATGTCCTAGAGATCCGCCAGGGTTAGAGAGACCACGCAAAGCCCCATGAGAACCTTGTTGGACCTGGGGTATTTACCCTGAAAAAGTAGATTTAGAAGGGGCATGGCTGCTGTGTTGAAATCCCTGAACGACTCTATTCCAGGAAGAGGGATTAGATACAGTCTGTGTGGCCTCCGAGGACAGGTTTAGGGCCCCTGTGGGGGAGGGTGTTTTCCTCTACGGAAAAGGATGTGTGTCAGTTAAACAAGACAGGCAAGGCTGCTGTGGGAGTGAGCTCATCGGTACTGGAGGTATGCAAGCAGAGGCTGCATGACTGCCATAAAGCTGTTGTAAGGGCCCCCAGGTTGGGCTGAACGACCTCTGAGAGTTCTGATCTGAAGAACTGGGCTTCTTGGACCACCATACCCGTGAAAGAAAGTGAACTGTCTGTGGGAGACCACCGTCCAAATGCGTTTCTTTTCCTCAGGTGGCCCCAGCAGGCCCAAGCATCACATCAGAGATGGGAGGTTCCTGCAGAGGTAGTTTTAAAAGCAGATTCATTTCAGACTATGAAGCAGAAGGCAGTGCAGAGGGTAGAATGAGAAAGCTTTGTCTGTCTCTGGTCTTAGATAGGAGAACGGCTGTTGTAGCTCTCCATAAACAAAGAAATGGAGGCCTGGGCTGGGGGCAGGGTTTTGCTTAACTTGGGTCAGTGGCCAAGGTGGGACTTTGTCTTTGGCCTCCTGGCCATATCTATCCAGGAGACTGTTAGCCTAGATGGATTCCATGTGGCTACCAGAGATCCTGCTCCGCCTCAGGCCCTGGGCACTGAGAGTGGAGGCTCGGAGATGGATTTAGGAGTGGCGGTGGGTGCAGGGAGGAGTTTGTCTCCAGAAAGGCTTGGGAGTGTATACAAAATATATCTTTCTGTTAGTTGCTGCTTTGTATGGAGTGGCCGCCAGGTGGCGCTCCTGTGACAAGCTCTGCCCTGTGGGTAGAGTTTGGGGTCTAACCTAAGGGTGCTGGAAGCCGTGGGTGGACCTGCTATATTTTTAGGTGAGCTGAGTGTCCTGATGGAATGAGAGGAGGCCTGTCTCTTCTCTGCCAGTGTTCTCTCCATCACTGAATATCCCTGAGTGGATTTTTACTTCTTGTCTCCCAGCTTGGCTGCCCAGACTCGCATTTAGCAGTTCACGGTAGGGCCAATCAAATAAAAATGCATCTGGAGTGACTAGGACAGAGAACAAGACGCAGGAATGGGGTGCTGCAGGGAATGTTGACCCTCAGGGCTCAGAAGAGAGGTAGCAATTCTGAGAATTTCTCTGTTAAGGTGGGCTGAGCTGGCCTAGAAGGAAGAGGCGGGCTTGGATAGGTGGGGAGTGGCAGGCCCCGAGGGAACAGCCCGTAGAGGGTTAGGGCCAGGCGGAGCACCGAGGGAAGGGTGAGATGCCTGCGCAGGTCAAGGAGGGTGTCCACGTAACTGTCCGAACCTGTAGAGATTTTTTAGGAGTTTATTTGAGCCAAACTAACGACGGTTGCCAGGAAGCGAAGCCTCCGTGGACTGAGAAAGTGCCCGGAGGGTGGCTTTGTGCAGCTTACTTCATACATTAGAGTCACAGGAGGAGATGTGAGCGTGGGGGTTGCATGGAAGCCACTGGTGGTGGATTAAGGGGGCAGGAAGAAGCAAAACGGGGGTAGGGCAAAACCTCTGCGGTTAGAGAAGAAGTACAATGGAGAGACATACTTCCTTTACATTGGTGAGTGCGAGATAGTTAACATTTACAGCACGCGGGGATGGTACTCAGGAACAAGCCAGCAGTGGGGGTTCTGTGCCAGCCTGCTTGTGCCCTGAGGGGTCTGGAAAAGGGTTATTCTGACCTTTCAAAGGTCTCTTGTCTTAGATGCAAAAAGACATCGGACAGGCTCATGTACTGTAAACACTGACTTCAGTCAAGGAAGCTACGGGCCTAGGATGAGACTACCCGTGTGACCCACTTGTAGTTAGGCATTGTTACCTTCAGACCGTCCTGCGGGGTTACTTTGGTCTCTGAGTTTGTAAGGCCCGCTGTGCGGGCCTCCTCTGAGCTTGTCAGGTTTAGTGTGTGGCCCTTTTTCATCCATAAGGGTTCCCCTCTGCAACTCGCCTGGTTCAGCCCTACACCCCTCATACGGCCTTCTAAGGGGCGGGCCAAGAACAGTGGTAGCTGCGGTGGTTGGTGGTCATGGCCACCCTCTGGCTTGTGAGAGAGCCACGCCTGCACACGGCCAGCACGCTATAGGTGGGATTCCCAGGTGTGGCCTTCAGCCATAGACATCTCACTTTCGAATTGCTTACCAATATTTTGAAGCTGGGAGTTCCGACAAAACCTCGACTTCCAGTTTCCCTTGAAAAATCAGTCTCTGCCATACCGGCTATACTTCCCATGGCCCCCGTGGGCTAGAGTGGAGTCACAACTGCCCTGTGAACAGGGCATGTGCCCTCCCAGGGCCCCCAGCCCCACCGCAGCTGCTCACCATTCTTAGGACCTCCCTGGTCTCTGCCCCCAGCAGTGGGGCTGGGTGGGGCAGGAAGAGTCACCACCGGCAGTAGCTGGAAGGCCAAGGTGGGCACCGAGTTATGAGGACTCGAAGCAGGAAGGGCTCTAGTGGCTTGGGCTCCTACACCTCCATCCTTAACTTCCCACAGGCTTCTTGTGAGGGTTTGGTTACTCCTTTGAAGAGCAAGTGTAGCCATGGAATCAGGGCTGAGGAAAGGGTCAGCGGAAGCTGGGAGAGTGGCGGGCCCTCTGAGTAGGGCCAGGAAAGGCTTTGCTGGGAAGGCTGAGCAGAGCTCCAGGGGCTCCGCTCCTGTGGGCCTGTGGGCCTCAGGGGGGTTGTGTGTGTCTCTTTCTCTGATTGCCCATGGAGTCTTCCTGGGTTTGGCTGAGACTTAGCTGCCCTGCGGGGAAGGTCCCGGCAAGTCAAGGCATTTTTCCCTAGGTAGGAGCTCCGACACCATTTTTTTCTCCTGACTTCCTCCCTCCACTCCCCCCCCACCACCATATATGGAATTTTGGGGAAGGGGTGAGCAGGAATGTGCCTCCCCCTCAGGCCTGTCAACATCCACATCTGTTGCTTCCTTTGCCGGTCCATTTCCCGTCACTGTCTGGGGGTGGGGATTGCACGCCTGTCCTTGGTCCTGGCTCAGGAGCCAGCCATGGCCTCCCACGAGGCAGGCAGGGAGGCCGCATGCCAACACTGGTCCCGTGCTCTCCCTGCCCCAGAGAGGGCTGCCTGCTGCCCTCCAGGCCCACATTCTAGCTGCCCTCTCCCCCTCTAGAGCTGCTGCCCAAACCACAGGCCTGGTCCTCACCTCCCCTGGCTGCCTGCAGCCAAGTAGGAGTGGGGTGCCATCTGGCCCTGGCCGTTTGCCCCTAGATTGGCTGGCTCCGGGATGCCCATTGGTGGTGAAGCAGGTGCTGAGCTGGCCATGGAGGAGCCCAGCCAGAGGCCCACCCTGGGATATGAGGTGGATGGTCTTTACCCTACCCCCTCACCCCCACCCCAGCCTGGAAAAAAAACTTCCCTGGCGCCTGCCCCAGTTTCTATCTGCTGCTTTGTTGCTTGGGAGGCTGAGCCTAGCCCCTGGCCTGCCCTCCTGCCCAGCATCTGGTAACCTGGGCCCCGTCCGGCCTTCCCGAGGGCTGTGCGGATGCAGACTCCAGCCTGACACAGCAGGCAGCAGCGGAAGGGCGCGTTGCATTCGGAGCATTATGAAGTGGAAGATGAGGGTGTGGGCCCCAGAGAGATCTCCTGAGCTTTAATCCCAGCCTTGCTCTAACTGTCTGTGACCTTGGGGACATCACACTCCTCTCTGTTCCTTTGTTTCCCTGTTTGCAGAAGGAGCCAAATACTAGCACCTACCTCATAGACTGTGAGGAGGAGATACAGTGAGGCTAAGAAACACGCACAGAACACAGTAGCCTGTGCCAGCTCTTGGGGTCGGAAAGCCCGGCTGCCCTCGTGGCTCCGCCGGCCGCAGGCCTTGGGCAGGCCCCTGGCCTTCTGTGTCTGTCTCCTCCTCTAAATGGGGGTTGTGCTCTCTCGCTGAGGGGAGAATAGAGGTGGGAGTGGCTTTGGTGTTGTGAGTTGCTGTGCACATGGGCAGGGTTGCCACTGCTTCTAAATTCTCAGTTCTTAAAAGCAGGGACAAGCAATTTCTTAATTTGCTTGCCTTTGCAGAGAGGGCAGACACTGAGGGTCAAGCCCTGGGCTTGAAACAGAGTGTGAGTCTTGGAGGCCAGCCTGGGCCAGGACACACTGCTGGCTTTGGGGACGCAGGTATGGGTACAGCTCGGGACGGGCTCTTGGGTGATGCGTAGCCTCCCCCTCTGGGGCAGTGTGCCTCTGGGCATTATAAAGCTCTTGGCCCTGCGTAGTCTACCAGGAACCTACACTATCTCTGTGGGCATTTGGTTTCACCTTGTGGCCTGTTGGGGTATCTGGGGGCTCTTAGGGAAGATGGAGGGGATAGCTGGAAACAAAATTTGGAATGGTGAAGTAAAACTTCCTGGTAACAATACCTTACAGGCTATAGATCTGGAGCTGTGGTCAGGGCCAGGGCTGCCTGCTGCCCATGTGTGAGTCAGGTTCAGCTAGGTGCGTGGGTCCCGGAGGCTCACATGGATCTCTGCTACCTACTCCTCACCAAGTCTCCCCTCAGTGCAGTCCACCTGAGGGGAGACGGCTCCTCCGCACTGGGTAGGTGGGCTTCCCACCCGTGCCTCCTTCAGGCACAAGCCCAGGTGGAGGGTCTGCCACTCTCTGGGCAGAGCTCATGGGGGAGCTGCCTGGCCTGCTCAGGTGACTGCACAGGGACTGGGCCTGGACCCTGCAGGGAATCGCCACTGGGTCATCAGGCTTCCTTTAGTGGCTCGGCCCTATGTGGCTGGTGAGCAGAAATCCCCCGGAGTTTGTCTGATTCTCCCTCCTCACAGTGAGTCCTAGGCATGCAGGATGCTCCCTGCTCCCTCTCTTTCTGCGTGGATAAGGGGCCTTCCTAAGTGCACCCCCACCCCCCACCCCCCGCCCCGCACTCGCATGGACCGAGTCTGGGTTTTCTGAGCCCACACCAGCTGTGCTGCAGGGAGGCAGACCAGAAGGCTGCTGGCTGGGGAAGGGGGAGAGGAGGGAAGAAGGGAGGGGCGGGAGCCCCGCCAAGATGAAAATTCCACCTTCTCACAGCAGAGCAATGATGGGGCGCAATGATGGGGCGCTGAGTGCTCCCCACAGTTCACAGCAGCTCCATCACTCACCCCCCTTAGGAAGAAGCTGTGAGCCCAGGGGGAGCCCTGTGCCCTCAGGCCGGCCTCCCCCTGAGAACCACAGCCTTCGAGGTCCAAAGCACCGAGCTGGCCATTAGCGAGGTACCTGGCGTGGACACGCAGACATCTGCACCCTCGGAGAGGTCCTCGCCGACTTCTAGGCCGCCCCTTTCACGGGCTGGGGCAGTGGGTCCAAGGCCCTGCGAGGGGACAGGAGCCACCGCTGATCAGAGACGACCACCAGTCCTGCTGGTCCCTGTTCGCAGGGGCTGTCCCGCGGAAGTGCCCGGGAGCAGGTGGCGCAGGGTCCCCGGGGACTGTGGGCACTGTGCCCCCTGGGGTTGCCCGGAGGCGGGCGGGGCGGGGTGGGCGGGGCGGGGCGGGGCGGGGTCAGGCGCTGGACTCCGCCCCTTGCTGGTACCGGTCTGCGCTCAGGCGCTGGCTCAGTCCCGGCAGCTCTGCGCGCTGTGGTCGCTCCGGGCCCGCGGGATGACACCGCCTCCGCCCGGATGCACCGCCCTCGGCGCCCTGCCCTCCCGCGTCCCCGGCCAGCCGCCTCGGCCCCGGCTGCCGCTGCGGCTGCTGCTGCTGCTGCTGCTCTGGGCGGCCGCCGACACCCACGGCCACGCGCGGAGCGGACCCCGCGTGTCCGCCGTCTGGAGAGGTGGGTGGCGCCGCGCAGCGGGCAGAGCGCGGGTCCGCGGGTTGGGTGCGGAGTGTGTGGCACCTGCTAGGTGCTCTGCGGTCCCGGGCTGTCCTCGCGGGGAGCGTGCAGGTCTGGTGAGTGTGAGTGTGCGTGTGAGTGTGCGTGCGAGTGTGCGTGCTGACACACTGGAGTGGCAGGAGCGCTGCGGGGAGCTGGCGGGGGGTGGGGGCTGCTGGAGCCCCGGCTAAGTCACTGCTAGTGCGCCCACAACTGGGAGCCGCAGCGCCGGGGCGCATGGGAGGGAGCCGGCCCTCTCTCCACCCAGAGCAGCTCTCGGTCCTCCAGCGCCGGGCCACTGGTCCAGACCCTTTCTCTGGCTGGGACCTCCACCCTCGTCCCCTTTCCTGAGCTGCGGGCCGGGCTGGGCCGGAGTGTGGGGGGAGGGGAGGCGTGGACCCCTTGCTGCCGCCGCTGCGCTCTGGCTGTGGGAACAAAGACCCTGCTGCCTGCCCCCGCCCCGTCCCGGCCCGTAGCACAGCGGGCGAAGGGGGGCACCCTGTGGGGAGCTGGGACGCGGTACGGTTCGGAGGCTTGGGGCGCCTGGGCGCGACCTCTGCAATGCCGGCACCTGCACCTGCCGCCCCCCCAACCCCACCACGTCCGCACGTGGCAGTTGTCCCCGGGAATAGGTGCCAGCGTGGGGGGCACTGCCTGTTGGGCGGAGTGCGGCCGTTGGAACCCCCCAGGTGGCGGGTCTGGGGCGGGGGTGCAGCTTTTAGGCTGCGGTAGGACTGTGAGCCTGAAGGACCAGAGCGTCCCCCTCAGGGGTGACTGAAGTTCAGAACCCCAGCACAATGGGTCAGGAAGCCGTCTAGGTGGGGTTCGAGGCTTTGCGCCCTGAGGGACCGAGCTCCCCTCCCCTGCATTGCACGCAAATGCTTCCCGCCCCCAGGAAGAGTGGGTTCTGCCCCCAAATTAGACGGCGCTGCGGCCCCCTGTGGTGGTGGTGGACTCAGGGTGGGGGCTGGGGGTCCTGCGGGTCTGGACCTGCCTGGGCCCTTTGATGCCTGAGGCGGTTTGCAGGGATTGCCAGGGCCTGAGCATTATCTGGGGCAGGTATTCTTAGCAGAGAGAGGAGGGGAAAACTCACCCCAAACCAGGGCCCGGACTGCAGCTGCAGCAGGGAGACTGTGACTTGCCCAAGGTCACTGGGCGACATGTGAGCTCACCCTGCAGAAGCCGCCTCTGATCTGGCACAGAACCTGTGCTACCACTGGGTTGGGGAGGGGAAAGGACTTAGCAACTCCCTGGCCCTGAAGGAGGGACTCTGGGGGCTGGCTCTGCTTGTTATTCAGCCTGAGGTATTCCAGCTGGGAGTGCAGCAGGGCAGCTGGACCTTTGGCCGTCACTCATGGTGGACACCTCCATCCTAGGCTTCCTCTGCCTTTGCAGAATCTTTGCCTCGCATCAGACCCCTGGACTGCCCTGGACGGCCCAGCACTGGGGCCTCTGAAGGGCAGCAAAGGACCATTTCTGAGTGTTCTAGAATCTCCCCCTGTACCAAACCCCTTGCATTTGGCACTGCTTGCCCCCACCCCCAAGGCTTCCCCAGACCTCTCCCCCACAGATTTAATGCACACCCCTTTCTTAGCACTTAATACGCACTCCCCGACACCTCGTCTGTCCACCTGGACGCTGTCTGAAGCTGCTGGGGGTTCTTTTGCCCACTTTCCAAATCCTCCAGGGCAGCTCCACCTCTCTCTCCCCTGCGTGCAGGTCACTACAGTAGCCACACGGCTGTGCCCTCTGCCTGCCTGCACACTAGTGACCTCTGCTGGAGTCTGCCCACCCCTCACCCGTCTTGTCCAAGGGCAGCCCGTGGTCTTCCTCATCAGTGCCAGGCGCCCCACTGGCCAGGCAGACCCTGCCATCCGCCTGTCCCCCAGGACCACCAGCTGGTGATGGTGTGCCTGGCTGACAGCTGCCTTCTACTTCCTCTGGGGTGACACATGGGCCAGAATGGGCTGGGGCAGGGACAACCCAGCAGTGGGATGAGAGGAGAACCCTCCTGGCCCTGCGGTAGTCTGGGCCTCCTTCCTGTCTGCCGGGGTGGTGGGGGGCTGGGGGTAGCCTTGAAGAAGCACCAGATCAAGGGTGATGGTGGTTCTGGAGCCACGTCTCTGTGAGGCATAGGTTGGGGTTTTAGTTTTAAGTCAAGACAGGTGCGGGGACTGGAACAGGTATGGGGGGGCTCTTCTTTGTCATTTATGTTCTGCTTCTTGGACCACTTCACCTTAGGGAAAGATTAGATCAGGGAGTCCTGGGAGGGTCCCAGCCTGCACTTGTCTGGGGAGGTTGAGACCTCCTGTGTGTGTATGTGTGTGTACACACGTTTATTTGTTTGTTTGTTTAAAGTTTTATTTTATTGAGAGACCTCCAGCATATTGAGTCCCGGCTCATCAGCTCTGGGCAGAGAGAGGTGTGCCGGCACTGACCTGTGGGTGCCCTTGACCTCCACACCCTCAGAGCTCCCCTGAGCAGAAAGGGCCCTGGAGGTTGTTCACTGACACTTGAGCCCGTCAAAGATGTGACTGTTTGGGCCCGACCTCGCTGCAGGAAGGGGCTGGAGAGGAGTGCGTTGCAGTGGATGGCATGATACTGGCATGCCTGAGGAAGCTCCGCACCCCTTTCTCCTTCTGTCCCCCCGTCTGTCCCCGGGTTGGTGAGATGGAGAAGCTAGGAAGGTCCTGGCTCCCCACCGAGGTCAGGGGTGAGCCAGCCTGCTGCCAGGGAGAAACAGGGCTCAGTCTTCAGTCTCCACCTGCCCAGCCGCTTCTGCCTCCCCCTGGTCCAGTCAGACAACAGGATGTTGTTGTTGGTTTGGAGGCTGCTGGGGGAGCTATTATGGGGCTGGTCCCCAGGGCAGGGCTGTTGTTACCTCCTCCAGGGGATGAGGTCACGGCTGAGGCTCCCCAAGCATCAGCATTTCCAGTGGAAATCCTCATCCCCTCGAGGACTTCAGGTGTATTCTCCTCACCTTCAGGGTAAATCCTCTGCAGAGCAGGGTGGGGGCCGTTGGCAGGAGGAGAGAGGCTGACTCCTAGGCCGGGAGAGATGAGAGAGATGCCCCGTGATGCCCTAGGAGCTTCCTGCCAAGCCCTGTGACCCCTCTAGGGTGCGTGCCTCCTTGGGATGGGCGGAGGTCTGGTGGTCTGTTCAAATCTTAGCTGTGAGGAGAAATTAAAACCTGGAAAGTCAGGTAAATCCTTCAGTTTCACGTTCTTTTCTATCTCTTTCTCTCATGAGCCAAAGAATGGAGGAAGTGTCTTCCCAGTTTTTGGCCTGAAGGGTAGACGTAGTATTTCAGCATTTTTGAATTCTACGTTTGCTGGGGCCCACCTGTGCTGGTCCAGAGGCTGTGCTTGGGGATCCAGGGATGAGAAACGAGTTCTCAGTGTAGATGGGGACACAGGCAGGTCAGCTTGCAGTCACGAGGAAAGGTGGCAGAGGGGGCAGTGAGGGGGAGACATTGAGTCAGCCTTGACCTCAGGTTTCCAGGAAGGGTTCTTACAGGAGGGAAGTCTGAACTCAGCTGCACCTTGCACAGCCAGCCCAGCAGTGGGGAGGAAGGACGGTGGCTGGCAGGGAAGGCCTCCCCGGTGTCACAGCTTCCTCATGGGAAGTTGGGCCTGGGGCCTAGAAGGCCGGGCTTTTCCCCCAACTCCTGACTGTGGGGATCTCCGGCTGAGGCCTGTCGCTCAGCAGAGACTTTCCGTGGAAGGGAGGGAGCTCCTCCGGCAGCAACCAGGCCCTGCTTGGTGGTGGGGGGGGGAGAGAGGGGGAGCAGATGCCCTTCCTCTGACCAGCTGCCCCTTCAGGAACCTTCACCTCCTTAGCGGGGGTAGCTCACCCCCTGGTTGGGAGAAGCAGGGAGGGATGGGCACTTTTTATGAGGAGGGCCAGGGCCCTTCGTGTGCAGGTGGGAAGTAGAGGCTCAGCCCAGGGAAGGCGGTGGCTCTCTTGTTGACAGCTGTGGTCCCCGCTGACGTCCTGTCTTCCTCCCCCAGCCCCATGTCACTATTTCAGCCACTCTAGATGTGTCACAAGAGACTGACCACACTTCCCCTGCTTTGGTTGGCAGTCCTGGGGCTGAAAACTTCCCGTTCTCTTGATTTCCTTTTTTGGCAAAGCCCGGCTGTGTCACAAGCCTTACGTCTCTCCTTGTGGGGGAGGAGGAGGTCCTCTTAGAGCATGGAGGACTGTGGCCCCTTATTGGCCCCCACAAAACGGGCATTCCACTTCCCCAGCCAGCCTGGGCCATCAGGGACCAGGAGACCCATCCCCTCCCGGTTCCTCTGGTACGAGGGCAGAGGCGGTTCTCCCCCTCCGGTCAGCCTCCCAACCCTTGACTTCCCTGGCCTTGGTGGGGCCCTGCTGTGTCTTCAGGACTGTGTCCTGGCCTCCGTGAGGCCCTCCACCCCTCCGTGTCGCTGTGTTGAGAGTTTCTCCTAGGACACAGAGACAGAGCTGCCACTTTCCCCAACCCCACAGGGCAGCCCAGCCCCACTAACTCCTTCTCTTCTCTACTTCTTCCCTCACCACTCCTCAGCTCCCGGCATTTTCCTGCCGTGGGGCCATTGCCCTGCTGCTCACATCTTGCTGCACCCCATTCATCCTCCTCCTCCTCCGCTCTGCCAGTGCTATCTCACTTCCTCCAAGGAGCCTTCTTGGATAGATTCAACCCACACACCCTGACGGGATACAGTTCCGGACGTCAGAAAAAAAAAAAACCCAGCATCAGATCAGCTGAGCCAACCACAGGTTCCACAGATGCGGAAACGGAGAACAGTGACGACAGGGAGCTGCCCAAGGTCACCCAGTGAGATGGGCATAGCTGGGACCAGGACCGTGTCTTCTGCTGGATCCTACCGCTGGCGCAGCTCTCGGGCCCCCCGCACTTGTCAGCTGTCATGCTCTGTCCCCAGGCTTGGGGTTCCCTGAGTTCCTTTATTCCTTGACTGGCTCAGGCTCTTCCTGCCCTGGCACTGTCTGCTCCCAGGAGCCCCACAGGCCATGACCTTCCTCCCCTCAGAACCCTAGACTCGGGCCAGCTCAGTGCCCCTCTTCTGGCTTTTCCTCAGGGCAGCTGGGCCGCAGGGGTCTCAGGGCTAGGCTGATCTGTGTCACGGCTTGGGCTAATCTGGGTTTAACCTTCACAGCAGCCTGGGATTAGGCTGATCCTGAGTGCCTCCTGCAGCCCCTGCTTCCAGTTAGGGGCTCTGGCTCTGTGCCGACCCCCCATGGGGCAGCCCCCATCATGCAGTGAAGCTAGCCCCTGCCTTCGTGCCTAGGTCTGCATTCATCCCTTCTCAGGGAGAGAGGAGGCGAGGCCTGGGGTCTGCACTTGCGGAGCACCCAGGTGCCCAGAGGGCGAGGCCTGCTGCTAGTGTCAAAGGAGGGCACCTGGAGAGGTCAGGAAGGACCCGTAGATACAGCCACGGACTGTGACAGCGGGTGTGAGCAGGAAGGCTTGGAGTGGGGTGGTGCAGCCGGGGAAGACTTCCTGGGCGGCGGGGAAGGACCAAGCTAGGGCCAGGGACTGGGGCGTGCGTGGGGCGGAGTGCGGCCATGCAGAGCACTGTTCTGCTCATGTTGTCTCCTGGGCCTGAGCAAGAAAGGAAGGGCAACGTGATAAGCTCAGCGCCCTGTTAGCGGCCTGGGGGCCTGTTCCAAGATGTCCCCTACCCCAGTCCTGGTCCTCCCTGCTGTCTCACCTGCCTCCACTTGCCCAGCCATAGCTTCGGCTTGGCCTGGGGATGGCAGGGACTTGCCAAGGTTTTGCAGTGATATGGGCATAGCTGGGATCGTGTCTCCTGCTGGTACCAACCCTGCAGAAGTCCTGGCCTCAGCTCTTGGCCTCCTTCCACTTGTCTGTCTCCGTGTGCTGGGACAATGTTCTAATCAACTGAGCTACCCGGCCAGGGCTCTGTCTGACTCAGTACTTCACTTAGCATAAGACCCTCTAGGTCCATCTGTGGTATGGCAAATGGCAAGGTTCCATCCTTTTACGTGGCCAAGTAATATTCCCCTGTGCGTGTGCACCACAGCCTTATTGAATCGCCCACCGAGGGGCACTGAGGTGGCTTCTGTATCTTGGCGATTGTAAATAATGCTGCCGTGAACACAGAGGTGCATATATCTTTCTGAATTAGTCATTTGCATTTCTTTGGATAAGTACCCAGAGATGCCATCTCTGGGTTATAAGGTAGTTCTACTTTTGATTTTTTGAGAAACGCCCACACTGTTTTCCATAGTGGGTGCAGCAGATGACATTCCCACCAACAGTGCACGAGGGTTCCCTCCGCACCCGAGAGGCGGTTGTTTTTGGCCAGCGCCGGCTTGCGGGAAGCTCGCTGGGTGTGTGTTAAAGCAGGGCTCGTGAGTTTACCCTGCCCTTCGCTGCTGCGGTCTGCCCAAGAACAGAACTCCGCGTGTGCTCTATTTCTGGGCAGGGATTTCAGAAGACTTATCTTCCCAATTAGTCATGCCGGTCAGCACACAGTGCTGTGCTGTGCCCCCAACTCCACCCACGCGCCCCACATCGGCCTGTACACCCACACTCACTAAAACACGCTCTCCTTAGGGCACTGTGCGTAGAGGTCAGGGTTTTATTGGCCAAGAGGCCTTCGACAAGGCTGCGCCCTCTCTGGGCCTTCATCTCCTCATTTGTGTGGGAAGGGCTGACGCGAAAGCTTCCAGGGGCCCGTCTACTGCGCACAGGGCTGTGCGCACAGACTCCAGAGTCGGCCTGCCTCAGTGTCAGCCTCCTCTCCGCCACCTACAGCTGTGTGATCCTGGGCAAGCTACTCAGCTTCTCTGTGCTTCACTGCCTCGTCTGTGAACAATAAGAGAACCCACCTCGTAAGACTTCAGTGATTATTAAATGAATTAACATATCCCAAAATCACGTAGAACGGCGCCCGGCACATATCGGTGGGTGCTATGGAACGGTTAGGTTGTAGGTAGGGGTATCACTGTCATCGCTATCATCCTCTTCCCCCTTTGGCACCTCTGGTTGCTGATGCAATGCAGCAACCCTGGCAGCCCAGCACCTGCCAGCTCTCCCGAACTGGCTGCCCTGGCACTGCTGCTTCCCCCACCCACCCCCCCGCTGGCCCAGGCCAAGGCTGAGCTGGCGAACCTTCTGTTTCTCAACTGTCTTCCCGTCCTGCCTCCCTCCCTCCACTCACCGTCTTCTGCCCTCTCTGCCACCCCTGCCCTGGCTCTGGGCCCAAGGACAGGCCCTGTACTTCTGTTCATTGTTTCCCTTGAAGGAACCGCCAGCTGACCTTAGCTTCTCCCTGGGGCTTTTAGAACTTGCTGGGCTGAAGAACAGGTGGAAGGTGGACAGGACGTGGTGTTCATCCTGGGCTTCCTGCCTTCCCTGGGTCTGGCATGCCCTCTCTGCTCCAGCCGGGCCTCAGTGCCAGCCTTCCCTCCCTGAGCCTCTGTGTCTGGCTCGGCTCAGCTCCCCCACAGTTTACTTTTCAGCTGCCCCTTCACTCCAAGCCTTTGCCCCAACTGGTCTCCCCACCAACCAAGCCTTCTGGTCTTTCGAGCACGGTAGCTCAGAGCTGGTTTGGAAGAGCCTTAGTTTTTCTGTCTATAAAATGGGGTTGCAGACTCTTGTCTTTTTTCCTTTGTAGGGTGATTGGGGGATTTGGTGGTCTAGTCGGTGGGGACAGATAACGATGTGGCTTCTGCTGCCTCTGCCTCCAGAAAGCTGTTCCTTACTGGGCCAGCACTCAGTTACACACTTTCCAAAAATGCCCCATGAACTTAACCCTGATGGTTTTGTGATTTATTCCAAGATCAATGGTGGATCGATCATAAAACCCAGACCTTAGCCTTAGCTGGTGTGGCTCAGTGGACTGAGCGCTAGCCTGTGGACCAAAAAGTTGCTGGTTTGGTTTCCGGTCAGGGCACATGCCTGGGTTGCGGGCCAAGTGCCCAGTTGGGAGCATGCGAGAGGCAACCAATCGATGTATCTTTTGCATGTTGATGTTTCTCTCCCTCTCTTTCTCCTTCCTTTCCCCTCTCTCTAAAAATACATAAAATCTTTAAAAAACAAAACAAAACAAAAAACCCTATACCTCAGTAAGTACTGGCCCTTCCGATCCATAGAGGAGGAGAATGGATCGGAAACTGAGCTCAGGAAGGCCCAGCCCCTGGTCACGGCCACAGCCAACCAGTTGCCTGGCTGCCAAAGGAGCTCAAGGCTACTTGGAGCCAGAACTGAGCCCACACACGAGATAACCTCCCCGCCCCGCCATGGCTGATGCTAGGGGGCAGGGAGGTGCGCCCCTCTGCTCCCTGGCTGATAAAGAGAGGCGGCGCTCCCACTGCCCATGAGCTGAGCACCGTATCAAGGGCCTGCCACCTGTCTGGCACACGCGTGGCTCCGCCACTGCCAGGCAGCAATCTGGAACCCCGCCCTGCCCGATGTCGAATGTCACCAGCACCAGAACAACAACCACAGGCCCTCCTTAGCACGAGCTGGAGTCCCTCTGGGAACGGCTTCTGGTTGTCAGGAGTGGTTTCTCACACCTTCATCCCTGGCCACATCAGCAGAGACAAAATCGACAAACCGTCTGTCCCTTTGCCTCCATCCATCCCAGTGCAAAGGCTTCCCTCCACTGCCCTGAGGCCCCTTCAGTCACTCCCTGGCGTTTGAGGCTTTGGTTGCTAAAGGCCCCTGGAGATCAGCGCCCTATAGCTATGTAGGTGACTCCTGTCAATGATCAGGTCAATGTCTTACCACCTAGTGGGATGGGGAAGGGTGGAGAGAAGGGGGTGGCATGGAGAAGTGGAGGAAAGGTGACATACAGCTTTCTGCAAATCCAGAGGCTCTTAAGAAAGTCCGGGGTGTGGTCCCAGGGGGCGGGAGCTGGGTGCTGAGTACCAGAAACCCCGAGCTGTGGCCTGTCTCTGCCCCTCCCGGCTTTGCTGTGTGACTTGGGCCGGTGAGTGACACAGCCTCTTTGGCCTCTATGCGCCCTCAGCTCAGTGTCTGTTCAGACCCTTTCCCTCCCACTTTAACCAGTGGGGTGATGCAAAGCATGGAGAGGTGCAGGCTGATTACTGGGCTCCAGGTGAGCCTTCCTATGCTCTCTGCCAGCTGAACGGTAGGCAAGGGTCTGAGGTGGGTGAGGGTGGGGTGCAGGTCCTGCCGGCTGTGCCTGCGTTCCCAGTGGTAGGCTAGCTTGACTCCTCCTGGCTGTCCGAATTCCTGCTACCCTCCACACTAACTTTAATCTTAAGGACAGCTTGAGGTTAGCATTCAAGGCCTGCCGGGTCAGTGGGTCAGGTTGAAAGGCTGTCCCTGCCCAGACCAGACTGCGGGGACTGTCCCCTGTTGTTCCCTTCAGGGACAACGCCCGCCCTCATTCCAGCTCCCACCTCGCCCTCCCTTTGGGCTGCCCTCTTTCGCCAGCAAGGAGGACACAGTAACTACTCCCAGAGCGAGTGAGAGAAGGGGCCGAGCTGACCACGTGGGAGGGCAGGGAGCGAGAGAGGAGGAATCAGCTCCGATCCCTTCCAACGAGGTCAGAGCTCCAGGACAGCCCAACTTGGGGGCTGTGACTGGGGCGGGGGGCTGCCTCCCACAGGCAGCCATCTTCATGACCCTCATCCCCACTGGGCCTGCGGCAGCCTGACTGTGCTGTTCCTTGGTCCAGAAGGAGTAAGGATTGGAATCACATGGGGGTGGGGGGAGGGGCCTTGTAGCCAGCTGCCTCTGGGGCCATGCCGTCCACGTTCCCCTGGCCCCCTCCGCTACCTGAACTCCTGGTTATTCTGGGAGCTTTTAGCTGCCACTTAGTCAGCCACTAATGCAGCAGGCTGGGGAGTGCAGGGGGGAGACACGGTACCAGGTGCCAGACTTGCTCCTTTTAGACATCCGATGGGAAGCGGAGGGGGCTGCGAAGGCAGGGGAGTCAGGAAGTGGGGCGGTGCTAGAGGAAAGGTGGCTTTGGGGACACTGGCCCTACTGCTAGGGAGGAGGGGCAGCACTGGAGACTGATAGGCAGGGGGTTGGTGTATCCTTGGGGGGCTGCAGCACCTCCCCTCTTCCATCACACACGGCCTTAGCCCACCTTTCTGATCTCTGCTCAGGTCTCTACCACCACGTGGTCAGCCTTCTCACCTCTGCTCGGCCTGCTTCCCCTGTCTGAAATTCCTTCTGCCTGTTCCTGACCCATCTGGCTTTAATTTGCCTCCCCCATCTCTTTGGATTCACAAGGAAGCAAAAAGACACGTTTAGGGATGTGGCACTTGCTCCCTTGGCTGGGCCTTTTTCGGGGCAGACCCCTGCCTTGCTCCACATCGGCGGAGCCTTGAAGGCTGACCCCTCCATGGCCCCGTGTTGGTCACATGAGGCCACGGATCCTGGCCCACAGGCTTAGTGCTGCCTTCACTTCCAGGCAGCCCTCCTGCTCCCGAGCCCCCCAGCCCCCTCTCCTGTGGACCTGAACAAAGCTTCCTTTCATGTATTCATGGAGCTGCTGCCACTCCGACACTTCCCTGGCACAATCAGGCTCTTTGAGGGTTTTGGGCTATGTGGGAGCGGGGCTGGGGCTGGGGTAGAGAATGGGCCAAGTCCAGGTCCTGGGCCCAGCCTTGTGCCACGCCCCCCATGCATATCACCAGGTGCAGAGCAGCGAGGTGGGGAGCCCAGGGGGTCAAGGGAGGCAGTGCTCCTGGGCCCCGGTTGGTTCTTCCGCCTCCTCCTCACCCCAGGGGCCTGAGCCAGGACGTGAGGGGCACATGGCTTAGGCTTGCGGTTCTGTGCAGGACGGTCCTGGCATGGTGCTGCAGCGCCCCCGTGCTGCACCAGCCGCAGCAGCCCTCTCTGCCCTCCGTGTCCCCAAATTCTTCCTGCGCAGCTCTGCGGCCTGCGCCTGGCAGGTCGGGCTGGCTTTGAGGTGCCTGATGGGCACCAAATTCCAGGGCAGGTTTCCCCCAGACCTTGCTCTCCGGGGCCTGCCCACTGCCCCTCCCGTCAGACTAGACTTCGCAGGGCAGAGCTGTGACCCTCAGACACGGGCTCCATCAGGGCTCCCGCTGGTGCTTCTCCCCAGGGCCCGGAGCTGCGTATTGCCTGTGGCCTTGTTGCTGGTGCCGGCAGAGGTGACTGGTGGGGATGGCTGGCATGGCCTGAGGGCAGGGCACCTCCCCTTTAGCCTTTGGGAGGTTCAGAGCTTCTGCCCGGCCCAACACCTCCAGACGCAGACACACAGCTTATGCTGGCCTTCGGCCGGCTGGGCGTGTGGGAGTGGAGCTGGGGCGGCTGACTGCCTGGATCCCAGCGGGGCTGTGGGCTGTCGGTGAAAGGGGAGCTGCGGGAGCTGAGTCAGGAGGCCTTGTGTCTTCGGGCTGCTGACCCCAGCACTCTAATTTTACCCCAGCTGAAAGGAGGGGGAGCCTGGGGGCCTGAGCCTCGGCCAGCAATGCCCACCAGCACCCAGCCTAGAGCTGGGCACTGGGCCCCTGCCCTGCACAGCTGGGGCTGATGGGGAGTGAGCCTCGGGGTGCAGGGAGGCTGCTGGGGCTGTTCATGACGCTCAGCTCACTAGCTCAGCACTTTCTCTGTGGCCCACGGTGCTGGCATCTCCCTAAGCACTCCTGAGAACCAATACTCAGTAATGGACTAGCCAGTCTGTCCTGCCTCCTAGTGTGACCTTGGGCTGGCGTGTCCCCAAGGGGCCCTCAGTTTCCACCTCTGCGGGGAAGCAGGTCACAGACAAGGTGAAGAGTGTATTAGCCCTTTTCCAGAGTGACTTGGCCATGCAGGGATGTATCAGAAGGAAACAGAGTGAAGATGTGGGTTGCATGGTGTGTTGCTTTCCTTGTAGGAATGGCCCGGATGGCAGCAAGCAAGAGGTGTTTGGGGTGGACTCCGGAAGTGGCAGTTCTTTTCTGTCTGGGCTGGAGTGTGTCCTCCTTGGGTGTCACTGCTAAGCCAGCTGCCCCTGAGTGTGGCTGCCCCTGAGTGTGCCGCAGCCCCTGAGTGTGGCTGCCCCTGAGTGTGCCGCAGCTGAGTGAACAGTGGTCAGGCCGGTCCGGGGGCGGATGGAGGGCGGCAGTCCCAGGCTGGTTAGAAGTGGGAAGATGTGACCTGTGCCATTTCTGGGATTTAGTTCTGCAGCCAGGACTGCCTCAGCACTGTCACCAGAGCCGAGATATCTTCTCCCCAGAGGCGGTGGCTGCAGTTTCCTTTTTGGGCAAAATTTCCTGGGTCAGCCCTTCTGTTTAAAGGCCCAGGCCGTGCTCTGTGAAGGACCCCCATCCCAGAGTTGCTGGGGAGGGAGGGGGGAACTTTACCCCTGGGATGAACTGGCACCTCCATGAAACTAGGCCAGAGCGGGCCAGGCTCGAGCTGCGGGCAGGAGCTTGGGGTCTCGTTCACTGTCTGCTACCGACCGTTCAAGCTTGTGCTGTAGCCCCTCTGGACCTCTGCTTTTCCACCTGTGAAATGGGAGGGAGTGGACGGGTAGGCTCCTTTCCAGCTCTGATGTAAGTGGGCTCACTGACTCACTGAGGAGTTGGGGTGGGCCAGGAGGGACCTGAAGGAGAGGATGGGGTTTTGAACAAAGCGATTCCTGGGAACCTGGGCGCTAACTGGGGTGGTTAGAGGGCTGCTTGCTCTGCCTGAGCAGCAGAGATCCTCCCGGAGTGAGGCTGGAGGTCCTGGTTCCTCCTGCCGGAGCCCAGCCGTTGGTATTAGCCAAGTGTGTATGTGGGAGCCGGGAGGAGAAGCCTGTTCTTCCCAGGGGTCCTTAGATCTGTTCCCACCCTGAGTTCGCATATTGTAGGGTAGGGGCCATGGCTTTGGGGTGAGGACGGCTGTTTGCCAGACCCTCCAGCGCACCCCTCACTCCCACCCAGGGCTCTGAGCCCTGGCACTGCCCCAGCCAAGACCTAAGCCCTTGTTGCCAGGTGGGTACCAGGTGGGTGCCTGAGAGGGGGGACAGGATCTCCCCGCCCAGGGTCCAGCCTCAAGTTTCTGCCAATTGTTTCCTCCTCAGGCCGCGCAGGGAAGGACTGGGTGGATTTTGGCTCAACAGAGCTGCACACCGTGCTTTTCCACGAGACAGGCAGCGATTCCGTGTGGGTGGGTGGACGTGGCAAAGTCTATCGATTCAACTTCCCTGAGGGCAAGAACGCTTCTGTGCAGACGGTGAGCCTGGAGCCCTCACTGCCCTTCCCCCCATTCCTCCCCTTATCTCTCTTCCGGCCCTGGTGAGGGACCTCAGGGAATTTGTGGGAGGGAACTGGCATCTCCTCCTACATCAGCGCACCCCCCATTATATCCCCAGAGGGTCCCTGGGGGAGGCATCTTAAAGGTAGTCCACGGTGCATGGGTGTTGGGCAATTTGGAGAAAGCCCAGAGCTTACCCTTTCGGCCTGGCGGCTGCGCCGGTGCGTCACACCTGGGCTGGAAGCTGGACTCCAGAAGCCCATGACCCTTGTCTTCTGAGATCTCTGGACTGGACCCTGGGCTCTGGGCTTGACTCTGGGTATCAGGCCCAGCAGCCTGTGTGATCTTGGTGAATCATTCGCTGTCTCAGAGCCCTAGTAGCTCATACATACTATCAAATGAGCTTGCCCAGAGGGTACGTGGAAAGCACCTAGGGCCTCTGACCCCTGACGGGGTGGACTAACGCTTCCTTCCTTCCCCCCAAGGTAAACATAGGCTCCACGAAGGGATCCTGCCTGGACAAGAGGGTGAGTGGAGGAGGGGAAGTGTAGGGGGGCGGCGGGCTCCTTGGAACAGGGATGGGAGTCCATAAGCATCCGAGGGAGGCATGGCCCTACTTTGGGACCCCCAGTCGAGGAGGAAAGAGGCAGCCCTTCCTTAGGATTCCCAGCCTGAGTGGGAGACACACTCCTTCTCTGAGGCCCCTGTGTCCTTCCTCTGTTCTTGGGGGGCTGCAGTCAGCTGCACCCGCTCTGGACTCTCCTTAAGGGCTGCTGCCTCCACGTTCAGTCTTCTGATGCGTTCTTCCCCGGGACAAGGGTTCTAGCCGGAGGCCTGCCAGGGCCTCCAACCAACCTCTCTTCTTCCGCTTCTTCTGGGCAGGACTGCGAGAACTACTTAACGCTCCTGGAGAAGCAGGGCGAGGGGCTGCTGGCCTGCGGCACCAATGCCCGGCGCCCCAGCTGCTGGAGTCTGGTGAGAGGGCCCCTACCCACATGCCTGGTCAGCTGACCCTTGCCCGGGGGGGGTTTCTATCCCCCAACTCGGGAAGGAGGTGGAGTATTCAGAGGCTGGTATCACCTTGTATAGAGTACTTGGGAGAATGGGGATCCTGGCTGGGAAGCTGGCACCCATGGGAGACAGTGGTCATTGGATTACGAGGCTGTCTGACCCCTTGGTCTCCCCCAGGTGAATGGCACTGTGGAGCCGCTTGGTGAGAGGCGAGGTTATGCCCCCTTCAGTCCGGATGAGAACTCCTTGGTTCTGTTTGATGGTAGGGCTGTGGCTAGAGCGAGGGGGCCCCGGTGTGCCACTGCCCTGGGCTGGTGGAGGGTGGTCAGCTCATGTCTGGTGGCCCAGGAGAGGGACTGCCGGGAGCTGTTGGCCCTTACCTGTGCCCCTCCCCCCATGACCAGGGGATGAGGTGTACTCTACAATCCGGAAGCAAGAATACAACGGCAAGATCCCGCGGTTCCGCCGCATCCAGGGAGAGATCGAGCTGTACACCAGTGACACTGTCATGCAGAGTGAGTCAGGCGCCTGGTGGGCTGAGACGGACGGGGCGTGAATGCCCAGGGTGGCAGACGGGGTTCTTGTGTTCCCTGGGAGGGCTCCCCGAGGGCTGCTGAGGCCCGTCTGGGAAGTGGGACTGGGGACAGGACCGAGCAGCCAGAGCTGAGAGGTTGGCCTGGCAGGGTTGACCCAACCCACGCTGGTACCAGCAGAACAGAGGAAGCCGCAGACCCAGAGTTGGGGCCTGGGGAGCCATAGTGTATCCCTCTGCTGAGCTCCTGTGGGGGCCACACCCCTTCCCTCCTCATTAGGGTTCTGCCAATTAGGCAGAAGTGACATAAAGGCCCCCGGGGACCTTCCCCAGTCCCCATGCATGATGTCATTGCTCCTGGGCTGATGACATCTTTGCAGGGGGAGGCAAAACAGGTGTGGGGTGGGGCTGTGAAGTCTCAGGCCCCTTGGGGTGTCGGGCCTGATGTTCTGAGTTTTATCACAGGTCTGCCGTGTTCCAGGTTTGTGTGTGCAGACTGGGGTGGGGGTGTGCAGGGTTGGGATTGGTTCCCCGAGAAGGCCCCCGAGCCTGACACCGGTTTGCACGTGTCCCGGGCAGACCCGCAGTTCATTAGGGCCACCATCGTGCACCAAGACCAGGCCTACGATGACAAAATCTACTACTTCTTCCGTGAGGACAACCCCGACAAGAACCCCGAGGCCCCTCTCAATGTGTCCCGCGTGGCCCAGCTGTGCAGGGTGAGTGGGCGGCTGAGTGGGGGAGCGTGTGTCTGTGCATGAGCGGGCGTGAGTGCATGTGCGAGCGCCTGTGTGTGAGTGTGCATGTGCATTTGTGTGAAGGCGTGTGGGAAATGTGTGAGGGACTCTGCATGGGATTGTGAGTACATGTATGTGCTCACGAGTGTGCACGCGTCTGTGAGTGGGTAATGATGGTTGGGCTCTTGTGTATGTGTGACAGTGCCCACATGTGTAGTTGTCTGAGCACGTGCATGAGCGTGTGCATGAGGATAAAGTATGTTTACATGTGTGCACTTCACCAGCGTGAAGGTTTGGGACACGCAGGTGTGTCACCTGTGTGTCTGCGTCCATCTGCTCTGTGGGGGCAGACCCAGCACCCTCATCCCGAGGGTCCTCTCCGCTGGGCCAGAGCCATGGGGCACCTCTGTCCCATCCCCTGGCAAGTCCCCACCCCTTCAGAACCTACCTTCCTCTTCTGAAGCCTGGGTGCTGGCGTTGCTGGTGCCAGGAGCCCAGTGGGTGCTGAGAGGCCCCCTTCCCCGCCACCCTTTCAGGGCGACCAGGGCGGCGAGAGCTCGCTGTCGGTCTCCAAGTGGAACACCTTCCTGAAAGCCATGCTGGTGTGCAGCGACCCCGCCAGCAACAAGAACTTCAACAGGCTGCAGGACGTCTTCCTGCTCCCCGACCCTAACGGCAAGTGGAGGGACACCAGGGTCTACGGCGTTTTCTCCAACCCCTGGTGAGTGGCCCTTGTCCTGGGGCTGGCCTGGCATTAGGTGCCCAGTAAGGACTGGAGGGCTCGGGCCCTGCTGAGGGATGGCTCATGTGGCAGGAGCAGGGACTCCTGGCTCAAGGGCCGGGGCTGCACTGGACTGGGGTGGGGGCACAGTCAGTGCACAGGGAGGTGTCTGTGCTGGTGTCTTTCTGCGTCTGCCACCACTGGTGTGCACGTAGGCACCTCATGGCGATGCCTGTGCACCCCCCAGCTGTGTGCTCAGAGTGGGTGCCAGCCAGCCGGGGTGGGAGGGGGAAAGGCTGTTGAGGTCTCTTGGGGTGCTGAGTGCTGTCGCACCTTGCCTGCCTCTGGTAATTCACACCTCTTAATCACTCAAATTGACTGAAAACAAGGCTGGCAAAAGTGTTGATGTGTGGGGAGGACGGGCAGGGTAGGGAAGCCCAGACCCCGCTTTGTGGCTCCACGTGGCTGGGCCCAGCCGGCTGTAGAGGGAGTGGGGTCTGGCCTCCTTGGGAATCAGCAGCCTGCAGCGGTGCCCGGGAGATTTGCCCAACAGGGATGCACAGGGGCAGCCCTCTGCCCTGGGGCTGGCCTCTGAACCCTGATTCCATGGCAGGCCGAGGTTTTAGATTGCAACAGACAGAAATTGGGTTGAACTTCACTTCCTCGCCCCTGCTTTCAATGGTGTTCGACATCTCTCAGGCACCGGGCTTGGCCCCCGGGATAGGCCCTGTCTTCACTGGAGTGCGGGCTGGGCAGCTTGGTTGGAAGGCTGTGGCTGTGCCCTGTGCGGTGCTGGGCTGGCCTGGGCGAATGGAGGTGGGGGGTACTGGGCCCTCACTGAGGTGGTCTCTGTGTCCCGCAGGAACTACTCAGCTGTCTGCGTATATTCCCTTGGTGACATTGACAAGGTCTTCCGCACTTCCTCGCTCAAGGGCTACCACTCGGGCCTTCCCACCCCTCGGCCTGGCAAGGTGAGTGGTGAGCGATGTTCATGTCCCCGCCCCCGCCCCACTTCCCGGCCACCCACTGACCTGGGCCTGCTCTCCTTGTCCAGTGCCTCCCAGACCGGAAGCCGATACCCACAGAGACCTTCCAGGTAGCAGACAGTCACCCCGAGGTGGCGCAGAGGGTGGAGCCCATGGGACCTCTGAAGACGCCCCTGTTTCACTCTAAGTACCACTACCAGAAAGTGGTTGTCCACCGCATGCACGCCAGCCACGGGAAGACCTTCCACGTGCTTTACCTAACCACAGGTGAGGGACTAACCGTGACCCGCCGGTCTGCCTTGTGAAAATGGATATGAAAGGTATGAGTAATAATGTAATTAACGTATGGTCGGATCTTTATACCCGGAAGGAAGAACTGAGTGACTAAGAGCTGTCAGGAGTTAGTATGTGTGGCTGTAGAAGAATCAGGCAGGAGGGCTTCCTAGAGGAGGTGGGGGCAGAGGGAAGAGAGAAAGGCATCCTAGGGTGGGAGAAGAGCAGGTTCCGGGATTCGGAGGCAGAAATGTGGCAAGCCTCAGCAAAGGTGGGTGCAGCTTTGCTCCTGATGTCTCTGACCCACGAAGATGGGAGGAAGAGATGTGAAAAGCCAGGAGGAAGGACCTGGTCACTGGGTATCCTGTGGGCTTCTGTTAGGCAGAAGGAGGAAATTGGACCCTCTCCCTGTCTTTGGGATTATGCAGGTGAGAGGGAACATTTAATGTGGGATACAAAGAATTTAGTCACACATGAGGAAGTATTTTCAGATGGCAGAGCCTTTGCAGTCTTGCAGAGGACAGCAGGGGCACCTCCTCTTCCCTGGGGGAGCAGCAGGGTCTTGCTGGCTCCAGAAGCTGGGTGGAACGCCCTGGGAGATGTCCCTGCATTCCAGGAAGCCACTGGCCACGGAGGAGCCAGCCCTGAGCTGGGTCTGTGGCAGCTTCCTAGTCCCAGCTGGGGGCAAAGGGGACTCCTGGGAGTGGACGTGGAGTCAGCATAGGCAGGTTCTCCCCAAGACTGGGTGGGCAGTGGTGCCATCCGAAAGGGCAGTGTCTCACCCAGGTGCTAGCACCTTTGGGACCATACAGTCCAGGCCTCAGGCACCTACCCCTCCTACCCTGTGACTTCCTGCTGTTGCTTCACCGTGGGGTTTTCTCAGACCCACAGTGGCCTCATCGGTTCCCACGGGGCAAGGCCTGCTTTCTGGGTCCTAAGATTGCACCTCTTTACTCTTCCATTTGTCTTGGCTACACCAGGGGGCCTTGTCCTTGCCTTTCTCCAGCAGTGGCTGGCATGGCTGTTGCAGCCAGCCAAGGGACAGCAGGGCACGGTAGGGCACTGGGGTGCAGGAGAGGAGAGGTCACATGATGGGGAACTGGGAGCAGGAGCCAGCACAGAAGGCTGGGGACTGGGCCAAGGGAACTGTGGGCTCCCTTCCTGCAGACCTGGGAGCTGAGCGCACTTGAGTGACGAGGGCCCTTGTCTCAGTTCCCCCGGAGGGCCATCGGAGACAAGCCATTTAGGAGCCTGCAGCATCAAAAACTGGGGCCAGATAAGAAATCAAGCTTTCCGAGCCCTCTGCAGAGAATGGAGGCTCTCACAGCTGGGAGGAGCTGTGGGAGGCTGTCCCTGGGCTGTGGTGGAAGGAGGTGAAGGACAGTAGCTGGGCTGGGAGCTTGTCAGGCCAAAGAAGCTTCGGGCCACATTCCAGAGCCTGCGACAGGGGGAACAGAACGAGAGGAAACAGCCTAGGCAGGTGACCATCTCATCATCTGACTGGTTTTTTGGGGCAAGCGATGCCCTGGGGCATTGGGAGGGAGGGAGAGGGAGGTAGGCTATTCTAGAAACTAGGACAGCGGATGACGTGGGATCGGGAGGACCCAGGGGTCAGGTTGCCCACCAGGCCCTGACAGGTGTGAATGGAGAGAACAGTGCCCTCGGAGGTGGTCAGCCTTCTATGTGACCTTGGGGATCCCCATGTAGAATCTAAGGTTCTTTTCCGATTGAAGATTTTATAAACATTTAAAAATCCCCTTAGACTAAGTGCTGTGTGGAGTCCTGGATTGGATCCTGGGGCAGACGAAGGGCATGTAGGGGAAAGAACCATGAAACCCTGGTGAAGTCCGTCGCCGAGGGAGTGGCATCGTGCTGCTCCGCTGTGACGTGGGTGCTGGTTGTCTAAGAGGCGGCGTTCGTTAGGGGAAATGGTGCGTGGTGTACGGGAACTTGCTTGTGCTGTCTCTGCATTTTTCCTGTAAATCCGAAATGACTCCAAAATAAAAACTGGTTTTAAAGAAAGCATCCCTGAAGAGTCCAGGAAGCAGGGGCGTTATGGAAGAAGCCGAGGGATGGGGTTCTGACACCTCTGGGTTGCAGTCACCAGTTGTGTGACCGTGAGAACATTGCTCAGCCTTTCTGAGCCCCGTTGCCTTGTCTGGGAAGTGGGGACCAGGGATGTGGAGGAGCGAGGTAATGCTGATGCCTATGGGTTCGCCACAGTGATTGGGTGTCGCGACTGCTGGTCTGTCCTTCCCACTTCCTCCGAGCCGCACGGAGCTCTGGGCCAGCCTCAGGAACTTCCTAGCTGCCCCCTCACATCCCTCACACTCTCCTTTCCTCCCCTCACCTGAGCCATGACCCCCTAGACCTCCCCACCCATGTCATTCCTGGTTGATCCTGCCTCGAGAGAGGCTGCCTGTCTCTGAGGTGGGACGCGCGCCTGCTGACCCTCTGCCTATACCACCCACAGACAGGGGCACCATCCACAAGGTGGCGGAGTCAGGGGAGCGGGAACGTGACCAGGCCTTCAACATCGTGGAGATCCAGCCCTTCCACCGTGCAGCTGCCATCCAGGGCATGTCACTGGACCCTGACCGGGTGAGCCCCCCATGCCCAGCCCTGTCCTGTGAGGCTACCCAGTGATGGCCAGCTGAGGGCACAGCTCCTTTGCATGTAATTCACATGTCCTTTTCAGAGCTTCTGGGCCCTAAGGCCCACCAGGCAGCCAGCTGTGGCCTGGGGGTTTAGAACTCAGTGTTGGGGCTGGGGGCCCTGGCCTGACCTGCTCTCTCCTTCCAGCGGAAACTGTATGTGAGCTCCCAGTGGGAGGTGAGCCAGGTGCCCCTAGACCTGTGTGACATCTATGGTGGGGGCTGCCATGGCTGCCTCATGGCCCGAGACCCGTACTGTGGCTGGCACCAGGGCCAGTGCGTCTCCATCTATAGCTCCCAAAGGTATGTTGGCTGGGACCCCTTGTCCCTGGGGGAAGGTGGAGGCAGGGGTGGATGTGGTGTGGACAGGCCACAGGAGGCGCCAGTGCTGGGCGCTGGGCCACTCTGGCGAGACCCTCCTCTCGGTGGACACTGTGGTGGGTGCTGGGTGGGGAGTGAGGACAGGGAAGGGCCAGATCTGCGGCCTCCTGTCTCCTTAGCCTGTCTCTTCCCACCTCCAGGCCAGTACTGCAGTCTGCTGACCCAGAGGAGCCACACAAAGAGTGCCCCAACCCAAAGCCAGGTACCTGCGGTAGCCCTGCCCAGGGCCCCAGTCTGATGAGGGCAGTATGGCCGTGCCCTGCCTGCCCTGTCTGAGGGGAACATGGTCTATTCCTGGGGGCCCCCGGACAGTCCTGCGGAGCTAGCTCCTTGGTGTGGGGTTGTTGTCAGAGGGGTGGGGTGAGGGAGGCAGGGGAGAATACGGAGGCTGGGTGCTCGTTTCCTCATGTTCATTTCGAAACCTTGGCCTTGAAGGCCTGGTTGAGGGGTGGGGGCATAGGACACAGCCTGCCCCCCCGAGCGCCCGGCCACCCCTCACAGCTGCCTGCCCATTCCCCCAGATGAGGCCCCACTGCAGAAGGTGTCCCTAGCCCGGAACTCCCGCTACTACCTGAGCTGCCCCATGGAGTCCCGCCACGCCATCTACTGGTGGCGCCACGGTGAGAAGGTGGAGCAGAGATGTGAGCCCGGCCACCAGAGCCCCACCTGCGTCCTGTTCATCGAGAACCTCACTGATGGCCACTACGGCCACTACTTCTGCGAGGCCGAGGAGGGCTCCTACCTCCGCAAGGCCCAGCACTGGCAGCTGCTGTCTGAGGACGAGGCCAAGGCCGAGCACCTGCTGGGCCGTGCCCACGCCCTTCTGGCCTCTCTCTGGCTGGGGGTCCTGCCGACACTCACTCTTGGCCTGTTGGTTCATTAGGACCTCCTGGGGCTGGGCATGTGGCAGGCTTCTGCAGTCCCAGGGCACTAGAAGAGTCTGAGGCCCAGAGCCACTCAGCCAGGAGTTCCTGGCCCAGCACAGCTTGGAGGGGCATCACACAGCTCAACGGGGACACCAGGCCTGGAGATGGCCAGCCACAGGCCGCTGCTGGGCCTGGGTGGGACGGGGTGGCGGGGGCTGGAGAATGAAGGCACCAACTGTGAAGCTGAGACATCAATGGCCCGAGACTTTATCTTCTGCAGACTTCAAAAACTCCCTCTTGAACTTGAACAAATGCAGTGACGCTCCTGGCCCAGGAGCCCATGGGCCAGAGAGGGGTTGGGAAAGGGGAGCTGGGATCCCCTTTCTGGACCTTCGCTCTGAGGCCCGAGTCCTTCTGGACTCTCTGTACTCCAATTGCCCCTCACCCTCCCTCCTGCCACTGCAGGGCGTGGCTGGTGTTCCTGCAGGCCCAGGGCGACCCTCTTTGGCCCCCTCACCAGCCCTGGGTCCCACTGAGGCAGCCTCCTTGCATGTTTATTGAAGGATGTTTGCTTTCCGGGCAGGAGGACGGAAAAAGCTCTATTTTTATGTTAGGCTTATCTCATGTGTAGCTACTCTGACTGCATCCGTATGAAAATACCAAAACGACATACCTGGGGTAGGGTGGGCGAGGGAGGGGCTGGGAAGGGATGGGTCGTGGGGAGTCCCAGTCTGAGGCTCTCGGGCGTGGGATGAGTCCAGGGACATGGCATGAGTTCAAGAAGATGGCATGAGCTGGCTCTGCCCTGGGAGCTCAGGCTGAGGGGGATAGTTTCCAAGCCCCCCTGTTGTTTATGGGAGGGGGTGGGGTGAGGGAGACAGGAAAATGAAGGGGAAAACTAAGACCTAGGTTCACACATCCATTTAGAAGGAGTCCGGTTTTCAGGGGGAGGTTTCAGGACTCTGCCCTTGGCATTGGGGGTTGGGGGGTGGGGACCGCTCCCCCCCCCCTCAGCCCCCTTCCCCAGGGGCTGCTCTTCCACGCTCCCAGCCTCCCACCTTCAGCTCAGGACATGTAACCAAGGCTAAACTGTGAACCCTGTCGGGACAGCCTGGGCCAAGCTCTGCAGCCCGGTCCACGGGCTTCAGCAGAGAGCTGGGCCTTCTCTGGGGCGCCTGGCCAGCCTGGGGCAGGGCCTGGGGTTGGTGGCCTTCCAGCTTTGGCCCCTGCATCTCTTCAATGCACTTTAATGAATAACATATTACTAATAAACAAGCTATTTATTTACCTGTGCCTGCTCCTTCCCTTCAAAGCCATTCTGTTCGGGGTGGGGGTGAGGGTGAGGGCTCCTGCATGTGACCCTGCACGTCCCGCCTGTGGACACCCCGCAACCCCTCTCACCAGCCCTCTTCTTAGAGGCTGGGAAGGGAGGGCCCTCAGGAGGGCTCCTGGCTAGAGAGAGGCAGGAACAGGATCTGACCCCAGTGCTCCTGAGCCGCGAGCACACTGCCTGCCTTCCTGCCTATGGCTGGTGGGAAGCCCTTGACCCTGGAGCCCAGACAGCGGCACCCCGCCCGCTCTGCTCACAGCAGGAGCTGGCCTTCCCCTTTCCCAGCTTCCACCTCCCACACTTCCTTGGGAGGCCTGGCCTTGCTAGAAACAGCCTCAGGCCTCCCTGCATTCAAGGATCCCGGTCTAGCGGGTAAGCTAATCACATGAGAGCCCTTGGCATAAACCTGTGGCGATAGGAGTGTGTGTACAGGAGGCTGGGGTGGGGGGCTGAAGGGGTGCCCGAGTGGGGGTAAAGCACTTACTCTGGGCTCGCCCACCAGGTAAGATAGTTGGTTCGCATGCAGAAGGGACAGTGGGCAGGGTTTGTGTGCTGCCTGGGGCTCGATGGTCAGCCCCAGGCAGTGACAGGGCTGGGGTGGGATTCGTGACTTAGAAGGTCCTGAACGCTCTCAAGATAAAGCAAATAGATTTCAGAACTCAGAAGGATGTGTGAGAAGGAGCTCTGAAGCTGGGGTGGGAGGCGGGGAAGGGAGTTAGAGGCAGTCCAGGGGTGTGGGTGGGGCGAGTGGGAGGATTCGGAGGGGAGCCCAATGTGCTCCAAAGGCCTCCACCCATCTCTCCCCTCCCCTTTCTCTTCTCACCTGCCCCTCGCTGCAGGGACCCTTGCCTTTGGGGGTCTTCCTGAGCAATGACTGCTGGAGAGGGGATGTGGCAGTGGAGCTCGGGACAGCTCTGAGTCAGAGCTCAGCTTCTGGGTGGCTCTGGCAGGCCCCGCAGGGCTGGAATCACCCTCACCCAGTACACCCCCCTCAGCCTGCCCTGTGATATCCTCGGCCAGCCCCACGCTGAGGACTGTGCCTGGTCCTTCCCTCTAAACACCCAGCCTTGCTAAGGTAACCAAGGTGGCAGCAGGTGCTGGGACCAGGAGCCTGGGAGTTTGGGACGAGCTCTGGGCCGGCGAACAGACTTGGAGCCTCTGTCACCTTTCATGATCCCGGGCAGGCCTTGCCTTTCCTAAGCCTCGTTCTCCTCAGGCTTCTGGGGGCCCCTTCTGGCACACCGTCCTAGGGTATAAGACCAATTTACTTTGTCTTAGAAGGAGCTTGGAGTCTACGTCTTGGCCCCAGGTGTCTGTTTTCCCAGCCAAGCACCATCAGAAGCACAGGGGCTTCCCAAACCCCTCTAAATGGAAAGGGCAGGAGGAGCAGGTTTCGGGAATAGCTGGTAAAGAAAGTGAGGGCTTAAGCCCTGGCCTGCTGGATTGCTGGGTGACCTCCTATGAGGTCTCTGCCTTCTCTAGACCTCAGCAGGCCCCTCTTTCACGCAGGGATGCTTTTGGTGCCCCATGGGCCTGTGGCGGGGAACTTGAGGGACAGAACACACTTCTTTGTCTGTATGGAGGCACCAGGAGAGGCCAGACTGGCAGGCGGGTGGGAAGCCGTGTGCACGGAGGCATGAAATGAGCCCTTGTAAATTCATGTGAATGAACCAGCAGAGCGGCAGGCCAAGCACAAACCTTCCCCTGACGCGCAAGCAGTGCAGAGGGCCCGGGGGAGCGGTGGGTGCAGGGCCATTAGGCTGGGACTGGAGGCATGAAGAGCTACACAATACGGCACCAGTTTTGGCTTCTTGGGGTCAGGCTGGGGCTGGGGTACTGACCCAGCCATCTGCCCTCTGTCTTGTGCATTACCCACCCCCTAGAGGAGAGGTGGGGGTGCAAAAGAGGGAACAAGACTGAAAAATCAAAGCCCAGCTCTCCTGGGGAAGCAAGCAGGGAATGGGAGACTCCTTCACGTCTCACTCCCTTTCACAGATCTGAAGGGCCACTGAGGTTTGCCCCGGACACGCCTGCGTCTTGCTATCCCATCTCCCTTGGGGGAAGGCCACTGCCTTCTCTCTCTCCCCGCTCCTGCAGCCCTTAATCAGCTCCTTCCGTGTGTAGATCTGGTGTCCTAAGCCAACACTCACAGCCCCGCGCACCCTCTGTTTTCTCCTTCCTGTCTCCTGTCCGTCCTCCAGCTGCCTTTGCTGAAAACACTCTGCACCACTGTGAATCTTTCACCGGGATGCCCGGAGTAGGATGTTCCCAGGTGGAGGTTCCAGAATGACCTTGAATTCTTCAGAGAACCCTGGACACACCTGCCCACCCTCCACGCCTCTCTGTCTCAGTGCTGAGCTATGGGGGCGGGGGAGTGGGTGGAGCTTTGTGGCCGGTGGGCTCTGGTGAGCGAAGGCACAGCCCCTCCCCTGAAGACCCTCACAGCCTGGTAGCAGAGGCAGATGTGGGGCTGCATGCGATGATCCTAGGTGGGAGGACACCCGACTCATGGCGGGTATTAGGGAGAGCTTTGGTGGGCTTTAGAGGCTGAGTTCCCCAGGTGCCCACGTCACTGCAGAACAGAAGAGGGAACAGCACTTGCCACGGCCCGGGGTTGTGCGAGCACCTGCAATGGGGTGGGCTTGGCGGGAATGACGTGAGCTGCAGGCCGGCAGATGGACGGACTGTTGCTCACCGCAGCAACTCAGTGCCGGTGCAACCTCCTCTGTGTTCTTTTAACATCGCTTCTGTTAGGAGTGTGTTTGTGAAAGGTGACTTGTGAACTGATACGTAACCTGTAGCGGAACAGCATATTTGTGTAAGAGTTCCAGGAACTAATGTCAAAGGAAGCTGACTCCAGTAACTGGACGTCCCTGCTCCAGGGAACTCACTGATCTTGAACCATAAAAACCAGACCTCTGCTTGACCGGTTTCAATATAATCACCACAATGCACTATACTGACTTACGTGTACCCGGGTTGTGCTCCCTCTCCCTCCTAATAAAAAGCCCTGGCCGCACCGAGGTGCGGAGGTGGTCTTTAGGGCGGGGGCCCACCACCTTCTCCGGATGGCACTGAATAAACCGTTTTCATTACCCCAGCACCTGTCTCTCAAGTACTGGCTCTCGAAGCGGCAGGCAACCAAACCTGAGCTCGGTATCACTGAGAATCCATTCTTGTTGAAAGAGGAGGAACTATCTGGATGTGGGATTGAATGAGTTGGCTGTGCCACCTCCTGGGAGCAAAGCCTGTAGGTCTTTACCCCGCCAGTTCCAGGGAGCTGCCACAGGGTTTTGAGCAGCGGCAGGTGGATGGAGAGGATGATGGCAGTGTGGACGATGGGGTCCTGAGCCCCAGCTTTTCTCACACCTCTTCCTTGCTGCCTCACTGCAAGCTCACCCCTCCCGCACCCCCAGGCTTTTCTGGCTGCCTGCACAGCCCTATTTCAGCCTCATTGTCTAGAAAAGCAAATGGATACTCTGGGCTGGGCCGTTTCAGCCAGGGTTCTGGCCAGGAGGCCTGCGGATGTGGGCTGGTGGGAGGAAGCTGGGGCGGCTTAAGATAGGCTCAGGAAATACTTTTATGTTGGTATTGGTTAACATTGGGAAGAAAAGGCCTTGGAGGAAAAACAAAAAACAAACCCCGCATTCCCTGGGGACGGAGAGAACCTGGGACCACGCACGTCCAGAGGCCCTGGCTCTGGTAGTGTGAGGGTGACTTTCTGGAGGGCGGTGCCCACGTCAGAACTGCCGGACCCACACCTGGCTGGCAGTCTGTTCAGGTTGGGCAAAAGGAATGAGGCTCCAAAGGGCTCAGGTGGAGAGCACACGCTTGGGGTTGGACCTGTAACACCCGGGCAAATGCATGGCCTGCAGCTTTATCCAGCTCCCAGGCAAGTCCGTGCCCGTAGCAGAAGTCACGGCACAGTTGTCCTTTCTCCTGAGTGCAGATGAGCCGTTTTCTCTAGAGCTGCATTCTCCAAGGGCCGCCGAGCCCTTGAGATGCGGCTCATCTGAGTTGAGATGCACTATAAGTATAAGATGTACTGGGTTTTTGAAAATGTAATGAAAAAAGAATTTACCTTATTAATAAACGGTTATAGTGATTCCACGTGGAAATTTAAATGGTTTGGGTATATTGAGTTAAATAAACTATACTGCAAATCTTAATTTCACTTTTCACTTCTGTTTAATGTGGCTGCCAGAACATTTAAAACGGTATGGCTGACACATTTCTATGGACCACCCCACCAGGGCAGAAAAATTTGTCTCTTTTGTTCATAGCTAAGTCTCCAGCACCTAAAATAGTGCCTGGAACATAGTAGGTGCTCAGTAATTATTTGTGGAATGAATGAATGAATTCTCATCCTCTCTTCGGGGAGCCCCCAGCGATTGGCCAGGCGGACTGGAGTTGCTGCCCTGAGCCTCTGCAGTAGCTCCAGCATGGTGCTGAAATCCCCTGCGTCTCTTTCTGATTTTAGAGCTGGCCTCACCACGTCGGGTCTCTCATGAGACCCAGGAGCTGGAGGTGGATGTGGGTGAATGCGCAGCTCCCCGAGGGTCCTCTGAAAGGGAACTTTCTGTTTCTTCAGATGAGGAAGCAGGACAGTGTGCAAATGATACCGAAATGGCTTCTCACAGGCATTTGCATGCTTGGGGTGCTGGGGCGCTTCGTGTTCACATCCTGACCCTAGCCCCTTGTCTCTAGGAAGCTCGGGAGACCTTGAGCTCCAGGCAGAAGCAAGGCCACTTAGTCTTTCCCCAGTGAGCAAGGGTTGTAGCCCAGAGCGTCTCTCCTACCCATCAGGAGCCTAAAAATAGTCTGCAATTCCAGCCTCCCACACAGCCGCCCTTGGAGCTGGGCCCTGTGCCTGCCAGCTCCTCCGCAGCCCAGACAGTCTGCGTGGTCTTGCCTCAACCACCAACTCCCTGCTCCTCACCCTCTGTCCCATCCCGGCCCCTGGGGACCTGAACTCAGCACTCCTACTGCCAGGCCTGCTGAGGGGCTGCCTGTTGCCCTGCCTTCCCAAGCGGACTGGACCCTTACCCCTTGTACCTCCAAATCCCATGCTCTGTCCACTCTCCTTTTCTCCAGGGGATGTTAGCCAGACACAGAGGTGGGGTGAGGGAGTTCCAGGCCGTGGAACCAGCACATGTAGAACCAAGTAGTGTGAGAGACCATGGCAGGTGGTGAGCCTCTTAGGAAGAGCTCGTTGAACAAGAAGGAGTCGGGCGGGGGGGGGGGGCAGGTAGAGGCTGGAAGGCAGCAGGGCAAGTCTGCTGGCTCCCACCCTCAGGCAGGGGTCCTCCAGGTACCTCTGTCCTGCCTCATGGGGTGGGGGCTGTCCCTCTCAGATCTGACCCCACCCCGACCCATGACCAGGCCATTGCTGTTCTGTCCACATTGCCTGTAGAGCCGGGGAGAACTCTCTGTGCCAAGGCTCCCCAGTTTGGGCCTTCTGCATCTCTGATTTGTGTGAAGCCCTGGTGCCTTCCAGATCTGAGTTCCGGACTTCCTTTCTGCTCATCAGGTCTGCGGGGGCAGGCAGGGCCATCCACCGTGGCCTGGAGAGAGAAGGCCCTCAGGGCATCACGGGGTGTCGGGCAGAGCTGGGACTGCAGCCTCCAAATCCTGATGCCCGGATAGGGCCCAGCCCCTCACTCTGAGGTCGGGCCATCATTGTTGGCGGCACATCCTGGTCTGAGTGAAGAACGGTGTTTGGGGGCCCGCTCTGTGAGGGCCTTCCTGGTGGCAAGTGTGAATGCACAGGGACACTGTTGACTCATGACGGTTTCCCCTCTGAGCTAAGCAGGGTCCCAGCAGCAGGAAGAGGGGGCATCACAACCCACATTTTCCCCTTCTGGGGGACAAGTTTGAAGGAAACGCTGAGTTCGTGGGGTGGTTCTTTCCATGCTATTACCAAAGCCCCTTCTTGCTCCAGCAGCTCCCAGGAGCCTGGCCGCAGACCTGGGAGGCAGAGTGCCCGTGCAGGCGTTACTGTCCCCCAGTACACACACCGGGGGTGAGGCCAGAGGGAGGGAGCTTCTTGCCCAGAGCTACCTGGCCCAGCAGAGCCGGGCCTAGAACCCAGGCCCCCTGCCTCTCCCCATCCCCAGACAGCACCCTCCCCCAAGGAAATAGAAGTGGGTGTGAGCTAGCTGCTTCTTGGCTGAGGTGTAGGTGTTGGGGAGGTTTTCAGACCCTTGGGGTTTTCTCACCCCCTAGGCTCCTCATTTCCCAGCACTCGGGGGCCCTTCTCAGTGGGCACATTGGCTGCTGTGAAGAGTCAGACAGTCTCAGGCCATCTGACCCTGGCTCTGGGCCTGTCAGAGGTGCTCCCCTCCCCCAGCCACCTGAAAAGCTCAGAGACACCTGGAGCTCGTCTGTACCCTGGATAGCATTCTTGGCCCATTTCTCAGCTTGAGGAAATGACAGCCCTTGGAGGAAGCCCAGACTGTCTCTGTGAGTGAGGGGGTGTGGGCTGTTGACACCCTAGCTCTGACATCTCTTCCTGCTGCCTACTCACCTCCTCTGGAGGCCCACCTCAATCACGGGTGGAAACACAGGTGTAATCAGGGAGAGCCCACGCCAGGGAAGAAGGCACTGTGGGGACTCAAAAGTTGGAAAATTGTAGTTTAAGGTAAATAGTTATAAGCCTGGTAAGTAATGTGTATGTTAAAGCTTTTGTTTCAGAAACTACAGATAAGGCCCATCTTGGCTCCTGGGAAAACAGCCGACCTCCTGGGGCACTGCTAAAGGTTACTGCCTGGGGACAACTGGAGGCATCCAGGCCTTTGTGTTCCAGGGAGAGAAAGATGACCACCCGCCCCTGGGAACGGCTAACTGCCCAGGGCGGGAATACTGCGGTTTTTTAAATCTAATTTTCCCTGCATTTCAAAACCCCTCATCACACTTTGTTCTCTGTTACAAAAACGCTGGCCTGGAAAGAAAATGTAACATGGGCTGTTAGGGTGCGAACCCGCCTGCAACTCAGATCTCCGGCCATCTGAATACAGCGCCCGCCCATGAAGGTTCACTCCCGGTCTCTGCTTATTGGGTCTGGTAGTGACAGGCAGCCCGGACCCCCGTGTCTTTTCCGGTTTCACTCTGTCTCCATGCTTTTCTGTGTCTCAGTCTCATTCCTTCTCTGTCGGCCTCTCTGTCTCTCCATGTCCCTCCCGGTTTTCTCTGTGACTTGTTCTCTTGTGTTCACACATATGGAACAAGCACACATACATGTAACTCGCAGGCACAGAGGCCCAGACACACGACCTGCTCACACCTGCACACAGGCAGGATGCACACCTGGGCACATGCGCATCCCTCCCACAGAGCCCTCCACGGGTCCTGTCCACATACTCAGAGAAGGGGGGCATGAAACCCTGTTTTCTGTGTCTGCAGGTCCAGGGCAAACCCGTCCCTGCCTCCCTGGCACTGGCGACTGGGAACTTGAAAACCTGAGCTAGCAGCCTTCCCCCCACCCCCCGCCCCGTAACAGGAATCTGGCGGGTCACTGGGCCGACATGATCTGCAGGGGAGCACAGAGTGGAGTGTGGAGAATGCTGTGGAATTAACGGAGCACTGGCCCGGAGCACCCCCAGCCCCTGCCCCATTTGATGCCCCTTCCCTGTGGTCCTGGCTAAGATGCCCAACCACCCATCTGGGAGCTGGGGACAGAGGAGTATGACTAGACCACAGGAAGCTCTAGGGTGAGGCAGCTTTAGAGAGGAAGCCTGAGGGACCGGACAGGACAGTGTACCCCACCCATGAAGAGCTGGGGGGCAGATGTCCCTGGGGGATGTCGTGGTGACTGAGACCTCTGTTTCTGTTCTTTCCAAACAATGGGCCGGATGAGGCCCCGCCAGGTGTTTGAACTTCCTAGGCATGTAGGGGCATTCCTGGAATGCCCAACATTCCTGGTTTCCCCGGATGCTCCCACTGGGGTGGAGGGGAAGGGGTTGTGCAAGCAGGAAGTCCCTGTGGTCGAGTAAGTCACCCAGGACCTGGCATTTAAGCTCAGGCACTCCCCAGATTCTGCCTCCGTCCACCACCCTCAGAGCAGGGGCCTCTTGCCCAGGTCACCCCACTTCTGAGCACCCACTTATTAAGTGCAGGTTTTGACTGTAGGAGGCTTGCAAGGGGCAGGAGGGGTCTGGACTGGGAAACCTGGGGAGGGGTGTCTCTCACGCTGGGGCAGAAAGCAAAGCCCCTCAGGGGCTGGGGCTGACCCAGCAGGATCCCCGAGATCTTTCTGAAAGGTATAGCTTGTCTCCACCCTCTTTGCCAGAGAGGGTGCCCGGTTCAGCTTCAACAGGCAAGACCATGGGACAATATCACAAACAGTGACCGTGCAGCGCAGGTCCCGAGCGTGTCGGGACTGTTCTAGAAGTTTTCCATGAATTATTTTAGTTAATTTTCTCACCAGCCCTGTGAGATTGATACTCTTCTTGTTCCCACTTTATACTTAGAGGAACTGAGCTGCAGAGAGTGTAACCAGTTTACTAAACTTTGCCGCAAAAAGGTTCATCTAATCATTGTCTTCATGATACTGGGATTCGGGACCGTTTTATCCGATCGCACTCACACGTCCTGCAGGGGTGTATTCATCTCCTCGTCTTTGCTGGGCTCCTGGGTGACAGGGGGTATACATAGCAGAGGTGAGCAGACAGCAGGGTCACTCTGGCAAATGAAAGCAGACACCTGTGGGGCAGCCCTCACACACTGTCCACTCAGATCGGACGTAGGGACCTCCAAGAAAGCTGATGGGACCTTGATTCCAAGACGCTCAGACAGGACAGGGCCACCTGCCAATCTACCTATCTTCTTGGTGGTGACCAGAGGCAGGTTGGGTGGTGGCCCCAGTCCCTCTGCTCTGGCTGGGTACCACCGGGGGGCTGGGGAGGGGACAGCCTTGTCCCTTCACTGGCTCCTGCCAGGACCATCCCAGGGAGCAGCTGCTTTGGTGGCTAAAGGGAGCCCACATCCTGTTCCAATCCCTGCAAAGTGAGCATCCAAGGGTGGAGGCCCCCATGGGAGCTGAATCAGGCTGACTCAGTGGAAACCTCAGACCATTGCTGTCTCCAAGCCAAGTCCCGCAGTCAGACCAAAGGAAGAACTTCCCAGCTATTGGTCAACATGTTGCTGGAAGGCTTGCCAATGAGTGGCCTTTGGGAGGGTGCCCCAGTGCCCTGGCACACTCATCCTGCCCGTGAGACACACTGCTGGCAGAGGAGCTGAAGGCTTGGCAAGACCTGTGCCAGAGCCCAGACCAGAGCCACCCCTCCAGTCTGCTTGTGGGGACACCTGTCCTGAAGCTGAGGACACAAAGGGAGTGTTTCCTTAGGGCCCTTTCCCTCCCACCTGCTCCTCCCAGGCCACTCTGGAGGCAGCCCTGGAGTGGGGAGCGGGGCCTCCCCAGGACAAAGAAGGGCTCCGTAGGAAGGTATTTCCAGACAGACAGAAAGAGGCAAGCAAACCGATGACTCGATGACTCCAGCTTTCCAGCTCTTCCCCAGAGGGGGTAGTTTGCCTTTCTTTCTTTTTTCATTAAGATTAAAAAGTCACCATTGTAACGCATATCAGCATCTCCCATCTTTTTTTTATCCTCATTGGAGGGTGTTTATTGACTTCAGAGAGCGAGAAAGGGAGAGCGAGAGAAACTTCGATGTGAGAGGGAAACATCGCGATGGGATGCCTCCTGTACACTCCCTGACTGGGGATGCAATGCACCACCTAGGCATGTGCCCTGACCAGGGGTCGAACCCGCAACCTGTTTGGTGTACGGGACGATGCTCCCACCACCTGAGCCACCCGCCAGGCCCGTCTTTTCATGGCTGCATAATATTCCGTTGTGCGGATATCTGGCATTTTGTTTATCTGTTCGCTGTCATGGGCCCTGGGGTGGTTTACACATTTTGGATGTTATGAGTAATGCTGTATGAACATTGGTGTACATGTTTGGGTTTTTTAAAAGATTTTATTTATTTTTTAGAGGGAGGAAGGAAGGCAGAAAAAGGGAGAGAAACATCGATGTGACGGAGAAACATTGATCAGTTGTCTCTCTCATGCCCCCAGCTGGAGACTTTCCCTGCAACCCAGGCATGTACCTTGACCAGGAATTGAACTGGTGACCTTTTGGTTCCCAAGCAGGTGCTCAACGCACCGAACCACACCAGCCAGGGCGGTGTATGTATCTTTTCAATTCTTTTGGGTCTCTCACCCAGGGAGTGAAATTGTGGGGTAATAGGGTCATTTTATGTTTAACTACTGGGGATCTGCCACACCACTTTCCATAAGGGTCATACCATTTTACATTCCCACCAGAGTGTGGTTCCAATTTCTCCGCCTCCTCACCAACACTTACTATTTTCTGTGTCCTTATTCTCTTGACACACGTTTTGTACAGTACCTACTTGGTGCGAGGCCTGTGCTTGGGGTAGGGGATGGAGAGGGGCTGAGACTCAGGATGCTCTGGCGGGGTCAGGGGGCACATGCAGGAAACAGTGGCAGCCGGTGATCAGTGGAGCGAAGGATGGGTAAGGGGGGCCCTATACGTGAAGGATGCAGGGCGGGCTTCAGAGGAGGCAGTGTTTACGCTATGGGCCCCGGTCCCTGCCTTGTCCCAGCACCCATATACCTGGGCGGGTGGTGGTCAAGGTGCCGAGCGTTGCCCTCTGAAAACTCCTGTCCTTGCCTGAAAGCCACCCATCAGAGCCTGTTTCACTGGGTCGCGTCCTCATTTCCAGATCACGTGCCAGCAGCCGAAACCAGATGAGGAAACTGAGGCTCAGAGGGGAGTGATTTGCGAAAGGTCACTCTAGAAGTCCAGAGCCCTGACCTCCAGAACCCAGCCTGGGGACCCTGTAGCTCTGATTGGGTAGCATGAGGCTGCGGGTAGGGAAGGGGAGGGGGCAGGAGGCTGAAAGAGGGGGTAGACCCGGGTACGAGGAAGCCAAGCTTCAAAGATTTTCCCAGGCCGAGGCGAGGGGCTCTGGGCAGGGTATGCGGGGGTGCGTGACGAGCGGTGCGGGGAAGTGTTGAGCCATGGAGGCTCCTGGGGCCTGCTGTGACCCGTGTCTCCCCTGTCAGTTTCAGTTCTGCCTCACTTGCCCCCTGAGACCCCAGAGTTGGGGGAGGGTTTGGAGTATGTGGGGGTGGCTCTCAGTCAAACCCATTTTGGTCCCTAGGGGGTATGTGTGGGGGGGATGAGCCCAACACCAGTCAGCCTGCCTTCCTGTCTGTGACAGGTCCCTCAGTCAGAGGGGAGAGGCTGGAGGCCTGGCTGTGTTCCATCCTCAGTGGCTACGGGCGAGTGAGGACTGGGCCTGGCTGGCTGACAGCGTGGATGGCCTCTCCCGTCTTGGGGCCCAGTGTGTCCAGTGGGTGATGACTGGCCCCGAAAGTAGATTTGGGGAATATTTGTTCAATGAACTCATACTTTACAGGACTGGGTTGAAATGCTCTCACCCACTCACTCGTAGTGACTCACAGGCTTTCAGTTTAGGTCCCTGGCTGTATCAGGTGCTGTGGGTGTGTGGGGACAGCGTGGGATACAGCTCCTTGTCCTCCTGGACAGCAGGAGAGGTCCTTGTCCTCCTGTGACCAGCCTACTCAGTGGCGATGGCTCTGATGGGGTTGTAGGCAGGAGGGCTCGGCCTGACCAGGTGCTCATGTAGGTGGGCTGGCGGCCTCCTGCCTGAGCCTGGAGGAACATTTTCTACACCCCCATGGAGTGTGATCTCAGAGATCACACCCCAGTTTGCCGAATTCAAGGCCTTGGACCCCCCTTGGGTTTGTCAGGGGCCTTGTGGTCCTGTGGGGGAGGTGTCTGGGGCCATTTCCTTGTCTCTGGTTCACTCGAGTCTCTCCAGATGCATCCCTCGGGGGCTCTGGGCACTGACAGAGAGAACTCAGGCCTGCCTTGGCTGCCTGCGCCCCGCCGTCCCCTTGCCCACAAGTCTCCTTCAAGGGGCCCCAGCAGGGGACAGGCTCTGGGCCTAGGAGCCTTGTGTTTCTCCAGCCCACCACCTGCTCTCTCCCCTCCCCATCCCCCGTGCTTCCTCATTTCCTCATCTGGGACTCAGCTCACGCTTTACCTTTTGCTCTTGCTCCCTGGCAGCCCCCAGGCCTGTCCCAGCAGTTGCTGTGAAGCAATTTGAATAAAACTGGAGTCTGGGGGGAAATCCAGAAGATGATGTCCTTGGTGCCTCTTGCCACCCTGGCCTCATGAAGGCCTCACTTCCCCATCACGGAGCTCCTGTGGGACTTTGGGGGCAATTTTTAGATCTTCAGCAAAGGGCCCTCTGAGGGACTGGGTTTTCCTCAGGGCTGCCCTAGCGCTGTGGCCCTGCACGGTGACGGGTTTGGTGACACTGGGGGCTCGGTGTGGCTGAAACTCCCAGGGTGGGCTCGGCTGTCCAAGTATAAGTCTTTATGCTGTCCCCACCAGGCCTGTGCTGTTGTGAGGACAGACGTCAGGACATCATCCATGCCTTGGGGACACACCAGGGAGGGGACATGAAAACCCACAAGGTGCTGTTAATACAGTAGGGGCTACGTTAGCTGGCCAAAGTGATTCCTGGCATTCCGTCTTTGTGGGAAAGCAGGAGGTAACAGGGCAAAGAAGGAGCGGAGGGAATTTACACACGTGGTCAGAGGCACCGAGGTCCGGAGTGGACTGACCCATCGGGAAACTGCTGGCACTTCCACGTGACTGACTGGAGAGGGGAGGATGCAGGACGGGAGGGCAGGGCGTGGGCAGGGCAGCTCAGAAAGGTCCCTGATAGCTCTACCCCTGAAGCCAGCAGCGGGGTACGGAGGCGGGAGGCCTCTCACACGAAGCTGGCCAGGGCATCCCCTCCTCGCCTCGTGGCTGATGGCAGCTCACTGGGGGCCAGCAGGCAGCAGCCCACGTGAGCTGTGTCTGAGCAGTGGGGTAGCCTGGGCTGGCTCCACAGGGCTGGGTCCCTCCATGGGCTCACGCTCCACTTCTGACAGAGGCAGGCTGGTATAGAGGGGGTGTGAAGTTGGAGTCCCCGGCCCTGGGTCCTGATTATGACCGTGCTGGGGTGCATCCAGGCTGGTGAGGCTGTGGGAAAGAGGAACGTCACACCGTGCTGTCCCACTTCTGGAGCCTGTCCTACGGCATGCCCGCATGCACATGGGGTGGGCCAAGTGGGGTTACAGTCATTCGTATGGAAAAAAGACATGCAGGTCAGTGTTTGTACAATAGCTTTCCTAACTCCAAAGCAGCTCACTCGCAGCTGTAACCCTGCTTTTGCCCACAACGCTGTGTGACCGCCAGGGTGGGAACACCCTCCGCACTCATCCCAACGGAACTGGTTCGGACTGTGGTATGTCCCCGCGCGGAATCCTACACAGCAGTAAGAAAAAAACTGGAAGCTTTCTATGTATGAATGTCAAGAACAGCTCTGGGATGTCAAGAACTGGGATGACAACAGCTTTTTGTCAAGTCAGAAGGCAAGCACAAGCCCATGAAGAGCAGAGGGGAGCTCCTGCCCAGGCGGGGTCGGAAGCAATGTGACGGCGGAGGAGACAGGGGAGCTCCGTGAATGGGAGAGAAGGATGGTGCCAGGCTAGTCAGACGGACACCAGCTTGGGAGGGCCCCTGGGCTCAGGGGAGAAACTGAAAGCTACCAGGGCCCAAGCCACTGTTCCGCAGGTGCTGATCTGCTTCACCTGGTCACAATCGGAAAGCAATAACTGCGGACATACTGTGCTTCATGGGCAACCCCCCTGAAGGAGGTGTGTTTATTGTCCTGAGTTCACAAATGAGGGCATAGAGCACAGACAGGTTAGGGAGTCGGCACAGTCCCACAGCTGGTAAATGGCGGAGCCAGAGGAAGAACTCAGCCAGTCTGGCTTGTGTCTGCCTCTCAGAGTGGTGGGGTGTCCTGGAGGGCCCGGCTGCTGGTGAGGGGAGGTCAGGAGGCTGTTACGACCACCCAGACAAGAAGCAAAGAGGGTCTGCGGGAAAGCAGTGGCTTTTGGGGTGAGGACTCAGGTGTGCATTTGAGAACTTCTAAGGAAGTGGAAGCAAGCCTTGGTGGTGAGTGGGGTATGGCTGCCGTGGAAGGAAAGGAGCCCGAGACTCATTCATCCATTCACTCGCATAACAAAACCACTGAATGCCTACTGGAGGCCGGCCACTCCTCTAGGCACTGGGCTTGCCTCGGTCGCCAAGACAGACAAATAGCCCTGGGCTACACTTTGCATTCTAGCTGACGGAGAAACCATACGTGTGCAAATAGGGAAATTATGTAGTCTGTTAGAACTGCTGACAAATAAAATAAAGGTAAGGGTGATGAGTGGCCCTGGTCAAGGAGCTGCTGAGGGTTTCAGTCGGGTGGTCAGCGAGAGCCTCACCCAAAACCTGATTTTTGAATGAAGACAAGAGGTGAGGGGTGAGCCTTGCAGGTAGGTACCTGGGAAAGGGCATAAGGCTGAGGAGCAAGAGCTAGAACATCTGAATATTTGTTAGATGTCAAGTGGGGTGAAGAATGGGTGATGGGGGAGAAGTCGGGGTGGGGGATGGTTTGGGTGTCAACAGCATAGAAGGCACTTAATGCCTTGAGACCAAGTGAGACCAGTAGACGGGGAGTGGAAGGTGGTACTTAGTTGTAGCCAAGGAAGGGGGAAGGAAAAGGGAGGGCAGGTTTCCAAGAGAGATGAAAGCTGTCAGTGCCTAGGGTCATCTTGGAGGTGGTGTCTAGCAGCAGGGGAAGAGCCAGGGGGCTGATGCCTGGGGGATGCAGGAGGAGGGAGGGCTGGGGTGGGAGAGGTCTGCCTTTTTGGGAGGAAGGGAGCCAGAAGAAAAGGCCCAAGGCAGAGCTCTGAGTGGGGGCTCACCTGGAGGAGGCATTGGGAGGAGGAGGGGAAACCAGAGAGAGGACAACAGGAAGAGCAGCCAGGGATGCGGCAGGGACCTGGGTACATGCCTGGGGAGCAGAGAGCTGCCTGTTTCCAGAGACTGAGTGGTCAGCAGATGGAACCATGGGAAGGATTACCAGCAAGTAATAGGCTGGCAGTGGGCTTGGCGGGGTGCTGGGGCAGGAGTCGATCTCGGAGGGTTGGGGGAAGTAGATGGAGACGCTGTTTCCAGAGCTGCTGGGCAGAGGCTGGAGATGGGGTGGGGGCTCTGGGAGGGCTCCTGCAGGCTGCAGAGTCGTGAGCAGCAGGGCTGGTGCTAAGAGGTGGCAACAGAAGCTGGAGGGGGGTTGGGATGGGGTGAACATAAAGCCCCTGGGGTCTGTCTGAGATGAGGCTGAGGTGGCTTCTTCCTGCTCCACTCTGGCTCCTGCGCCCTGGGGAAGGAGGAGAGGGGACTGTGGGAGGGTGACGTGGTCGGAGAGAAGGGACAGACACAGGCACGAAGGTGAACTTGGAGGGAGGTGTCAAGGTCGTTTCCAGACAACCTGATGGTTGTTTCCAATGTGGAGAGAAGACCAGAAGGAAACCCGTGAGAGTAGGGGCGTCTCTGGAAAGACTTCTCCAAATGTGAAGGTGTAGGCCCCTCTCCCAGACTGGTCCTGCCTTCAGGCCTAAACCTTGCTGCCCTCGGAGGACCCCCAAACAGAAGGGCTTCCAGGTGGGGCAGCCCTGCAGACACGGAGGTGGGAAGAGGGTGGGCAGGGCCCGAGGGCAGCCTGGCTACAGATGAGGAGGCAGTGAAGCCTTATGGAACTTGGGACAGAGGCTGAGGCTTGACTGTGGACACCAGCTAGCCAAACAGGCCAGGTGGATGCTGTCAGTAGGCCCTGGGCACCAAGAAGTCTTTGCCGAGTGTGAGATGACCGGAAACACCCACCACCTGGGAGGGCCTCCAGGGGCTCAGCACCCTCTCCAGGTCCTGGACCAAAGGTCCCAGCAGAGAATGGACATCTGGAAGCAAGACTGGGGCCAACTAGAACTCAGGGGACAGGTGTTGGATTTGGTAACTTGTGTCTGGTCACCTGTCCCTTTCTGGGGCATACCTGGACCTCACCTACTGAATCACCAGAGCTGCCTGAGGGTGGATCTTCCCCTCTGGCCACCACTTCTTCGGAATATACCTGTTTCCGCTTTTTGAAAAATAGGAACTTTGTTAACTTCAGGGAACAGGAACTAACCTTTGCTGAGAGCTCTCCCCACATCTCCCCCTCTCCCACGGCGTGTGAGCAGGTACCAGGCCCCAGGCCCCAGCTGGTATTACCACCTGGTATTATCCTTATAAAGCCTTGTGGACAGGACGCTGTTGTCCCCACTTGGCAGGTAGGAAGCTAAGGCCATGGGAGGTACAGTGACTCACACGAGGCTGCTTTGTGTGGTGAGTCTAGCAAGGTCACTGACGTGAGCTGAGTGTGGAAAGGCCCGCACAAGGCGTTATCTGTCCCCTGCACATGGCCGGCCCAACACCCCATGGGGCCGGGTGACTTCCTACTTTTCTCTCCTATCTCGGGTGCTTGCTTCACAGATGCCTTGGTCTCCGGTGGCTCTCACGGACAGAGGTCTTGTGTCTCTGGTGACAGGCATTCCAGGCCTGAGAGAGGCTAGGAGGGGGGACTTGGCCATGGCCTGCTTCACAGAAACCCCTCAGTCCCGAGGGTACCGCACCCAAGGGGTCGGCGACCAGGGCATTGGGTTCCAGGCATGGTGGCTAGACCTGGCTCCTTAGTTTTGACCCACCAAGTCCTGTTCTCTGCTTGTCCCCAGCCCCCCACAGTCCCCCCCTCCACCCTCTCTGACTTCTCAGGTGCAAAGAGCCCAGGTTTGGGGCTCAGAGATGAGGTTTCAAAGCCACCCACGTGACCTTGGGCACGCTCTGTAAACCTGCAAATCAGAGGTGCCCAAAGTAACACCTTCCCCAGAAGGTTCCCGAGGCCCAGGAGACTGATAGGGGGTGTTCACTGGGTGTGTCCCTCCCGCAGGCCCAGCCTCCCTGGGTGGGCGTGCCCCCTTGGCTCACAGATTTTGCCCCTGCTGTGGGAGGGGGTGAGGCCAGAGGAGGGCCAGAGTGGGTTCCTCTAGAGCAGGGGTGTCACACTCACTTTCACAGGGGGCCACAACAGCCTCGTGGTTGCCTTCAAAGGGCCGAATGTAATTTCAACTCCTTAACAGTGAAGGAGTAGTTACATTTATACAGTCCTAAAATCATTTCGGCCCTTTGAAGGTAACCTCGAGGCTGATGTGGCCCCCGGTGAAAATGAGTTTGACACCCCTGCCCTAGGGTGTGGGCTCCTGGGCAAGGGTGCTTGCTTCTTGCCTGGGCCCAAGTCCATGCCGCCTGGGGTGTGTTGCCAGCACCTGGTTCCAGAGCGAATGTCGCTGCTTTGCTTGCACCCCGGCTCAAGCCCTGGACCATGGTGACACAGGCCACATGCCTTGCTGAGCTCACAGTCTGGGGGCTGCCCCACTCTGCCCTCAACACCAGGGCTTCTCTCCAGCATGAGAGAACCCCTCCCTAACCAGGATGACTCGCTCTCGTCATGCAGGCGTGGGGAGGCACAGTACCTGCTACCGTCTGACCCCCCCCCTCCTCTGGAACCCTGATGGTGCCCTGCCTCGTTTGGCTCTGGCGACTGCTCAGCATTAGACCCTGAGGGCAGCGGGCAGCCCTCCCTCGCCTTGCTGGGAAAGTGGGGCACCAGCTCCACTTTAGCCAATGTTCTTGCTCACTCAGCTGAAAAGCCAGAGCTTCCTAAGCCGCAGGCTCCCCATCCTCACTGGGAGCCAGCAGCCCCTTCCCCGATGCTGGGTGACACAGTCCCAAGTCAGGGCTCCTGCACCTGTTGTGCAACTGGGTGCCTCCCTCACGGGGCACGTCTGCCACAGGCTGTCCGTGTCTACGAGCCCTGTCCCCATCAGTGCCGATGGCCCTTTCTGGGCTCCCTTGTTGCCACCCTTGAGGGGGCCGGGGGAGGGCAGGGGGAGGTGGGGGCCACCCTGGGTGGCCTTTCCTCCTCCTTCAATGGATGGACCTCATCTCCCTCCTGGCTACGGCCCCCCTGCCCCCCAGCTGGCCTGACAGGGACCAGTAGCCCAACCTGGCAGTCTGTGAGGAGACTCCAGGATGGGGGCAGTGCCCAGGGCAGTTAATGCCCTGGGGGAGGGCATCAGGTTCCCCTGCAGGCCAGCCCACCTGGCTGAGGTTCCACTCTGAGAGGCAATCACCGAGCCCTCCTGTCCCCGCACCTTTGCATCTGAGGTGCCCGCTCTCAACGCCGTCCTCCTTTTTCCCTGCCCTTGAGACACGCCCAACCCCCTTCCTGGAAGCCCTCCCCACGACCGCCCCCCAGCTGGAGTTTGGGTGAAAAACCCCACACAGGTCTTTCCACATTCTGTGAGCTGAGACTCCTGGGAACGGGCCCAGGTGCCCTCCTCAGCAGGTGCTGGGCCTGGGGGCTGGCACAGGCTATCGCAGGGTGCTCCAGCCCTCAGTTGTGTCTCGGCCTGGCCTGCCCCATTTCCAGCACAGGCAGCCCAGCTGCGTCCTGACGGGAAGCACCTCCTGCCTCCGGGAAGGGGTCCGGAAGCAATCGAAGATGTGACCTCGCGCTCGGGTCTCTCCAGCCCAGTCGGTGCCGGATGTCCCAGGAGCTCTGCAGGAGAGGGAGTAGGGGCAGGAGATGCCGCTGCAGGGCTGAGGCCGGGCCTGTTCCAAGCCACTCCTGGGGTGACTCCACTTTAACTGGAGTCCCAAGTTGAGGGGCTGCCCAACCTGCACAGCTGGGCTGTCTCCTTGCCCAGAGCTATCCACAGCTGGAGACTTTGAGGAAAAAACACCAATGTCCACCAGGCCACAGGGCTGCCTGCGGCACGGGGGCCGCCAGGGGCCTGCAGGGGCTGGAGGCTGACTTCATCTGGATGGGTTGGGTAGGGGGCCCTCCGAGGTGAGCAGGCTACTTGAGAGAGAGGCTCCACGCCAGAGCCTGGGGAAGGGAGCCTCTGGGACACGTGGCCTCTCTGGCGCAGGCCTGAGACTGGCTGGCGGGATGGGCCAGAAGACTAGTCACTTCCTCTCTCTGGACCACACCTGAAGGATAAGATCACCTCTTCCTTCACTGGCTGGTACAGGATCAAATAAGGTGACGAAGACACTAAAAAGCATAAAGGTATTATTAGCAGGCATGTGATTTGACTTGCTAATTAGCTTCCTAAAAATAGCTATGTTTATTACAGCTCAGGGAGAACCCTAAACTCGAGCCAGTCTGGATGCCTGGATCCTTGGTGTGGTGCCGTGGCTGCCTTGCCTGTGAATTTGAGCTTGGCCCTGACCCTCTCTGGGCGTCTGGTTTCAGATGGAGGCTGGACAGTCTCTGAGGGCCAAGGTAGCCAATGTAAAGTCAAGAAGGAGGGCTTCTTCCAAAATCTGGGGCTGGTTTCTGAAGGACCGGCTTCCTCTGAGTCACTGGGTCAGAGCAATTGGTATCGTTGAGTTTATCACCGGTGCCTGTGAGGGAAGCAACCTGCTCAGTCCCCAGTCATTAGCAGGTTCCAGGGATTCCAGACCAGAGGTGTCAGAGAGAAGGGGGCCCTCGATGGAGGAGGGAGGCTACAGACTCACTTGTGAGGCATCCAGCTGGCTGGGGAACCCATACACTCAGTATATGTTTATTGAGCACCTACCATGTGCCAGGAACTGTGCTGTGGAGGCAATGGAGGCAAATTAGCCCTGGTTCCGGTCTAGTGCGGGAGGCAGACACTCATTCCCAAGCACATAACCGAACTGCACCAAATGTATTCAACCCTGACAAGCGCTATAGAGAGGCACGTATAGTGCCGGGGGCACATCTAGTGGGGGATTTGACTTAGCCGAAAGCTCAGGGAAGGTTCCCTGGAGGAGGTGACGTGGGTTGAAACCTGAAGGATGAGTAGGCACTGCCTAAGCCACAGGACGTGGAAGGGAAATTCCAAGCAGGGGGAGCCCGGGAGCAAAGATGGTGGTGAGCCGGCAGGTGGAAGGGGCTGAAGAAGGGCGGGGGCGGCTGGGAGCTCCAGGAGGCCTGCTCCTCCCTTCCGTGTGAGGAAAGCCCCAGAAGGGGGAGAAGATCGCGATCGGAAGGAGAAGGAGCCGTTCTGTGGCCCAGGCCAGAGGTGACGGAGGTGATGGCAGGGTGGGTAATCAGACAGTAAGATGGAGAAAGTAGGACAGGCCAGACTCAGATGTCCACGTAGGACAGCGGGAGGGGTCACTGCGACTCAGAACTGCGGACCTGTAAGTGCACCTGGGCGGACCAAGGCTGCAGGATGCGGTGTCCCTTCCTCTCCCTCTGGGTTCACTGCTGGGGGAAGTGCTCCCTCCGTCAGCACCTGTGAGTCACCAGCCCCTCCAGGAAGGGCAAGCCTGGGGCCTGCTAGGATGCTGCCCTGCCCCCCCATGCGTGTCCACCTTCATTTTCTTTGTCCCTGTCCCCAGGCTGCCTGATGTGACTCCCCAGTCGCCTGCCCTGCTCTCTGGGAGGGGGTGAGCTTATGGGAACTGAAAGGTAACAGGGACAATAGGCCCTTCCAGGGGGCTGTCCCACAGACGGTGCTGTGACTTTGGTCCTGTGCTGACATCTACAGGAACCTCGGGAGGGTGGTGAAGGGGGCCCCTGGGAGACCATCTGGTTTGATCCCTTTGGGACACAGCCGGGTTGGGTGCTGAGGACAAGGGAGGGTATGACTTACCCCAGCAGAGCACAGCACCCCTGCAAGAGAGCCTCCAGCCTCCTGGGCATTTTAAATCTTGGGGGAGGCAGGGCTGTGGGGTGTTGCACTGCCTTCTGCCCCCAGAAGTTGGGCCTCTGGGACGTAGAAGGGAGGCCTCGGGAAGCAGTGAGCTTCCGGTCAGAGCAGGGATTACATCTGCAACCAGATTCTAAAGGACTGGCTACAGGAAGCCTCCCCAGTGGGAAGGGTCTGAGGGCTGCCGAGTGGGATATTGAGACCCCTCACCTGGGGAGGCCGATTGCCCTGTGCTGGGATTTCTCCTGGGGCCCGGGGAAGCTCGTCCCTGCACCCCTCTCCCTTGGCGGTCTTGGGGAAAATTCTCTCCCTCTCATTTAAGGGAGGCCTTAGACAGGAGCAGAGACAGCCAGCCCCTCTCCCACAGCAGCTTGACCATACTCCTCGCTTCCTAGGGTGGGATTTTGGTAAAAGGACAATCCTGGAATCCATCAGGGACACTCAGTGTGGAGACCTCAGGAAGTTCCAGCCTAGGTCTAGCCTTCTCTGCAAGACAGCTTTCTGTGCAAGGCTGTGGCCTGGGACACACCCTCCTTCCCAGGGAGAGAGGTTGGATGCAGCCGGGTGCATTTCCAAACTGTCCTTTAAGCCAGTGGGCACGTAAAGTGGGCCTAGAAGCTTATTTCCTCCAGTGCTCAGGTGACCGGGCCCAGATCTGATGTTCAGCTCTGCATGCTTCTCCAGCCCCTGGGAACCCACTTCTGCCCCTCCACCCAGCCTCTGGTGTCCCCAGCCCTCACACCTGCCCTGGGACCTTGCGTGGACCTGAGGGAGGTCTTACGGGTGGGAGCTTTCACTCCTGGGGCAGCAGGCCGCCCCGAGAAGCCTGGGGGACGAGAAGTCTCGCCCTCTCCCTGCCAGTCAACCTATTGTAAGCTGCTGGGGCCCCAGAAGAGCTGGGTCCTTCTCTCCCCAAGCCCTGGGACCCAGCCTTAGCCTGGGCTTCCTCCCCTTGAGCCCCAGCCTGGCCTCTAGCAGGCTGAGCAACCGCTGGGCAAAGTTCTGTGGCTGCCAGGGCATCAGATTCCCTGTCTGTACAATAAGCAAGGTGACTCCAGGAGGCTTCCTCCAGCCCTTAGCTTTCCCCCCTCTCAGCCTACCTCTCAGTTCTCCTGACCCCTCTCCTCCTCTCTTCTTGGTGTCCGGCAGGCCTCAGCTCTGGGAGCTCTCACTAAAGGCATGCTCACTCTGCCTCCCGCCCACCCCCTCCCCGTGATCTCTCTCCCGCCCACATGCTCCCCACACTTGGCCTCCATTCTGGCCTGGCTGGCTCTGCTGGCTTAAGGAGCAGCCCTTCCTCCTCCTCCCCACCCAGGCACTAACCATTCTGTGCGGACTCCTGATGGGCACCGAATGGGCCCATGGCATTGGGTTTGCCTGCAGTAAAATAGATAATGACACCCAACTTCCAGTGCTGTTACAGGGTTACACGACCTCACGATATGTTTGCAAGAGAGCTTTGTAGGTGGTGGGCCTGCGTCAGAAGAGGGGCTGTGATTCCGGAAGGATGCTGTGGCCGGTCCCTGAGGCCACCCTTCCCCAGACCCCTCCCGAAGGGCTGTGCCAGCACGAGCAGCACTCGCTGGCTGCAAGCCCTCAACCCCCCCCAGAGCTGGAGTTCAGGTCAGACCCTTGGCTGCCCAGTCGTGCCCTGCTGTGGTAAGAGAGGACTGTAATCTGGTGACAGGTGAATTTAGGGAAATAAATAAAATTCTCACAAACAAACAAACTCATCATGTCCTCATCATTTTACTGTTATCTACGTTCATAAGGTTATTTACATCCATTGGGTCTGATGGTGGAGGCACTAGACCGTAGCACGAACCACCTCAGTGTTAAGAGACCACAGTGCAGTGGTGGCTTGCTACTTGCCACGGTGGAAACACTGACACTTCGGACGTGGAAGAAGGCCACAGATCAGGGCTCTTCCCTGCATCCCAGAGAGTTGGTTGTTAAGCATCTTCCAGTTCACCACCGAATTCGCTGCTGCCTTTGACCCTTACAGCCGGGCTCGGCGGAGGGCTGCCGGTCAGGAAGACGGAACGTAGGCCTTGCCTTGGGCTGTGAGGTTGCTGGCTTCCAACATCTGCCCCCAGTACTGGCTCCAGCCCTGCCCACTCCTCCCACCTCTCACGGGGCACAGGAAAGACTGATGAGGTCATGGGCCCTGTGTCCATGGGCACTGGGGTGGAGGGGAGTCGCTGTTCCCAGGCCGGGGCTGAGGGTCTCCCGAGAGCTGGCAGGTGTGGGCGGCCTTGGCAAGGTGAACAGAGAGCTGGGCATGGAGGAGATCCTGTTGTTTCGCCCCATGGCATTGTGCCACCTTCCTGCGCCCTGGCCACAACATGAGGGGCAGCAGAAAGGCTGTTCGGCTGGGCCGACTTCAGAAAGGGTGCCTAAAGTACCCCCGCCCTTAGAATTCTGGGTAAGAATTGGTCCTTCCAGGCTCTTTTTTAAAAGTTGTACCCCCTCTTTTTTTAGAATAGATTTAATTAATTAATTAGTTAATTTATAGAGAGAAGGGAAGGGAGGGAGAAAGAGAGGGAGAGAAACATTGATCAGTTGCCTCTCACACACCCCAACCAGGGACCTGGCCTGCAACCCAGGCATGTGCCCTGACTGGGGATTGAACCAGCGACCTTTCACTTTGTGGGCTGATACTCATCCAATTGTGCCCCCTCTTTTGGGGTAGCAGACCCTGTAAAATCCAGGAAGGTCAGGGTACAGAAGGAGGAGGCTGAGAACTTCCCACCCTATGCTTCATTTAACAGCTCCACACACAAGGCCACCTCGCGCTACCCTCATTCTACAGAGGGGCGCACATTCATAACTGGCATTTCCTTGTTACCAGCTGTGTGACCTTTAGGCGAGTTACTCAACCTCTGTTTCCTCATCTGTAGAATGGGGTTGATACAATTGTATCTACCTCATAGGGTTGGTGGGAGGATCAAATGAGGTGATCTTTTATAAAGCACTTACCAGGATGCCGGCCTAGAGTAACCATTCAATAAATGTGAACTATTATTGGTATTGTTTTTATTAGGCTCCTCACACCCTCTGGGGTGGGTAGCAATTAACCAAGTCTCTTCTTGCATCTCCGTCTCTCTGCTGCCCTCTAGTGGGCCCTGGCTGCACTGTCCTGAGGATACAGGTTAACTTGGTGTGTCCAGGGAGGTAATTTCTTCCCTCAGATTTCAAAGGAAGTTTGCCACTTAAGGAAACCTTATGGTTGATTCTTGACTAGAGCCAAACAACTAATTTATTTCCTTTCTTACCAAATAGAACTCACCTGTGGTTGCGCATTCGCATAGTGGTTTTCTTGAAGCAGCACCCTACTACAGTGGAAAGGCAACAAGGAGGCAATTTTTCTTCTTGACATTCACGGTTATTGACCATTTTTTAGATTTTATGGGGATCATGACCTTTAGCCCCAGAACACTTCTGCAAACCTCCTTAGCCTGCTGTTTAAGCCAAACGTTGCTCACTCCCATCTCCAGGGTGGGGATAACTTAATCAGTTTCCTCAAATTCTCTCTCTGTCTCTCCCTATTCGTCCTAGCCTACAGTTTGGTGTGAAAACTGGTAACAGCAGAATTAGGGCTCAGGGGCAGGCAAGCCAGAGCCCTGGATTCGGGGCTGGGGAAACGGAGGGAGTCTGTGCCTAGGAACGACAGGGCTGATGGTTACCCCAGACGCAGGGTCTGCTCTGTAGCTCAGGCCCTGGACCGCAAGGAACGCACGTCAACTACACGATGGGACGTGCGTATTCTCCGCGCGTTCAGCTTCCAGGTCTTTAAGGCTCTCAGCCCCGCCCTTGGTCCCTCCCCCTCGGCCCCAGCCAATCCGAGAACCCCAGCAACCCCCAAGCCCACCCCGCTACCGCCTCCACTTACAGCCGGGCAGTGAGGATGCCTATCCGCCACGGTCACCTGCGCAGGGTCTCCCAAGTCCCGGCTTCCATCTCGCCGCTCCCCGCCCCTGCAGATATTGGAGGGAACATCAGACCCGGCGCTGGGGGTCAAGCATGTACCCCGGCAGTGCCCGCTCTGGGGATCACCCTTTCTGGAGGCGGCACCTTCTTCACGTGCGCACTCCCCAGTAGCAGGTCTGGGTCCCCTGAGTGACGCCGGCTCTAGCCTCAGCCCTGTCCTGGCACCTCTTCACCTTCTCGCAGGGCCTCAGGCTCCTCGTCTGATAAGTGGGAGTTCGTGGCCGCGGGGGTGTCCGCTCTGGGGCCATTAACCTTTACTGCTAGGACAAACTGGAGAGAATTTGTAAGTCAAATAAAGCCATCCTGAGCTAGGGCTGAGGCTGGCTGTCTCATACCCGTCCCAGGCCTCTCGGTAGGACCCAGATTCAGCCCCTCTCCCCTCAGCCCGCTGCCTCCTGAGCCCACCATCCTCTTAAATTCGGGCATCTGGGGGTGGGGATTCGGGGGTGGGGAGTTAGGGGGTGGGGAATGGGCCCGACAGATGCCGTGGTCGTGGGCTTTGGCGCCACCTAGTGGCACAGACGCTGGCTGAGGTTCTGGGGCAAACCAAATAGCCGAATGCAGTGGCAAGTGGTATTTCTCTGCCTCTGGTTCCAGGGAGGTTGGGAGTGTGTGTGTGTGTTGGGGGGATTGTTACCCAGCACAGATGCCTCTTCAGACCCCTCTGCCTTTGCCTTCCAGAGGCCGGGGTAACATGGTATCTCCTGCCAGCCCGCGCCACCCCCACCCCTGGGCTGGCCCTGACACCCAGCTGTTGCTGCCGCTGTCTCAGGGACACCAACCACAGTCTTGGGGGATCCTGTGTCCCTTACCCCAGGCACTGGCGCACAAACCAGCTCTATATCTCCCTTTCTCCTGTCGTCCTTCCAGTTCCTTTGCAGCTATTTGCTCCCCCAGCCCTTCCTTCTCTCCTCTTTGCAACTTCTGTCTGTGTGTGTCTGTCTGTGGGACTGTGTCAGCATCTCCACATCCTCCTCATGGGGCACTGCCCTTGTGCTGCAGAGGAGCCCATCACAGCCCTCCAGCCCCAAGGTCCGCCTGCCCGGAACGCAGAGGCCATAGTCCCCAAATAGGTTCAGGCAGCTGCTCTGTGGGTGACTGGTCCCTTACTCACCTTCCCTAGGAGGGACGAGCTGCCCACGCCAACCTCCAAAGCTGGGTTGTCTCAGCCTCTGTATTTTTAGCAGCTTCGCCTGAGGCAGGACAGTAAGAAGCTAGAAAAATTCCTTGGCAAGTTGAATGGGGAAACTGAGACAGACAGCTGAACACAGGGGCCGAGCATATTACAGCCAGACACAGGAGGTCACCTCCCTGGAGATAACATCTGGGCCTCAGCTGAGTTTCAGCTCCAGGCCCAGAAAAGCAGCAAAACCAGGTGGATGACCCCAGGAACCGCTGGGATGACTAATAACCCCTGCCCTGGTGCCGATCCACAACCCTGAAAAGGCACATCCGGAAAAGCTAATGAATATTCTACTGAGACCTCCTCTAAACCCCCAGCACTTAAAAACTCTCAAAACAAAGGACCCCCAGCGTGTGTTCTTCCTCCCAGGAGCACGCCCAGGCCTTTTCCTTTCCCCTCTTTTTCCCTCACAGGCATGTGTTTCCTAAATTATAAGGGACCCCACAAGACTTGCAACCAGGGCACCAACGGGCAGTAACAGCTTGTCCCAGGCTAACCCTCGAACCTGTGTCTAAGGCCCCCTTTTCTCTGACTTCCCAGTGAGCTAACAGCCAGCCTTGGTCATTTCTCGCCTGTACCATTTACAGGGAGCCACGGAAGACCCACCTGGTGTCTCCTGGTGCTCCTGTCTCAGTCTCGCCCTTGTTTCACTGTCCTCGGCTTTAATAAACGTAGCCTTAGAATCACCTGGCTCTTCCCCAATGTGGCCAGAGGTGACTTCTGAAAATAGTTCGCTATTCACTTGACCCAGAAAACCCCACCAAATCATGCAAATCAAGAGGTTTATATCTTCGTGTTCACTTCAAGAACTCGTGAAACTGCCCAGGCCATCGAGGGTGTGCGTATTTGAAAAGCCACCGAGTATGTGAAGGATGCCGCTTTACAGAAGCGATGTGTCCCTTTCCGTCATTACAACGGTGGAGTTGGTAGCTGAGACCAGGACAAACAGTGGGGCTGGACACAGGGTCTGTGGCCCAAAAGGAGTGCTGAGTTTTTGCTGCACGTGCTTAAAAGTGCAGAGAAGAATGCTGGGCTTGAGGGTGTAATAGATGTAGATTCTCTGGTCATTGAGCCCATCCAATGAACAAGGCCCCGAGATACAGCGCAGAACTAACAGCGCTCGTGGGCACGTTAACCCTCACAGGAGCCCTCCCTGCCGCGCTGAGTGATCCTGCTGAAAAGGAGCAGGTTGTTCCTGAACTGGGAGAGGGGGTGGCACAGAAGAGAAAGATACCCCAGAAGAAACCGAAGAAACAGCACCTGATGGCCTGGGAGTCAATTCAGCATAAAAAAAATACTAATAAAGTTATAAAAAATCACCTGCCTCGAGTTGTGAAATCTCTCCCACACAAAGTCAATAACCCACATGCTACGGGCAGGCCCAAGGTAGAACCCTCAGGGCTGGGTCCCCTTTCTGGTGACACAGCCACTGGTTGCAGAAAGGAGGCCCCCTCTGACATGACATGACATTGCTTCCATCCCCGCATCTAACCGGCCCTACCTGTTATAGGTACAAGGTTCCTGTGCCCCATGTATCAAAAGAAAGGCTAATATTCAATACGTTAGAGTTTGGGGTTAGGAAAAGTTTGTTGAGAAGGCCCAGCTGCAGAAGATGGGCATGCCTTATAGCTCCCACAAATCCATCTTAAAAGAGATTCTAGAATTCAGGTATCTTTGATTGTCAAGGAAGGGAGGAGGGGCAAGGTAAGAGGTGGTTGAAGGTCATAGACGACAGCAAGACAGCCAGGTGTCGAAAGGGGTCCAAGAAAGAACTCGAAATTTCTAATCCCCTTAGTTCCGGGTCTGTTGACCCCCAGTTGATCTGAGTCCAGTTCTGGAGATCCTCCAGTAAATTTTGGAAGAAACAGTAATTACTCTGTTCCTATCTTGAGGCTACTCAAGCCTGAAGTATAACTCCTCTAGGTAGTTAGTATATCTGCAGTGTTTCAGGCAGTGAGGCAGACAGGAGCAGAGCCAGGGTGATGGGCCAGGTACAGAAGGTCACCAGGGTGGAAAGGCCCAGGTTCAAAGAGGGAAAGCAAGGACCTCGCCCTGGGTAAACAGTCCTCCCCCAGCATATCCCTGGTCATGCAGCTTGGGCCCACTGACCTTTCATATCACTGGTCATGAAATTTAGACTCCCTGACTTTTTCCTCCCCTAAAGATAACGTTTAGGCCTCGGTAGCTCCAGGCCCAGAAAAGTAGCAAAACCAGCCAAGTGATGCCATAGCTGCCTCGGGACCAGCTGCATTGATTAAAGACCTCCTGCCCTGGTGCCAACCAATCAGTGGAAATCAGGACCCTGATCGAACACACCTGGAAAGCTGATGCATCTTCTACTGAGATGCTCCCCTGAGATCTCCCCTAAGATTCCCCCCTGCAAGGGCGAGGTAAAACCCTTGGGAGGAAGGACAGAGCACGTGGTCTCCCTCCACCTCTCCCCTCCACATGCATGCATCTCCTAAACTCTAAGAGACCCCACGAACTTGCAATCAGGGGAGCAGTGGGCAGTGGCAGGTCCTCCAGGGCTAACCCCCTGAATCTGTCTCCAAGGCCCCCTTTTCTCTAACTTCCCAGTGAACTAAAGCAGCCCAGGCTGGGCTCTCCTGTTGCTTCTTTTATCTGGGTGCGCTTTTACTGCGGCCAGTGAATCCTTGCTTGCTTTACTGCGTCTCTTGACTGAAATCTTTCCTTCAAGAAGACAAGAACCGAGGCCTGGTTGTCGCTGGTAACAATAGCAGGACCATCAGCTCCTGAAGGCATCAGAAAAAGCAGGCATTTAATTCTGTTACACACCGTCTTCCTCATCTGGAGCTGGACTCTGCCTCTGAAATCCAGTAGAGCGCTGTTTGTCCTCCACGTGTGTTTAGTGTGTGAGTGTGCTTGTGTGTGTGTGTACAGAGCTGTATGTTTCGTGAGGATAGGGAAGACCTATTAACCCACGTTACTTATGTGCTGCCCCCTGGAGGAGGAGTGAGTCCCTGGCCCAGGGTCTCATAGGGACCCACTTGGAAATGTGACAGCTGAAAAAAAAAAAAATTACTGGCTCTAAAATATAAACACTACAAAATTGAAAATAATAATTTCTGAATGTGTGGACTAGGTTTTTCTCATTTTATAAAAATTTCATATTGTAGTTTAAACCGATTAGCCAAATCGTTTTGTTACCAGAAAGGGACAGGGCTGGAGTGGTTCTGCCTCTGGCAGGCCTGTGGTGAGTGTGTGGATTCTTTTTTTTTTATTATTATTTTTAAAGATTTTATTTATTTATTTTTAGAGAGAGGGGCAGGGAGGGGGAAAGAATGGAACATCCACCTGTGATGCTGGCCCAGACTTGAACTGACAACCCTTTGCTTCGCACGCTGACGCCCAAACCACGGAGCCACGCGGGCCAGGGCTAGCGCGTAAGTTCTTATCTTCACACAGGGAAGACTTCACAGCACGAGTCCGGGTGGTTTTGAGAGGATGTTTATTAAAGCTGGGGACAGTGAAACAAGGAAGGGCCTAGGATAGAAGAAGCAAAGGACAGAACCTGGGCGAGGCTGCTTTGGCTCTCTAGGAATGTCATGGGAAAGAAGTGAGCCAAGGTGGGGCTGCTGGCCTTGGGGACAGGTCTAGGGGCTAGCCTGGGACGAGCTGCCACTGCCCACTGCTGCCCCAGTTGTGAGTCCCGTGGGGTCCCTTAGCGTTAAGTAGATGTTCACCCGAGAAGGAAAGAGTTGGGGAGCAGAAAGGTGAGTGTGTGCTCCCGGATGGGGAGTGCATGCTGGGTCCTTTGCCTTGAGAGCTTTAAAGGTTGGGAGTTTCGGGGACGTCTTGGGGGAGAATCTCAGTAGGCTATTCCTTGGCTTTGTGCTATGAGCCCAAATGAGATTTATTCTCTTAACTTCATCTGTCCTTGGGTGTGGTTGCCACATGGCCCTCACTGGATGTCTGCTATCTGTGTCCTTGAGTAGGGTGATGCCCTCTGGTTGGGGGGAGAAATGCAAACCATTCACTCCTGAGGGTCCTTGGTCAGGAAAGACAGGGTTTTGGTCTTTGTGAGATGGCTGTAAACCGCTTGGCTGTTTGACTAACTGTTTCCGCGTTCCTATTCCACTTGTTCTGGCTAACAAGGCTGTTTCAGTTTTGAGAGCAAATTATAAATATCCTTTCGAGCATTTTACAGCAGAGTTTTAATACTTTATTATGTTTGCACCGATGTGGGGGTGAAGCTGTCAAAAATAAAAACGCCAGGCCTTACCGAGGTCCTTAAGCCGCCCTTTGTCTTAGGATGAGTCTCAGGGCGGTGGGGGGGGGGTCTCTGAGGCTGCTGGGTGGGGGTGAGGGCCAGACTGGCCTCAGGGAACAGGTGGGGACAGCGGTGGTGATGAGGAGAGGAAGGGGTGGCATCTTCTCCCCACTACCTGCATGCAGGGAGGAGTTCTAGGCTAATCAGTATTGCCTCGAGTTGGGGTGCAGGGGCTCCTCTGCACATACAGGGTATAGAAGGAAAAGGTTCTATGGGAAGTAACCTCACAGGGTGATCGGATCATAAATTCCTAAACGGGCAGGTCACAGTGATAGGGGAACGCAAGACGTGAAGATGTTAGCTAGAAGTCGGTAGACTTCAGTGACTAATGCATGTGGAAAGCTGTTACTCCAGGAGCTGGAATGCATGACTTCCCTGACTCCAGGAGGTTGGCAAGCAATTCAACCTTTGTGCCCCAGGGGATCTACCATGGGTGGAGAAGGCATGTGAGCCACCGTGTTCCAGGAAGGGAATGCAGATAAAGAAGTTTTGGTCAACAGATGTACTAGGAAAATTACAGCTGTACTGTAACTCTGAGGCAATCAACCTTTTTTTCCCAAACCCCTTACCTGCCCTTTCTTCTCTTTATAAAAAGGTCTGCTTGAGATGAGATGTGAAGATGGTTTTTGAGGGCACATCACCTGCCTTCTTCTCGGGTCCCTGGCATCCGAATAAAGCGCCCGTATTGTCAGTCCTCGCCTCTACTTACTGGCTTTGGTAGTGACAGGCGGCATGAACGCAGACTTTTCCCGTTTCATCGGCGGGGAGTCTCACTCCAGGCGTATACCAATTTCTTCTCCTCCCCCTCCCTCTTCTTCTCATCTTTTTAATGTTTACTGCTTTTAGAGACAGAGGAAGGGGGAGGGCAGGAGAGAGAGAGAGACAGAGAAAGAGAGAGACAGAGAGAGAGAGAGAGAGATTGACTGGCTGCCTCTCGCATGTGCCTCAGTCGGAGATCAAACCCACAACCTGGGCATGAGTCCCGACTGGAAATCAAGCCCATGACCTTTCGGTCCATGAGATAACATTCCAACCAACTGAGCCACACTGGCCAGGGCAAAGCCTCTATCTTCTTTAGTACAAGAATGTCTTTGCCCTAAGCCACCCCTGTCCATTGTTTCTGCGCATCTAGGTTAACACACCTTTGAAATGCCTCTTTGCAGACCCCTCCTTCTAATACGTAACCACCCTTGAAGGCCCCTTCTTCTCAAGGGACCGCCCTCCACAGAGCACAGTCTTAACTGCCCTATAATCCAGTGATTTTCAACCAGTGTCCTGGAAGATTTTTTTAAAAACATGAAATGCCTGACTGTTTAGTCAGGGGTACTGACCTCTTTCCCCTTAGATTTTGAAATATAAAAATGAAAATAATGAATGCAACAATAGCTGTCCAGTATGAGTGTATCAAAATTATATCTGGGTTTTTTTTTTTTGTCAGATAGGCAAAAACATATTTTTTTGGTGTGCTGCAGAATTTTAGTAAGTAGTTCCTGGGCGCCGTGAGATGAGAAAGGTGGGAAATCACCGCTGAACTCCAATCCCCACCCACCTTCATACAATCTTCCTTCTGAGCCCTCCTTGATTCCAAAGCACAAACGAGACTGCAAAGCTGTCGTTATCTGGAGCATTTGAGATGTTGCTCTCCGGCTGTGTCATCAGTTTGCTCAAATAAACTTTTATAAAAATTCTGTTTCTTGCATCAACAAGGAGTCGTGGAGTCTTATGGGATCAGAGAGAGGCCCACAGGGTAGCTGAGTGAAGAACAGGGCTGGGACTCACGTTAGTTCACCCCGTGGGAAGTCCAGCCCCAGGGGAGGGCTGTGGTAGGTGGGGCCTGAGGCCGGCTCTCAGAGGCGCCTTTGCGAGATCTCCCAGACTGGGAACACTCCTCTGCTGAAGACTTGGGGCTCTTGGCTTCCAGGTCCCCTCTTCTGCCCTCTGCCACCCTGTTTACGCTGGCCCCAGAAGTTCTGTCAACTGCATCCCATACCTCCCTTCATTTCACTCTCTCCGGCCAGAAGGAACAGCCTGGGATCCGTTAGGAGAGACAGTGTCCAAAGTGGGGTCCCCTTTCCTCCAGGGCACGAGTGCTCAGGCTTTATAAACCCTGGTGGGGGCGGGGGGAGGGAGGTGCCAAACGGCCACAGGACCTCTCCCAGGCCTCCCCTCTTGCCCGCCTGAAAAAAAAAAAAAAAAAAAGAACAATGAAGAGCAAAAGGAATTTAGTGTTAGCTTAACAGTAATAAAAAGTTTTCAGAGTCACATTCTGCTCCTTAGGATTAGGGATGCCACAACCTTGAGGGCTGTCTCCGGGGTTGGTTTCTTTCCAACCATGTCTAGGTCCTCCCCATGCCCCAACACAGACTGTTTAAACTGTTAAGAGTCAGGTGGGATGAGAACATAGAATAAACCCACTGGGGAAGGGGCAGGGCAGGGGGAGGGGTGCAGTTTGACTTAGTGTCAGCATACAAAAAAAACACAGCCAATAAAAAAACCACGTAAGTTTCATATACGGTGTCCATGCCCTGAGCTAAGTCACAAGAGGGTGGTAGGGTGATACTAAATGCAATGAAGTTAGGTGGGTTACTTTGACAACGTAGGAATTTCCTAAGTGCTTTATTATTCTGCAATAATCCAGAAAGGCAGGTACGATTACCCTTATTTTAAAGATGAAAAATCAAGAATCAAGTAGTTCCCTCGGGGCCACAGGATCACTCAGTGGTTGGCCCAGGACTCGAACTCATGTCCATTTGGCTCCGAAGACTTTGCTCGTTTTACAAGGCAAATCTGTTTTTTATGTCTTTGTTCTGCCAAGCACCTCCCTGCTTTCAGAGACTTTCCCCGTACTGGGTGGTTCCAGGGGCCCGTTAACCACAGAGGCTGCTGGTCCCTGGCTGGAAGGCTGGGTGGTGACACAGGCCTGCCTATCAGTCCTAGCATAGTGGCCCTGCACACTAAGAGTGGACTGAAGGGGGACATGTGGCCAGGCTGGCCCATCAGAGGTCTGCGGGTGTCAGAGAGGAGGTCTGTCTAGCTCTGGGAGGGAGAGCTGCGGGGCATTTCTTGCCGTGTGCTGGTGGCTGCAGGAGACCACAGCCAACGGGGGAGGAACTAGAACCTGGAGACAGGGAGAGCTGCAGAGAGCACGCAAGCCCCAGAACAACACCATGACATCGTCAGCTTTGCCCTGACTTGCATATTTACGTCAAGGGATTTAAACAATTTACGTATTTGTTTTGTTTAAGCCAATTTGAGCTGGATTTCTGCCACTTGCTACTGAAAGAATTCTGACAAATAGTATTCTTTAAAGAAATGTGTTATAAACACAGAAGCTCTTCCTTATTGGAGAGGGACAGGTGACCGGAGTAGCCACAGTAGGCAAGTGACAGAAGATGGGTGACACCGACAGGCGGGGGTACCAGAAGAGCTGAGTTGTAACTGGGCCCCTGGGGCTTTGGGGAGAGGGACGAGGTCCTGGCCATGACCTTTTGCTTTGGGCTCTCCTCTTAGGTTTCCCTGGTTTCTTTCTTTCTGTTGGCCCCCTCCCTCCGGGGGGACCGGACGGGGCACAGCCTTGCACCTCACCACTTGGCCACCTCATGTGAACGTTGAAGATCCTGGAAGGGACCGCAAATGGCCCAGTCTGGGTCAATTGACATTCGAGTAGAACCGTCATCGGTGGCCAGAGGGGAGGGTTACTCGGGACCCACCTGTGTTTTAGAGGCTTTCTCAGAGAAGGGGGGGTTATCGTGAGACAGGGAATTACCCTGCAATGTGTCTACTCTGGGAACAAAAGCTCTGGTACTGTGCCAGATGCCGAGGGCGTCTGAGGTTCCAGGCACCTTCCTGCCCCCCTGCAAATTCTGCAGTGATTTGAGCAATGGACTCAGATGTTAGGGTGAGATTCTCAGCTTTATTCTTGGATGGAAGAACCAGGCTTCCTTCCCGCTCTCTCCTTACTTATCCTAACTTACTGTGGTCAAGACTGCTAGCTGGGCCTGTTGCCACCAAACAGAAACTACATTTCCCAGCCTCCTTATCGTTAGCTGCAAGCAGGTGTTACGTGCTGGCCTCTGAGATGTAGTTGGATTTGTGTGGGACCGAGAGGAAGGCTGCTTCAATGGACCTGACTCAACAGGGAGGCCCTTTTTGTTTTCTTTAGTTCTTCCTGTTCCTTCTGGCCAGCAGCGTGGTTAGGGCTTACGCAGCATCTTGGCGACGTGGCTGGCTGGGGGTGTGCAAACCAATTGTAGCGTGCGTGCCGCAGGAAGACGGAGCCTGAGTTTTCCACAGGACTGATCCAGTAGCCCTGGCCTGCCCAGGTCTTGCTCCTTTTACGTGAGATAGAATACCGCCTACCTTGTGTAGTCCTGTGATTTGAATTTTCTGTTTATCCGTCCAAATCCGATCCCAGTCAGCATCACCTCCTCAGTCACAGACAACATTTTGGGTGGATCTAAATGGGTGCGACCTCCATCCTGCGAACAGCAGGGTGGTTGCGAACGCAGGAGGTGGGCGTGGGGGTGGTGGTGAGCACAGGCTTTGCTGGCACTGACCAACCGTTCTGAAGGCCAAGAAGAGGTCAGCATGCCTGCTCACTCATCCAGCCTTACCCATCAGAGAATGTAGAGCCCCATCGAGAAGGGCTTGCTGAAGGTGAGCCCTAACTCCCTGCCACTTTTGAGAGGGTGAAATGGCAGGCACAGAGAGAAAGGGAGGAAAATTATGATACACATATGTACATGTCTATAAGAAAGGCGTATACGATTTCATTGCTTCCTGCAGCAGTCCAGTGCGGTGGGTACTGGAGTTTCCATGAGCGGATGAGGAAACTGAGCATTTCCCCAGGGCCCCAGCGCTGGTAAGCAGTGGCCATGAGACACAATCACATAGTCATCAGACACAGTTTTCCCACCACACGCAGGCGTTTCATTGACTTGGAGGCTGAAAGCGTAGGGAGGCACATCCAGAGCGACCTTCTGGGGTTTGGAGGGCGCAGGACCCACCAAGATCTGATTGCTTTATTGTTGCTGGGGCCTAACTAATGGGCCTCTGGGGCTTGGTTTTGATCCAGAAAATCTATACATAAGCCTCCCGTCTGGGAAATGAAATGAGAAAATGTCAAATATGTGAGTTTCCTGGAGTCTCTTCTAAACTGAGTCTCATCAGGTGGACGGTGCTCCCGGGCTGACTGGAACTTAGGTAAGGCCCACTGGCCCTTCTGTGGTGCGGCAGCCTCATGAGCGGGGGGCCAGTGTCCCGGTCCCCCCAACCCTGCCCGGAAATGGGTGGGATTGTCCTCATAATATGCTGTGGTGATGGCACCAAGTGACTCCGCCATCTTCTTCTTCTACTTTTTTTTCCTTTTTTTGAATTTTTAACATTTTTATACAGAGCAGTGGGTCTCGTTTATTGCAGCTCCTTCACTGACAAACCAGGGGGAAGGGGCTGCTTCAGTTTCCCTGCCTTCTCTTTGTCCGCGATGACCAAGGTGTAAAGGTATCGGCTGCACCGGAATTTAAACTTCGCACTGTCCTTATTTTTACTGATCTTGATAGATTTGGCTTCCTTTCACCTGGCTGTGAGCAGGAAGTCTTTGACCTCCTCAATTTTGCCAGGCGTGTCTATGAGGCGTGCAGACCGCGTGGCTGGCACTGCAAAGTGCTCACAAACAAACAGGACAGAAAAGAAAGCTGCCATTTTCTTTATTCCTACAAGGGGATCAGGAGACATTTGATTTCAAGCAGCAGAAACACTGCCCCCCCCCCAAAAAAAGACAGAAAATAAAAGAAAAAGAAATCCCAACACAATCGGCAGAAACTAGAGAGAGGACTCATGGGCTTATTATGCACCTGGAACGTCTCAAAGGAGGCCCAGTTTAGGACTGGTCTAGTCAAGCATCTTTCCAGTGGCACCACGGGCTGGGTTACTTTGTACCTTTCTGAAAACGGGCTCCCCTTTGTAATTTCTAGATGGCGCCCTGAAATCTCGGGGGCTGCCGGCTTCATCAGTGTTGATTAAAAATATCTTCATAAATTCTTCAATACTTCCTTTAAAAAGTGGAGCCTAATGCCCTTCTCCTTGGGTGTGGGCGGGACTTAGTGCCGAGCTTCTAACAGACAGAAAAAAGGAGAAGTGTTGGGCCACTAGAGAGAATGCAGCTTCCTGCCTGCTCACTTTGCAGATCATCTGCCCTGGGGGAAGCCAGCTGCCCTGAGGGGTGGAAAACGGAGGCCTCCAGCCAGTAGCCAGAGAGACCTGAGTCCCCAAACAACAGCAGCTGAACGTTCTTGCCCTAGGGCTGGTTTAACCCAGGGAGGGTGGAAGCTGATCCTCAGCCCCAGCCAAACCGCGAGCTGCAGCAGCCCTTCCAGGGCAAGCCTGCGCTGGAGCCACTCCACAAGGCTGTTCCTGGATTCCTGGCCCCCACAAATGACAGGGTAACATTTGTCTTTTTAAGCCACTAAGTTTTGGGGCTAATTTGTTAAGCAGCAACAGATAACTAACCTATTCGGCCTCATTCAGAGAGAACAATGTGCTTCTAGAAGCTCTTTCAGAAAAGCGAGGAGGTCCTCTCCCCGAAGCCTTCAGGAAACCCTCCCTCACGTTACATTGGCACAGCCTAGTCACAGCCTGTCCTTCAGCCAGTGGGTGGAGCGAGGCCGGAGCCTCCCACCTGGGCCACTCTTGGTGGTCAGTGCCCCAGACGCACGGGCTGAGGGGAGGCGTGGGGGCCACACGGATGTTGAGGTGCTGCCAAGAAGAGGGCCACAGGTCTTCCATGCCCCACAAATCCGGGCTCCTTCTCTGTAGGGATGGAGGCCACTTAAAACAGAGAAATTGGCCTTAACTCAGGAATTACAAATTTCACCTTGGTTCTGAGATTCTACGAGGAAAAACAAGTTGGCCATTTCCCTCTGTGGAAGCTCATTGCCTTGGGGCTCCCCGTGAGACATGGCCTTCCCAGCTGATGTCATTCAGGCTCGAGGTCGCCAGTGAGGCAAAGCAGGCCCCTCCAATCTCTCTTTATCAGAAAACCCATGCCTGAGGGAGGGGGGGACAGTGGCCACTCTCCCAGGGGGAACAGCAACCACTCTTGATAAACGCAAGTGTTTGTTTTATTTTATTTGTTTGCTAAATACCTGCTGCTCTAAATTCGTGTTGGAAGTGGTTTCACACGATTGGAATCCTGAGTCAGTGGCTGTGAGTGACAACTTTCACTGACACGGGCGATCTGTTCGTTGGTAGACACAGCAGAAGGGGCAGGTCACCAGCTCCTGTGTGTGCAAGCGTGTACGTGTGTGTGTGTGGGGGGGGTGGCAGCTTTATTGAGTGAATATCCACCTCCTTCCCAGTTTGCCCATGTACAGTGTGCAATGCAGTGGTTCTCAGTATCTTCACAGAGTTCTACAATGATCACTACAGTTAGTTTTTGAAAATGTTCATATTCCTCACCCCAGACAGAACCTGTGCTCTCTGTAGATATCATGCCTTCAGCTCAAAGCAGCCGGCACTCTACTTTCTGTCTGTGTGTGCTTTAAATATATCCCTTCTTTGTCGGCAAGTAAGATTTTGAAACAATGGAGTCATATCGTCCAGTGTAAAACATAAGGGGCAGAGAAGGTGGTTGTCGCGAGATGTTCTACATGGCACGCATGTGCCTTCTGACATACACACTTCTATGAAGTGGGCTGTCGTTCTGTTGAGACGGATGGACCCCGTTTCCTGGGAAGGTGGTGGGCTCAGGGAGTGCTGTGCACAGGGAGTGGGCTGGGTCTGGGGGGTGGCAGGCGTTGTAGAGGCAGATCCAAGAGCCCCGTGTGTGGTCAGAGAGGAGCTGACATCCTGGCGGCGACCTGATTGGTCAAGATCTTGGAGTGAGCCCAGGGCCATCTGACTACAGACCTCAGTTCAAGGGACCCAGGGCTGCTTCTGAGTCAGCCAGACGGAATCCTGGCCCCAGAGCAGTGCCAGCTGGGAAGGGATGACGAAGATTGGTGTTCAAGGTAAAATTCCTTTGTTTCTTCAAGTTCTTCCAAGGCCTGGGGGATGAAGACCTTCTCCTCACTTCCGCGTCCTCCTCTGGCCTTCTCTCTTCTCGTCAGCCAGGTGCCTCCTCTGTGGAAGTCTGCGTGCTTGTCTGCCCGGCCTCAGGTTGGGCAGCCTGCAGGCAGGAGCCAGCCACGCCTCTCCAAAGGGCCACTCTTCCTTGGGCCCCTGTGGCTCTTTGGGAGGCTTGAGGCTTTGCTACAGTGACCCAGTGTAGGTCTCTGCTCCTTTCTTGACCTCAGTCTTCCCATCTATTTAATGGCAGACCAAAGAAATGGTACCTAGGGGCCTTCCCAGGTCTCTCAGCCTCCTGTGACCCTGTAAAGTTCAGCCATCACTTGGCGGCCTGCAGGGTGATTCATAGCACTGTTACACCCTCATTTAGTGTCTGCAGGCCCACTTCTCAGCAGCACCGTGAGGGGACCCAGAGCTCAGCCCTGGGAGAAGGTCCACTTGGGTTTGAATCTCGGTTCTCCTTGTCATCGCTTCCCATTCCTTTCTCACTTGTTCTCTGGAACCGGTCCGTCTGCTGTTGCCTTGGGGAGGCGGGACACCAGCAGGCTGCTCAGGGTCATTCTCTTTTTAATCCTCACCTGAGGATATGTTTATTGATTTTAGAGAGAGGAGAAGGGAAAGAGGGAGAGAGATACCTCAAGGTGAGAGAGAAACATTGATCAGTTGCCACCTATACACACCGTGACCAGAGATCAAACCCGCAACCTAGGTATGTGCCTTGATTGGGGATTGAACCCGCAAACTTTTGGTATATGGGATGATGCTCCAACCTACACCTGGACAGGGCGTCATTCTTTAAAATTTTTTTAAATTGTTTTTTCTTTATTGATTCTAGAGAGAGGGGAAGGGAGGGAGAAAGGGAGGGAGAGAAACATGGATCGGTTTCCTCTTGCACTTCCCTGGGGACCAAACACACATCCTAGGCATGTGCCCCGACCTGGAATCAAACCAGCGACATTTCGGTTTGCAGGATGACGCCCAACAATCTGAGCCACGCCGGTCAGGGCTAGGCCATCGTCCTTAACGTAGGCAGACCACACCCCAATCTCGCTGTCCACAAAGCAGCTCAGTGTCACATGCACGGGAATGAAAAGCGCCCACACTGTCCTGCACAGCCATGTGCCCTAACCGCAGCTCTCCTCTGAAGCTCAGGCCCATCAGCTCTCTCCTGGTTCTCTCCTGCCGTCTCCAGGTGCTTTTCCTTCGTTCTCTGGGCAGGATTCTCATCTTCCCCCACTCCCACCGTAGGGGCCACCAAGCCTCAGCCCTCAAACCCTGCTTCCTCCCTCTCTGTGGAGGCCAGAATCCTTCTAGCCTCCCCTGACTCATGGCTTTCTTTTCACCTCCCCACAAGGCCTCCCTCTGTGCCATCATCTAGACCAGTGCCTGGAGCGGAGGTGTGGAATGTTGCAGGTGTGGGAATATGGTTGTTACCTTACTTGCACTGGCCCCACCTACCCACCCAAGTGGACCTCTGAACCTCAGAGTTTAAAAAAATATACATATCTATCTATCTATCTATCTATTTATTTTTAGAGAGGGGAAGAGAAGGAGAAAGAGAGGGAGAGAAACATCAATGTGTGGTTACGTCTCGTGCGCCCCCTACTAGGGATCTGGCCTGCAACCCAGGCATGTGCCCTGACTGGGAATCGAACCAGTGACCCTTTGGTTCGCAGGCTCGTGCTTAAACCACTGAGCCACACCAGCCAGGGTGAACCTCAGAGTTTTGCATCTGAAAGAATAAGGCACAGATAACCTCACTCACCGAATGTGATGCAGCTTTTCTAAGAGCTAGTTCAGGAGCATTTAATAATGAAAGGGGAATGTTTACAACAGTTGGGGTGAAAATGCAGCAGCACAAAAGTGTGTGAACAGGTGGGCTCACCACACCTGGAGGGCTTCTGGAGCAACCTGGTGAGATTTGCTCTCCAAAGTCATTCAATCAGAAAGGCTCTGGGCCTGGGACGTCAGCCACAATGAGGCAAATGAGAGGCCCTGTACCGAAAATGTAGGAGATTCTTCTTTAGGGAAATTATCAGCCTATCTGAAAAGTCACATAGACAGGCACACTGGTGACCTGTCAGAGTCTTCCCCCACTGCCTTGTCCCAAAGCCACAGCTGGAGAAGCCCCATTTACGCGCTCTACGCTGGCCAGCCTTTTGGGTCCTGACTCTTAAATTTGGAGTCCAGACAGGACTCCTAGTGGACTGCCCCGAATCAGTAGACATTTGAGGAAACTGCTAACATAAAAGGCAGGGACCAAAACAAAAGGAAAGGGAACTCAGAGGAAATGGGGACAATACAGAGAACAAGAGAAAACTAAGCAAAACAAACAAACAAACAAAAAATCCTCCAAATCAACAATTAGAAAACAGTCCTGGGTTATATCTCCAGAGAGTTCTGAGAAGCTATCATGTCCATATTGTGTCTTTACCCAAATACAGGGCAAGTCCCTAGGAATTGAAAAACAGATCGCGGACATAAAAATTGCAACACAGGGATTGGAAACTGAAGGAAATGTCTCATTAGGGGGAAAGAAAAGACAAATGTAACATGGGAGAGAAAAGAAAAAGTAAATGAAAAATAAATCTAGGAGGTTAACATATGAATAGCAGCTCCAGAAATAGAGAAAAATAAATGGAAGGAAGAAATTATAAAATAAATTGTACAATAAAATGCCCAGAAATTCGAGGACATGAGTTTTGAGATTAAAAGGGTTTACCAGGTATCCAGCCCAAGGACTGATGTGGCAAGATGTACTGGGAAATTTGAAGAAGCCAAAAATAAAGAGGAGACCCCGGAGTGAGTGCAGGGAATAAGCACAACTGTGGGGGTTCAGGGCTCAGAAGAGCACGGACTGCTCACGAGCAGCTCCAGGAAATGGAAGACGATGGAGCTCTGATTCCACACAGTGTTTTTAAAAATGGAAAAGTATTTCCAACCTAGAATTCTATATTCAGCTAACCTCTCAGTCAAGACAGAAAAAAGACATGGCCCGAGGGGCAAGGCCTCAAAATTTGACGTTCCACACATTCTTTTTAAGACAGGTTTCGGACACAGGAGCCAGGGGACCCAGGAAGCAGGAGTGAGAAACGGGAAATTTCCAAGGCGACGGCGAAGGGAGGTCCCTGGAGGGCAGGTGCTCACGGGGTCAAGACTAGCAGCAGGCAAGTGAGTGGGAGTTCTCGGCAGCAGAGGCGAACAGGAACCTAACGGGCTTGACCGCTTTGAGGAAAGGTTTTCATTACCCTCCGGGAAGCGATACCAAGAGCAAGGGAGGTTGGGGCAGACGATTGCTGCATTTCCCTACAAACTTTGTGAAGCTGTGATGGCTGGCTTTATATGCCACTTAGCTAGGCGGCCGTCCTCCCTGATTCCAGCAGCGATGGAGGGGCAGCGGTGAAGGCACTTTGTCCATGTGATTCATCTCTATAATCAGTCAACTTAAGGAGATTATCCCAGACAATCTGGCGGGCCTGATTCAATCAGTCCAAAGGCCTGAAGAGCAGAGCTGCGGTTTCCTGAAGACGAAATTCCACAGTGGATGGCAGCTTCAGCTCGAGCCGAGAGCCCCAGCCTGCCCTTCCCGACCTCCTGACCCATGGACGTCCGACTTGCCCCGTCGGCCGCACAATTGCATAAGCCAGTTTCTTGCAACAAATCTATTAAAACATATCTCCTCCTAGTTCTGCTTCTCTAGATGAACCTGCATTTTTAAATCATCTCTACAAGTTATTTGTACAAAACCATACCTTGTAGGAAAAAAGATTTCAACCACTCAGAAAAAAGAAGAAAACAGAAAGAGGTTAATTAGAAAAGGACTGGAAGGAAATAGGTATATCAAAATGTTTTTAACAGGGCGAGCGTTTACCTCAGGGTGCCAGTGCGGTCTCTGTAACAAACCTTTTTGCCCCTCTCCCCCGCCTTTGCATCAAACACGCCTTGTCGTGAGATGTTCTCTCTGGTTCCTACAACGTGCCCTTAATGAGCTAAAGCTTACGGGGCGTGATTTTAAAACAGACTGATACAAACGATTCAACTTAGCTGCATTCATTCGGTGTGAATAACGTTGTAGGGTGCGATGGACTTTGAGCAATGTGATTTGCTGTTTACTGTAACGATCGTGTAAAAGCAGGGCGGAGCTGGGGCTGTCCCTCAGAGGAACCGCCCTGCACATCTTACACCTCAAACCTGGGAGAGCTAAGGACACTGCAAATAACCTTCGGACCGGGCCCAGGGGGGCGCCTGTTCCAAAACTGTTTACGAAGATAAGAGAGCATTTGACCACTGCACTGATGTTTCCTGGACTGAAAATGAGTAGCAATGTTACAGAGCAGGAGGGTGGGGGTGGTTCACGATAAATTATTACAGAAAGGATTCCGCCTTTCTGTCTCTGGAGGTTCCTTCCCCCCACGCCCACCTGCTAGGTTCGCAATGCCCGCCGCCAGAGGAAAGACGTCTCTCAATGCCAGAGACTGGTGAAAAGGAAAGGAATTGTTTATTCAAAAGTTACACAAACTTAGAATAATGACCTAATGTCTTCAGTAAGATACTAAAGTCCTCTAGAATACCCACAGATGCACAGTCCTTCCCTCTCCCTGTGCCCAGTCCGGGGTACCGTGTCTCAGGAAAAGAAGTAGAAGTCCGTGATTCAGGCTCCCGGCACCATCAGCTGTGTGGCTGCTGCAATCTCCAGTTAATCCAAAGCCATGTGGCACCTTCTCATGGCCCAGCAGCAAGAGTCCTTTCTTCCCTTTCTCTATGGCTGCAAAGTCTCTCCTGCTGCCTAAGCCGCGTGGCAAGAAGAAGCACTCCAAAACCTCGTGGTCCTCTTTACTCTCCTTCAGAACCGCGTGGTCCTTTTCCCCACTCCTAAAACCTTGTGGTCCTCCCTACTCTTTGAAGCCGCGTGGTCTCTCTTTTACTTCAGAGCCGCATGGTCTCTACTTCCCTTCAGAGCCACATGGTCTCTTCCTCCCTTCAGAGCCACATGGTCTCTCTTCTTCCCTTCAGAGCCACATGATCTCTCTTCTTCTTCAGAGCCGCATGGTCTCTCTTTCCCTTCAGAGCCACATGGTCTCTCTTTTTACCTATGGCTGCCGGGCCTAGGTTTAAATCCCAGTTCCCATCTTCCTTTGCAGCCCATTTCCGACTCCTCCTACAGTCAGCTACACCTGCCAGCATCCCCGTATTCTTCCAGCTTTACTGGGCTGCCATAGTAAGTCTGGGCAGGTGTGGCCCCATGGCTTGGAGCCAATCATCTCCAAGCTCTCACGCAGGCCCTGTAACCAGGGGGAGTTGCTTCCCAGTCCCATCTTGGGTGGAAGTCACTCCCATCTCCCTGGCTCAAAGCAGGGCCACAGCTATTTAACATATCCATGAAACCAGTTAAAGGTTATAGATATGTTAAATGACTGCCAGGGGTTAGCTACAAAGCTCTTGCTACCCAAAACAGCTCTGAATGGCCCTGTTCCATGTGTCCCATCCCCCCTGGCTCAGGCCTGTAGGGGTGAGGACATCCTATATACATTTTTCTAATGTTTCCGGGACACCCCGAGTCCTGGACCCCATTACAAATCCCTTCTTGGGGCCCTCCTCTTGGCTGCACCCTGCTTCAGCAACATTGTTTAGAATTGACATTACTATGTTATCTGCACCACGGGAATGCCTTAGTGAGGTCATTGTTCCTTGCCCTTTCTCAAAAATACCCATTGCCTTTGTCTCCCATTCAGGACGCTATCTGGTCTTAGCTATTCTTACCGATCTCAAAGGCTTGTTGCCTCTAACTTTGAAGGCTTTTTATTTGTAGATTAACACTACTTCTGTATCATTCAGAGTTCTTAGTTGTCAAGAACAGAATTCACTCCAGCTAAGGTTTTGCAGGGAATGGATTTATCAAGGGACATGACCAGTTCCACAAAGTCTCCAAGCGGGTAAGATAACCAGGCTTATGGGGCATAATTTAAAGATTTTATTTATTTATTCTGAGAGATAGGGGGAGGGAGGAAGAAAGAGAGGGAGGGAAACGTAAATTGGTTGCCTTTTGTTCATGCCCAGCCCTGCCTGGGGACCTGCCCACAACTCAGGCATGTGCCCTGACTGGGAATCAAACCAGCAACCCTTTGGTTTGTAAGACAACACCCAACTAGCTGAGCTACACCAGTCGGAGCTGGGGTGTGATTCAAAAATAAGTTAACTTTAGCCCTGGCCAGGTTGTTCAGTGTGTTGGAGCATCACCTTGAATACCAAAATTTGCTGGCTCAATCCCGGTCTGGGCTGGGAAGGGAGGCAATGAGCGATGTTTCTCTCACTCTCTCTCTTTCCGGTCTCCACTCCTGTCTCTCTACAGTCAGCAAAATATCCGTGGTGGGGATTACAAGAAAAAAGTTTATTTTAAAATTATGTGTCAGGAATATCACCCATATTACATGCCGGGGCTGCCTTGGTGGCCACTCACGAACCGCCCCCCACCCTGCGCCCCCTCCAGGCCTCACGTGCAGCAGCTGGCCCAGGTCACAGGTCTCTGGCAGCCACATGTACCAGAAAGGGTTTCACAGGGGGCCCACTCCCTCCTCTCAACCAAAATGTCACTAGGGGGTGTGTGTTGAGGGAACCCAAGTCATCCACCTGCATTCCAGCTGCAAGGGGTACTGGGAAAGTGAGTATGAAAAATTATGTTAGAAAATGATTTTTTTGGCGTTTTTTTTACTGTGGTTAACTTCTATTTCATGAAATGCGAATATCACAAGTTTGTACTTCAGGTGGGTTTTTACATATGTAAACACACAGATCAAGAGAGAATATTTCTAGCCCCAGAAAGTTCTCTCATGCCCTCTCCCAGTCATTCCCCCACAAGAGAACCACTTCTAACACCCTAAATTCATGTTCCTATTCTTGAACTCTGTCCAAACAAAATCCAACTTGTCAACACAGGGAATGTCCAAAAACGGTAGGAAAATCTCATAACAATTTATTCGAGCCAAACAGAGGATCCGCCTGGAAGCAAGATACCAACGGACTGGGAACAGCGCTTCTCCGCGCGGCGGTGTGTGGCTTCTTTCCCGCGTCTAGCGTTAAGGAGGGAATATGAGGAAGGCTGTGGGAAGGGGGGAGAAAGCAAGGTGGGGTTGGGTTGTAGCTGATGCATGCTCTGCTCTGCAAACGAGTCATTTGCAAAATACGCGAACTTAGACACCCAGACGCAAAGGGCAGAGCTTGCTTAAGGCAAAGATAAACCTGTTGCTAAAGGAGTTACAGGCTCAGGGCCAGAATGCCTACCCTGACCTTCTCGGCTAGGAATTCACAATCAGATCACCCTGTGAGGTCACTCTGCATGGGACCTTTTTTCCACTGGCGCTCAGTATTTACCGGCGCTCTTTGTGGCTGCCTTCCTTCACGCAGCATTGAAGACTCAGGAGACTAATTTTTCCTGTGTGTTCTTTTTTAATCTTCTTTTTTCTTTTTTAAAATGTTTTTGGGAGAGGGGAGGGAAGGAAGAAAGATAGAAAGAGAGAGAGAAACACTGACGTGAGTGAGGAACATCCACCTGTGGCCTCTCGCACGCCCCCTGGTTGGGATGAAACTGGCAGCCCCCAGGGATGTGCCCTGACTGAAAATGGAACGTGTGACCTTCCGGTTTATAGGACAAGACTCTATCAACTGAGCCACACCAGCCAGGGCACTTGTTTGTCCCTTGCCTCAGTGTTCTGCAACGAGCAAAATACGACTGTGACTGAATATACTTTTACAGTGAGTAGTTAGTATCTTTAAAGATGATAATAGTAATACCTGCCAATTACAGCATTTTCAGAAAATAGTGTACACACCCACCCACACACATATAATATGTTTTTTGGGGGGCGTAAGCAGAGAAAGTAGGACTTCAAAAATCAGGGAACTATAGAAGAAATAATAAGAACAAAAACAAAATCAAGGAACTATACAAAAACAGCTTATTATATATATTTATAGCGGGGTCACAATTAAGATGTATGTTACCCCAAAGCTGCAAGGTGCCTACAGCCTCCTCTTGGGCCCCCACTGTCCCCAAGCCCAGGCTGTTGGCAGGCACTGACGGACCTCTGCCAGGAGCTGAGTCCCACCTCAGCGGTCGGCAAGATGCCCCAGCAGAGGAGGAGCACAAACCTGCACCCGTTCTGTACCACGTGAAGGGCCTGCTGGGGCCTGGCCCTGAGGACAGAGACAGAGGGAGCTCCTTGTGCTTTGGAGAACCTCTCTGGCTGCAGAAATGCCAGACTGAGCCTCGGTACCACAGTCCGGGAGGGGCCGTGTGGGCGGGAGCCAACCCAAGGAGGAGGAGAGTAGTCGCCTGCTCTGTCAGCTTCTGCCTTGACCTTGAGCTGGCAGATAATAAGCTGGGCCCCAGGGGCCCACAGCCAATCTCTTGTCAGGCCCTGCTGCGGTAGGAGTAGGGACAGTGGCAACCTCGGGGACAGCATGCTGGTCAGGGGGCTTCCTCTGCGCTCAGTCCTGATCAAAGGCTGCCAGCCGCTCCTGAGTGCCCCGCAGGAGGGGCCAGGGCACTCCAGGGTGCCCGCTGGAGAGGGAGCCCGAATCTCCACCCGCACGCCTCGCCCTTTCAGTGAGATTCCCTCCCCTGGTGACAATGGCTGGCTGAATCTGTACCATTTCTGGAGGGAGAAGGGCTCACAGAATTTACACTATCACCAAGTCCAGAACTTCCAGAAGTATGGCCCCATTTACAGGTAAGCCTGACACAGGGCGGGGGCTGGTAGGGAGGGAGAGGCGCCTGGGCAGCCCCGCTGTGCTCCGCCTCCCTAAATTGTCTGCTTGCCCATTTCAGGTGCCTGTCCACCTTCCGACTTTATTTTTTCCATGCCTGGTGATGGTGGCAGGAGGACAGATAAGGCTTCCCAGACAGTGGGTTCAGTTCCCAGTTCCCAGCCTCAACGCCTCCCAGATCCTACACCCTTTGAAACTTTGTGGGGATGGGTGGGAGGGTGGTAAGGGAACAGGCCTGGTTAACTGCCTCCCTGTATCCGTTATCCTCAGGACTCCTTGGAAGGTAAGTTTATCATCCCCATTGTCACAAAGGGACTAAAGCTCGGAGGCTGGGATTCTTGCTCTGCTCACTGAACTAGATCCTTACCCTATTGGGGTGCTGGCCTTGCCCCTCAGTTCTGTGTGTCTCTGGAGCAGCTGATTTTTCCCCTTCCACCTGGCCTGGCTAGAGCCCCTCTTCCGCAAATATCCATCTTGCTTTCTGCCAGGAAGAAGGGATTTTGGTTTTTTGGCCTCTTAGCGCTGCCACTCCCGGTGGTAGAGGGGTGAGGCGGTAAGTGGGGGGCGGTGGTGGGGATGGGGGGGCGGGGAGTGAGGGGGGTAACAGGTATCTGAGGGCTGCCTCTTGTGGCCTGTCTTGCTTGTCCTGGTTAGTAGTTTCTAAGGTGAGTCACCTTCAGGCCATGCCTGGGTTCTTTTCTGAGAGCATAGTTGAGCAGAATGGGAGGTGGTAGAGGTGACAGTTGGTACAAAGAGGGAACATCAGGAGGGACAGTGCACTTTACTGTGAGTGACGGGGAAAAGGCATCATAGGACATGTTGGCCGGCTGGGTGGGTGGGGGCTGGAGGGCAGGTTTGTTTGTGTAGGGGTCCAGCTGCTCACTCAATGGGGGTCACTTCCTCCCTCTCCCACTACCCATTTGGAAGCCTAAAGGGCCTCTTTCACAGCTGGTTGGAGGCCGGAAGGCCCCAGGCTAAGTGTCAGGCTTGGGGGAAGATTGCTCCTGGCTCTGTCGTCTCCTCCTCTCTCTCCTACGCCTGTCAGTGCCTCTATCCCTCAACCTCCCTTCAGGGTAAGCCCTTGCTATTCCCTGCTTCCTGTGCCCCACCAGGAACCCTTTATCAGCCTCCTTTCTGTGTTCTGAGTCACTTTCACCTGAGCCTTGCAGCACGTCCTTGAAGTTGGTATTGTAACCCCCATTTTCCTGATGGGGAAACTGAGGCTCAGGGAGGAGTCTTGCAAGGTCACGTAGCTTGTCAGGGAAAAGCCAGTGCTGGAACTCCAGTTGTCTGCCTCCCAGCTCAGCATGTCACCATTATATTCTAACATACAGCCTAGAAATGATAAACTGAATAAGGCACTTAAAATACAAATTCTATAGGTTATTCTTTTTGTTATTAAAAAAAATCTTATTTGTGTATTTTTAGAGAGAGGGGAAGGGAAGGAGAAAGAGAGACAGAGAAATACCAATGTGTGGTTGCTTCTCACATCCCTATGGGGAACCTGGCCTGCAACACTGGCATGTGCCCTGACTGGGAATTGAACCAGCAACCCTTTGGTTCACAGGCCAGAACTCAATCCACTGAGCCACAGCAGCCAGGGTCTTTTTGTTGTTTTTTAATTGAACTTATTGGCATGGTTAATAACATGATATAGGTTTCAGGCATATAATTCTATAATACATCATTTGTGTATAGTATCGTGTGTTCACCACCCCAAGTCAAGTCTCCTTCCATTGCTATTTATGCCCATTTACCCTCTTCTACCTCCTCCCACCACTGTAGGTTTTTTCTTAATACAAAGGCTCTTTTTGTTCATATTTATAGAACAATTTGGAAAATAGAAACATGCACACATGAAAAATTGAAATCAGATTCAATCTCAATTTTGATAACATTTATGTACCATTAGGAATGTGGATATATTATATACGCTGTTTGGTGTTGTCCTACAGCAATATATTGAGGACTTCTTTCCTCTTTTCTCTCTTTAATATAGTTTTAAAAGGCAGCATCACAGCCCGTAGTTTGGATGAACCATACTTTTTTGGCCAGTACTTTAAAGTGGACGTTGGGTTTTTCTGCTATTAGACATGACGGTGATGGTGACGGACATCATTCATCAGGCCCCATTGCCCCATGTCAGATCGTTGCCTTGGGCTGGGTTCCCAGAGGCCGAATTGATAACAGTAGCAGCTCAAGGACACTGCTGAGCCAGGGTTGGGAGATGGAGCTAGTGGTGTGAGGGCTCGCAGCAGCTGGAGAAACATGGAGGGGATTTCCTGGGAGACTTGGGAAGGTAGGCCCAGGGTTTCTAGGTCAGTGGTTAAAGTAGAGCTCTCTCCCTCTCCTCCTCCCCTCTCCTCCCAACCCCTCCTCCCCTTCTCTTTCTTCTGGGAAGGAGGAAGGTGAGAGGGAAGGGAGGGGCAGAGAGGAAGGAGGAGAGGGAGGGAGGGAGGGTAAGAGCAAGAGGGAGAGGGAGAACCAGAGGGAGAGAGAGCAAGAGAGAGCGAGAGAGAGAGGGAGAGAGAGCGAGAGAGAGAAACTGAACTAATACGTGTATATATTTCTAGTATTTTGCCTTGAAGAGTAACTTGAATTAACTTTCCTGTGCAAAAGGCAGACACACACTCACGAAGGCCAGGTGCAAGTGGGAAGCGGAATTTTCTGTGGTTTTCTAACAGTTGTATTTTAAAAGAGACTGTTTGCAAAGTGCTTTGTGAGGTATATCTTGAGGATGAAAAAGGTGCTTTGTGGAAATTAGCTTTACTGCCCAGAGATTCCTAACTGGGCAGGTCTGGGGGGTAGTCACGCCCCAGACATTTAACTTCTTTAGTAAAAGGTTTGTCTTTGCCTCAAGCCACCCCTGTCCCTTGTTTCTGTACGTCTGGGTTAACACACCTCTGAAATGCCTCTTTCAGACCCTTCCTTCTAAAGCGGACCGTCCTCCAGGGAGCACCTACTGCCGACTCTCTTGTACTGCAGTCCCAGCCTTGCCTTCTCTTGCCTCCCTGTAATCTTCCTTACTTCCCTCCTTGATTTCAAATGCGGGAAAGAAACCGCACAGCCGTCGCTCTCTGATGTCCAGAACATTTGAGATCTTGCTTCCTGGCAATTCCTCGGTTTTAGTTCAAATAAACTCTTATAAAATTCTTGCAAGTTTGGACATTTCTCTTTTTTTCAATCCTCACCAGAAGATATATCTACAACTATATTTTATTATTGATGAGCGAGAGAGAGAGAGAGAAAGAGAGAGAGAGATTGATGGGTTACCTCCCCTACGTGCCCTGACTGGGTATTGAACCCACAACCCTTTGGTGCATGGGAGGGTGCTTCAACCAACTGAGCCACCCAGCCAGTGCTGGACGTTTCTTATGTCAACACTCTGTACCTGGGTCAGTGTTGTTTTAATAGAGAAGTGCTTTATCAGGCCTGGGACTCTCAGAGGCAGACGGCCACTCCTAAAATTTCAATCCTAGAGCCTAGGATTGACTGGCCTGTGCATGACCTGCCTAGCAAGCTACACGGAGTCATTCCAGTTCAGGGCCACTCAGGAACACTCAGGAAGAACGAGCACGGGATGAGTTTGGGATGCAGGACTTGACGGCCCCTGGAAGGTGAGTGGGCACAGGCTGGTGCTGGAGGCCAGGCTGTGGTATGTCTGCAGCCAGGGGGTAGTAGGAGGATGATAGCGCTGTCACTCACACAAAGCCGTAGACCCCGTCCTCTTCTCCTTTAGCAGCCCTGTGACACAGGCATTCATGTCCATTCTATAAAAGACGAAACTGAGACTCAGAGCGGGTGAGAGGCAACAAGAACATGTTGGAAACGGAATCCGCTTCCAGGGCCATCTGCTCTGCGTTCTCAGCCATAGAGCGGTTACCACTGGGCCAAGGCTCACCCCCACCCCCCACCTGATTGCACAGCGTCTCCACAGCTCTCCTGGAATTCTTACGCCATAGCCCTTCTCCTTCCCTCCAGGGAGAAGTTTGGCAACGTGGAGTCGGTTTTTATCATCGACCCTGAAGATGTGGCCCTTCTTTTTAAGTGTGAGGGTTCCACCCCAGAACGATATTGCGTCCCGCCCTGGCTTGCCTATCACCAACATTACCAGAGACCCATCGGGGTCCTGTTCAAGTGAGTCTGGGACATCTCCCAGGGGCGGGAGGGAGATTGTGGGCCTCTGTGGCAAGGGCAGAGGCGGGGGAAGGGGGCTGGGGCCAGGCTTGCTCTGTCCTTTCTAGCTGGGGCCTCTAGGCAAATCCCGGTCAGCTTCCTGCCTCCATAAAACAAGTGGTAGTGACGGTGACCTGCTGTGCCAGCTGAAGATCTGAATGCATAATTAGAGACCTTGCAAAGTTCTCACTCATTTGGCTCATTCATTAAGTCCCATCTTATTGAGCACCTATGATTTGCCAGACCTTGGTTGGGCCAGGCTCCAGGGGTTCAGGGACAGGTAGGGCAGGGGCCCACCACCACGGGTTCCCACGCTGCTGCTCCTCACAAACTTTGGCGAGGATATGGAGCAACTAAACTCTCCCAGATTGCCGGTGGGATAAGAACGGGTGCCGGCGCTTTGGAAAACAGTGGGGGGGGGGCGGCGTGATTTGAAGGTACACGATCCTGTGATGCAGCAGCTGAGCTCTTTAAGGAGCATTCTGGGGGGAAGATGCCGGGACGCTGGCCGCAGGGCCGTTCATAAAGCGCAAAACCGAGGAGACCCCCAAATGCCCAAGAGGAGCACGGATGAGTGAGTGGTGGCCTATGCCACTCGAAATGAACGAACTCAGTGGCCACCGCCCCCTTACCCACCCCGGTACAGAGGATACTGAGAGAGAGAAAACTGAGTGAAAAACAGCAAATCCCCCAAGGCATGACAGCTTTCTAAAGCAGTTATTTTAAGAAAGTGTGTTTTAGAAATATACGTAGATCAGGTAGAATTAGACATGAAAGCAGGCAAGGGAGTCACATTGGTGGTCCCCCTCGTTGGGGAGGACCAGGTGGACACATGTAAATTACTGTAACGTTCCTAGTTTTCCTGTTGGGTGGTGAGTTTTTGATATCATTCTTTTTTAAAATTCTTTCCCCCCCCCTTTTTTTCTTTGCATAATACCATTCTTACAAACAAACAAAGCGTCCAAACTAGAAAGAGGTCTTTGTGTGCATCTGTTTTCAAGAGTGGGCCAGAAGCTGAAGTTTATCATGAGCCCAGTCCGGGACACCTGAGGTCCCCACCACCGTCAATAATGGGGTGTGCTAAGGGGTGCAGCGGAGAGGTGGGTCAGTTGTGTCTGTGTGGTGACCAGGGAAGAGGACAGATAGGGGCCCTCGAACAACAGCCAGGAGGAAGTGGCAGTGATGGGGAAGGCACACCTGCAGCCGAGGCAAAGACTAGGGGGCTTGAAAGAGACTTAGTCCCTGGCTCGCAGCAGCAGTGGGGGGCAGCCAGGTTTTGTTCTCCTTCATCCAGCAGAAGCAGTGAGCTGGCGGGGAGTCAGAGGGTGTTGGGAGGAGGTGAGGGCGGGTGCCTGGGAGCGCTGAGCTCTGCTCTGTGGGAGAGCCCGGTGGTCAGTCCCTCGGTGTGTGCCAAGCCTGGGGTTTGTGACCAGGACGGCCCAAGGGCCTGTGTTTCCACAGGAAGTCAGGAGCCTGGAAGAAAGACCGTCTGGCCCTGAACCAGGAGATGATGTCTCCAGATGCCGTGAAGAACTTCATCCCCCTGCTGGACCCAGTGTCCCAGGACTTCGTCAATGTCCTGCACAGACGCATCCAGCAGGGCTCTGGAAAGTTCTCAGGCGACATCAGTGATGACCTGTTTCGCTTCGCCTTTGAGTGTAAGGGGCTTGTACCTGCTTGGCAGCTGTCTTGGGGTTGGGAGAACCCTGCAAGCCACCCTGAGACCCAGCCAGCATAAGAAGTGATAGGACTGGCTTTTAGGGTGAGCTAGTAGTGAACATACCCTCTGCCATCAGTTCCCCAGCGGAAGCTGAGCCCTCTTGTCTAGCATTCTGTGCGGGCAAGGATCTCCAAAATGTCGGTCCCCACTGCCACCCTCAGCCCCTCCATTCTGTAAGTTTCAGTCTCCTAGGACATAGAATTTGGAGGTCTTGGAGGGGAGGGGAGGGCTGGGTGGTTAATATGAAGTGGGTATGTAAGGGTGTGTAGGAGCTGTCCAGATGAGGTGAGGAGGTTGGGCAGTCTAGGCAGAGGGAACAGCTAATGCAAAGGTCCTGTGGCATGATGGGGTATCATTTGATCACTGCAGGGGATTTGGGGTACCCAGAGTTTGGTATAAAAATCAGCATCAAATTCCTGAACTCATGGGTGGGGACAACTTGGGGTTGTTGTGACTTCTCCGGTCCAGCCAGAGCGGGCCCTGGATGGCCGATTGCCGGGGCTTTATGTCTCCTAGTCTCCCATCGGGCCCGTTTCAGGACGTATTTAGCCAATTCAGTCAATTGTAGGAGAAATACCTCTTCCCAGGAGCAACGCCCAGAGGCCGCTTGGGATGCTGGTGGAAGGGTGGGTAAAGCAGTTTCATCCCAACCTGGGACCACTCTATTGGAGATTGCTTTCCACCCAAATGATCCCTTTTCAGGGTCTTCTGCTTGTCCCTCAAAAGGACCTGAGTGGCTGCCAGAAGCGCAGTTTTCCTCAGTCCCGAAATTTCAGCCCCATAAACCTCGGGCCTGTGTTTCTTTACTGAAGGAGACTAGGCTGGGGCCAGGAGATTGTACGGGTTGGCAGGTTCCTGGGAGCTGAGGCTCTCAGGTGGCCAGGTTGGAAAAGGTCCCTCAGCTTGTGCCTATCCCTGCAGCCATCACCAACGTCGTGTTTGGGGAGCGTTTGGGGATGTTGGAGGAGGTCGTGGACCCCGAGGCCCAGCAGTTCATCGATGCCGTTTACCAGATGTTCCACACCAGTGTCCCCATGCTCACGCTCCCCCCACACCTGTTCCGTCTGCTCGGGATGAAGACATGGCGGGACCATGCGGCCGCATGGGATGTGATTTTCAGTAAAGGTGAGGATTCCTCTGGCTGGACCCTGGGCAGCTCAGTCTGGGGGCCTGGAGAGCCTCGTCTACCTCAGAGGGTGGGAAACCCAGGCCTTGGTGAGGACACACACACACACATGCACGCACACGCACACAGCTGGAAGCCCTAAGCATCAGCTTGCCTCTCTGTCCCAAGTTATGTCAATGGGCACTGACTTGCCACGTAGGAAGCCCATGTTCTGGTGGGCAGTGATGGGCCTCAGGAAGGTCCTAGAAACCCTGGAAATGGTGGGATGAAGGCCAACCATTGGGATGGTTAGATTTTTATGGGGAAGGAAGATCAAAGATGTCCATCCTGTTCTTCCAAGGTCCCCAGCATGGGTTAAGGACCAGTGGTTTAGACCCAGCTGTGCTGGGTGACAGACTGGGACTCGGGAGAGAGAGACTAGTAAAGTAGGGTGGAGAAAGCTGATTGGAGTGTGGTGACCAGGCAGATCGGGGTTCAAATCCCACTCTGCTCCTGACGCCTATCCGACTTTGGGCAAGTCGCTACCCTCTGTGGGCTTCTGTTTTCTTACCTGTAAAATGGGGATGATATCACTTACCCCACGAAGCTCTGGTCAAGAATTAGACAAAGAAACAGATAGGAAGGACTTGGAAGATGGTATGTGCTCAGTACAATGGCAGCCCAGAAAGCACAGAGCTCCAGAATCCTCAAGCCCTTCGTACCACCTCTCACTAAGGGTCCCTTCCTTCCCTCCGGCCACACACAGCCTCACTCTTTTTTTCCCCCTTCTGTCTGTCCCCAGCTGAGAAATACACCCAGAACTTCTACTTGGACCTGAGACAGAAGAGAGACTTCAAGAGTTACCCGGGTGTCCTCTGCAGCCTCCTGGGAAATAACAAGCTGCTCTTTGAGGACGTCAAGGCCAACGTTACGGAGATGTTGGCAGGAGGCGTGGACACGGTGAGGTGACTGCAGGGACACGCTCTGTCCTTTCCTGTGCCCCTGTGTCCTTTCCCCTTGAGTTTGCCTCATCCGAAACCCTGTCCGGATGCAGATCTCCCTGTCCTAACGCCCTTTTCCTAAATACTCACCTCCTAGGAGGCCGAGGTCACGTCAGCCGCCCATGGAGCAGCCCTTGAGGTTGAACCAACAATTTTTCTTTTTTTAAGTTTATTTTTATTTATGTATTATTTTTAAAGTATATTTTATTGATTATGCTATTACAGTCTTCCCAATTTCCCCCCTTTATCTCTCCTCCGTCCTGCACCCCCCAATCCTCCAGCATCCCCCCCTTAGTTCATGTCCATGGTTTATACATATAAGTTCTCTGAATTCTCTGTTTCCTCTACCATTTTTGACTTCACCCCGTCTACTTTATGTCTACTAATTATGCTTCTTCTTCCCTGTACCTTTCCCCCCTATCCTCCCCTTCGCCACTGAAATCCCACAAATGGACTGTGATGTCCATTTCTCTGATTCTGTTCCTGTTCCAGTTATTTGCTTAGTGTTTGTTTTTGTTGTTTTTCTTTTTTCTTTTTAGGTTCATTTGTTGATAGTTGTGAGTTTGTTGTCATTTTACATTCATAGTTTTTGATCTTCATCCATTTCTTAGATAAATCCCTTCAACATTTCATGTAATAAGGGCTTGGTGATGATGAACTTCTTTAACTTGGCCTTATCTGGGAAGCACTTTATCTGTCCTTCTATTCTAAATGACAGCTTTGCTGGGGAAAGTAATCTTGGGTGAAGGTCCTTGCTTTTCATGACTTCAAATACTTCTTTCCAGCCCCATCTTGCCTGTAAGATTTCTTTTGAGTAATTAGCTGAGAGTCTTATGGGCACTCCTTTGTAGGTAACTGTCTCCTTTCCTCTTGCTTCTTTTAGGATTCTCTCTTTATCTTTAATCTTGGATAATGTAATTATGGTGTGCCTTGGTGTGTTCCTCTTTGGGTCCAACTTCTTTGGGACTCTCTGGGCCTCCTGGACTTCCTGGAAGTCTATTTCTTTCACCAGATCGGGGAAGTTCTCCTTCATTATTTTTTCAAATAAGTTTTTCATTTCTTGCTCTTGTTCTCCTTCTGGCACCTCTATAATTTGGATATTGGAACATTTGAAATTGTCCCAGAGGTTCCTAAGCTCCTCTTCATTATTTTTTTGAATTCTTGTTTCTTCATTCTGTTCCAGTTGGATGTTTATTTCTTCCTTTTTTTCCAAATCGTTGATTTGAGTCCTGGTTTCCTTCCTGTCACTGTTGGTTCCCTGAATATTTTGCTTTATTTCACTTTGTGTATCCTTCACTTGTTCTTTCATTTTGTGACCGAGCTCCATCAGTCCTGTGAGCACTTTGATTATCAGGGCTTTGAACTCTGCATCAGATAGGTTGGCTATCTCCTTATCGCTTAGCTCTCTTTGTGGAGTTTTGTTCTGTTCTTTCATTTGTGCCATATTTCTTTGTCTGGGTGCAGCTGATAAGTTGTAAGGGGACGGGGCCTTAGGTATTCACCCTGGCAGGGCAACCCTCTTTGCTGCACTGTGGCACTGTCTGCAGGGGAGGGGCCAAAGAGCGAACAATGCAGCTCACCTGCTCAGCTCTAGTGTACTTTCCAACAAACTCTCGTGTGAGATTGGGGGTTTCTCCCATCACAGCAACCCCCACTGTAGTCCACAGTCAGATCTGAGTCTCAGTGACTCATTTAGCCAGCCCCACCCGCTCGGTCCACCACCTGGCCTCGGGTTCTCTCCATGTACCCGTCTTACCAGTCTGGTTGGTCTGGTCGACTGTGTGTTTAGTTCCTTGGTTGTCAAAGTTCCATGCAGTTTGATTTTCTGGCACTTCAGGTTGTTTATTGTTTTTAGATCGATTATCATCCTCCTTTTGGTTTTGCAAGGAGGCGAAGGGTTTCTACCAACGCCTCCATCTTGCCTGGAACTCTCCAACAATTTTTCTTTACCTACGAGAAGGGAGTGACTAGACGTGGGTGGCAAACCCAGATCCTGCATGGGGTCTTTAAAGGGAAAGTCCTTCAGTCACACATGGGGGACACAGCTCCCTGGATTCAGGAAGGCAGGCAGGACCTCAGAAAAGCTGGCAGCCCATGGAATGTGCCCTGGCTCTGCCTTCTAGGGTCTTTTTGTTGTTTTCCATCCTCCCCCACATAGTGGTGTCTCCCTCAGGCCCTCCCCCAGGCAGCCCAATACCCAGAGCGTTCTCTTCTTGAACTCAAAACCTGTCTTCCTGCGTACCATTCCTTTCTCCAGTATCTCAATCCTTCCCATGCTAATGCGATACAGAGGGTTAATTACTTAGTGTTTATTGGTTATTAGTTATGATTCAGGCACTGAGACCATAAAGATGAACACGATAACTGTTTCAAATGGCTCAGAGAGGAGGGGGAGGTTAGTTTGCTAGAGCTGCCATACAAAGTACCTACACAGAATGGCTTAAACAACAGACATTAATTTTTCTCACAGTTCTGGAGCTAGAAGTCAAGTCAAGGTGTCAGCAGGGTTGGTTTCTTCAGAGGCACCTCTGCTCCCTGCGTCTGCACACAGTCATCTCTGTGTGTCTGTGTCTGACTGCCTCTTCTTATAAGGACACACCGGTCCTGTTAGATTAGGGCCACCCCAGTAACCTCATTTGACCTTATTACCTCTTCAACACCTTGTCTTCACATACAGTCACATTGCGAGGTATTGGGGGTTAGGACTTCAACATACAGACTTGGGGGAACACAGTTCAGCCCATGACAGAGAGATGGCGTGCGCACAGATGAGCAGCACACTTTGTTGTAGGGCGGGACGAGCAGGCCTGGACTGGGCAGCGACAATGCTGAGGAGAGGCCCAGCAGGACAGGGGAGAGCTCCACAGAGGAGCTAACAGTCAGCTTCTGCCTTGAAGGCTGCTGCCAGGAGGAGAGAGGAGGAGCAGCATTGCAGGACTAGGGAGAAGTATGTGTCAAAGTTCCCTGGGTGAATAGCTTTATTTTCTAGGTATCTCATTTATATTGTGCTCTACTGGAAGACTTCCAGTGCCTGTGGCAGGCTGCAGATGGAACATCTGAGTGTATCTTAAACCTAGTTCTTGTCAGTGATGGAGAAGGGATCTCCCCAAAATGCTCGCCTGCACCGAACCAGCTGCTACTGTTTGGTAATGTTTGCTGAGCACGCATTATGTGCAGGTAGGGCCGAAGCTTTTCACACGTATTAATTCATCAGGTGTTCACAAAACTATGAGGAATATTACTATTATCCCCATTTTTCAGGTGAGGAAACTGGGGTGCAGAGAGATTAAGTAACTTAGTTAAGGTCACACAACTAGTAACTTAGTTGACTACCTAAATAAACAAGTATTTGCCGAGTAGCCACTCTGTCCAGTCTTGGAAATAGTGAGGACAAACACACAGATTTGGTGGGAGCCTTGAAGGAGTACAGACTGGCTTCCTAGGCTGGGAAGGGAATTCTGGGGGGACGCAACAGCCGGAAGAAGATTTCTGGGCTTCAGGGGCTGTATGTAGCTCCGTACAGCTAGAGTAGAGAGTGAATATTGGAGAGAGCTAGTGGCGAGGCTGGGAGCAGTGGCAGGTGTTGGGGGACCCTGTACATAAGGTCAGAAGCTCTGGACTTGAACTGTGGGATCTGGGGAATCAAGCAAGGTTTTCACACTGGGAAGTGGCTGGATGGCACGCTTTTGTGATTCCTCCTACTGGAAGAAGGAGAGTGTTCAAACCTCTTGTGTAAAAGTATGATTCTTGGTAAGATATTTGCAACAACACATGTTTTAACCCTAGGAAGGAGGGCTGCACCAGCCTGGGGCCCTGCCACAGAGGTATGTGGGACCATGGGGCTTGATGAGGGCCACTGAAACCTCCAGGGAAGGGCTAACGCTCGGGCTGCCGCTAACACTGAGATGAGCAGGTTTGTCTCAGCGTACACCACGGGCTAATTGCAACACGCACAGGAACCAGGGCGGTGGTCCTGGTCCCATTATCTGAGCCTTCTTCCCCACTTGGCTGCTATAGGCAAATGTGAAGGTTTGGGGAAGGTCTACTGGGGAGAGGACTGCTGTTTAACCGGCATTTCAAAAGGCATGAGAGCCAGTCAGTGGACAGCTGTTACAGCAGGGCGCTGGGGCCGCCTGAGGTCCTGTGGAAGAAGCCATTGGCTGTGCGTGTGCCCTGTGCTGGCTGGGGAGCTGGTGGCCTCTGGTGACATGAGAGGCCAGGCTAGGGACAGGTGCTGCACCAAACATTTCTGCCTGGGCTAGAGAGAGCCTTCTGGGACATTTGTCTTTAGAACGAACTTTGCTTTTGTAGGTAATGGTCTCTGGGTACTGGGATGAGGGTGGGGGGAGGTTCTTGGAAATGAGGCCGCAGGAGAAACAGGCCTTCCTGGTCTTCTTCACCCCACACCCCTTTGCCAGACGTCCATGACACTGCAGTGGCACCTGTACGAGATGGCACGCAGCCTGAGAGTACAGAAGATGCTGCGGGAGGAGGTCCTGGCTGCCCGGCGCCAGGCCGGAGGGGACATGAGCAGGATGCTGCAGCTGGTCCCGCTTCTAAAAGCTAGCATCAAGGAGATACTGAGGCAAGCCCACACCCACCCATGCCTGCCCCCGGCCCCAGTCCTGGGCAGGGCTAGCGTGGTGCCTGGGGACAGAGTTGTAAGAATGGACTGGGGGGGGGGGTTGGTAGCAGGAAATGAGAAGTCTGGCAGAGAATGGGGAGGAAGACTAGAGCCCTGGCCCTGCCTCCAGATTCCCCTGGGGTGCTGCCACTGGGCCTGAGATGCCACGCTGGGCGGGGGGCTTTGTCCTGGCCTCCGGGCACTAGCTTCTGAACGTCTTCCTCTGGCAGACTCCACCCCATCTCCGTGACCCTGCAGAGGTATCTTGCAAATGACTTGGTTCTCCGAGATTACATGATTCCTGCCAAGGTAGGTACAGCAGGGCTGCGGGCCTGTCGGTCGGGCAGGGGGTTGGGCCGAGTGCAGTTGCATGCAGGCAGGGACTTCTGCCCGTCTTCCTGGAGCTGGCTGGTGGGTCTTTGGCAGCAGCAAGTGTGAAGGGCAGAGGTGGTAGGCACAGTGGGTGATCCCTGCAATGTTGCTGGAGCCCAGGGTTAGGAGGGCGACTCCATGGACTACATGGGTCTTGGGGGCCCTCTGATGCTGAGGAAAAGGCAGGAAAATCCCTTGGGCCGTCCCTGACCTAGTGGCTTCAGTCTTGGGTGAGACTCAGGAAGGAGTGGGGTTTTGTTCAAGGTCACACAGTGGGCAGTGTCTGCTGGACAGCTGGGCAGCGAGGCTGGGGAGTGGGAGTGGGGAGGGCTGCATTACCCTCTTGGCTACGAGGAGGTGAGACCTACTGAGGCTTCTGCTTGCCTTGTCCTCAGACGTTGGTGCAGGCGGCTGTCTATGCCATGGGCCAAGACCCCACCTTCTTCCTCAATCCGAGCAAATTTGACCCTGCCCGTTGGCTGGGGCAAAACAAGGACCTCATCCACTTCCGGAACCTGGGCTTTGGCTGGGGTATTCGGCAGTGCGTGGGCCGACGGATCGCCGAGCTCGAGATGACCCTCTTCCTCATCCATGTGAGTCTAGCCCGGGGACCTCTGGGCATCCTGGGCTGGCTGCGGCTCTAAGGAAAGCAGCAGCCCACCGGCCCAGGCTGAGTAGCTCAGTTGGTTAGAGTGTGGTCCTGATACACCAAGGTTTCGGGTTTGATCAGGGCACATACAAGAAGCAACCAATGAGTGCATGAATGGGTGGAGCAACAAACTGATGTCTCTCTCTGTCTTTCTCTAAAAAAAATCAATATGGAAAAAGAAAAGCACCAGCCCTCCTACTCCCATCTCAGTCCAGAGCCATCCCCGCCAATTCCTTGCTGCCTCCTCTTTTGGACTAATCCCCTTGTCACCCCTTGGGGCCCCCACCCATCTATCTGTCCCCCCATAGCAGTGATGAGATGGGGGTGGGGCAGGATAAGGTTTTGTAGAAATGAAAGTGAAAGCCTGAGTCAAGGAGACAGCACGAGTGGTGTGTTTTCAGGCACTGAGCAGGGTTAAGTAGGAGCTGGTGTGGGCCCTTTGGAGCTCCCCAAATCATACTCAACAGGCACCGCCTATAGGTGGATGAGCCTGGCCTAAGGGAGATGGATCCTCCCCACCTGTCCCCTAAGCCCACCCCTCTTTCTCAGATTCTGGAGAATTTCAGAGTTGAAATCCAACATCTCAGCGACGTGGGCACAACATTCAACCTCATCCTGACGCCTGACCAGCCCATCTTCTTTACCTTCCGGCCCTTAACCCAGGACCCGCCCCAGGTGTGATCACAGAGAACGGTGTGCAAGGAAGGCCGGGCTGTGGCCGGGCCCATGCAGGTGTCTGCACCCTCGACCCTCACTCCCCTACCCCTCCTGCTTTCTGCCTCAGCTCAGTGGAGGCACTCCTCTTCCACCCACCTCTTCCCTTCTTCTTCCACCCCGTGAAGGCAATAAAGGCCTGAACCATGTGAAGTGTTGTCATTTCTATCTGGCCCCTAAGGTACCCATCACTCCCGTGGAGGTGCTCTCTGACCTGGGTCAACAGCTGGATCTGTGCACAAATGGGGGACCTGAGGCAGCCACACCTGAAACCACTTCTGCTGGGGCCCACCCACCTACAGTAGCTCAGGAGCCAGTAGGATCCGGCCTCCTGCTGCCTGGGGATGAGGACGAGGCAGAGCAGGTGGGGGCGACTGCTACTGTGCAGCAGGAAGAGGGACAGAGGGCCTGGTGGAGCTCTGCTGAAAGAACAGGGCAGCCCAAGAGGTGTGGACCGGTCTTGGGTTCCGGGGAAGGCCCACCTATCAGAGGTGAGGCTCGTGCAGTGCTCTGCCTGGCTGAACTTGGGGTAGGAGTTCCAGGTGGGGTCATGAGGACTTCCTGCCAAGGTCCAGCCAGAGCCTTAGGCATGGTCAGGGCCGAGGCCTATGGGTGAAGGGCTGGTGTGAGCTGGCTGACCCTGGGGACAAAAGGCCAATATGCTTCCTCTGGCCCACCTTACCCTTCTCTGGGCTTCCTCAAGGCCTCAACGTCATTCTCCAGGGGGCCATGCCCACTTGTCCAAGCTCTGGGCAGAAGGCACGGAGATTGCAACAAAGTCTTTGGTCCATTATTTGAATTGCCTGACACTGGTCCCAATTTTGGTCCCCTCCCCCCATCTGAGTTCCATAACTCCTGACCTGAGCCAGGGGCCCCACCCTTTCTGGCGCTCAGCTACCTGAGTCTAAGTCCTGCCAGCAGGCAGAGGAGCCAGTTCTGCCCAGGACAGCAGCCCAGCTAGCTGGGAGTCTTCTACCAGGACCTGCAGGTTCTGAGTCCGCTGTTGGAGCCCTTCTGCTTTCCCCATCACAGTCCTCTTCCTTGTCTTTCTCTATCCTGCCTGCTTCCTTTCTCTTCTCCTGGCCAGAGTCACCTTTGACTCCGAAATGTTAGAGCTGGAATGGGCCTTCCCATCAGAGAGGTCACGCTCTGCATGGGATAGATGGGGAAACTGAAGCCTAGAGAGGTTGCTTGAGTCACCCAAGGTCACACAACATGCTTGTAGCTAGAATCCAGGCCTTCTCTCTGTGGCGGATCCCTTCCCTTTAGTGCCATCTGCTTTCCTGTCCCTGGCTGCATTGACTAGAATACAGCAGGCTCAGCCTGATCCTGGTTAATGGGCTGTTTCACACTAACATGTAATGACTGCCACAGGCAGGCTTCAAGTTTTTCCCTTCCCAAGAGATGGATAAACCAAACTTGAAAGAAGGGATTTTAGTTGTGGTAGATGTTTGGGGGCAGGTGGAAAGTCCCAGCCTCCCTCACATCTCCCAAAAGAGTTGGACTCTGGTGGTCTCACTTCTTCCAGAGGTCTGGAAGACGCTTGTCTCCTAGGCTCCTGCTTTGGAAGGACTTTTCTCCCTGCCCTCCTTGGTCCACTATGGCCTTTGGCTCTCCAAAGATGGTAGCTCCTAGGACAGGCAGGAGACTCTTGTGTTGCAGCAGAGGGCCCAGGGGTAAGATGGGGTCTGGGAGGAGGAAGCTGGGCCACCCAGGCCCCCCCTGATCCAGGAAAGAGGCAAATGTTCTCTGACTCACAATGTTTAATGAAGTCATTTTTGGGGGTAGGGACAAGGTGCCCCAGTACGCTGCTCCAGTACCCAAGTCCATTGGGACTCAGGTCCGCTGGGACTCAGGTCTGCTGGGAGTTTGAGGGCTTGATGAACTTAGTCTCTGAGCTGGGCATCACGGGGTCCAGTTCTGAGGGTTGCCTGGAGTCTTTGGCGTGGGTTGAGGGATTCTGTGTTGCACAAAGCAGGGTGAGGTGAGTTTGCCCTTCCTCCCCGAGGGGCTGGGGGTGGGCATGCGAATACAACTTGCCTAGCAAGCCATGTCTTAGAGGCCACGACTTCTCAAAGATTTCCAAACCTATTTACCCACAGGAGGTCATATCCAATTTCTCCAAGAGTCTCTGGGGCCCAGCAAGTGAATTTGCAAAGGAATCCCTATGTTCCCAGTCAGTTCCCCTTGTATTGAAAGGCCTGGCCGGGAGCCCGGAAGTGAGCTGAGCGCTAATGGCTCAAGAGGAGGAGCAATCAGGGGTTTTGTGTTGGGGGCTGGGTGGCCTGGGCGGAGCTGGAGGGGCAGTTGTGAGCAGGTCTGTTTGTTTGGGGGAAGCCGGCAATGCCTCTCTCTGGCAACACACTCCTGATGCCTAGCAGGTGTGCAGAGTCGCAGTTGCCCAAGATGGGTGTGCTCATGGGACACTACGGGGCATTAGGGAGATGGGCAGCGGCCACAGCTACTTTGCTTATGAGAGAATCCAGTCCTAAAGTATGACCAGTGTGAGAGCGTTCGAGAAGTGCCCACGTGGGCAACACTTCATCCACAACCATCTCCTTTTTCATTCTCACCACCATTGTGGGGGAGGAGGTAGTTCTGGCAGGGTTTCTCGTCCCCTTAGAGAGGTGAGGAATTGAGACAAGGCAAGGGCTTCTTCTGTTGGTAATAGAGTAGAGGCTGAGATTGGTCCTGTGAATTCCAGCTGGGGAGCTGGACCCCTGGACAGATTTTTTCAAGGCCAGTGATTCAGGGTGGGGGTTGCCAGCTCTGCTGCCCGAATCCCAGGGAGAAATTCCACAGGGATCACTCACCGGCAGATCTGTGACGATGGAGTCTGAGGGGCGACCCAAGCCGTGCTCTTGCTCCTGCAGCCGTGTGGCCAAGTTCTGCTTCTCTCGTCCCCAGCGTCGAGCTGAGTCCTCTAACTGCCACCAGGGAGAGGGACAGATGGGGAACCTCCAGTTAACAGAGCCTACCTCTGAGATCCGAAACCAGAGCGTGAGCCTACTCTTTGGGCAGAAAGCAAAACCCTGGGCAACGGGAGCTTCCCAAGAGACCTCGGGGGTTGGCACAGTTCAGTGGAGAGGGGCCAAGTGACAGTCTGATTAAGACACAGATGGATCTTCCCTGAGTCCCAACAGCACACTGAGCCCCGGCCCTGCTCACATGCGGATCCCTGACCCTGCGCATGTACCAAGTGCTGACTCTGTTCATGGACCAAGTGGGGAGCTTGTCCAGCCTGACCAACTGCTTTGCCTCAGCTACCTGGCTTTCCAGGGACAGGATCCGGCTCTGAGCTCGCTCCAGCTTGGCCAGGAGGTTGAACTTGTCTGAAGCATCGGCCAGGTGATCCTGCAAGCGAAGCAGAAACTCACACACAGCCCCAGTGCGGGGCTGGGGCCCTGGGGGCTCAGGAGGCCCGGAGATGCAGAGAGAGGAGCCAGCCACGGCTGAGTTCCAAACTCAGCTCCCCTGTGCAGAGCTCAGAGCCAGGGCTGAAGCCCCTTCCTGAAGGTCAGACTTGGCAGGCCTGTGCTTTTCCCCACAGCTGTTCTCCACACAGGTGTTGGGTACATGGCTTTTGCACGTCAGTGTTTAAATGTGAAATGCACAAGGGGGTGCTCATTGGCGCAGGATGTGAGGAATCTCTTCGTGAATCAAGGGCTCCCCCGCCCCCGGCACTGTACCTAGGTTTCCATGCATTAGCTGTGCTTTCAAACACAGCTCACCTCCTGCGAGCCCTGGGATGGAGGGAAGAGCTCTCCTGTGCCCTGGGCCACCCCCCTTCTGTAGCTCAAATGTCCTGTCTTCGGGTTGGCATAGAGCAGGGCACCTGTAGCAGCCTCAGAAGTGCAGTGGGGCCAGGGCATGCATGTCTGGAGCCTGGGGAACCCATCTGCGTAGGCAGGGTTTTTGTGCCTTTGGAGCGGCCTGGGCCATCGTCTCTTGCAGCCTCTCTGCCAGGTCCCCTGCTCCCAACTCCTTGGGGTCCATCTGGGAAGGGGGAAAAGGGCTCTCTAAGGCTGTACCAACTCAGGAAATGCTTCATACTGGAGTTTCTGAGAGGTCTGTGTGGAGCCCAAGTGGAGGCCAGCCAGGCGCCAAAAGGAATCAGGGGTCCAGGGCCAGCAAGGGCTTGCTTTCTCTCAGAATGCTAGACAAGGGTCAAGGTGTAGCTTTCAAACCCATGTGTGCTCCCCAAGGAGAAAGAGCGAGGCCTGTGGGCTGGCACTCCTGGAGACACCAGGTGCATCAGAGACCCTGGGAAGCCCAGTTCCTGGTCTTAGTCTTCAACTTGGACGGTGCCAAGTGAGACCTGATTACCCACGCAGGCAGGCCCAGGACAAGCCTGTGCCGGCGGCTCTTACCGGCAGGGCCTGCTGCTGCAGAATGATGGGGGCCGACTGGCGGTGGCTCTTCTCCAGCTCGGCCCGCAGCCTTGAGTTTTCCGCCAGCAGCGCTGCGTACTGGTCGACAGGCGGGATCTCTCCTGTAGCACCCAGGGAAGTCCGCGGGCAGACAGCATGTGAAATGGCCACAGATGTTTGTGAGATGGGCTTTCCTCTCCATGTCCCTGGTCTGATCTGCTCTGGTGTTTTGCTCCATTCCGCCCCTCCTTGGCTCCCAAGCCTTCAATGGCTCCCCATTGCCGGTGGGATCAGGCCCATACTCCTCAGGCGTTCATTCTCTGCTCTTTAGCATCTGACTCCAGTGTTTTCCCTCCCACCCCCTACCCTGGCCATTTGTCCTGGGTCTACTGTAGCTCTTCACCTCTCTCTCTCTCCTCCCTTCTCTGCTTCTGGCATGGCCACTCCCTGGGCCTTTGCCCTGGCTGAGTCCCCTCCCGAGGTTGCCCTCTTGTCTCTCATTCCACTCATGGGTGACCTCAGGGTTCCTGCAAGGCAGGCCTTCAGAAACGCCCGCCACCCCCAGCCCTATGCAGTAGAGGCTGAGTGCAGGCCGGCAGGGCACACAGGGGCCCCTGGTGAGGCTGCACAGTGAGGGTCAGGGACGTTCTCTGCTTGGGCCTGATGTGGGGGACCTGGTTCTCCCCTGCTCACTAGAGCTGCATCCGAATGACAGTTCTAGGTGGCTTTGGTTAACATCAATGGAGAAAACAAACCATTGATTCACCCAAAGTGTGTTTATTTGTTTTACAGAAGCAGACTCTTTGAAAATATGGGAGATGAAGAAATAATTTGAAGGGTGCTGGACTTAAGAAATGGGGAACTTCCTGGGCAGCCCCTCTCTGCTCGCTCTGCTCTGCAGGGCTTCTCCCCTACCTCTTTCTGGCCTGGCTTATACACTGTGTCCTGTGGGCTCCGTGGGAGGAGAAGAGAGCGAGTGGACCTGTGAGTAGGGGAGTACCACCACCTGCCCCACCTGGAAGGTGCTCCTACACCTGGGAAGCCCTGGGAGGCAGGGACTGCAGGGACTGGATGGCACCCCGGGGAGCAGCCTCACCCCTGCTGGGCTTCCCTGGCAGCCTGTTGGGTGGGGGCGCATTCCTCTCCTGAAGCTTGTCCTCCAGCACCCGCTCCATCTTCTCAATCACCTGGGGGGCAGAGGGAGAGGCAGGGCTGGGCTGGGGCTCCACACGTCCCCTCCCTGGCTGGCCCCTGGCTGGCTGACCCTGGCCCTACCTTCTCCTGGTGCCGTATGGTCTCCTCCAGCACCGTCACCTTCCGCAGCTTGTCCTGGTGCCGCTTCAGCTGCGCAGCCTGTGGCTGCTGAGCCTGGTACCAGAGAAGAAGCTCCTTCTCTCGGTCGTTCTTCTGGTGGTGGGGGAGGGGTGAGAGGGGAAAGTGGGAAGGAGGGGTGCCTGGGTGTTACCCTTGGCCTAGAGGCCTCACCCCAGGCCCCTCTGCTGAGTCCTGCATTGGTGGCTCCCAGCCCTCTAAGCCCTTCCCCCTTCTGCTCCCAGATGCTTCTCTGCAGACTCCCACCTCAGTTCCCCATGTTCTCTGACCCCCAAGCCCCCAGCTCACTCGAATCAGCTCGTTCTGTAGATGCTGCACCTTGCCCTTCAGCTTCTTCACGTCCAGCTCACTCAGCAGCAGTTTCTGTTTCGTGGATCCTGTGGTGGGGGCAGGTGGAGAGCTGGCTCAGGCGGGAGGCATCTTCCAGCTCACATCAGCACAGTTTGGGGCTGGGGACAGGTGTCTCTCTCAGTCCTAGGGCTTGAGACAGGACCAGATCCTATTTCCCGCTGTGGAGAGGGCCCAGCTGGCTTCTGTCAGCTTGTGTCCAGTAAGATATACACCTGGCAAAGGTTCCCTGCCACGTGGCCCCAGAGTTAAGAGCCGAGGCTCCGGTGGGCACCTGGATGCCCTCACCCAGCGTCTGGGTCTTGTCGGCGATGTCTTCCTCCTCTTCCATCTCCTCCTGGGCCAGCTGGCTCCTCAGCAGGCGGTTCTCTGCCTCCAGGACGCTGGCCTGTTTCCGCAGCGACAGGATGTCCTCAGCCATCGTCTGTACGGCCCGCCGGTAGTTGTTCATCTCCTGAGGACCCCAGAGCTTGGAGTTGAGCCTCTAGCCCACATCTGCATCCACACTTGGGAGCTGGTGGTCAACCCCATGACTGATGAACAGAATGCCTTCAAGGCTTAGCAACTCCTCTGGGGGGGGGGTTATGACTTGGTCTGCACCCCTTCTGGCCGTGTGAGAGAAGTCACCCTCAGATTCCCTCCCAGAGGTCACGTCTCCTCCTGTGACGCCAGCTAGGGGGACCCAGGGCCCAGACACCAGGTGAGGAAGACCCAGAGCAACAGAGGCTGAAAAGGACCTGGAGCCAGGTTTCCAGGGCCACTCCTCTGCCTTTTCCCTGCTCCTCTCCCCCCTTTCTAATTCATGCCACTGAGAACTCAGGGGAGAACCTCTCAGAAACCCCAATGAATGCCACTTGGGAACTGACCCCAGGGACCAGCCCCCTCACCCCTGCCTTATCCCAGCAAGCCCTGAGATCAGGAGGGATGCGAAGTAGGCCTGGGGGCCCGAATCAGAACCCAGGGTTGGGATCCTGCTCCAAGGTGTGGGGTGGAGGTGGGGCCAGGATGCCAGGCTCTGACGTTAGCTTAAGAGTAACGAAAACCCTAATAGCTGGTGTTCGCTGAGCTCTATGTGCTCCGGGTGAGGGGAGGACCTCCCGTACTGAGTGTCACAGCAAGCTTATGAGGGTCGGTGTTATCATCACCTTCATTTTACCGACAAGGAAACCAAGGCCCAGGGAGGCAAGTCACTTTCTCAGTCACAAAACTGAACGGCACAGCCAAGGTCTGACAGCCACGCCTGTGGGCACCTGAGTCCCTTGTTCTTCAGTTCTACGTGGTCCTGCCGTGATGCCCCCTCGTGGCAACATTACAATATACTGGGAAGCGACACAACAGGTTACTACAAAAAATGATCGGTATGATCTCAATCTGGGGAAAAAATTATGTCTGACCTTATGTGTGCCTGGGAGAATGAGTAAGCTACATTTACACGCATTTATTATATAATGAGAAATACCCTCTCATTATTTAGAAAAGGTTTCACAAAGGGAGCCTTTCTTAAATCTAAACAGCACGGGATTTAACAGAGAGCCCCAAAACATGAAGCCGGGAAGGTGCCTAGAGGGGAGGGGCGGGAGGAGGGGAGGGGAGTCAGCAGGTCTCGGCTGAGCCCTGGTTGCTTGGCCTCCCTGCAGCTGTGGAGGACTCGAATGTGGGGGCGGGGCTCCTAAAACAGCCAGGGTCCCCAGTCTCCCGGAAGCAGAGTTCTGCCCCCAGCTCCCACCTAGGTCTCATGCTGACTGGGGACATGGCCCAGCTCCCAGCCGCTGCCACCAGCCTGCTGCAGGGCGGGCCACTGGCTTCTCGGGGAGGAGCTCACGGACAGTGGGCGTTCATCAGACACCACTTGTCACCTGCTGCGGTCTAGCCTTCTGGCTGGGCTCCCTTTAACTGGTGCCAGTGCGGGGTCCTTCTCCTCAGCACCTGCCCCAGCCAAGTCCCAGGTCTTGTCTCCTCCAGATCTGCCATCTGGTGTCCTCAGTCAGCCCCGTTAAGTGGGTGCCAGCCCTGAGACCGCACACACTCAGGCTTTATGGTCAGGCCGCTGTCAGAGCCGGGCCTGGCTGCTGATGCACACTGAGCAGTCTCACACAGGCCCTTTCCTGCCTGAGCCCCAGGTTCCTCACACAGGACAGCACGGGAGCTGTGGGGCTCAGTCAGCGTGTGTGCGGCTGGCACAGGGCCCGCCGGGGCAGGTGTGCCCTGGAGGGAGCCACTCTCGCCCTGCCCCATTTCTGTGTGGTGGCTGCTGCATCAGCAGGTCAGACCCCTTCCTCTTCCCCCGCTGCCTCCCTCCTCACATTGGAGATCTGCTTGGATACTGGAAACAACGAAAGCTGAACATATGCAGAGCGTGTGATCTAGCCATTGCACCCCTGAGTACACGCCCAATAAACACACAAGTATGAATGCACCCAGAAGCAGGGGTAAGAACATTGCTACCAAGCTTATTCGCAATAAACCCAGACTGGACACAACCCAACGTCCGTCACAGGGGAACGGGGAGAGAGTGACGTGGTGGGTGCTGCACGGCAGCATAAACGGGCCAAGGTCAGCTGCGTGACACCACACTGAGGCATCTCAACGTCACGCACAAAAGAAGTCCAACAAAAATGCCCACTCTAGGATTCCATCCAGATTTGGTTCTCAAGCAGACACACTTAAGCAGTAAAGTTAGAACTCAGCGGATGAGATCCACTCGGGAAGGCGGGGCGTGATCGGGAGGCACCAGGGAGCTTCAGGGCTGCTGGAGATGCTCCGCCTCTTGAGTGTCCTTGAGCATTTACTGTGTCCTTTGTAATAATTCACCGCAGTGAACACACATGTTTTCTGCATTGTCCGAATGCACGCTTAAATAAGTTAAACACATTGAACACATTAACAAATGAAACCCTGGCTCAGGTCTGGTTCAGTACGCGAAGTCTCCACGCTGCTACCCTCCTCTGGGGGCCCTCCCAGCTCTCAGCAACAGTGGGCTCTCCTCAGCCCTGAGCTGGGAATGCTTCTGCAGGTCCTGTTCCCAGGCCCTCACCGCAGCCTCTGCACCCCGGGAGGCCTCCTCCCGGTCTGACCCTGGGGATTGGGTGTGAATTCAGTGAAGCCTCCTCGCAGGGTCCTCTGAGCATGAGCAGGTGTCCATGCTGATCCTTGCCGAGGGCTGGCACGATGCCTCAGAACATCCTCAGACTCACACTCATTCAGGGCTGTCAGGGCACTGCCAGCAAACGTGGAGCTAGCCCTGGAACCCAGCCTCTGCTCTAAAACTTGTGTTCTCTGCCCCCACTCGACTGAGGGGGGTGGGGGTCTCCCCAGAGGGAAGAAGAATGACTTCACTTTGACTGAATCTGCCCACAGAAATGAAGGGACATGGATGGAAGAGGCGGCCAATGTAGGTACCAATGTCCATCTGATGTCCCCAGACCCCATTCTGCCCTTTGTCCCTGAGGCCAAGGCTGCCTTGGGGTGGAGGTGGAAGAAGGGTTTCCCCTGTCTGCTCCCCAAGGAGCCTAACGTGCCGATGCCTCCTGTGTCAGGCGAGGTGGGCAGGTGGCTCATCTCACTGTTCCCACCCGCACCTGGCTCACTACAGGGCGAATGTGGATAAGCCAGCCTGATCCCATTGCTGGCTCACCGGCTTCTTCCTCAGGGCTCACCTGAGGAAGAAGCCTGCCCAAGGTGAGGGTCAGGGAGAGAGGCCTCAGGCGAGGGAGAACCCTGCTGGATGCTGCAGTCTGGGCACCTCATCTAGGTGTGCGCTGGGGGAGGGCTGAGATCTTCACGGCTGGGGCTCAGGGTGAGCCCCTGAGTTTGGACCAGAGGCAAAGTCTAAGTTCTGGCATGCAAGGCCCCTTACAAGCTTCCCCCTCGGGCACACTGACCCAGCCCTTCCCCTCCCACACTGTAACTCCTCCCTTCCCACCTCCAGTCCTGCTGAGCTATCTATAGAGACCCCCCCCCCCCATTTCCCGCAACCTGACCTGTCTGCCCAGCAAGTTTTAATCGCATGAAGATGAACAGTGTGTGCGTACGGGCAGGGAGGGAGTCCCAGGGGAAGGGGCTGTCAGCCCTGACACCAGCCCCATGAATTTGGTTACCCCCCTTCCCATTCAGGGCTCGCCCTCTCTAGGATCCCATTGTTCTTCGTCCCAGAGCCCCAGGGGTGCACAAATCTCTGTTCTTAAATCCCCCCCTGACAGACAGACAGACAAAGCCGAGGGCCAGATGCAGTGGGAGTGTTCTCCTCAGCCAGGTGGCTCCTGCTAGAAGAAGGGCCATGGCTTCTTCAGGGCTCTGCCCCCAGCCTGGTGGTCTCTGAGCATGAGGTCTCCCCAGGAAGTCGGAGAAGGACCTTGGTCCTGGCTTGTCCCCCCTGGCTTGTCTCTACCCCTGGCCAGTACCCTCTGTCCATGGGACCTGGAGAGGTGGCAGCCCTCCTCCCTCAGTTTCTCCCACCCTCAGAACTCAGAGGCAACCTTGGGCAGCACGGCTGGGCTGAGAGGCTGCAGCCTGAGCTACCCCGGCAGCCTGGGCGAGGCTCCCCACTCAAGGCCACATTCTGCGTCAAAGCCCAGCCTTGAGAGCACCCAGGACACCACGTCTTAGATTCCTCTTGTGGTTCCAGCCCTCCGCCTGCCCCCTCATTCCCCCAGCGCCCAGCCTGTTTGGTCTAGCACATCCTCCAGGGCACTGACCCTGAGTGCCCACTGCACCCTCTCCCCATGAGGGCCCCGCTCTCAGCAGCGTGCCCAAGGTCACGGCGACGAATTGTAAAGCCCAGGCTGGAAGAAGGTCAGTAAACACCCAGCCACTCACCGTCACTGAGCGCCATGTCTGTGCCCAGCTGGGGCCACGAAGCACAGAGGAGCCCAGAAGGTCTCTGCCTGTGGTGCTCTCACCTCTACACTGAAGAGACTAACAGGAAGTACCTGTGCCATGGGGGAGTTCATCCTGGTGTCCAGGAAGGCTTCCTAGAGGAGGTGATAATTTGAGCTGATTCTTTGAAGACAAGTAGGTGTTACCTGGGGTGGGAAAAGTCTCTCTGGCAGGGGAGAGACATTGTAAATGCAGGAAGGTGAGAGAAGGTGTGATGGGGAGCAAAGCAGGCGAGTTCCTGGAGAGCAGGGTACGGGGAAGAGAGGTAGGCATATGCCGGAGAGGTGCCAGGGAAGATAGAAGCCGGTCTTAAAGGGCAGTCTCAGGATCTGAGACGCTGTCCTGCAGGCCACGGAAGGGCCTGAGCTGGGGTTGCGGGGTACAGGTGACAAGACCCCTCTGGTTGCTCAACACAGAGAATAGATAGAGGGAATGGAGACGCAGAACAGTGGGCCAGGTGACACATGATGAGACCTGCCCAGGTAAAGGCCGTGGGCATGCAGATGAGGGCGGGGGCTGCAGGAAGGACAGTGAGGAGGAGGAGGAGTATCTGGAGTCTTGGGGGGGGGTACATGCAGGAAGTGAGGGGCAGAAGGTTCTGCTTGGGGAGCAGGGGGTCACGTTGAGGGTGAGGTGCCCGTGAGGCCTCCAGGTGGAGGTGGCCACAGGAAGCTGATGGTTGCCAAGCTTGGCAGGGTAGGCGGGCAGCCCTCAGGGGTGTGAATGAAGCCGCGAATGGAGGAGATTTCCACAGTCAGGGTGGAGGATGGGGTTTAAGGACAGATTTGGGGGTGGGGGTGGGGCGAGTGAGGAGTCCTCAAGATCAGGGCAATTGTCAGAGAAGCGGGAGGAAAAGGGGCTGAATCAGGCTGGAAAAGCAGAGCTTCAGAATGGAAGGGCAATGGCCTTGTACCCCGAGTAATGGCACATTGGGGAATATAGAACCCCCAGCCCCAGAAATAACCTAAAAACCTGGGTACAAAGTAAAAACTACCTTCTTAAAATGATTAGACAGCTGCTGGTGATGTAGTAAGGAATTCGTGGACAGAGATAAGGGACAGGTGGGGGCCCGCGCGGTAGGACGCTGCCCAGCGATAAAGAAGAGGAGCCACAGCCCAAGGCACACACCCTGACGAACCTCACACAGGAAATTGAGCAAAAGAACCGCACACAAAATAATGCACATGGCATGATGTCCTTTACAGTTAACAACAGGGACTACTAGGCCGTAGTAATTAGGAAGGCACACTTAGGTGATGACAGTATAGAGAAGCAAAGGGCCCTGGCTGGTGTGGCTCAGTGGACTGAGCGCTGGCCTGCGAACCAAAGGATCACCGGTTTGATTCCCAGTCAGCGCACATGCCTGGGTTGTGGCTAGGTCTCCAGTAGGGGGCGTGAGAGAGACAACCACACATTGATGTTTCTCTCCTCTTTCTCCCACCCTTCCCCTCTCTAAAAATAAATAAATAAATAAATCTTTAAAAGAAACAGCAACAAAGCCAGTAAGCTGGCACAGGGTCAAGTGCAGGAGAGGAAAGGTGTGTAGGAGGTGCTGGTGATGTTTTATTTCTTCACCTGGGCGATGGTTCCATGGGCATTTATTTTATAACTTGGTTGGGTTTTATTTTTATGTTCAGTGCAATTTCATACATGTGGGTTATACTTGACAATTAAAAACATTCTTTGAAAGAAGGAGAGAAGGATTCACTTCCAGTCAAGACGGGTGCAGCGGTCCCCCCTGGGGAGAGACGGTCCCAGCCCCACACGGGGCTCCCCAGCCCGAAACACCAGCACCCCGAGGAGGAGTTCTCATGTCTTCCGGATGAGAATACGCGCAAGGATAGCAGCTGAGTGAGACACAGGGTTACCGGAGGCCCCGGGCAGGGCTCTGGGGGAGATTGTGCACAGATTTGCTGTTCTCAGACTCACTTGTTCTAAGTTTGCAGGGAAAACAGCTCAAAAAGCGCTAGGGACCTGAGGGGAGGAACTGAATTGACTAGCTTCGGGGCGAGGGCTGGAGGGGCAGTTGTCAGGGCCCCTCCCATCTCTCTGGGGATGGAAGTGCTAGCAGGCACCATTGCTCCTTTGTTGAACTTCTCCCTCACCCAGCCTGCAGGTGCAGGCGGGCACCAAATCTGAGCTCCCGATTAACCTAGCACTGTTCACCTGCCCTGATGATTTCCGGAGACCCTGTCCCACCCCAACCCGAGTGCACAGCCCAAGCTATTTCCAGAGCTGTTCCACACACGTGGCCTGCTTCAGCACATGCTGGGGACTTTTCTAAAATCTCTCAAAGATCCACAAACCCCAAACAAGCAATGGCTGGCTTTGGCGTGCCCCGTACCTCCTGCTAAGTGGCTCCAAGCCCAGAACAAGCAGTGACAGGGCTCCTCTTGCATTGTAACACCCATCAGGTGGCTCCAAGCCTGGCACAAGCTGCAGCCAGTGTTGGCTTGGAACATAGCTTACACTGAGTGGCCACAAGCCCAGCACAAGTGGTTGCTGGCCTCAGCTCACATCGTGCGCCCACCAAAGTGTCCAAGCACAGGACTAGTGGCAGCCAGCCTTAGTTTGCAGCAGAGCATCTCCCAAGCACCTCCTGCACAAGTGGCAACCAACTGCATATTACTTTACAGCTCCCACCAGGAGGCCCCCGGCCAGGCACATGATGGCTGGCATTTGCCTGCATCGGAAACCCTTCCAAGAGCCTCCAGAACCAACACACCTGGCGGCCAGCTTCAGACCACACCAGAGCACCACCAGCTCCGTAAATGGCACACCCAAAGGGTGGACGCGGCCGGCATTGGAGCCCCACTAAAGAGACTCCTGCTCCATGGGATGAGCCCCCCCAGAATAGCTTGTCTGCTGTGGTCATGGTCAGCCCCCCTAGCCAGCCAGCCACTGACTAATGTGTCTACAGAAATCGAGGCTCAGCTACAACAGGAAGGCACACACAACCCACACAGGAGACACCCCCAGAGCACCTGGCTCAGGTGAACAAGGAGACAGCATCACAGGACACCTACTAGGCAAGACCACTCTGCCAAGCCTAGGAAATGTAGCAGCTCTACTTAATTAATGCATAGAAGCAAACACAGGGAGGCTGCCAAAATGAGGAGACAAAGAAACATGGCCCAAATGGAAGAACAAGACAAATCTCCAGAAAAAGAGCTAAACAAAATGGAGAAAAGCAATCTATATTAGCTACAGAGTTCAGAACACTTGATTTCTGTCAGGGATTCTCAAGGAAGTTAGGGAAGGAATAGATGAACTCAGCGAGAACTTACACAAAGAGATAGAGACCTTAACAAAAGAACTAGTCAGAAATGAAGAATACAATGACTTAAATGAAGAATATGTTAAGGGGAACAATAGTAAAGCAGATGAAACAGAGGCTCACATCAGTGACTTGGAAGAAAAGGTGGCAGAAAACACCCAGTGAGAACGGCAAAAAGAAAAAAAAGAATCTAAAAAATCCAGGATAGTTAGAGGGGCCTCTAGGATAACGGTGAGTGTACCAATGCACACCATAGGGGTACTGGAAGGAGGAGGGAGGGAGAGAGAGAGCAAGAGACTGAGTACCTATTTGAAGAAATAGTGACGGAAACATTCCTAACCTGGCAAAGGAAATAGACGTACAAGTCCAGGAAGCACAGAAAGTCCCAAACAAGATGCACCTGAAGAGGCCCACACCAAGACACACAATAATCAAAATGACAAAAACTAAAGACAAAAAGGATCTTAAAAGTAGCAAGAGAGCAGTTTGTTACCTACAAGGGAGTTCCCATAAGATTGTCAGGTAATTTCTCAACAGAACATTTGCAGGCCAGAAGGGATGGGCGCAAAATATTCAAACCGATGAAAAGCAAGGACCTACACCGAAGATTACTCTACCCCCCAAAGCTATCACTTAGAATCAAAGGAGAGATAAAGAGTTTCCCAGACAAGAAAAAGCTAAGGGAATTCATTGCCGCTAAACAAGTATTACAAGAAATGTTAACGGGACTTCCTTAAATAGAAAAGAAAAGGTTAAAAATATGAATAGATATAGGAAACTATAGGAAAGAAAAACTTTCACTGACAAAGGCAAACATTTAGTAAAGCAGTGGATCAACCAACTAGGAAGCTGGGATGAAGGTTACAAGGCAAAAGTAAGAGGAGCTCCTGTAATTACAACAACAGATCAAGGAACACACACACACACACACACACACACACACACGTAACAACAAAAACGTGAAGAGGACGGCAGGGGGCTGGGTGAAAAGGTGAACGTAGTACGAAGTACAAATGACCAGTTATAAAAATAGTTACAGCAAGCCCTGGCTGGGTAGCTCAGTTGGTTGGAACACCCTCCCCATGCACGAGGGCTGTTGGTTGGATCCCCAATGCCCAGTTGGGGCATGCATGGGAATCCACCAATGGATGCACGGATGGGTGGAAGAGCAAATCGATGTCTCTCTCTAAAATTAATCCATCAATAAAAAATTTTAAAAGATAGTAATGGAGATGTGAAGCACTACAGAGGTTATAGGTCAGTAATATTGTAATAACGATGTAGGGTGCCGGCTGGGCTTAGGGTTATCAGGGCCGTCGCTTCCTCAATTACAGGAATATCGAATCACTATGTTGTACATCTGTACCACACAGTATAATATTGCATGCCAACTGTAATCAGAAAAACACTTTTTAAAGGAAATAGAAGGGCCCCGGTGGGGCGGCTCAGTTGGTTGGGGCGTGGCCCTGTGGACCAAAAGGTTGCAGATTCGATTCACAGTCAGGGCACAGACCTAGGTTGCGCGTTCTGTCTCCGGTCAGGGCGTATGCGGGAGGCAACCAATCAATGTTTCTCTCTCTCTCTCTTTCTCTCCCCCCTAAAAATCAATACATCTTCCGTGAGGATTTAAAAAAGAAGAGAAAGTTTGACAGCATCCAAATCTTTGGCAGAAGCCTCTGGGTGTGGTCTGGGGAATGTGGCCCCTGGTGACGTTGATCTGTGCTCGATGCCAGGGTGCAGGAGAGAGAGGACTGAGGGGGACAGTGAGGTTGTGAAGGGACAGAGATAGCTGGGGACACAGGGTGGAGGAGAGGCTTGGGGGCGGGTGGAGAGAGAGTATCTTCTGGAGAGTGAGGAGACCAGCAGGGTAGGGTGCAGAAGGGTTTCTCTCTGCTAGGGGAGGGAAGGAGGCCTGAGCCCCAGGCGGGTGGAGGCAGGTGTCTGAATCAGAGGGAGGGTGGGTGGCAGGGCTCTATAGGGGTGGAGCGGGTGCAGTGGGTGGGCGGCGAGGCTGACTCATGGCAGAAGATTTGCTGGGTTGCCATCCAACCTCTGGATCCCCAGGCTGGCAGGCCCAGGCTACCTGCCCTGTAGTTTGCCTTTCCAGCCGGCAGAGGGCAGCCGCCTTCCACAGATGATCCAACTTCAACCTGTAGTGGAAGGAGGCCAGCCTTAGGGGCCCCAACAGCTCATGCATAGGGGACTGTCTTGCTATCCATCCCTAGGCAAACATGTTTCCCCTCCAGGTGACCCAGCCTGCCCTCCCACACCTCCTGTCCTCAAACTCCCAGCTCTGAGGTTCTGATGGGTACCCTCTGCTGAGAACCACCTATGGAGTCCAGAGAGGTGCAGTGACTTGCCTGAGGTCACACAGCAAATCCTAAACCTCAACTTTGGCCTCTGCCATGAGCCAGCACCACATCAAGTAGTGGGAGCAAACGATGGGGCTTGGGACACGAGCCATCTCGCAGCGCTGAAGTGACCTCATCTGAAATAACGGCTGCATAAGCAGCGGACACCTGAAGCTCAGCTTTGGGCACACCAGCCAGGGCTGCAAGGAGGCTTTCCCCCCCCCGCCCCCCTTTAGGAGAAAGAGAGGGAGAGAAACAGCAATGTGCGGTTGCCCCTCATGCCCCTTACTGGGGACCTGACCTTGCAACCCAGGCATATGCCCTAACTGGGAATCGAACCAGTGAGCCTTTGGTTTGCAGGCCAGCACTCAATCCACTGAGGCACACCAGCCAGGGCTGCAAGGTGGCGTTTTTATTCCTAGTTTTCTGAGGAGGAGGCTGAGGCTCAGAGCAGGAAGGGCTGGGTCATTTGTCCAAGGCCGTCCCACTGCCAGGGCAGACCTGTGTTCTGCTCGGGTCTTTCTGGGTGCTGGTGGAAGCGTGTGCTAGTAGGGAGCCCACACAGAGAAGCCCTGGGTGGGGCACAGAGCTACGGTCTCCAAGGGGACTCAGTAAGATGCTGTCCTGCTCTTGATCTTCTCCTTGTACCAGGGGCTGGGGCCGTTTTTCCTAGGCAAGGTGTCTCTCGGGGGAGGGCAGGTACACACGGCACCCAGGCCCACCCCACACCCTTCCAGCTGTGAGGTGCTCTGGGGTCTGGAAGGGCTGCTTTTCCGAGTCAGGGATAGAAAGCTTCCTGGTCCCCTGGGCCTGGCAAGGCCTGTTTCTTGGTGTCCCTGGACCCCTACCTAAGGCAAAGAGGGTCCAGTTCTACTCAGGACACCCCCCTATGCCTGATAAACCAGCTAATAATATAACGTTTCCACTCTCTCCCAGGAATGTCCTCTGCCCAGGTGGCATCTCCCGGTGGAAGAAAGCGCCCGGGCACCAGGGTGGGCAGCCCCGTCCCGCTGCTCCCGGATAACTGGTCTGATCTGTGCGGCCTCCTTCAAGCAAGCCTGCTAGTTCTCTTAAGAGGTTGGGTTTTCTTTGTGCTGCCTTATAACCCAGTCCTCCTCTCTGGTAGAAGAAAGATGGCTGAAAAGGCGTTGCTACTGTCCTCACTGAGAGGTGGGGTCTAACTCCCTCCCATGTAGCCGAACTGACCTTAGAGACTTGTAGAATGCAGTGCTGTGACGTGGGACATCTGAGGCCAGGTCATCAAGGCGTCACAGCTGCTACCTTTCCCATTGGAGCGCTTGCTGTTCCCCCCCAGAGGACAAGCCTCCCTACCCCTAGACTGCCCTGCAGTGAGGGAGCCCAAAGTGACGGTGTGGGAGGCAGCCACACCCACCTGGCGGCAGCTGCTGCCGCCCTGCCCCTGGGGGCTGATCAGCTGAGGACCCGCCAGCCCTCCCTGCTGTGCCCACAGAACTGTGAGCTAGGGTAATAAGTGTAAAATGACTGCCCTAAGCCCCAAGGTTTTGGGGTGGTTTGTCTCGCTGCAGTAGATACCTGGAACATTCTGCTTGGCCTCAGAGCCCTTCGGTGGCTCCCACATGTCCTCCTGATAAACTTCTTTCAAGGCGGTCTGTGTCAGCACTAGACCTCCTCTTACCAATTAACTCTTGGTCACTCTGCTCCTGAGCCTGCCTGAGCCGCCTCCTGTCTTCAAAGCTTCACCTACCTCTGCCAAGAAGCCATCCCTGACCCGTGCCCCACCCTGCCCCCAGCCTGGCATTCCTCATCCCACGAGGGAACACCTACACCACAGGCAAACACAAGGCCTGACGGCTGATTCCGGTCCTCCACCTTATTTTATTGGCCCGGCACCTTGTTTCTACCGGGCGGCAGCACCGAGCTCTCACTTAACAGTTAAGGAGTAGTTACATGTATACAGTCCTAAAGTTACATTTGGCCCTTTGAAGGGAACTGTGAGGCTGACATGGCCCCCGGTGACAATGAGTCGGACACCCCTGGGCTACACTGTCTCCCTCTAGCTCTCAGGAGATCCTGACACCTCCCTTCTGCAGCCTCTGGTTGTCATCCTGAGTTGGGGAGTAGGGCCGAGCAGACCCCCAGGTCTTGTGGCAGGGGTCCCTGCTCCTTCCAGATCTGCCTTCATCTGACTCAACTCCTGCGGGCCCCGCAGGATGTCCCAGAGGCCCCTCTTGCCTAATCTACCTTGTCTAACACTGTTAATGGGAATCAACCATGTGTCTTTAAAAGGAAAGCATTCAGCGTGTGCAAAGTGGTGCTGGCCTCCGGAGTGCAGCTCCCTCGGGGGCTCTCGGGAACAGGAGAGGACCAGGGCTGGGCTGAAGGTCTGCTGAAGGACGACAGTATTTCCCAGGGGCAGCGCTCACCACGGCTGAAAAGCCTCCTGCTCCCAGGACGATGCCTCTGGATCTGCGCCCCCCCCCCTGCCCTTAGCCACAGCCCACCTCGCCTGGCACCTTTCTGCCTTGTCCGGGAGAGCAGACAGCAGAACAGCCATGAGGACGAACCTGCTCCTTTTCTCCACGATGCTCTCTCTCTACCGGAAGGCAGACCAGTGAAGCCAGTGAGCACTGTCACCAATGGGGATGCGAGGCCCAGGGCTGGCACACCCAGGCCTGGCAGCGAGGGCAGGGCAGAGGGCAGACAGAGGACTGGCCTGGAAGTGGGAGCCTGGAGGAGGTGTGATTCTGGAAGACCAGTTCTCCACCGGCTCCCGCTCTTGAGGCCCAGGAGCTCTGCTTCTGCCCTGACGGAGTCCACTGTCACAGACGTCCGAGGTCCAGGGCCTGCTCAGCCCAGGCCCCTCTCCTGCGTCCCTCCAAATGTTGGCCGAACCTCCCAACCACAACCAGATCTGTGCAGACTGCTGTTTAAAACAGGCTCCCCGAGGGGGAGGCATTGCTTCCCTGTTCAATCCAAGGTTATAGCAGAGAAACAAAAGGAGTGAATTTCCCTTTCTTCTGTTTTCTCTTTCCCTTCCTGCAGCAGCAGAGATGGTGCCTCTAGCTTTCGTGCTCAGCGTGGTGAACGTGGAGCTCTGAGTGGTGGTGAGACCTTGGCCACTGACCCCGGCACCCCCCCAGCCCCCGTCTGATGGAGCTCGGACTGTTGACTGAGCTGTGCCTGGGCAATGGGGCTGGGGTGGGGCTTCCTGAAAGGTGCTCTTTCTTGCCATTTTCAGCGTCCTCTCCCAGGCATTCCAGAACCCTGCTCAACCTTTGAGTCTCCACTCTGGGCTCTCCTCCTCCAGGAAGACCCCTGGCCCACCCCAAGGGTTTGTGGCTCAGGGACCTGCCTCTCCTGGACTCAGCTTGGAGCTGGCTCTTGCCCTCAGCCCAGGGAAGTGTAGGGCCAGGCACTCAGGGGACTGTTGAGGTGACAGAACCCAGCCCTGGCCCCACAGTCCTGCTTACTTTCCCATAAAGTGACCTTCTCACCGTTGGTCACCTCCTGCCATAAGCCCCCTAATTAGAGCTCTGAACACCCCACAATGGGGGCAGGGAGAGTCCGGAAGCTTGGCTTCTAATACAGCTTCTGTCCACACCTGCTGTGTGACCGTAAGTAATTCCCTGGCCCACTCTGTGCCTCCTCGTCTGCAAGCTGGGGAGATGACCCCCGCTGGGGTGTGTGCTGGGGTGTACTCTGGGGTTCTTGCCACAGCGGAAAAGCAAATGTCTTGGCAGCTGGGGTCCAAGGGAGAAGGTTGTTGGCACGAAGCCAGGCAACGCCAGCTCTGATGACCTGGGTTAGATGTACCTCCCCTTGGATGTCCCTGTCCGCCTCATCTCTCTCCCTCTCTGTCCTGTGTGAGCTCTAAACTACCAGCAAGCCACCAGGCCCTACTCCCCAGGCTAGCCCAGGCACGGCCACTCTCTAGGATGTAGGGCTGGACCTCCAAGAGGCCAGAGTCGGGCCTAGATTGGCAGGAGACAGCGGTCACTTTGAAGCATTTTTCCCAGAGTCCTTCCCTCTTCCCTTCGGGGTTCCTGGGCTCTGGGGGCTTGGGCAGGGGCTGGAGACCCCAGGGAAGGCTCCTGTGACTATGGGCTTCTTGGGCAATGTCTGTAGGTCTGATATTCTGGTCCTCCCCCCTCTGACTTGCTCTGGGAACAACTCTCTTGGTTGCCAGGCAACACACTCCAACACAATTGTCTGCTAGGTTAGCCAACCCATCCTTCCAGAACTGGCGGGTGTGGGGGCAGACTTACAGAGTGGCTGTCAAGGAGGCCTGGGGCAGTCTTGAGGGCCGGAGGGGCTGGGGAGCCTGGCTCTCCCATCTTTCCTATTAGCAGTCCTGCTCCCCAGGATGAGCCCCTCCTGGGGACTGTTGCTACAACAAGTACCTGCCTGGTGACAGAGCCCAGCCCTGAGCTGGAAGCAGGCAGGCCCATGGGGCCACTTCCCCTTTGTTCCGGGGCGGGGGGCATCTGGGTGGGGTGACTGAAGTCAGGCTAGACTCATTTCTTGGCCAGGGAATTACAAGGAGGAAGCACAGGGCCTGGGAGAGCTGTGGGGGCAGGAGCCTAAGAAAGGGGCTGTCCCGCACCTCCGCCCCAGTCAGCACCCTTCCTCCACTGCCCTGCCCTCTAGTGACACCTCACTCTCCCCTTCAGTGCTCCCTCCATCTCCACTTTCTCTGCCCCTTGCCCTCAGCTCCCCCCTCTCTCTCAGTCACCCCTTATTTGTGCCTCTCTCTCCTTTCCCCCACCACCCCTCGCCCCTCGGCAGCTGGGCTCCTCCTGCACTGGACGCATGGCTGGGGCTGCACAGGGCTGCCTGGGCCTTCCCTCCTCTCCTTTCCCAGTGGTCCGGGAAAAATTCCTTTCCCTTTAGTTCAGCAGACACATGGGTGGATGTTTTTAAAAGAAACTCACTGGGAAGCAAAGGGAAAACAAACCCAAACAAGGCAGCCCACCACCTAGAAACGGCTCTGGTCACTAAGGCGGGGCCATCTGCTTTAACTGTCCTGGGCCCGGGTTGCAGGGACCCCTCCTAGGGCATGGAGGGGTTCTTTCTGCTTTCCCCCAGCCGAGCTGGGTCCCGCCTGTCTGTCCCAGGCAAGCTTGGCCCCGAAGCCTTTCCTGACAGGCATCCCCATAGGCACTGAGCAAGGTGCCTCCATAGAGCTAGGACCCCATAAACAGTTGTTCACCTGCTTAGTGAATGGATGGACAGATTTGGGGGTCTCTAATGGCACAATAACCATCCCTGACTGTGCAGTCCAGGACAGATGGCCTCACGTGTTTCAAAAGCTCCACCCCTGAGGTACCCCCCACCCCTGGCTATTGGGTGCTGGCTCAGGACTCTGCACGGGGGTGGGGGGACGCTGGCCTCTCTCGGTGCTGCAGGGGGACCTTTACCCTTCTCATTTGCAGCCCTAATTTTTCACTTAGTTCACTCTGGGACCCTGGAGAGGTCACTTTTTCTTACTGGGATTTCTTCTTTTGTATAACAGAGGAGACGCAGGGGAGCTGGCCAGGACCAGGCCCACACTGCTCGGAGGCTCAGTCTGAGCTGGCCAGGAGCAGTGGGGAGGCAGGGCACCTCGCATTTGCTCAGTGTTGGGTTCAAGTCCCTCTGTCCTGCTAATTGTCTGTGTGACCTTGGACAGGGCGTCCGCTGGCTCTCTGAACCTCAGACTCCTGCTCTGTGACTCATGGGGGCCCTGGAGGGTCTAATATTTTTCTAGGGAAATGAAAATTAGGTTTGTGACAGAGATGGCCATCCACTCTGGATAGTCCCAGACACCCAGATGGCATCCCAGATGTGGCCTAGACCTTTCCGATCCTGCTTGTCAGCCTACCCCCTCGGCCCCACCACCCAGGGAAAATAGGCTTTGCTTTTTGCTGTGTGTGCCCCTCCAGTCCTAAGATCCTGGGCCAGAAGCCTGGGATGAAGGCAAAACCGGACTGGTACCCCCTTCCCGGCCCAGCCTTTGGCCACCCCTCATGGAGAGAGGCCCAGTGCTCTCGCGCCTGCTGGGCTGCCAATCGATCGAGCGTGCTCCCATCCTCGGGTGTGCCATGAATTTTTCATCAAAGGCCTGTAGACTTTGGGAAATGCACAATTAGAAGCCCCATCAATAATGCACCACGCGGAGGCTGTGCTCAGCCAGGCCCCAGACAGGCCTGTCTTCTGGCCCAGCTCTGACAGGAGGTGGGGGGGCACCAAGTGAAGCCCTTAAGGGTCCTCACTGGATGCAGATCAAGTGTGGGATTCTGAGAGGGAAGGGAAGACCATCCGGAGAGTTGAGTCTGCCCCTTGAAGCCCCAGTGGGACCTGCCGGGTGTCAGGAGCTTCATCTATAAAATGGGTGCCGAGAAGCCCCCCTCCCCTCTTAAAGCGTGGTAAGACACAGTGGAGAGGTACTATGAGAATATTAGGGTTCTTGTGGGGCTGGTGCACGTCCTTCTTCCATGGGGTCCTAGGAAGGAAGAGGTGGGGAGTACAGAGATACCTGGGGCCATTGGGGGGCTTTATTCACCCAGATGGCAGTTAGGGTCCCCGGGGACCCCCCAGGCTCACAGCACAGCCCCTCTTCCACAAGCATCCGTCCACTTCCTGCCACCTCAGAACCTTTGGGAGCAAATAGGTCTGCTCTGTCCGGTCTCTGCCTTTGCAGTTCCCCTGGCAACAGGGCAGAGGCACCCTCGCCCTGTCTCTGTGACCCACGTTTCAGAGCTGGCCTCCAGACAAAAGCATCTCCCACCTTCCTTGCTGGGAGGGATGGTGACTTCCTTTTCTGAATTTCCAGAGCTTGAACTGGGCAGGTAGCAACACCCCCTCACTGTGGCCGGAACCCTTCTAAATGCTTTATATGATCAATTTAACTTCACCCCGCCTCCCTGCAGTAACTGCACAAGGCAGATGCCCATTCTACAGAGAAGCAAAGTGAGGCCGGAAGACGTCACGGAACTTGTCCCAGTGGGGGAACTGCTTCCAGAGTCCGTACTCTTACCCACCTTCCCAGACCCTGGGGCTGGCTCTCCGGTCCTCAACTGGCCTTTGAGTGTCCAGAGCTCAAGCTCCTGCTTCCTCACTTACTAGGGCTAGGACCTCCCCTGCTCCCAGCTCAGGGGAGCTCAGGGTGGGGACCCTGGCTGTGAACACCCACTGGCTCTGCTCCCCCACTCTCACTGGCTCCAGGCCTGGCTCCTGCACGCTGAGGCCGACCCTCCCTGCAACAGGCCGCCACTGATTGACACGCAGGGGCGGAGAAGCGGGGACTAGGGCTCAGGTGTTTCCTACCGCTCATCCCGGCATGCTGCCAGATCTCTCTGGGCCCCGTCTGGCTGTGGGCCTCTGTTCCCGAGTGTGTGAGGGCTTGTGGGATCCCGGGTTCTGTGTCCCTGTCTGTGAGATGTCACAGGGGACACCTGATGGCCCAGCCTGTGCCCGGGGAGCACAGACCTGCATTTTTAAAACCCTATGTAAGCAGAAACGCCATCAGTGGCCCTGACACAGGATGGAGGCCACGATCATACCCTCCCCGCCCCTGAATCAGAGCCCAGAGCTGGACACCCAGACAGGATGCGTGCAGGGCTGTCTGCTGCAGGGGCTCACTGTGGCTGTAGCCCACCAGTGCCCTGGGATGGGCTCTGGGGCGGGTGTGGTTGGAGGAAGGCGGGAAGGGAGCTGGGTGCCTCCCTGGTTGTGTACTGTCTTCGGCCCTAATGGCCGCTCCTAAAACCTCATAACTCTATCAGCGGGCAGCCAGCCAGGGCGAAAGGATGGTGACGCTGCCTGTCCTCCAATGCAGGCTGGGGACACTAGGTCCTTCCAGTTTCCTGCCCAGCAGCTCCGCGCTCAGGCCCTGTACCGCACACTGGGAATGCAGATGTAAACAAGCCTTAGTTTTGGTCCTCTAGGAGCTTGCGTTCCAGTGGGTGTGGCAGCGGGCACATTACAGGCCTCAGCCAGGCCCCTCGCCACCCCAGGGTACAGGCAGGGGCCTAAGGGAGGGCATCTCAGAGCCAGAATGGGTTTTGAAGGGTGAGTAAGAGCTTGTCAGGCGATAACAGGGTGATGAAGGGGCGTGTTCACGGCAGAGGGAGCAGTAGGAGCAAAGGTGTGAGGTGAGGAGCAGCCAGGCACAGTGAGGGAGGGTGGGGGGAGATGGGCCAAGACCTCCTGGAGGAAAGTGCGGCCTCGGAGGGGAAGTGTAGGAGAGGGATGTCGGCCACCTGCAAGCTTGGATGGGGAGGTAGCCACGGGCAGGGGAACTTAGGGTGCTGCCCTTTCTCAGTTCTTGGGTAGTCTACCTGCCTTGCCATCCCCGAGCCGCCCCAGGGGGCTGCCTGAGTCATGACTGCTGTGCCCCCTCGCTGTGGGAGAGGAGTGGGCCTCTCACCCGCTTGGACCCAGGGATTCAGTGATGTCACTGTTCTTGGAGCAGGAGCCAGAGCTGGGACCAGAGATGGACACCTGCATCTAGGGGCAGCCAGCTTTCCAGGGGACAGCTTGATGTGGGGTCAGGCTTTAAGGGGGCCTGTGTGGCTTCCAAGAGGAGGGTCCAGGGATAAGGAGGGAGATGAAGGAAGAAGACTTAGTCCCCCACCCCCCACCAGGAGCCCTGGACTGAGGCAGGAAGCAGTCCCCCACCCTGAGGAGCCCTAGTCTGAGGTGGGGGTCCCCAGTTGAGGCAGGTGCCATGTCCCTTCTCTGGAGCACATCTGAGGAGGAGGCAGGGCCCACACACACTCTGTGAGGACACATGTAAAGGACAGATGGTCCCCACAAGTGCAAATTAGTTGCGCCAAACCTGTGCACATGGGCGCTGTGAACAGGCGGGCTGACAGGCGTGTGGGGGTGGCGGCGGCGCAGAACAGAGGGCGGGAAGAGCTGATCAATGTCTGGCTGGGTCTGCAGCAGGGAGTACAATTATTGACCCAGCCTGTCTATACGTTTCCTGGCCGTGTCTCCAGAAACCTTAATTATGGGGCCTCATTACCCCTCATACCTTTAGGCACAGGAGACCAGCCTGTGCCAGAGTGGCTGGTGACACTGTGGCTGGCTAGGACAGCTGGGCAGAGCCCCTGCGGCAAGCGATTCCCTGTTGGGATGCCCTGGGGGACACGTTTAGGGTCCTGTTACCAAAAGGTGAGAGTGGGTAGAGGCTCAGCCTCCAGGCCAGCCAAGGACAGGGGATGGGAGGGACTTAGGAGGCAGGGAGCTCAGCGTTTCTGTCCCAGTTTCGCTGGTTCCTCAGGACGCACACGCGCACATTGCCTCCCTGAGCCTCGGCTTCATCATCTGCACACCGGGGAGAGGCCTGTGGTAAAGGGGACTCGGGCAAAGACTGCCTAGGGCGGAGCACGGCACCGGGCACTGGACTGTGTGGGACATCTGGCCCGTCTCTCCTCTGTCACTATGCCCGAAGCTGTTGAGGAGGAAGAAAGCAGCCTCTGATGGCTGGGAGCCGGCCTGCTCGCATGGCTAGACCTTGGCTTTCTCCTGTGGAGCGTAACTGCGCAGCCCCCTACAAGACCCCTTTCTGACCAGCATGGAGCAAGACAAAAACGAGACCGCACGAAACATGGACATCGTCCAAAGCGCCGAAGTGACCGGACAGCACCCTTCCCCGTATAAGCTGAGTGTCTGCCGCTGCCTTACAAGGGCAGTCTCAGCCTCTTTTCACTCCTCCTGCCTTTAGGGTAAGTCTCCCAGTTCCCACTCAGAATTACCATGCCCCCCAAGAGCATCCAACCAGAGCAAAGCCCTGTGTCCTTGAACTCTCCTCACATCACTTGACTCAGCCTATTCTCTTCTGTCCTTCCCGACACTCTCCCTGATGCACCCTGCACCCTGCACCCTCCCGCTGCGGCGGGCGGCCTCCAGGCTGCAATGAGTTCACAAACCCAACTTGCTTCAGCTCTAGGTGTGCTCCTGGTCATCTTGGCTGGAGGGAACTGTGATTCCACTATTAAAGCATCATCTCTTTAGTGAGCTCCCCAAGTCCAAATTCTAGGCTCTCATTTACTCTCCCCCATGTCATTATTTCTCTGAGGGTGTGGGACACCGCTTCTCATTTATTGTCCCCTCCCCAGGCATGGACTCTGTGTGTGGGGAGCAGGCCCTGGGGCCACCTGCTAAGTCTCTAGTGTGGTGGAAGGGGCTCAGGACAGACTTCTTGGACTTTTGGGGGACTCGGGGAGGCACAGTAGATGGGGTGGGACTGGGGTAACAGGGGAGCTTCAGGTGGGGCCTCCCTTCCCTCTGTTTCAGCCTCATCTTAGCTCCTGGAAAGGCAGCACTGGGAGGGCCGGTGGAGGGGGAGGGGTCCTCTGCTCCAATGCCCCAGCCCGGTGGGCTGGCAGAAGCAGACCCCCAGGGCCTTCTGAGGAGAGGCTGACATGGTTGGGCAATGCCTTAGGGAACTTGGGCACAGGACATGTGTATGCAGATGTTCATTCCTCAGCACTCACCTACCTTTCTCTGCCTCTCCAGCCCCATCTAGACTCTTTTTATCCCCCTACAGATATTTATTTTTAGAAAGAGGGGAAGGGGAGGGGAAAGAGAAAGAGAAACACCAGTGTGTGGTTGCCTCTCTCGCGCCCCCTACTGGGGACCTGGCCTGCAACCTAGGCATGTGCCCTGACTGGGAACTGAACTGGCGACCCTTTGGTTTGCAGGCCGGCGCTCAATCCACTGAGTCACACCAGCCAGGGCTAGATTCTTTTTTAGGGGCCGTTATGTCTTCTGCACCCCCCCTCCCTGTCCTCAGTGGCTAGACCCACCTGCCTGCAGCACAGGCCAGTGCATTCTCCCCAGGTCTGCATTACTGGAGACCCCACTCCATTCTGCAGGGCTCCAGGCTCACCCCAGAGCTGCAAAGAGTGTCTCCTCTTCCGGACTCCTGGGCAATGCTTCTGGAAATCCATATTCCCCACTCTGCCTTTGGCTGCCTGAGCCACAAGACAGTTGCTCCCTTCAGAGCCCCTTCTCACCCGGCTTGTCAGTTGGCCTATTTTGGCCATTTTCCCTGAATGACTAGCCCTCCCTCATCAATCCTCCTTGGCCCAGACCCTCACAAATGCCAGCAGCAACAAGGGGAAGGGGCTTGGTGGGGGTGTTCTGTTGCCTGGAGGCACTCTCCCCTCCCAGTCTCTCAGGACGCCTGGGCCCCTGCCCACCTCCGGTCAGCCTCAGGATGCAAATCCTGGTGATGCAGACCGTTTGCACCAGGCCCGTCTTCAGTCCTAGGGCTTTTGAGATCCTTGTATAGCGGAGGAATGGACTCCCCAAGGCCATGGCTGCTGGGTGTCTGATATGAGGGCTGAGAGGGATGGAATTGGGTCTCTAACCCTCTCCCCCACCCCCAACTCTTCTACACTGTCCTCCTCACCCCTGCTGTGAATGATCAGGCACCAGCGGCCCTTCATAGCCCACAGAGGCCTCCAGCCTTGGGGTACGGGTTGTCATTTCTGTAGGTGCTGGCTGGGAGCTGAATAGGAAGCAAACGTCCCCTCTCTGATGAAGATGTCATCACTTCTGGCCATGTGGCCACTTAAGAAGCGGGCATTTTATGTATCCATGGGACTCATTTACTGAGCACCTACTGTGTGCTGGGCACCTGGGGTGGGGTGGAGAGGGGATACAAGGCAGACAGAGTAGAGAAGCAAAGACCTGGAGCTGGAAGTACCGTTAGGGTTGGGTGTGAGTAGAATATTCTGGATTGGGCACAGGCTTCAGAAGTCAGAGGGCCATCAGGCTGAGGGGCTCACAGAACAGGTGAAGGGGTCATGGACCTGCTGAGAGCAGGGGCAGCCCACCTTGTGCTTTGGGTAAGTCATGTGGCGGCTGTGCCCTAGGTTGGAGGGGGTCGAGTGGGCAGGAGGGCCCCATCTGGACTATCAGCTCCTGGGCCCTGAGGCAGCGGCCTAAGGGAGCCCCTCTGGGCATCCACAGGAGCCTCCCACCCACATAAAGGTGAAGGTGGGAGGGAGGGCCTTCACTTTGGCCTCTACAAGACTCTCCCAGCTGGTGAAGCAGGGCTTGAGTGGGCTCCCCATCCAGCCAGAGGAGGGCGGGTAAGATGCCTCCAGTTTCTCACACTAGTCCTTGGAGGGGGTCCAGCCGCCAGGCCCTTGCCTCTCCTGGCCCTTCCAAACCCCTGAGCCAGCATTCAGCCCTCCCCTGAGTCCACCTTGCTGAGGTACATTTGCATATCTGAGAGTAAAAACAATTCTTTGTAGAAGCTTAGCAGCCATCAGGGCTGCAAAGCCTCCTTTTGTCTGTTTGAGTAAGAGCTGGCTAAAGGCTGAAGGATAATTAGTCCCCCTTGGGCAGCACCGCCCCCCTCCTTGAAGATTTAAAAGCACAGCCCACCTATTCAATCTGCTTCGAGCTTCTCTGGCCCCCATGGTTCCCACTCATCCCCAGCCTCTCTCCTGCAGCCGCCTCCCACCCCCACCCCCATCCTCTGTCCTGGTGTTGCTGAGGAGGGGACATCAGCCCCTGGCAGGAGCCAATGAATGGGCATTTTATCTGATTAAACTGGGAGTGAACTGGCCTTTCTCTATTATCTTTGGACCTGATTGGACATTTAACAACAAATGTGGCATGTGCGCCCGTGCAGGCACACACACGCACAGAGAGGGCTTTTCTGGTCCGCGTCAGGAGAAAATTGGATTGTACCGAAAAGCACTTAATCTGAGCGCAGGAGTCCCCCCTAATGGAGTCACGAAGCTGGGGGAGGGACGGTCCCCAGTTAGTCTCGACAAGCAGAGACCCTGCCCTGGCCCTGTGTGTTAGAGGATCCTGCCCTGGCCCTCCCACGGCTGCAACTCTCTCTGAGGGCGAGGAATTGGTGGGCCAAGAGGGCGTGCCGAGCCAGAGCTAGAACACCCTTGTGGACGTCAGTGTGGCTACCCGGTACTCTGAAATTGCCTTCTACTGCCTGGCCTGTCCTCCTGCAGGTGACGGTGTACCCTTATGCACCTTATGTGAAGGTCTCACATGGTCATTGGGTCATTAGGGTGTGACACTGAAACAGCCAGATGAGAAGGGCGCATATGGGGACATGGGGGAGGGGACTGGGACCTGCTTTCCCCATGTCACGGGTGTCCAACATGGAATCTGAGAATTCTCTGGAGATGTTGCCACGGTGTATTTGTCAAGGAGGAAAAATGGACCATATTTAATAGTTTGTTAGCTACAGCTTGATTTTAAACTTTTTGTTATTTGAAGTTTAGACATACATTGTATAGGCCTCTCAAAGGTTTGGGGCATGCCTGAGGAGGGGGCCACAGTACAGAACCCTGTTTTGGTGTTTACTGGGAAACTAAGGCAGCCCACCCACCCAGATGAGCAAGGAAGAGGGTGAGCAAGCTTGCCAGGCTCTTTCCTTCTGAGTCAGGAGGTATGGCCAGCTGAAGCTGTGGGCACTGGGCTGGGAAGCCCAGACCTGTGTTGGACCAGGGCTCTCCTTCCACGATGCCCATGGCCTGGGAGGGCTACTGAGCTACTAGCAGTTTCTCTACCTGTAAAATGGGGATGATTATTGTGAATTCTTCATCGGATTGGTGCAGGAATGAAATGAGATTATGATTAAAGTTCTGGGAGCAGAGTAAGAGCTCAATAAAGATTGGTGGATAATAAGATACTTCTGGTCAAGATGGAGGCATAGGTGAACATGCTTTGCCTCTTTGCACAGCTACAGAAAAAATTACAACTAGACCTCAAAACAAATATCACCCACAACCATCAGAAAATCAAGCTGTATGGAAGTCTGATAACCAGGGATTTAAAGAAGCCACATTCACCCGGATGGGTAAGCGGGGCAGAGACGCAGAGATAGGAGGAGAGGTGCGGAGACACAGTGTAGCGCGGAGAGAAGGTGGTGGAATGGGCGGTCCCATATTTATGTTTGGTGGATACAAATCAGGAAGAATACCTTGGGAGCGAGGGATTCCGGCCCCAGGCCAGACCACACAGTCAGGGTTCCAGCACCAGGAAGATAAATTCCCATAACTTCTGGCTGTAAAAACCAGTGGAGGTTGGAGTGGTGGAAGAAACTGCTGGGTTTTCAGGAGACACCTCTTAAAGGGGCTGCATAGACTTAGGACTTACTCAGACTCACCCTATCTGGGATTTGGCACCAGGGCAACAGCTGGAAAGGTACCAGTGTCATACAGGGAGAAAGTGAAGTGACTGGAAACAGGGTGAGTGCTGGAAGACAGCTTCTTCCCAGGGAAACCTCCAGCAGCCAGGTAGTGGCATCGCCCCCTCTCTGGGCCCTCCCCTCACACAGAGCCACGAAGCAGTGAAACAGGTTGCCCCACCCTGATGATTCCATAACTCTCCGCCCCATACAACTTACAGGTGCACTTTTCTACAATAGGCCACGCTACTGAGACAGGGAGTCAAAGCAGCTCTACCTAATACACAGAAACACACACAGGGAGGATGCCAAATTGAGGAGACAAATAAATATGGCCCAAATGAAAGAACAGAACAAAACTCTAGAAAAATAACTAAATGAAATGGAGACAACCAACCTATCAGATGCAGACTTCAAAACACTGGTGATCAGGATGCTCAAAGAACTCACTGAGTACAGCAACAGCTTTAAAAAGACCCAGGCAGAAATGGAGGTTACATTAAGTGAAATAAAGAGAAATTTACAGGGAACCAACTGTGGAGGGGATGAAGCCAAGATTCAAATCAATGATTTGGAACATAAGGAAGAAAAAAAACATTCAGCTAGAATAGCAAGAAGAAAAAAGAATAAAAAAGAAAGGAAGCAAGGAGCCCTGGCTGGTGTGGCTCAGTGGATTGAGCATCAGACTGTGAAGCAAAGGGTTGCCAGTTCAATTCCCAGTCAGGATACATGCCTGGGTTTTGGGCCAGGTCCCCAGTGGGGAGCATGTGAGAGGCAACCACACTTTGGTGTTTCTCTCCCTCTCTTTCTTCTCCTGTCCCCTCTCTCTAAAAATAAATAAATAAATAATTTTTAAAAAGCTGGGACATCTCCAAACACACCAACATCCGAATCATAGGGGTGCCAGAAGGAGAAGAGGAAGAGCAAGAAATCGAAACTTATTTGAAAAAATAATAAAAGAAAACTCCCAATTTGGTGAAGGAAATAGACAACTATGTCCAGCAAGCACAGAGAGTCCCACACAAGTTGGCCCCAAAGAGGACCACGCCAAGGCACATCATAATTAAAATTCCAAAGGTTAAAGATAAAGAGAGAATCTTAAAAGCAGCAAGAGAAAAGGAGGCAGTTACCTACAAAGGAGTTCCCATGAGACCATCAGCTGATTTCTCAAAAGAAACCTTGCAGGCAAGAAAGGGCTAGAAAGAAGTATTCCAAATCATGAAAGGCAAGGACCTACATCCAAGATTGCTCTATCCAGCAAAGCTATCATTTAGAATGGAAGGGCAGATAAAGTGCTTCCCGGACAAGGTAAAGCTAAAGGAGTTCATCATCACCAAGCTATTGTTACATGAAATGTTAAAGGGATTTATTGAAGAAAAAGAAGATCAAAACTATGAACATTAAAATGGCACAAATTCACAATTATCAACAACTGAATCCAAAAAACAAACTAAGCAAACAATTAGAACAGGAACAGATTCACAGAAATGGAGATCACATGGAGGGTTATCAGCAGGGAGGGGAAGGGGGGAAACGAGAGAAAAGGTACAGGGAATAAGAAGCATAAATGGTAGGTAGAAAATAGACAGGGGGAGGTCAGGAATAGTGTAGGAAATGGAGAAGCCAAAGAACTTACATGCACAACCCACAGACCTAAAATAAGGAGGTGGATTGCTGGAGGGAATAGGGATACTGAATTGAGGGGGGGCAGAGGGGAAACATTGGGACAACTATAACAGCATAATCAATAAAATATATTTAAAAAGTAAAAATAGAAAAGAAGAATAAAACATCATTATCACCAGAAAAAAGATTGATGGATGTAATTAGTGTTATTAAAAGGAGGGCTAAGCTGGAAGTTTGCAAAAGGGGTGAGCCTTATCTCCCAGATTAGCAGGTCTCCCCAGCCACCCCTGGTTTATAGTCCCTCCTGCTCTCATCAATAGATGATTCCAGCTGGCAGCAATTTATGGCCTCGGCGTCTTGGCTTTGTTTACTGAGAGAGCTGCACTTCTGCCCCCCCACCCCCCACTCAATCAAGGAGCTGAGAGGGACGGTGACATGGGGCAGCAGCAGGCATCGTGCTCAGGAGCAGAGCCAGCAGGCCGTACCATTTCTGTCTGCTCTGATCTCCAGGATAAAAGAGGAAATCATCAAGACCAGCCCCTCACTGCACAGAGGGGGACACTGAGGCCATGGAAGGGGGGAGGCAACCAGGGTGAGTCCTCAAGTCAGCAGCAGAGTGAGAACTGGACCCCAGGTCTTCTGGGGCCCCTCCCACCCTGTACTCTCTAAGGTTTTCTTTCCTCCTGGGGGACCCCGAGCCTCAGTGGTCCTCTCATTCGAGTCTCCTCTGATCTTTTGGGTGCCTGGAGCTAGGCCCTGATGTGGTCGTTCCACTTGCACCCTGCCCTCCTCAGTTCTGTCCACAGTGCTAAGCCTTCCTCACCCCTCGCTGGAGAGAGGCATTCTCTCCCTTTGACAGATGAAGAAACTGAGGGCCCGGGAGGGACTGGTTGGCCCGAGAGCCCTGCAGCACCTCTGGGTGGGAGAAAGATTCGCAGACACATCTCTCTCAGACTCTTCTTACAGAAACAAGGTCATCCACCTTCACTTGTCTTCTGCCAGCAAATCAAAGATCCATCATGGTTTTTATATCAATGACCATCGACGACAGTGACATCTGGGGACACTCCCTGGCATTCTGTATGAAGTGTGCCCTGCCTGGCATGTGGGGTGGGGGTTAGAGTTAGGTACACGCCCTTTTGCGCTTCCATAATCCCCTGAGCAAACTGCGCCCCAGTCCCAGGTACAGCCTTCTCCACTGCTTCCCGGGGTGTCTTTCCTGCTGAACTTGACTTCCTGAGGATAGGGACCTTTGCAGGAGGCCACGTAGCTTGGAGAAAACCTTCTGGAGAGGGGTCAGAAGGGAAGGCCTGGGTGAGCTTCGTTGCTTCCCCTTTCTTCCTCAGTCTGTGGTGGGGGGTGCCCATGAACACAGTGACTATTAATCAGCTTCCTGCGAAGTGGACTGCCCTTCACAGTTTCCAAGAGCCTGCCGTCTACCCTCTTCAACCATCTCAAAAGCCTCAAGATTTAGGGAGCGAGAGTATTCCCTCCACTTAACAGATGAGATGGGCCCAGAGAGGTGGAGTGATTTATCCAAGGCCACACAGCTCTTGAGTGGTGGAGACAGGCCTCAAACCTGCTCCAGCTGCGCAGGTGAGTGGAGAAGCCTGTGTGGGCCGGGCTGTCGTAGGGCATGGCACCGAGCAGACGCTCAGAATGCCGGTCAAATGAATGAGTGAGGGCGTGAGGCAGACTGCGAAGTCAACAGGAAATAGAGAGGCAGCCCAGGATCCGTTTTTGTTGCCGGTGCCCCCTTCTTTTGTTGGGGTGCTGGCTCCCCCAGCACTGCTCATATGTGGGCAGAACTCTTTTGCCTTCCCAGCCCCTGGGGGTGGCGCCCCTTGCTCACCAGCCTCCCCAGGACTGCCTCACTGCCCTCAGCCTCTGCAGACTGGCTGGGGCGTTCTCCAGGGAAGCTTGCCTCCCCCTCTCCAGGCCCACCCCTAATGGCTGTGGGGCCCAGGACAGGAACATAAATGGAGGCTCTCAACAGCCATCCCCCAGAGCCTAAGGGTGCAACCCCCTGAAACTATTCGACCCTTGGGAGAATGGACTTTGGGAGGAAGTCTGCAGGCCTCAGAAGCAGGCTCAGGTCTATTTGGGCAGGGAATTCTGGGGTCTTGGGTACCCGGAGTGTGGTCGGAATTGTGGGGTTGGCCCCTTTGCTCGGTGCGGAGAGGTGAGGTGGGCCAAAGCTCAGAAAGGGCCCTCTACATTAGTAAAGGACGGATCTCCTCCCATCCTCACTAATACCTAGCTCCATGGGCCCTGGGGCCCTTTCCTGGGCCACTTGCCCCTCTGGTCATGTTGGTCAGGAAGGCAAGCCCACTGCAGTGGCCAGTGGCTCCCCACCAGGCTCCTGGGACTGGGTGGGGGTGGGGTAGCATGGGGGTGGTGAGTCCACTAGGCCGAGTGTGGAGTGGGGGAGGGGCTGGCCTGCAGGGGGCCCTGCCCAACCATACACACACACACACACACACACACCCCAGCAACAATAAATCGACAAACACTTAATCTCTGCAAATTGAAAAGCAGCCGTAAATATCTGCTACACCCCAGCAGCTGAGTTATGAGTCTCGTTTATTAATCTCTTTAGTCCCAGGTGATGGATGGAGGAGAACAGCTCACTAGGGAGATTCTGGGGATGGCTGGGGAAGAGAACAGCCCTGTAGAGAAGGGGTCAGAGAGGGGAGGCCTGGCGATTTGTGCTTCTTCCCTGCTATTCTGTCTGGAAGGGCCCCGGGAACATGGTGACTATTAATAAGCCTCCTGGAAGGAGGACAGCCCTTCACAGCTTCCAAGCTGCTGCATCCACTCTCTTGTTAATCCTTCCCACAGCCTCAAGAGGGGAGGTATTCCCACCAGTTTACAGTGAGGAGACAGGCCCAGAGAGAGGGAGTGATCTGTCCAAGGGTACACGCCTCTTGAGTGTTAAACATGGGCTCAAACTCTCCAGGGCCACGTGGCTGAGACCACCTGCAGGAGGGCCTGCAGAGGGAGATAACAGGGACACACTAGCATGAATCCTATTTCTTTCTCCCGCCCTCCCTTCCTGTCTCAAATGCTCGGTAGGCATTCTCTCTCTCTCTCTCTTTCTCTCTCTCTCTCTCTCTCTCTCTCGGAGCTGGAGGAGAAAGAAGAGAATGAAGTGGGGAGAGGAAGGGGAGCAGAGCCCCCCAGTTCTGAGGGTTCTCAGCAGAGACCAGCAGTTGTGACTGTTGCAACCTCACAAGACTTATTTTAGAGTTGCCCCTCCCCCCGCCGCCCCAGGGCTTATAATTCGGGGGCTGCCAGAGTGCAGCAGAGAAGCAGAGGAGGGCTGAGAACCCCCCTCCCTGCAGGAGCGGGCCCAGGAGGGGCGGGGTGTGATATGGAGCTCCTGTTTGATGAGCACCTGTCCTTGGGTCGGCTTTGCTGCCAGGTGGATAGAACAGGGGAGCTTGTGGAAGTGACAGGGACAGAACACTGACCTGGCAAAGTGGGACCGCAAGCCTGGGCAGGGGAGCCAGGGCTACAGAGCCTGGGGTGTTGAAGCAGGTGGGACAGGTGAGCGTGTGCTTCAGGAGCGCACCTGGTGGCCACTGTGGGTGGTCTGGAGGGGCACTGGGTCAGGGTCATCTGATCGGAGCTTGTTGAGGTGGGCACCAGGTAGGTGGCTGTGCTTTCTTTGTCTCTGCCTTGCCCTGTTTCTGTCGTGTTTTCTTTACCCCTCCAAAGCCCTTGAACTCTCAGGACCCAGAGGAGCTGCCTCCCAGGTTGGGCTATGTGTCACTATGGTTTGTGGGGGCTAGCCCCAGGCTCCAGGGCCTTGTGACGCTGTCACCCTGCGCTGGTGTTCTTGCTACCACTGGCCACTGACGTGGGGGGTGTCCACTCTCAGGTGATGACTGCTGGCTCTGCAGGCGGCTCCGGCTCAGACTCGTCACCTGCCGCCGGGTGGTACCAAGGGAACCAAGACCGAGTCTAACCGTCAACCTCACCAGTCTGCAGACCTCATTCTGGGTGGGGGCCTGGGGCCAGAACCGAGGCCCCGGTCATGGCAAAGGAGCTCTGGAGACTGGGGATCATCTGCTCCAACTTCCTGCACTGACAGAGGAAGAAACTGGGGCCCTGAAAGGGGTAGTTCACGGTCACTCTGAGGAGCTGATGAGTGTAGGGGCCAGTGTGGAGCAGACGTTTGTACTCTGCGGCTATGTGTGCAGAGGGGCCCAAGGGTGTGGCGACCTTGAATGGAGCAGGGCTGGGGCAGGGGAGGTCCCTCACTATGCAGGGTGAGCTGCGTCCTCATTTGCACTACTGAACCCCTCAGTCCTGGGCGAACGAGAATGGTTGGCCACCTCACAGCCATGCCAGACACACGGGACCAGGCTCATAGGGTCACTGCTACGCTGCCAGCCCTTTCTGCAGGCCCCACACCTGTTCCATTTGACCCCGAGAAGCAGATAGGTCAGGGTAACATCTGGTACATCTTGTGTTACAGATGCAAAAATCAAGGCTCAGGGGCACGAAGTGCTCCAGGCTACCTGGGGAGCTGTGGCAGAGGCAGCACCTCGCTGCCTGCCTGGGAAGGGAGTGGTCCCTGGGCTAGAGGGCCTGCCCTCCTGTGGCCCCAGCTCCTGCCTCGTCTGCTGTGTGACCTGGGAGGAACCACAGCTTCTGTGGCCAGCCTTCCTCTCTTCGCCTGCAATGAGGTGCCTTCGTTTTCTCTCTCCCTTCTCTTCTCCTTCTCCTTTTCCTTCCTTCTTCCTCCTCCTCCTCTTCCTCCTCTTTCTCCTTCTTCTTCTCTCTCTTCCCCCTCTCTCAGAAATGGCGTCCAGAGGGCCCAAAGTCAACTTACTTAACAGTAGGTTAAACGGAGTGGGGCAGTTGGGGAAGTGGACACAGAGAAACTGAGGAATCAGCCCTGGCTGGTGTGGCTCAGTAGATTGAGTGCCAGCCTGGGAACCAAAGGGTCACCCGTTCGATTCCCAGTCAGGGTACCTACCTGGGTTGCAGGCCAGGTCCTCAGTAGGGGGTGTGTGAGAGGCAACCACACATTGATGTTTCTCTCCCTCTCTCTCTCCCTTCCCCTCTGTCTAAAAATAAATAAATCTTAAAAACAGAGAAACTGAGGGATTGAGAGATGCTTCCAAAGGAAGAGAAACAAAAGCCTTATGCTCAGAGGGGGGTAGATGTGGGACTAGAGGGGGAGAGATGAAGGGAGGAGGGAAAGGCTTTCAAAGAAAGAAGGAAAGCAATGAGTTATTCCAGTGTGGCGAGGCTGGAGAAACTCCACTGAATCTTTAAACAATCTTTAAACAACCCTTGTCAATTATTCATCTGCCTGTACGAGGGCCTCTGGTCCGCCATAAATCTCTGAGCAGCAGAGGAAAGGAGGGAGGAAAACAGAGCGAGTCACAGAGAGAGAAAGCCAGGAAATCAGAAAGAAATGGAGATAACTAGAAGAGACAGAAGCAGGGAGAGACATAAATAGCAAGGGGGTGGGGGAGAAAGGAGGGGAAGACCAGCGAGAGGAGGGAAAGGTCTTGTGCTGTCATTTCTGCATTCAGAACAACACTGAGCGCCGACTTCTTGAATAGCAACTGAGTACTTCTGTCTCTGTTCATCCAAAGCATGGCCTTCCTCCTCCGTGAAGACTTCCTTGCTGCTCTCTCTCTTTACCGAGGTCTCACCAGGTGTGCCCAACAATGCGGGGTAGGTGTGACACGTAAGAAGATATCCTGTTTTGGCCACGCCCCTTTTCCATTGTCTCTCACCAATAGTTACCTGTGCTCTGCATCACTGTTGCTCTCCCCCACCCGTCCCCTCCCCCTGGGTGTGGCTCACTCCTGCTGGTGGGAGAACTTCCAGAGCTCAGGGCCATGGCCTCTTTCTTGCCTTAGCCTTCCCCTGTCCTCACTCCCTGCACAGCTGGACATAGGTGGGCACCTGGCAGGGGTGGGAGTTCTGGTTTTCTGGCTGGTTGGAGGATGGCTGATATAGCCACTGAGGACTGGGGGACCAGGAGAATGGCAGGGGTGGTATAAGCTCTGTGTGAATGGAACCAGGCCGGTCTGCAGCCAGCATGGAGCCCCTCACTCCCTGCTCTTCGCTGCCGTGTGTGAGGGCGTGGCGTGGCCTGGCCTCAGGGGGGCCAGGCTGGGGTGTCTGGGAGAGAAGGAGGATGCTTTTACGTTGTTAATGTTTGGAGACCTGTCATGTCCAGGGTGACTTTCACTCTGCACCCTACTTAAAGCCCACCTGTTTCAAAGCCGCTCAGAGGGGAGGTGAAGCCTTCTTCTAGCTCTGCCCAGGCCCTGCCTGCACTTGACTCGAGCTCACACCCGTGGGACCCTGACGCCAGCTGTCCACTCAGGACAGGAGATTTGCACCAAGCTGACAAAATGACGCATGAAAGGCCTTTGTCAAAACCAAGTGTCCTGGATGAAGGGACTCAGAGAGAGAAGAATTGCCCAGATTGCAGGATTGCAACCCTGGAAGGAAGAGGATCCAAGGGCACACTAGGGGAGGGGCATCCCAGTAGGGCTTAGTGGGGCTGGGGGATGGGACTGGCAGGCATGGGGCAGCAGGGGGCCTCCATGGCATCCTCCCTGAAGAGATGATAGGGACCTGCATCTCCTCCATTCCCCTCTCCACTCCCAAGGCACTTCTTTCTCCAGAAAGGGTTCAATCTCCTATTCAGCCAGAGTAGGCTCTGAAGGGAATCAAAGGCAAAATTATTTCTTGGGCTCTGAGGAATGTGTCACAAGACTAGATGCAGACAAATGCAGTCTGGGAATCAGGTGACATGGAGGGACTCACAGCCCGGAGGGAGCGGCTGAGAGCCCAGAGAGGCAGCTTAATCCTTTGCTCACTACACTGCCAGGTCGCTGGGGCCCGCTGCTGCACCCCGGGGCTCTGCTGCTGGTGACGACTCCCTGTCCATACCTGCAGGAGTCACACAGCGTGTGGCCATGCCATTGCCACCAGATGTGTTTGAGTGCTAGCCAGGTACACTCCACTGCTCCGTGGCCCTGTCTGCAGCGCACACGCCGTGCTCTTCTCTCACCATTACGTTCTGTGGCTGCGCCTTCCTGTAGCAGTGCTGTGTGGTCGCAGTGGACAGCCTGGGTCTCTTGCTGTGCAGCTGCACTCTCCTGCTCCCTGACTGCATTCTCTTGCTTGTCGCTGTGTCTCTTGCAGGAGCTTGTCCACTACTATGTAATTTCGTCTTGTTGCTATGGAGCAGTGACCCACTGCTACATGGTTACTTGTGATTGTCATGGACCTGTATACCATTGCCACCCGCCCAAGTCCTATTGCTTGTGACTGCTTTATCGGCTATGTAAATGTTCGCCTGGATCTTCCTTTGGCCCTTCCGGGCTCTGGCTTGTTGTTAAGATCTGGAGCCGGGGGGCTGAGTCTCCAGGACTAAATGAGGGCAAAGGATCACGTTGAGAGAGAAGGTGGGGGAGAACGGGGAGAGGGGAGAGAGAAGTGGTAGGTAGGGGAGGAGGGGAGGAATGATGAACTGGAAGACTGACGGCAGGGGCAGAAGGGCGAATGAAATGAAGCCAAGAGTGAGGAACAGGGAGGAACAGGTTAGGGGCCTTGGACAGGCTAGAATGGGCAAGGGAGAGAGAAAGACTCCCTGTCCTGAGTACTGTGTGAGTGTTTGAGGCACCCAGTGGTGTCAGGTGGCTGAAGGGTGCAGGGCTGGGCATCCAGGCCTCCACAGCCATCTGGTATTCACTGGGCTATATGCAAGGCAACGTAAGGCCTGGAGCCTTGGGGAGGGTCATCCCACCTCATCCTCGTTGCCATCCTTTGTAAAACTAGATCAGACTAGAGTTCTCTAAGGTTCCTTCTGAAGTACTTCCTGTCTAGCTAGGGGTTCTATCACATGGCTTAAGAAACATTTACCTACATCTGTGTTGGGCCAGGCCTGGATCGGGCCCCAGAGCCCAGAGACAAGGAAGCCAGTGTGCCTTGGCTCAAAGGCTGAATGGTGGGGGCTGGTTGCACCTCACCCAACAGCAAAGCAGGGGGATCAGCCAGTGCTTGCGGCCTCGCCAGGTGCCCAGCAAGAGGAGCTTAGAGGGACCAGCCCACTGACAGGCGCGCTAGGGCGGTGTTCAGAGAGGGCATGTTTGAGTCTGTGCTCCATCTAGGCCCACTCACACCTCTGACAGCCTGTGGGTTTGGGGGAGCCCTGAGCCCCTGTCTGCACTCAGAGCCTCGCAGAATCCTGGTTGAGTGCTCTTGGGCCGCTTATTTCCCCTCCGCCCCTCTGTCACTCACAATGGTTACTCAACCTCTTGCTTAAAAACAGTTGCTCCCCATGGCTAACCTTGACTTTTAAAGGTGGAGTCTCATCCCATCGCCTACGGTTTTGTGATAGGCAGTTAGACAGACATGAGCAGAACATGGACAATGGGCCAGGCGCAGGAGATGACCAGGGTGGGAATCCCCAGGTGCCTAGTAAGGGGCAAAACTGGGGAAACATGGACTTTGCCCCCAGGGTAACCTTTCCTCCCCAGCATATCACTGGTCCTGTGGTTTAGAACTCCGACCTTTCCTCCCTGGGGATAACAGGTAGGCTTTAGTTGTATTTCAGCTCCAGGCCCAGAAAAGCAGCAAAACAAGACAAGTGATGCCATGGCTGCCTCAGGACCAGCTGTGATGACTAATGACCCCCCTCTGCCCTGGCGCCAACCAATCAGTGGAGACCAGGACCCTGAAAGGACACACCTGGAAAGCTGATGAATATTCTGCTAAAATCCTCCTCGAAAGTTCCCGCCGGCAAGAGGAAAATAAAAACCCTCTGGACAAAGGATCCAGCACTCACTCTCCCTCCTGGGAGCACGCCCATGCCTTTCCTTTCCCCCTCTTCTCCTGCCACAGAAGTGCATCTCCTAAACTATAAGGGACCCCAAGGGACTTACAAACAGGGGAGCAGTGGGCAGTGGTACCTCATCCTGGGCTAACTTCGTGAACCTGTCTCCAAAGCCCCCTTTTCTCTAACTTCCCTGTGAGCTAAAGCAGCCCAGCCTGGGCTCTCCTGCTATTTCTTCTGTGCTAAGCCCTTCCTTGTTTCACTGTCCCCAGCCTTAATAATCATCCCATCTGAGCACCCTTTTGCTGTAGCCCATACATTCTTGCTTGCCTTAGTGCACTTTGTCTCTTGCCTAAAATCTTTCCTTCAAGAAGGCAGGAACCAAGTTCTCACTGTCTCACTGATAACAGTTTAGCCCTTTAGAAAAGATCAGGACTAACTGTAGGTTTATTCATATGGCCCCAAGTCTCCAAAGACAAAGTCTGCCTCTTTATTTCCAAGCCAACTGATGTCCAAGCTGGAAGCTCAGGACAGACAGCGGCTTTCCAGAGGAGCAGAGGTGAGAGGAAGGAGTGTAGGAGGTGGTCTGGGAGTGCTCTGGCACCTGCCAGGGAGGGCCCTGCATTGGGGTGGGCAGGGGCGCTCCATGTGGGAGCACCCTGGGTACACCCAGTAAATAGCAACCCTTCCTATTCATCCCATGGGACATGGTGCAGAAGTGACAGGGGAAGATGCAGAGGCTGTTAGTGGACAGGGACAGATCCTGAGAGAAGAAAGCCCAGGGCTTCCCTACTGGCCAGAGGCCTTGGCTCGGGCCTTTTCTCAGGATCTTCTGAAGCAGCGACCCCCACGGGATCCACTGTGGAAGATGGGAGGAAGCCACACTTGATTCACCCCTGGTCATCGGGGTGGGGCCTCGATTAGGAACTTTGACTGGACCATCCTTTTGGTGGCCTGCACTCTAGCTCTCCACAGCAAGGGGCTAGGACCCAGCATTGACCCCTCCCCAGGTTAAGACACAATTTCAGCCATCCTCACCAAACCTCTCCTAGCATTTGGCCAACGGGCAATAGAAAGCCATGCTGGCCCTCACAGTCAAGGTCACGGACTCTGTGAACACAGACAACGTCCTCTTTTTCTTCAAGACTCAATTTCCTCTTTTAGAAGCCAAAAACTAATCTTCCTTCCTGAGGAAGTTCTGCGTCGAGATTACTCGAGTAAATGGAACTAGCTCGTACAAGTGTCGTGAGGTTTGTTTTGAAAAAATCGTATGGGCATTCAATTCAAAAGATAAAGAAACTCTGTAAGATAAAGAATCCACAGCTTCCCCCAGTTTAGATTTGCAGTAACTCATAGAATGAGGCCAAGGGGAGGTCTCCTTGCCACCTGAGGAGTGAACCAGGCCCACAGGGACAGAGAAGCCTCTTTCAAATCACCCCTTGCTGCTTTAACCCTCCTTGCCCGGAGGGGAAGACACTCACCGTTTCCCGGGACATCAGAGGCCTCTGAGGCTCTTCCTCTTCTTCCTGACAGGTGGAAGTGCTAGAGTGCATCACGGGGCTCGCTGTGGCCTTGGACCAGGACTCACGGGTGGAACCCAGCTTCTCATCTAAGATCTGAGGATCCAGGATGGGCAGAACCTTGCTGTTGTTTGGTGTTAAGAAGTTTTCTGGCCTCTGGGAAGAGAAGGTGCAGAGAAATTTCTCTGTGCTTCTCTACCATAGGGCACTTTCCACACCCCAGGCTCCTCCTGCTCTTGGTTCAGGAGGCCCTGCATGCCTGGCTCCTGCCTACCTCCTGCCCTCTTGCTTCCCGGGCCCTAACCACACTGTCCTTGACGTTTCTCTAAAAGCCAAGCTCTTTCCCGCCTCAAGGCCTTTGCATCTGCTGTTCCCCCTACATGGAGAGCCTCATGGGTTTTTACATGGCTATTCCCTTCTCTCCACTCAGGTCTCAGCACAAATGTGATTTTCTCAGAGAGGCTCTGCTCTTTGAGATAGAGACCCTTCCCATCTAAAGTAACCCCTCCTCCAATATACTCTCTCTTCACATTACACCATTTCACTGGGTTTGTAGTACTTTACCAGAAAATTAACTTCCGAAAAACATATTTAGTGGTTTACTGTCTGCCTCCTCCCTCTATTTCCAACATTGGAATATAAGTTACATGTAAGCAAGGACCTTGTTTATCTGCTATGTCTGCCTCATTGTAAGTGCTCAATAAACATTTAAAAAATATTTTATTTGTTTATTTTTAGAGAGGAGAAGGGAGGAGAAGGAGAGGGAGAGAAACATCAATGTGTGGTTGCCTCTCACACACCCCCTACTGGGGATCTGGCCTGCAACCCAGGCATGTGTCCTAGACTGGGAATCGAACCGGTGACCCTTTGATTCCCAGGCCAGGACTCAATCCACTGAGCCACAGCAGCCAGGGTGGTATTTGCTGTTTTTTGAGACAATAAACGATGCCATTTATGACTTCCATACTCAATGCAGTAACCACAGCTTCTAAAACCTCCACGCTCTCGTGCCGCGCTTTGCTGTGTGGACTTAGTTTCCATTTCATCTCCTCTGTCGTTCTTTCCTCTTGTCACCCAGCAAACAGAACGTCTCTCCTCTTTCTTCAAAGGTCCTCTTTCTCCTATTCTCTTCCTCCCTGGACATGACTTTCACTCTCACCTCTGCTTGTCTAGAATTTGGACGCACTCACATACCAGCCCTGGAAGACTGGTGGTCTCCGCTCACACTTGTGCAAAGCTTTTCTGGATTCTTCCAGCCTGGCCACTGGCTCTCTCCGCTTACATTGGTCTCTAACACTGGGTTTGTTTGCCATTTTTGTTTTTCTAACAAAACTTTAAGTTCTTGGACTCAGGGACATGTCTTATGTTCTCTCTGGGGAGAGGTTGCTTTAAAGCTCTGTTGAAAATCCATAGTTAGCCCTAAAAAGTGCCCATTGTTCAAAGAATGATACAGTATCCAGTTTGTAGGGACCTCAAAAGTGACCCACTTCCACCCTCCATCAGCTGATGGAATTCTGTCTCGGCCACACAACAGATGAATATGCCGCTGTCTAGAGTGTTTTTCTAGAGGTAAATAGAAGAATGGGCACAGTGCCAACCAGGACAGATATGTACAGGGTTAGAGGTGTATAGACGTCTGACCTTGAACTAACAGTGAGAAGTAGATATTTTATATGAAAACCCACCATATGAATCAGATGAATTTGGACAAGGACCCTTCACTTTACCACTGGGAGCCTTTAAATAATGATTCCTTTCTTCCCTTTAAAAATAAAATTTGGTATGCAGAAATTCATTAACACATGCCGATAGAGGAAGGGATTATTCCAGAAGTAGAGAGGTAGCCGGTCCAGCCTGGCCTCATTTTCCCCTTGTCAAATGGGTACAAGGACAAATAATTCCAGAGAGAAAGCCGCTCTATACAGACTCTTGGAATGGGAAGAACAAAGCTTAAGTGACCCTGGGGCTGACTATGGCACCTACTGCACATTCAAACCAACACTTCTGGGCCTGCTCTGCCCCTGGGCATTAGGCCTGGGTGTCTTCCTCACCTGCTTCTCTCAGTAGCTATGGTTCAGGGAGGGCAAGGTTCACTCGAAGTGTCCTCACTGAACACACCCAGTGTCTCTGTGTAGCATCTGAGTCAGACGGTTGGGGATTTTGGGTTGTCTGTTTTATACAGGAAAACGTACCATATCTCCCTCCTGTTCAGAACAACTGAACACCAGATTGGCTGCAGAGAACAACAGAATGTGTATTGGATGGATGGATGGATGGATGCAAGAGAGAATGAAGGAAAGAGGACCCACCCAGGGCAAAGATTAACTCCTCATTGACAAGCTGGCCTCTGGGGCTGGGGTGAGATGCTGATTCAGGACCCATAACGACATTTCTCCTCATTTCCAGGCAGCAAGCCAATTTTGATGCTCTGGATTTCATAGACTGCCATCTAATCCTGTTAGAGAAGGAAGTAGAAGTAATGAAATAAAGGGAGAGGTCTCCGGAGGGGCCCCGTCCATTCTGAAAGCAGAGACACAATGCTGAGGAAGTCCCCTCCCCCACAGCCTGTCTCCCTGACATCCACCCTGTGTGGCAGCCTTGGCACCAGCTGGGTCAGTGATTCAGAGCTGACATTTCCTGGGCTCCTGACTGGAGCCGGACACTTACCAGGTACTTTTATGTTGATCCTGAAATTTACTGTGCATAATTCATTTAATTCCATCTCAAAGATAACATAAAAATGAGACTGACCCCAGTCCAGTCCAGTGCCTTCGCCCATCAGTCTCAGGTGAGCAGGGATATTGGGAGGAGGAGGGAAGGACAAGCAGAGTATCTACGGACTCCAGTCTATTCTGCCCATTCTACCCCCTCTGGCTCCAAGACGCCCTTCCCATAGCCCTGCTGGCTCTGTGGCTCCGCACTGCTCTGCCGGCTCCGTGGCTGGCCCTGGCCTGTATCTGCTCTCATAGCTGTTTGTGCCAGCACCTCCCCACCCCACCCCACCCCTGCAGGTCTCCTGCCCACATTTCCAATCAACTTTGCCAGGATCTACTGTGGCCTGGGGGTTGAGGCAAGATGGGTGGGTGACTTTTGTAGAAAAGTCTTTAGGCCTCTATGTAGTAGCCCCAACAAGGAAGGCCAGAGGCAGTCGCTCTTGTCATGCAACACAAGGGGCACCAGGAAAAAAAAGCACACTGTGCCTCATAAAGTGCCTAGATTCTCCCTAACAGTCCCATTTCTTAACTCTCCAGACTTCCACCTGCCCTGTTTGGGGAAGGGGATTGTGCCTTCCCCTCCTTGCTCCTCATGGGAAAAGAGATTTTTTAAGACTAAAGGGAGGGGCCAGGCTGCTGGCCCTGGGTAGTCAGGGTGGAGGATGGGGGATAACCACTGAGGCCCAGCCTTGCCCGGCTCTCCCCTCTTCCTCCAGGTAGGGGTGGGAGTGGGGGCTACTGGCCCACCCCACAAGCCTGCTTACTTGTTTTTCTGCTTGGCAGGCCCTACTCTGCCTGCCGAGGCAGCTTGGGACTGACAAGTGGCCCCTTGCTCTGTGCTGCATGGCTGCAGCCCGTCTTGCTTCATTAGGGCTGTGATTGGAGACCTACTTTGAAAGCTCAAAGCGATGCATAGCCACGCACCAGCTCAGACTCGGGGCTCAGCCCACCACTCCTGCTGCCGCACCAGCTGTCCTGCAAAACTAAGGACCATGGCGGGGAGAAGGCACACCCTGTCTTTATGCCTCTCAGCCCTCACTGCCACCTGCAGAAGGGTCTGTTGAGAAAAACCAGGCCAATAGCATCACAAGCTAAAGCCTTCTGGGTTACCTGTCCCCCCCGCCTTCCACTTACATGGTCTGCTTCCCCTCTACACGCCATCCCCTAGATCCCTGATCATGGAAAATGCAACAGTTCCAGCTTGCCCTGGCAATTAGACAAGCCAGGTTGCAGCTGCTGTCCTTGGTGCTGAAAGTGTCCTCCTCCCGGACTGCTTGCCTCTTACCCTGCCCTGAGCCTTCCCGCTGGAGTGCACTGCTCTTAATTCAATTAGCTGGTCCTGAACCCTCCCCAGGGAGCCAGGAGCGGAAACTGACAAATTCTGTTTAACAAAGACATTTGTCCCTTGCCACACCAGCTTTGGGCTCTGCCCTCCTGTGTCACCCCCTCCTCTCACCCCAGCTATTAGGTATCTAACAAAGTGCATCCTAAGGAACCTGCTTCCAATCGCTAGTAATTCAGGGGGCCTGATGCAATTTTCTTCCTGATAAGGGTGTCTCGCCCCCTGGCAAGCGCCATAATGAGTTTTCTGCAGAGGCTCCCTGATCAGTCACTGCTTTGTCATTTCCTGTGGCAGAAGTTGTAGGTTCTTATCTCTGCAGCTGAAAGCGAGGCTCAGGCAACAGGCCCCTCCAAGAGGGCTTGCTGCCTCTCCTGCACATTGCAGGCCTCACCTACAGCATCCTGCATGGTCTTGCAGCTGCAGTGAGGTTTGAAGCTCTGAGTCTGTCTCCCAGCCAAGAAAGGCCCACGTGTTAATCCTCACTGGGGCCATGATTCATTCTTCAGAAAATGGTGTCAGAAGGTTAATCTAAAAGCAAGTTGTAGAGTCAGGGGTGGCAAGCCAGTGATAAGAACTTTAAAAAATTCTGGCAGGAATTTTAATATCAAAGCCTTATCTATGGCTCAGTGGATAGTCTGTGGGCTCATTCTTGTAATCCTGAAACATGATCTTTCTGCATTTAATCTTTATCCTTGTGTCCCCTATTTACATCCAGAGAGATTGTTCCAACATATAGGTCAGATCATAGCCCACTGCTGCTCAAAGACCTTCCCTGGCTTCCTATCACTTTATGAAAAAGTATAAACCCTGTACCCTGACATCCAGGCCCTCCAAAATCCTGGCCCCACTTAACTGTCCAGTATCACTGCCTGCAAGAGCCTCCCTATGTCCCCTGCTCTCCAGACACTGTCATGCCTCTGTGGCTTTGTACGTGTGGCTTCCTCTACCTGAAGCACCTTCCCTTGCCAATCCCCAAGCCACTCTTTGAGGCAGAGCTCACCATGCTTGTCTACGGCTCTTCCCTAACTTTTGGATGCTCAACGCACCTCCCTCAACTAGAACCCTTAGCAAGATAGGTGGTGAGGGTCTATGGGGTTGCTTTACTGCTTAGCACAGGTTAGGAATCTAGTAAGTGATTAAGGAATTCATGCCTTAATGACCTTGGCTGAAGCAGGGGTTCATCTGGGTTGGCTGAAGGGAGGTCTGGGCTATGGTAGTCTGATTTTGACAGGAGGAGAAACCCAAGCACACCTCCCACTTTCTGAGAAGCTTGGTCTGGAAGCTTTTGCCCCCTGTCTCCCTTTCTCCCCTCCCCCTCTTCAATCCACCCATTATGCATTAGGCTCATGCACAAGCAGAGCAGGCCACTTTCCTTGGCCATCCTTGCATCCTAACTCAATGTCTCCATCTGTGGGCTGGGACTCACAGGTTCACATTCTCAAAGCCACACAGGATCTTGTGGTTGGTGAGGCATTTGGGATAAGCCTGCAGTATAACTCTTGGTCCAGCCCTGCCCACCCTGGTCTCAGAGCTCAGGGTTCAGAATGCTCTCAAGCCAGAGAGCAGGTCTTCACTTTCTTCATCTCCTCCACAGCCCCCAGCTCAGGGCAGAGTACACTGGAGACTTCAGCCAGTCTGTCCCTAGAGAGGTGATTGTCTCTTCCATTTCTTCATTCCCTGAAAAATTGCTGTGAGACCAATGTGGTGCTAGTGACGTTTATCTTCAGCACCCGACCAGTCCTCCTGATGCCCTTATAAATGAGAATCTGGTCAAGTGGCTGTCATGAGGGGTGAGTGCTAAGGGATGGGTTAGCAGGGCTCCACTCTTACCCTCCCTCAGGAGCCTTGTCCTCATCCCAGATAAGTTCAGCCTGTTTGTCGGAAACTTGGGTGAACAATAGTAAGCACTCGCCTCACTGAGTTCCTGCAAGATACTGCGACGGGCACTCACACGTGTTCCTTCACTCAATGTCCACTACACTCCTGGCTGGTAGGAGTCACAGTTCCCTTCTGTAGATGAGGAAAGCAAGACTCAGGGTAGCTAAGATTGAGTGGAAGATCCAGGATGCAAACCCAGATCTAAGGATGCACACTTTTTAGTGTACATCACAGTGCGGAAAGTGTCCTGACTGCATCTACAGATGACCTGAATGTTGGGGTGGGGATGGAGGTGGGACTGTGAATGTGATATATAGTAAAATCAGGGCCCAGCCCTGGCTGGTGTGGCTCAGTGGATTGAGCATTGGCCTGGGAACCAAAGGGTCACAGGTTTGATTCCCAGTCAGGGCGTATGCCTGGGTTGCAGGCCACGACTCCAGTTGGGGGCGTGTGAGAGGCAACCGCACATTGATGTTTCTCTCCCTCTCTTTCTCCCTCCCTTCCTCTCTTTCTAAAAATAAATAAATAAATAAATAAATCTTTTAAAAAAAGAAAATCAGGGTCCAGAATGATCACAAGCCCAGACAAAGGGCTGAGATGAAGGTATAATATTAGTTGTTGATAGTTGTGAGTTTGTTGTCATTTTACTGTTCATAGTTTTGATCGTCTTCTTTTTCTTATGTAAGTCCCTATAACATTTCATATAATAAGGGCTTGGTGATGATGAACTTGACCTTAACTTGACCTCCTTAACTCGACCCCTTTAACTTGACCTTATCTGGGAAGCACTTTATCTGCCCTTCCATTCTAAATGATAGCTTTGCTGGATAGAAGGTGCAGGGTGGAGGGGGATAAAGGGGAGGGAAAAAAAGGGACAACTGTAATAGCATAATCAATAAAATATACTTTAAAAAAGAAGGTGGAATATATGGAAGGGCATCATTGCCTAAGTTCAAAATAGAGCAGCAGAAGTTCAAGGTAGAGATGTGCTGCCTGACAATGGCTCACGTGCCAGACTGGACCCACAGGCTTTGAATGGACCCCTGCAGCCAAGGGGGAATGCATTTGGAGAAAGGGGGTAATGGTCTTATTCTATCCTCCAATGTTGATCCAGCCCCACAGTTTTGGGGGAACACTTAAGAAGAGCCTTGTTAAGAAGAGAGGAGCAATATTTGTCCCCCAGGCAGGCAGCACTGCTGGGAGGGGTCCAGGCACTGTGAAAAACGGGCAGGCGCCTCTTGTGCTGCGATGGTGAGCCCTGCTCCAACATCTGCGAGCCAAGGGCCAGGCTGAACCTGGAAAAGCGTGCCCTTTGGCCAGCTTCCTTTGGGTTAACTTGGGCCTGGAATCTGAGAGGGCAGAAGAAAGGATACCTGTGAGGTGGGGGAGGGATGCACTGTTCTTCTATTCTGCCCTCTGGCCTGGGGGAGTGAGAGGACAGGGATAGTTGGGGTTCGGGGTGGAAGGAAGCTAGGCGGGGACATTGTGAGGTTGTGAGGAGGGAAAGGGTCTCTTGCTCTGGACCCATCGTTGTTTTTATGGCAGTGTTTTCAGAGCTGGAGTCTTGGGATGGGGGCAGAACCTTCCAGGGCACAGGGCCAGCGAGGAGGCTGCTGCGCTGTCCTGGACACTGGGCCTTCCCGGCAGCTGTGCGTGTGCGGAAGTGGAGGCAGGCTCGTGTGGGGGCTTCTCGGAGAACCCGCCGGTGGCTGTTGTGTGTGCCTTTGGAAGAAACTCATAGAAACTCATCAGAGCTAGCACAAAAATTAATCAAAACCAGCATCCTGAGTCCTGCTCTTCCCTCCACATTTGCTAAATAGTCACTTGTCCCCACTCTGGGCAGGTCTCCTGAGAGAGTTTTGTAACTGGTGGTTTGAATTCAAACACATTATCAGAGACCCACCTGCCCCTCTCTGTCAGGGGTCCAGGAGGGGTCCAGGTGGACCGTGGGAGTCACCTCTTCCCCTGGGGGGTGGGCAGCAGATTTCACCTCCTCCTTTCCTCGAATGTGCCCTCCCTGTACCAAATCCAAGGGAGCCAGCGGGTTTTAAGTCCTGCCTGCATCTCAGGGCTATGGGTTAAGGAAGGTGTGGCCGCCCATCCAAGAGGCCCTGCCTCTGCCTGGTGCCCTGGCACCCGGTCTAGACAAGACTCTGGACCCCAAACCCCAGCCCTAGGAGGGGATGCACTGCAGAAAACCTAGATGGTTACATGGACTTGTCCCACATCATAGGAGGCTGAAGCCAAAACAATGAGCACCTACTGTGTGCACGTGAGACTCCAGTCCACATGGCTAGGCCTAGGAGACCTGGTCAGTGTGGGCCTCACTTCAAAGAGGACATCTGCAAGCTGGAGGGCACCCAGGACCCTGCGGGGTTTTGAAGCCAGTTCATTAAAAGAGGAGGCTGCTTAGCCTGGAGAAGCGTAGACTCCCGGGGGAACCAGATCACGCTCTTCAAAGAGAAGAGGCCAACATCAGAGACGGAGCGGAGGAGACCAAAAGTTTATCTGTGTATGTGTGTGGAGTAGCCATGGGCTCAGGGATCCTTAGAGCCCAAAGGACGTCTAAAACCAACCTCCACAGAATGTGCAATGAGGAGGAGTTTTCTGTGTATCTATGTGAGGTTATACACATACTCATCTATGTACACAGCTCCAGCTTCACACAGATCACTCGAAGCAGCAGGTCCCATACAGAAGTCCCGTACAGAAGGAGGGAAAAAGCTTAACCTATCACCAACAGAACCAGCTTCAAGCACAGCATCCCAAACCAGGAGACTACCCATTTTTGCCATTCACTGAAACCGCTGGCTTTGCTGCCTAGTCTGCCCACCAGCATGCTGGATGGCAGACCGTGTACCAGTGCCCCTAGAACTGGTACATGAGGCTTGCTGGGGTTGCACTGTAGCCCCAGAGGGCAGAGCCAGGAGCCTGGAGTAGATGAAGGGCCCTGGGAGGCCGGGTGGGCTCAATGTGGGGTACGTGTTTCTATTGGTCGTAGCCACTGAGCCATGGGATGGGCTGCTTCTAGAAGCAGGGAGCTCCTGCTCACAGTAGAGCAAGAGGAGAGGCAGGGCTGACCACTCATAGTAGACGTCATCAAGGAAATTCCTGTCCAGGGCGGGCTGTTGAGATACCTCTGTGGTCTCTGTCTATTCGGGAGTTCCACAGTGTTCTTGTTCCCACAGCTCTGGGAATGAGAGCAGTGGGTGTGGGGAGACTGTGCTCCCCAAAATGCAAATTACCCAGGGTGGCCTGTGCTGTCCTGCGTGGGCTCTCAGGAGAAGAGGCCGTGTCCTCAAGCAGGAAGGACCCAAACAGGGCACGAGTATTTATTTTTCCTGAGGTATTTCCTCTATCGCACACCTGCCCATGAGCAGGGAGCTGCACCCAAGACAGAGTTGTCAGCCACAGGGACGAGGGCCCCCGAAGAGCCCGGTACCACAAGTCCCCCTGCAGCTGGGGCGTCACAGGACTCTAAGACTGCCAGGCTTCAGGTGTGGCTCCTGGAGCTGTGAACAGTGTTTGCTTTAAATGCGGTACGATTCGATGGTTCTGGTCCCACAGGCTGGAAGACAGACGAAGGCCAGGTGCCTTCGACAGTGGGCTGGCAGCCAGTGCCTTGGGTGGAGCAGTACGATGGAAGGCACCTGGCCTCCCTGTTACGGTGGCCACATTTGCACAGCCTGTGTGAGCTCTCCCTGCCACTAGCGTCGTTTGGTTTCAGCAGACCTCTGATCAGGAGCTGGCATCTGCTCGTGAGCTGATTTGCTCATGGTCCAGTCCACATTCCCTGCTCTCTAACAAGGTACACTTAAGGAATACGGGACCTTTTTTCTCATCTTCTTCAACGGAAGATCCGTGAAACCAGGACGGTACCTGCTACCTAAGCAGGTGCTCGGTGAGTGTTTGCAGCTGCATGGAGGGCAACGGCGGGATGAAAGGGAAGGCGATGGGGAGGGAAAGAGCTGGGACAGGCCTTCAGACTCAGCTGCAAGGCCATCTAACCTGCTCCTCCCCTCTCAACACTCTCCCTCCACTCCGTGGGGAGAAGCGAGCCCAAAAGGGCTCGGCGGCTGGCGGAGGGCCGTGTTCAAGTCTGATGAACGTGAATTCGAGTCAGCTGTACTCCTGCTGCTGGTCCCTCCCCTTCCTCACTGCAGTCCACAAGAGCAGCCCAAATTCTAGTCTTCCTCAGACAAGTTCACCCACATTAGCACTTGATCCACAGGCCCCCAAATTGGACTTCAAGGTTCTAGAATCAAAGTGAGTCAGTTCTTAGCCAATGGTCCGACTGTTTCACTGAGAAACAGTTTAGTCACAAAGAGATGTAGGTTTTGTGTGTGCCAATGAGGGTGTGAAAATGTTTCTGTGCCGGTGTGCCTGTGTGTATAAGCATGTATATAAGCATTAACTGCGTGCACCCTTGCAAAGGTGCACGTGCGTGGGTATTCGAATGCCACCGTGTGCGTGTACATGTGTGGAACTGTGTGCGTGGATTCGTGGCTGCGGAATTTGAATCTCCTCTAGTACTATTTTCCTGGTACACACCCAATCTTGATTCTTATTCTTTTCCTTTCTTCTCAGAAATCCATTACTGAGAGGTTTTGCCCGCCTCCAGGGGGAGGTGGGCTGGGGGAAGGGGAAGCTAAAATCATAAGACCCAGATCAAAACACTCAGCAGCTCAATGAATTCACAGCGTTTTCCCGCATGACTTGGAGGGATAATTTAGTGAGGTCGCCAGCTGGAAGGAAAGGGATTAATTCTGCACTTAGCACAGCTCCGGTGAATAATTCATCACCGAGACCTTTGTACCCAGCCCCTGGGCAACTGGGGAAGTATCCTACCTACCTGCCTGTTGCCTGCCTGGGTCCCCCAGTGCCTACTTGGTGCTCCTTTGGGTCCTCAGGACACACGTGCCCCGGTGAAAGGGCAGGAGGCAGGGGGAGGTGAGGAGGAGGCTGACTGGGGCCACAGGCAGACTCTAGACCCGAGAAGAGGATAGGGAGCATTGAGCTCCAATCTGGGTAATCTGTGGCATTTTTCCCCAAAGGCTCTCCTTCCCCTTTCTTGGTCCTTGAGCTGCTTCTGTGTGTCCCCTCTTGGTACCTCCTGGGTCCTGCACCTGGTTCGGTGTGGGGGGGGTGTCAGATTGTTATCTTCCAAACTCGCTCACCGGGAAATAGAGGAAGCCCGTTGCACAGTGAGGAGTGCTAATGGGAGGTCTCAGGCACTCCCCAGAGGCCTGCGGGGAGACACTGGCTGGCTGACACATTCCTGGGTATACACCTCTTACTCCATACCACGGCTTTCCCTGTGTCCTTCACGGGTAAGGTCACAGGACCAAGCAATGCCCCAGAGCTGGTGGCTATTTTTCCTGGCATGGGAAGCTGGCCGTCGTGGGCTGACCCAGATGTCATCATTTCCCAGGTTCGTCACTCTAAACTGCCCACATTCCAGGGTCATACCTGTCTCATCACCACTGAGCGGACAGTGGGAAGGTCCTAGCAGGTGCCTGCAAGGTGCTGGAGCCCAATGACCGGGTCCATCTGGACTTGGAGCCCAGGAAAAGCTGGCTGGTGAGAGGCAGAGATCTCCTCCGTCAAGCCCTGGCTGATGGAGATCCACTTGGACCAGCCCAGCTGTAGCGGGTGGCACTCCAAGAGTCCACATCCCGTTCCCCGGAAACTGCGAGCATCTGAACTGCTGCACAGCATACCTTGAGATGGGGACGCTATCCAGGTGGATCTGACCTAGTCACACAAGCTGCTGTAAAAGCAGAGTTTTCTCTGACTGCAGTCCAAGAGGAAGTCACAGTTGTGAAGTGTGAGGGGCCTCTTCCCACAGCCTCCAGAAAGGAGTGCCGCCCTGCCAACATCCGGGCTGTGTAGGACTGCCTACTACAGAAGTTTGAGCTCATACATGGGTGTTGTTTCCAGCTGCTAAGTTTGTGGCAGCCGGTTACGCAGCGACAGAAGCTGATATCCTAGTTCACCCTTGTGGAACCTGGGTCCCAGGGAGCTAGGCTTGGCTGAGCCAGGTCAGAGGCTGACTCCCAGGTCCGGGTGGCCCTTCGCTCTAATTCTCCTTTTTCTAATCTGTACTTTCTCTCTGGTTTTCTGGAGCCTCAAATCAGGCTCAGCAGTTTCCATCCAAGGCACCAGTTCCCTCTTCCCTGAAACTCCTGACCCCAGCCCTGAACAATGTCAGCAATTATGAAGGAGGCTGGAGCCTCCTGAGGGGCTACAGGAGTTGGCATGTGGCTTCCAGGCCCTGATCTTCCCCCGACCTCCAGCCTTACCTCAGAAGAAAGCAGCTGAAAGGAGAGATCCACTGTGGGGGCCTCACCGGTTATGGTTTTCAGCTGGGTGTCCTGGACGGAAGAAGGGGGCAGTCAGAGCAAGCCATCCAGGGCAGCTTCTGCCTCTGCTCCCCGCCCCCCCCTTCTAGATCACTCAGGAAGTGCCTGCTGAATGCTATGCCCAGAGGGTCCAAGGGAGGCAGGAGCTGGGCTCCTTCCTTGCTCACCCTCACCCTCACCCTTACTGCCTCTGCACATCCTTCAGACTCCACCGGAGACCTGACTGGAACCTTCAGACTTGCCTGCTGGCAGAGTGGGGGAGCTCCCATCTGTGGAAGTCTGGTATGACCATATGGCCAGAAGTATTTTAGTGGAAAAGGTGGCATAGAAGTAGACAATGATGATAATAATGCATTAATTCTTACTGGGAACTTATTCTGTTCTAAGTGCTTTACAGGTATTTCCCCAATAAATCTTACGGCAACCCTATGACAAATAAAGGACTGTTAATATAAACCCATTTTACTGACAAGGATACTGAGGCACTGAGACTTCAAGTAATTTTTCCACAGTCACGTAAGCTGGTAAGTGGTGGAATGAGAGTTTGAACCCAGACAGTCTGGCTCTTGAGCTTGGTAAACAGAAGGATTGTATCCAAGCATGTTCCCATTTTAGAGATGCATCTGAGGTTCAGACAGGGCAAGTGACTTGCCCCAGCTTCTGCACTGAGCACTAGGGCAAGTCAGAATTTGAACCCGGGTCTGGCTGGTTAGAGGCCTGAGCTCTTGCTGCTGTCCTATGGGGCATCCCTGTGCTTCTTCCCAAGTTGCTCTGGTGCCATTCCATCACCAGCCCAAGAGTAAGACTGACTTTTGGTGTCCGGGGAACTCCTCACACCGGACAGTGGTCAGCCTGCATGGTGGGTGGGCCCTGCTGGAAGCTGCTGGCAAAGCCAGATTTGCTGGTGCTGGCGAGGCAAAGAGGGGCAGGATGGGGCCGCGTGGGGCCGGGTGGACCTGCCAAGGTCGGAGACTCACGGTGATGGGGAGCCTCTCCACTCGTAACCCATTCAGGCCCTTCCCCGTCAGCATCTTGTGGTACAGATGGCTCTTCAGCGGCAACACGGAGACACCGAGGGGCTTGCCGAGGGTCCACGACTCACCAGCTTTCACTGTGGGGACGGTGGGGCAGGGCGGGGCCGGATCAGCTGGGGCTCCCGCAAAAGTCTCCACCCCAGGCTTCTCGGATTCCCGCATCTGAGGCCCCACCTGGGCCTTGTCCTTCGGTACCCAACACTTAATTCTCCCATCCTTCGCCACCCACCTCCCGCCTTTGCTCGCACAGATATCCTCCTCCTTCCCTGCTCTTCAGGGCTTCCTGAGTTTAAGTCCAGCTCTAACCACCTTCGTGTCTCTGGGTATTTACATGGAGTTCCCTTGTCCCTGTTCCTTGAGGGCTTCAGTCTTCCAGTGTGGACTGAAGACTGTGGATCAGCTGTTTTCCGAATCTATCTCCTCCTCGCCCCCTAGGCTCCTTGCCCTGAAGCCTCCACCTCCACCCACCTCACTGGTGGGCGCATGGGGAGGGGTGGTGGTGCAGTAGAAACTCATGGAGCCAGTGTAGGAATAGGGCCCGTCCCCACAAGCTGTCATTTGGACAAGGCAGCCGGCCTGGCGCTCCCCTGCCGTCTGCATGAACTGGGAGATTGCCCTGGAACCCACCCCCCCAGGAGGCAGAGGCAGGATGGACTGAGAATCCTTTCATACCTGTCCTGAGGCACAGCCGCCCTGGCGTGGCACCAGGAGCACTTACTTGAAGTTAAGGGGTAGTACTCCAGCACCAGGGCAGTGTCTTCTGAGAAGTTGGTGGCTCCATCTCGGCCTTGGAAGAGGAAGGACTGATTCCACAGGGGCAGCTCCGGGGATCCCCCGGGCTTGGACAGCTGAAAGGAGAAGGTGGAGCAGATGGGGGAGCCATAGCTTCTCCCCAAACAAGAGATGTCCAGATACTGGGTTGTGGGCATGTCTACAAGGTCTTTCTGGGAAAAGTCCAACCATTATCAATATAATGAGAATGGTTTGCATGACATCGATGTAACCTGGCAGCCAAGGAGAGTGGACTGGAATGTGAATGTGTAAACAGTGATGACTTCACTGTACTAGTCAGTGGGGGTGGTAGACGCTGTTGAGTGAGCATGTGTACCGTGTGGCTGTCACATTTGAAATGACTGAGCTAATACAGCAATGAATCTGAATCAAATTTGCATTAAGCTTGAACATTCCTCTGCGGAAACTATTTGGATGATTTGGAAGGCCGCAGCTATGGGCAACTGGGGACTGGCAGCTTCATCACGACAACGTGCCCACTCATGCATCACGTCTCATGCAGGGTTTTTGGCAAAACATGAAATCACCCAGGTGACTCAGCCCCCCTACAGCCCAGATTTGGTGCCCTGCGACTTCTGGCTTTTCCCCACAGTAAATCACCTTTGAAAGGGAAGAGATTTCAGACGATCAGTGAGATTTAGGAAAATAAGATGGGGCAGCTCATGGCAATTAGGAGAACTGTGTGAGGTCCCAAGGTGCCTACTTTGAAGGGGACTGAGGTGTCATTGTCCTGTGTACAACGTTTCTTGTATTTTGTATCTTCTTCAATAAATGTCTCTATTTTTCATAGCGCGTGGCTGGATGCCTTCTGGATGGACCTCGCATACGTGTCACCCATGTTTGTCTCAATTATAAAAGCAGCACACGACTTAATCAATAAATTTGGGAAAATACAGAAAAATAGAAAGATGAAAAAAAACCCCCTAAATTCCTATACTAAAGACAACTGTTCATAAGCCAGTACATTCTCCTAGCTTTTTCCTATGCCTGTTTTGTATGTAATTGTTAGTCTGATGTCCTGCCTCTTTCATTTAACGTGAAAACCTAAACATACCCGCAGGGTGTCACTTGTCCCCACGACCCTGGTGGCTGAGTGTTCTGTCCCGTTCCGGTGCCCTGGTCCCGCCCTCCCTGTGTTTTTTCCTATAAAGACACTGTATTGACCATTCTTTGACACATATTTCTGTATCTCAAATGATTTCCTTAGGTCCCAAAATAGAAATCTGAGTTAAAGGAAACACATATTTTAAGGCACTGGATTCATTGTGGGTAGACTGTTTTCCTAGAAGGTGGCATCCATGTGCCCTGACCGGCGTGGCTCAGTGGGTTGGGCACCGCCCTGCAAATCGAAAGGTCACTGGTTTGATCCCTGGTCAGGGCACATGCCTGGGCTGTGGGCCAGGCCCCCGGTTGGCAGTGCGCGAGAGGCAACTGATTCACCCATAGACGTCTCTCTCCCTTTCTTTCTCCCTCCCTTCCCCTCTCTCTAAAAATAAATAAATAAAATCTTTAATTAAAAAAAAAAAAGAGTTGCACCAATGTTTACACCCGTGGCTGGTGGTGTCATAGAGGCCAAACGGGACATGACCTCTACATCACCAGCCCTTCTCTGCCCCCCACGGGTTTCCCAGTCCCTTGCAGAGGCCACAGCAGTTCGTCATCAGACTTTCAGGGGACTGGACGACACATTAAGCCGGCAGCTGGCGCATCATCATGTGAGTACTGTTTAAACAATGAAACAAGACCGCATCACCAATAGCCTCCAAGTAAAGGGCTGTATGAGACTTTTGGGGGTGGTCAGAAAAGCCATTCTGTGGGAAGAAGGACCAGCAGAAGGCTTAGAAGGAAGATTGATTGGGAAGGTGATGGAGAGAGGAAGGCCTTCTGGGTGGGAAAACAGCCCCCACAAAAATGTGGAGGTGGCACCAAGCATGGCTTGGGTGGAGGATGCCTGGCACGACGAGGGACTCCGGGTGGACGAGGTCGAGCTTTGGTGAAGGCTGGGATGGGGGAAGTGTCAGCTTATAACCCCAGCAGGCAGTCCCACCACCCTGTCACAGGGATGGGCTGGCGGTCATCTTTGCAGACTGTCCAAGGGGCTGTCTTGCCTCTGCCCCCCGCCATGGCTGTCAGCAACAGTGGCAGCTGCTCCCGCCCCCCATTCCCCTGCGGGAATCAGTCATCACTCGAAAGGTCAGCACCAATGCACCCCCCGCTCCAGGAGCTATTGATGTGGGATTGCAAATCCTCGGTGTGGGTCTGCTCCCCCTGTGGCGGCAGGGCCCTGATGCTTGTCACACTAATGGGCCTGCTCCAGCTCTCCAAGGCCCGGCCTGAGACCCAGCTGTGTCTGCCCGTCCCTACCCCTTGGGACACGGGTTATAGTCACGCTGGGGGCCTGCACACAGGGACAGTGACTGGGGTAATGGGCGTGTTCTTGAGAGCAGGCTGCAGCCACTCGGCCATCGGGCCAGGCCAGAGAAGCTGCTTCTTGGTTCTGTGGCACCTGGGACTGATGTTTCGGGATTGATCCCCAAACCGTGCCCGCCCCAACGCTATCCCATTCTCCCGGGTGCCAGAGGGGCATCCACGTAGCCTGGGCCGTCTGCCACACACAGACTGGGGCACTAAAGGACAGCGACTCAGCCCCCCTGCTGCCTGTCTGTTGCTTCTGCTCTGAGAGAGGAGTATTTAATGGATGCTGGCTGTCCTCTCCGTGGTCTGTTCATGTGCCTGCATGAAGTCTGCAAAGCAAGAAATGGTGTCTGCCTGCCGCATACGGACAGCTCCTTCCCTGAATGGTCTCCCAGGGTGCATCCCCAGGAAAGATCCCTTCAGACCCAGAACTGGGGAGGGAAGGTCAGCTTCTCTCATGTGCATAGTGGGCAGGGAGTGGGGTGGGGAGCGAGGAATCAAGGAAGGAATCGAGGCCAGAGCACCTTCAGAGTCGGATGCCAGGATGCCAGTGCAGGTGCTGGCGGCACGTGTGAGGGGCTGGGAGGGGAGGGGAAGCCAGTGTCCACAGGTGCTAACAGGAAAGACCATGGGCCACGGAATTAAGGGATTTTGTTAATCTTCAGCAAAGCCATTAACCCCTAGCCGCTAGGCAGACCTGCCTTCCCTGGAGATGGACGGAGTCTTCCTCACTTGGCCCATGGTCCCTTCTTCCCTTTCTCAGGGCCCATCTTACCCACACCCACGCCCGCTGCTGCCTGCTCTGCTCAGGCATGTGTGGCCATCTGGGAAGAGTAGCTGCCAATAACTGGTGCTGAGTGGGGTCTCGGGGGAGCTCGGATGCCTTGGCTTGGGGCCTGGGTCTGTCTCAACCTCAGCCTTGCTGTGTGACCTTAGGCAAGTCCTTTCCCCTCCTCTAGATCTTAGATTTGTCACTGTCGAATGTTGAGTGCTCGCCACCTCAGTAAGCTGTTGTGAGGGCTGAAGGAGACAATAGGTGTTTTGCTCTGAGGGTGAAAGTTTAATTCAATTGAACTCAGCAAATGTTGGCTGGGGGCTTCTCCATGTTACATGCCTCTGGGGTGCTGCAGGGTATATGGGGGAGCTAGAACCAGAGCCTGCTCCTCTCTGGAGCTCATTGCCTCCCAAGGGGGTAAGACACACACCCCTCCATGATCCGTGAAGAGGCCTAAGCACATGTGGGTTGTGGGAGCTGGGGTATTGGTGGAGGGGGACCATTCAGGCTCAGAGCAGAGCAGAGGCGAAGACTGGGAGTGGGAGCGGACAGCTGGTCACCCAGTGAGACTAGAGAATGCCCATGAGGAGGGGAGCAGCGAGCCAGGAGGCTGGAGGGAATGAGGCTGTGTATCTGGCTGACAGAGGGTGTTGTCCTGTCGGTGACAGGGACAAGGGGTCCAGGGGAAGGGCCTAGCCCTAGGCAAGGGGTCATTGTGGCTGCTTCTCACCAGATGGTTGTGAGGGGCTGAGTGGAGGCTTCGACAATGGCCAGCACTAGGGCAGGATCTGTGGGTAGACAAGAAGGCCCATGAGAGCTTGGGTACAGACTGGCTGTGGGCGGCTGAGCCAGGACGAGATGACGCTGGGCACAGGCACGTCCTCTCACCACTGCTGTGTTTCATCTGTCAAGAGCTCTGCCTAAGCTCTGAAGGAGGCCAGGCCAATAGGAGCAGCCTGTAGGGCAATGTCTCCCCTCAAATGTGCCAGGTGCAGGGTTGGAGTAAGTCCTAAGTCCCCCCTGTGCTGGGTCCAGCAGACTCATCAGAGCTCAGGTTTTGCCATCATTACCAGGTTCCAAGAGGGGTGAGCAGACTCGGAGGACCACCTGCCTCTCAACCATTCCCCTCCTTCCTCCCAGCCGACACCATGCATGTTGGGCCAGGTGGCCCCCTTCTCCGTACCTGCCTGCTTTAGCTACTGGCAAGGTGATGCCACATCCCTCCTCAGTTAATGGCTGAGAAATGCACGTGACCCAATTCTGGCCAATGAGAGGAGAGGGGTGGTCTGCCAGGGGCTGCAAAGGAGGTTTCAAGTTCCTCATGAAAGCCCTCTTCCTCTGGCCTTGGTCGTGTCTAGATGGGATGCTGGGCAAGTTTTGCGTGCACGAGTTGCTTGCCAGCTGAAGACAGCAATTCAGGGGTGTTGGAAAGATCCTGAGTCCTTGGAGATACTGCCGAGCTGACACATTGACCAATTCTGGCAGCATCCTCTATGGGGGACTCTTGCGTTGTGTGACAATAAATCTCCTTAGAATTTAAGTCCGTGTGAGTTGGGGTTCCTGCTACTTCTAGCCAAATGCAACAAGGGCAATGGCCAGGCTGGCCCCAGAGGGGGCATTTGGGACCAGGGGAGGGGCAGCTCTGAGAGGGATGGAACCCACTTATAGGAGACTGTTCTACATGGCATGGACCTGGCTCCCACTCGGAAAAGCCAGTGGGGAGTGAGGTCCGGCACACAGGACCCACACCCACGGACAGGTTCTCCCGTGGGGAATCGGGCCTGCATTGTACCTAGGCCGCTTTGAGACTTGCTTTTTGCCAAAACTCCCTCCCCCTGACTTGAGGCAGCAAACATTTACTGCATATCTTTAAAGTAACTTCCTAAAATCTATGCTAAACCTTCCAAGGAGGAGTGTAACCAGTTCAACCACTTTTCCCTTTACATTTGCAAATATCCCTCATTCTTGATGTAATTAGCAACATCCTCTCCTTTGTTTTCTGGAACCACATAAAGTGAACCTGTGCATAGTAAATGAGGACCATCCTCAATGTAATGTGCCCAGAATAGCAATAAAAGACTGTCCAGTTAAGGGTCGGGGTGCTCTCCTCTGAGAGAGTGGCCGTGCCGTCCCTTTTCCTCCATAGGACTCGGGAGTCCGTGTGAGTTTGTCCATTGCTGCCACAGCACACGGACCCCAGCCCGCGGGACCCGCATCACCCCCCCTTTCCACCTTGTAGCACAGAAGCTCGCCTCTCACTGCCGGCGCCTAGGCAAATCGGCGCCGGCTGCTGGCAAGCTCTCCCATGGCCCTGCTGCTATGGCATCGGGCAGCCTTCAATAAGTGTTCTGCCACGGCGGGACCTCTGGCCTTGAGTCCCACACGTGCAAGCGGCACGGGGGTGGGGGGGCAATTCTCTGTAGTGAGGGTACCTCCCCCACCAAGGCCAGTTAGGCAGCAAAGGCAGCCAGAGAAGGCTGGGGGTAGGGTGGGGCTCACTCATTAAAGCAACCAGTGCCTCTGGCCCCTTGGGACTGCCTGCTGATTGGTTTATTATTTTCTGGGCAAATGCAGGGCCATGTGTGAGATGACTCTGGGGAAATCAGGCCAAGGATTGGTTTGGGTTTGAAGCCTCTGTCCCCAGGGCCCCCCTTAGTTCCACCCCTCCCCACCACTATCACTCTTGTCCATGTCTGAGCCTTCTTCAAATGTCTTTGCCTTTAAATAAAGGTTGGGGCTCCGAAGGGATGCCTTATCCTCTATTTGCCACGTCAGGCATGAACGTCGGTGGGCAGACAACAGGAAGGACTTCCCCAGCACCCCTGCCTTCTTTAAGGCCCCGAGGAATTCTGGGACCATCATGTAGGACAAGCTCCTGCTGCAGTGAAGACCACGGGAAAAAGTGAATCTGGCCATTTGTCTGGACCCAGCTGTACCCTGCGTGCCCCTCCCTAACACACCCAGACGTGACTGAGGCCTACGGCCTTCTCTCCAACCCGACCTGCATCCCCACCCCTACAACTGTGCTCTCGTTCCCAATCTGCACCAAATCTCCCTACTAGAAACCCAAGTCCTGCCCTGGCTGGTGTGGGTCAGTGGATTGAGCGCTGGCCTGTGAACCAAAGGGCTGCCGGTTCGATTCGCAGTCAGGGCACATGCCTGGGCTGCAGGCCAGGCCCCCAGTAGCGGGTATGTGAGAGGCAACCACACACTGATGTTTCTCTGCCTCTCTTCTTCCCCCTCTCTCTAAAAATAAATAAAAGCTTAAAAAACCAAGCAAACTCGAGTCCTGTATCTGGATGCCCAGGCTTCATATCTCCCTCATCTCTAATTAAAACCCTTTTTAAAAAAATCGTGGTGAAATGTACACAACATAAAATGTATCCTTTTAACCCCTTCTAAGCACACAGTTCAGTGACGTGGAGGACATTCACAATGTTGTGTAACTCCCACTGCTATCTGTTTCCAGAACTGTTTCCACACCCCAGACAGAAACTCCGTACCATTAAACACTGAGTCCCCATTCTCCCTGCCGCCCCACCCCCAGCCCCTGGCAGCCATTGTCCGACTTTCTGTCTTTCTGAATTTGCCCACTCTAGGTACCACATGTAAGTGGAATCGCAGTATTTGTCTTTTTCTGTCTCTTCTCCTCTGATTTTTACAGCTCTGACAATCCCTCCTGGTTTGTTGTTAGATTACACGTTATCTTGTGCTGATGTTTCACCTTTTCACCAGACCGAGAGCTCGCTCCCTGTGGGCGCCTTCCCCGCAGCACAGACGGCCCAGCCCTGGGCACGCGGCAGGCAGCTACCCGACTGAGTGACTGACCGAATGAACGCGTGGGTGAGTTACCAGAGGTCCGAACCAGTGAGAGAAAGGAGGAGGGAAGGAGCCATACCTGAGGGCACCCGTTCTGGGTGACCTGAGGAACGTCGAAGTTGATCACGGATGGGATAGGGAAGGAGAGCGGGGTGATGGGCAGCCCCAGGGAGGCTGGGTCCTGATTCATCTGACTGACCCTGGGAAGGCAAGGGGACAGGGGTAAGGACAGGAGCGCTCCAGGTGTCCAAGCCTGGCAGCCAAGGGCCCCCGAGTGGACTCTGGACTGATGTGAGAGAGGAAGGTGCAGTGGCCTACCTAGGACAGATGAGGGACTGTGGTCCTTTTGAGCACTAGCTGGGCCTCGGGAAAGCTCGTCTTGGTTAGGGGATGGGCTGCAGCTCCCAGGTTCCCTTCCCCCTGCCTTACTGCAGCCTTGGCCACATCCGAATGCCTCGCTGCCCAGCTCTAAAATGGGCCTTGCATCCCCGCCTCACCTTTGGAAGACCTTGCCAGAACGACCCACCCCACGGGGGGAATCCTGGTTTAGGCTTGGGGAGCACAGAGGCTGCAGGAGTGGGATTCAGGGGTGTGTGTGCGTGTGTGCGCACGCACACCTGAGCTCTCTGAGCTCATAGGAGGGCTGGGAGTGAGCGCACTCATTATCTTCATTCCTCCAACCAGCAAGGAGGGCTCACAGGCCTTCAGAATTTGTGACAGAGGCAGGCAGCCCCAGGAGATGGTGCTGACGCAGAGGGCGTGTGTTCACGGTGGAGCTGCTCGCACTGTGTGATCTCCAGTGGCCGAACTGGCCTGAGTCCCCTCCTGAGGACTGTGAACACCCCAAACCCAAAAAGAGGTCTGGGGGAAAGGGAATGAGCCAGGGCTGGGGCCAGGGAGACTTTCAGGAGGGGAAGGGAGGGGACCCCGAGGCAGGGCTAAAGCTCATGAAATTCTGAGATGAGCCTTAGGCTGCGTCCTTTGGAGACAAGCACCAACTGGTGAACCACCTTGGCCCCGAACTCGAGTGAGAGGGGGGACTATGGTTATGGTGGGCATGAAATGAGGAGGTACATCTGGAAGGGCTGAGGACCCCCTTTCTTCCTATTACGCTGCTCCTACCAGCCTGCTCTCAGAAGGGGTCTGAGTTGCCCCCTTCCAGGGACTGTGGGCAGCTTCCTGGGACCTCAGTCCCAGTGGAGAGGCTTGAAGGGCCTCATGGGGAGGGCAGGCTTCTAGCCACCCCCACCTCCATCCTCTGTCCTCCCCACCCTCCTTGCTCACACCACTTGGGCCTTACTCACTTAAAGTCCCTGAAGTTGGGAACCACCCGGGCAATGACCACCATGGGGCTGGGGTTGTTGACTAGGGGCTCGTTGATTCCCCGAAGAAAGACCTGGGGAAGAGACGAGGCAGGTGAGCCCCAGGTGGCCCTCCCGCCTGCCATCTTTCTTTCCAACAATGGATTCATTCCTGCCTCCAGGCTTCTGCACCTGCTCCCGCCTGCTCCTGCCTCACCAGGGTCTTCTCTCTGCTCAAGGCTGCCCTGTGCCAGGCATTGCGTGGGCAGGGGCAGAAGACACGGACACTGTCCCACATACCTCCACTGCCGTCCCAAGCAGCTTCTGATCCTCCCCAGGCCCTCACCCCTCATCCACCTATGGGCTCCCATTATCCCCTCAATCCTCACCCAACTCCCCCGAGCTGAGATTCTGGTGGCTTCTTTTACTTCTCTGACCCCTCACTGACCCCCCTCTGCTTCTACTCCTGCCCCCAATCCATCGCCTTTCCCAGGCAGTTTGATACACAGTGGCAAAAACTACCTTCTTAAAAATAAATTGGATTATGTCATTCTCCTGCTGGAGACCCTGCAAAGACTGCGCCCCACCCCGCCCTTAGGCTGAATGTTGTCATTCTCACCATTCATTCAATTCTAACCGGAGCAGGTGCCAGGCCTGCACAAACTGGCCTGTCTGCCCCTTGGCCCAGGTCTCCTGCTAGTCCCCGTGCTCCTCTTTCTGCTCCAGTCTCTTTGGTGTCACCCGCTTACGCGCCTCACTTGGTTCTGCCTCAGGGTCTTTGCACGTGCTGATCCCTTTGCCTAGACTCCCCCCCCCCCCCCCCCCACTGACTCAGTGGCAACTCCTTCTGTTCCTTTGGAGATTAAACGTCACCGCTCTACTCTTACTGGAGTAGCCACCCCATTCCCTCAGCCCCTGGATGGCCTCGTCCGTAGCACTCATTGCAGCTTGTGTTTATTCTCATTGCTTTCCTATCTGTTTCCTAGGCTAGATAGAGCCCAGCCTCCCCAGGGGCAGGGACATACCTCGGTATCTGCCTCACTGACTTGCTGCACATCGGCTTCTAGCAAAAGCGCCTGGCCCAGAGTAGAAGCCGCACGTGCGTTTGTAGAATAAGTGAGTGCCATTGACGAAGGAGAAAGGGGGAGGAAGAAGCTGACTGTGTTTATGAGGGTGAGAGAGACAGAACCATAGAGATCTGGGAGGGGATGGAGGAGGAGACGGGCAGAGGCTGCAGGGAGGGGCTGGGTGGGGGTCCTTAATGCAGTTCTACGCCAGCTCTGCCACTCACTCTGTCTAGTTCACTAGGTCACCATGGCCAGTCCCTGCTCCAGTCTGGTCCCCAGTGTCCCATGTTGTACACTGAGGGGCTAGCCATGCTCTCCCTGGTCCTTCTAGCTCTGACCTTCAATGGGAGGAAGGGGTCTAGGAGTGGGGACTTATTCTGGACCCCTCTTCCTTTTCTCCTTCCCTCCCCCCCAGCACCCTCTCCTAAGCCCCTCGGCCAGGACCCATCACAGCTGGCTGCCAGCTAACTCCACACAGGTGTGAGCTTTATCAGGTTTCCAATAGTGCTTAGGGCCTTTCAGCTGTCACTGGAGACTGAGCCCCTTCACTGAATTCAAAGGATGAAATCTCTGATGATGGCATTTCCAAGTTTGGATGGGGGTGGGGTCTGGGCCTGAGGGGTTCCCCTGGAGTGCTGTGGGATTGTATTGCTCACAGGGACTTCAGCAGGTCTAAGGGCCAAGAGGGGGGCCTGAGGGGAACTAAGTCACCACTGTTCTGGGCTGAGTGGGCCGGTGTGAGTGAGACGGCTGCCCCGCCAGGCCTGCCCATGGCAGCCCCGTGAGTCACAGGAGCCATTTGCTCTCTGGTCTGCCCTTGGGAGGCTGTGGGGGAGTGAGGGGACATCTACGCTGGGGCAGGGGTGTGGGCAGGGTGACGGAGGGCAGAGGGGCCCCTATTCTACAGGGTGAGGGTGGGGCAGATCCACGGTGGGCCCCCCGCAGGCAAGCTATTCTGTGCGCAGCTACTGGCACGCTCAGGAGAGGACGTGAGAGAAGCGCGAGGAGGGGGTGGGTAGGAGCAGAGGGTGTCGGCAGGTCGGATACTCGCTGCCATCCACGGGGGGAGGGGGCAAAGGGGAAGCAGATGTGTGGGCCGTGTCCCCAGCTGTGGAAAGGGACTGAAAATGCTTCTTGCCCTGCCAGCTCACAGTGGGACGGAGGATCACAGCCCCCGTGTTGGTGCAGGGGTAGCCCGAAGCTTGGGCCCCCTGGCTCCACCCTGATCATGCTCAGGCCAAGGCTGGATTCGGACCTGTCACCCCTGGGCAGAGTGAAGGGTAAGGGGAAAGGGAGGGGGTTAGATCCCTGGACCACATCTTCCTGGACCATCATAGTCTCCCTGGGGCTGTGAAAAGCCTAGGGGTGCTGGTGGGGGTATGTGTGGAGGCAGGACCTGGCCATGGCCTCCTTATGGAAGAGGCTCCATAAATAGTTGTTGAATGGATGGATGAATGAATGAATGAATGAATACCTAATTAGACTGACCAAAGTTCTTCAGAAACAGGACTCGAGGAAATGTGGGGTGGCCCTAACACTTTTGCTGGGGGGATGAGGCTCTAGGTTAGGGGTCACTACTCCAGGGGGCAGGATAGGAGAGAACAATCAGGAGATGTGAGCAAAGGTGGGGGTTGCTTTTCCTGCTCTGATGAGATTCAGGCAGACGTCGGGCTTTGGGAGCCACGTCCTCCCTGCGCACTCCCTGATGGTGTTCGGGGAACAGAGCGAGGGCAGGCACGGCCAGGGCAGGGCTGCATGCCTGGAAAGCACTGGGAAGTGTTAGGCAACGTTACTCTCATCTCCATCTCCATTGGCCCTGCCATCCTAGCTTTTCACAAGCCACTTAGGCTATTTTTGAAAGGCCCAGTTGCTTTTCACTTCTTTATTTCTTCCCCAGATACCTCTGCCCCACACTGTCAGGCCAGCCAGAGGTAGCCAAGGGCCAGGCCTGGAGCCTGTCACAGCTTGGCCCCTTCCCCCCTGCCCTGCCCCACCCCAAGGGCCCAGTCCAGCACCTCCAGAGCTGTGTGGTCACAGCCGATGCAGCGGGGAAGGAAGCTGCCCTTCCGGACAACTGTTGCGTACACTTGTGTCTTGGCAGTGGCTTCATCAGCTTTCCCAGTCTCGGTGGGCTGGAGACCGGGCCAGGGAAGAAGACACACACAGAGGAGCGTGACTGAGGGGCAGACCTTGGCCATAAATCTAGCCCGCTGCAGACGAGCACTGGCATTGCTCCACTGGGGCGCCGAGCCAGTGATTAAAGGGTCCCCGTGAGCCCTTCCAAGGAGATCAATACGATGAATCTTCCCTTGTCTATTGGAATATTTCATCGCCCTCACAAGGACCACGGCCTGCTGGCTCTGTCTGTAAAGATGTGATAACAAGGCCTGGAAAGGGAGCCAGGAGGCCTGGGTGATGCTCCCAGAACTACAGCTGAAGTGCTGAGTCTGCCAGGTGAGTCTCTAACCTCTCTGGGCTTGGCTTCCCTGTCCCATCCTGAGGCCCTGAGTGTGGGGCTCTCCTCGGGGCTTAAGGAAGGTCCAGACCCCTGAGGTCATGGTTGAGGAATCGCTTGGAAAGGAGGTCAGGCCCTGACTAGGGTGGCTCAGTTGGTTGGGCATCGTCCAGCAAAGCAAAAGGTCGCCGGACTGATTCCCAGTCTGGGCACATGCCTGGGTTGTGGGTTTGATCCCAGCTGGGGCACGTGCAAGAGGCAACCAATCAATGTTTCTCTCCCTCTCTTTCTCCCTCCTTTCCCTTCTCCCTCCTAAAAAAAAAAAAAAAATCTTTAAAAATTAAAAGGAAAGAAGGAAGGAAGGAAGGAAGGAAGGAAGGAAGGAAGGAAGGAAGGAAGGAAGGAAGGAAGGGAAAGAAAGAAGGAAAGAAAGAGAAAGAAAGAACCAGGGCTTGGAAAAGGGAGAGGGGAGGGGAACTAGCCTGAGCTGAGCCCCTACTATGTGCTGAGCTCCTTGCTAGGTGCTTTATGCCCATGATTGCACTTGATCCTCCAAATGGCTACGCTAGAGGGTATGTTGTCTTAATTTTGTTGAGGAGGAATGGAGGCCTGGGGCTTAAGTGCTTCCTGTGGATATACAGCTTGCAAGCAGAAGCCCTGAGAGCGGAACCCAAACAATCCAACTTCACATTGCTCTTTACTCTAAACCACTGTGGGAGTCTGGGGTGCGCAGCAGAGGAGGGGGAAATGAAGCTTCTGCCCACCTCTGATCCAGTGCCTGGCACTCAGTAGGTACAACAAGTACTTGAACAATGAGGGAGTAAATTCTCCTTTCCACCCATTAGCCCTGGGAAGAGGGGGTGGGCAGGGGAGCTCGCCCGGGAGGTTCAGATCACAAGATGAGGGGCCTGAGGCCCACTATATGGGTGACTTCCAGGGAACACATTATCTCACACATACCCCGACTCTCTTGGGGCCTCCTGCCAAGGTAGCATGTGGAAGCAGCACAGAGAGAACTGGTCTGGGAGACAGCGTGACCTGGGTTCACCCCGATTCTGGGACTCACATGCTCTGTGACTCAGGATGAGAGGATTCCTCTCTCCTCGGTCCAGTCCTATGTACGCAAAATACAACTCGTCTCGAGGACTAGAGATGGTGTGCAGAGCGTCTGGCCCAGGATCTGGACCACAGCAGGTGCTTCGTAAATACTGTATTGCTTTGATGTTTAGATACATACCCACTCTTTCAACATGCATGAGATCAGAATGCACCTTCAGCTGGTGTATTCATTTAATGCGGCAGCTCTTTTATGCCAGTCGGGCTGTTTTATGAAGATGAATTGGAGAACTACACATTTTTACGGATATCACTCCTGTCTGCCTGCCAGGAGCTGTGTTTCCTGAGCCCCACATGGTCGAGACTTGTCACACTGCAGGGTACGCACGGGTGCTCTGAGCGGGGGGGCGGGGGGCGGAGGGGTCGCTAGGGGCTCTCTCCCTACCCGTCCCAGGTCCACGTGGGCCAGAGCTCAGGGCTCTGACTCACCTCCACCAGTTCAAAATGGTAGGGGTGGAAGACACGCAGGTACTTGATGGGGATTTGGTAGGACGAGAGCTCCTCCTGTGTGTTGTTGTCCACCACCTTGAGGACCACGTCTGGAGAGAGGAAAAGTGGGCACAGGATCAGGCTCAGCTGACCACCATCCCTCCCACTGAGGCGGGAGGCATTGCTGAGAATGGGGGAGCAGGAGCCACACTGAGGAGTCCACACTCATGCACACGTGTGGAAGACACACAGGCACGCTTCACAAGTGCTGTCTGAGCCCCTGCATAGGACAAGGCTCTATGATAAGTGCTGGCAGAACCCAAAGATGCCATTCTCTCCTGTGGCTGAGAAACCCCGGCCCAGGAGGGACACGTGCAGAGCTGAGCCCAGCCTGCCTTGGCAGCAGACACACACGTGCGGGAGCAGAGACACATAAGCGAGCAGGAATAGCGCCCCTTCCCAGGAATGAGGCTCCGCCCTTGGTCACGAACACTGTCACCCACTCCTCAGCCAGGGGTTATCTCTCACATTTGCACATGGGGGAAAGAGACCTGCTCAAGAAATCTTCAGTACGAATACCGATGAAAGTCTACTCCAAGTAAATGAAGCCTAAACACTAAGAATGAGGTGCCACCCAGAAAACTCCCTCCAAAGAAACTGCCCTTTGCCATAAAATGCATGAAATTTGGGATGAACTCTGAGGAGAGCACCAATGACCTGGAAGTAATCACGGCACACTATTTTGTGAACACCTACTGTGCGCTAGACGTGTGGACAGGAGCTCCTGAGCCGTTACCCCAGCAAGTCCCTCCACCCCCCCTTTACGTAGGAACCACCACCTCTGTTTTTAAAGTGTGGACACTGGGCCTCATGGAGGTTATGGAACTTGACCCGCAGCACACAGTCGTAAACGGCTGATGGGAGGGGCTGGGTATGGCGACTCCTGAGGTGTTTTCCTACTCCGGAAGTCTGATTTGGAGAGGAAGAGGAGATGGGGAGGGAGGGAAGGAGGAGGGTGGAGGGGGAGAGCCGAGGATTGGGGGAGGTGGAAGAGGGAAGGAGATAGGAGGAGGTCTAGAGAAGAATGAGGCAGAGGACCAAGGTGGACAGCTCTTGGGAAGCCCCTTGCCTTCTGCCCCTCTTTCTGAGATGACATTTCAGGACCAGAGACAGCTGCCCACTCTGTGGGCTAGGCCTTGTGGGAGCCCAGCACTGTTGGGCCACTTGGAGCTGGGTTCGTCATTTGGAGGAGGGGGTGGGAATGAAAGCTGGGGGTTTTGCTGATTACTCTTGCTTTCTTTCTTCTCCCCACCGCTACCCTGGACACAGGGAAAGACACTTGCCAAGTTCCCTCAAAGCTGGCCGCGCTCAGGGGGGAAATGGGCCCCAAAGGGATGTGAGGATGCCTGGAAGAAAGTAGAGTAAGGCAAGGGGGTTGAAGTCAGCAGAGCTGGGTTCTAGTACCAACACACACACTGCTCTGTGACATTTAGCCAGTCACTTACTGTCTCTGAGCTTCTTGTTCCTGCTCTACAAAATGTTAAAACTTCACAAAAGAAAAACCCTGTCCCTCTCCTAATCGTGTTATAGGGAGGGGAATGTTTTTCAAGCCATAAAATTCTAAGCAAATGCTCCTCGTAGTTGTTACGATTTCCCTCCTCATGAACCATCTGTAGCACTGCATACGTTCACCGAGCCCTAAGCCTACTGAAAAGACTCAGCTGGGGGATTCCAGGGTTTCCAGCCAAAGCTGCGGCAGTAGCTGTGGAGGCTGCAGCTCTTCATGGCCACCACACATGGGCCCTGAGTCCCCAAATCCAGCTGGCCGAACAAGGGGTGAGCACCCCGCCTTTCTCCCCCTTGCTCGGTCTCTGTGTGGGCAGCCAGCAGGTGAGCTGCGATGGGGGAAATGGGGTGTCATCACTCCCCTGTTACATCCCTCCCTGTTCTCGTCTGCACGCTGCGAGCACGCTTCTTCTCTGGGCGCTGAGCCCCTCAGCAGCGCACTGTCCTTTGTGTGGCCAATAAACTAAGCCGTTTCTGCAGCCAGCCTTGGCCCTGACACAGAATCTGCAACTCCCCTCTGCGTTTCATTAACACATCACTGAGTTACCTCCTGGCCTTCCCCCACCTCTTGGACGTCTCCCCCACCCCTTCTGCAGATGTCACCACAGCAACCATTTCCAGGGAGCATCCAGCTACTTCAGTGTGCAGAGAGGCATCTGCCAACATTCCCTGCCTGCCCAGGAGGGCCCCCACCTCCTGTCCTTCCTACAGTGAGTGTGGCTTCCCTCTCTGCCGCGCAGGTAGGCCCAGGGCTGCCCATCACATCCTTTCTTGTGTAGCCCCAGATGTGCACAGTCCAGGGCAGGATCCCAGTCCACGTTCACTCTCCACAACCCCGAACTTCCCATCAGCCACAGATCATGCATACACCAACCCCACTACACACATGCATGCCTACAGGCACAGCTACAAGCACCTTTTCACACACACACACACAATGTTCACACTTACACATGAACGAGCACGCAGACATTCACAAGACATGCACACGGGTGCATGAATTCCCAGGTCAGCCTTTCCCTCCTCCACGTTTTCTCGTATCATCCCACCAGCCCCACCTGCTCCTTTACGGTGGAAAAAAAAAATCCTCTGGCTTGACCCAGAACTAGCCTCTTTCCCTTTTATAGATGTCCCTGTTCAGTCTTTTCCTCTCTGCCTTTCCCTGTCCTTAGCAGCTGGCTTTCTGCTCTTTGTGAGGTTTGGTGAGGTTTCAAGGGGAGAAGAAAAACCTGCCCTGTGAGAGAGGGATCACCTACAAGATGGGAGAAGACCAGAGACAAGCTGGCACCTGTGGGTCTGTGCTGAGGGCCCAATGCCAGCGCCCGTGGCAATCCCGGCGTCAGCCAGCCCTGCTCCTGGGAGCCCAGCCGAGCTCTTGCCTGCTCTGAGCCCAGTGAGGGAACAAGTGCACACGTGTGTGTACGCTGGTGCCCCGGCCTTTGTTGAGCTGTGGGGACTGGAAAAGCTTCTGGGGGTGGGGAGTGACGGTCACTAGGCAGTTTCTATGAGAGTAGACCCCGCCCCAGGAGCACAGGAACACTACTGTTGGCAGTGGGCAGTGCCCGTGAGGACGAGGCAGCGTGGGAAGCCGTTCCAGGGAAAGAGCTAGGATGCTGCAACGGCAGTGAGAGCGTGCACTGCCGAGTCCTCCATCCTCCACCGACTGATTCCTTGAGCTTGAACCCGTCTCCTAAGTTCCCTGAACCTCAGCGTTCCCATCTAAGCAGTGGGAGCAACACCACTCCCGCTGGGGGTGACCCCTCTGAGCGACCCTGGCGATGCGCCAGGAGGCTGTAACATGCCGCTTCAGTGGGAAACGCAGTGATAACCACCATGAAAATAATAACAATGGCCATAAAGAAGACAAGCTTTCATTGTCTGGAAAATTCATTTATGTAGGACAACTCATTTTTCCAGCCGGCTGGGTAAATGAGGCATGACAGGATTATGATTTTTTCTTTAAAGTGCTTTTAACTGAGCGCAAGGAGGTGTTCAGGTGGCTTCCAGCTGAGTTCAGAGGGAGGCTACTCCTGCCCTCTCCGCACACGCCAGGCCCACCCAGCCCCCTGCCTCACCTTCTCGCCCTGCGTCCTCAGCTTGGACCTCCACTTGCACTGTTTCCCCCCAGAGGGGGGTTGTGGTAGGCTCCGAGGTCACAGATGTGACTGCCTTGGAGTTCTGGTCCTTTGCTTCCTTAGATGTGGTTTTCCTATGGAGGGGAGGGGAGGGGAGGGGCAGGCTGAGTTAGAGGAAGGGTGTCCTGCCTGCTCTGCACCCCTCCCCACTCCACGGTCCATAAATCAGAGCAAAGAGTGGACAGGGCAGGAAGAGCTCCTCCCTGGGCAGACCGTCTGCTCATGTCACCCCGGGCCCAGGGGACGCCAGGTCTCTCTCTCCCGCCGCTCTGCCTGCTCGGGTGAGCACGCCGTCACAAGTGCTGGCCACTTCTGAAGCCTTCACACGCACTCAGGCACCAGAGCCCGGTGGGGTGGAAGCTGGGGAGACGCCTTCCCTGTCTGACTTCCTGCTCCCGCCAGGGCAGGCTCCCCAGCAGGCGCCTGTGTACGCAGACTCCCTGTCCTTGTGCTGACCCTCTTCTCCAGGTCCTGCTCTGCGGGAGGAAGCCTCTGGGCAGGGTGGCTGTGCCGTACTGTCTGGCGGGCCTCGCCTTCGCCCTTCCCTTCCCTAAGCTTCTGGCCCAGCTTCCCCAGCTCCGGAACACCGTCAAGGAAGCATACACACGCTGCTGCCTCCTGCAGCACCCACAGCGGGGGCACCTGGAGCTGGCCCCCGGCGGGGGGCGGTGAGGGGGCTCTGGCCCTCAAGCACTCGCAGGTGCTGCAGTGCCGGGCTGCCCAAAGTGAGGCGGGAGCTGGGGCCCCTGCATCCCAGTGCGCCCCGCAGGCCAGAGCCCTCAAAGAGCTCGGTGAGAGACTTAACTCCTGTCCTGTGAGGAGGTTTCTGTGTCGGGCTACGCGCGGTCCAGCAACCGCAGGTAAGGGGTCCTTTGGAGAGCCTGCAGCAGCGGGAGCCTCACCACACACTCGGGTGCACAAATAGCACACCAGGGTGGGAAGCGGAGATGGTGTTCTCACCATCCCCCTCCCAGAAGTCCCCAGAGGAAGAGTGGGCCATGGGAGTCAGCCCAGAAGCTTAGAGCCAATCCGCCCCCTGTGTTAGCAGCACCAGCCTGTGGCCCTTCCCAGCCCAGCTTGTTCCTCTCCTCCGTGAAGCCCTCTGGACCGCCTGGCCATCACTGCTCCCTCAGTCCTCTGGACTTGAGTGACACAGCTGCCTGGCTTCTTGTTCCCTGCTTGTCACAGCTCTACGCCTGTCGATAACCAAGCCTGCGGGAGACCCGTCTCTGAGCTCATGGGTCTGCTGAGAGACCCCCTTCTGCCCTGACCGATTTAGACCATCTGGCTTCCGAATCCCAGCTCTGTCCCTTACTAGCTGTGTGACGTCGGGCAAGGAGGTAACCTTGCTGTGTCTTACTGCATCCTGTGAAGTGGGGGTGATAGATGCAGGGTTGTTGTGGGCACGAAGTGCAGTAATATGTGTAGGGTGCCGGCCACATTGTTCAATACCATAAAGTGTTTGTAATAATAATAGTAATAACAATAATTTTAATTGTCCCAGGCCTGGTGTCTTCCCACTGTGACCCCACCTCGGGATCTATGAGTGGGGATCTTTGGCTGCTGTGACCGAGTGTGAAGTCCTAGAAAGGGCACAGGCTTTGAAGGCCTGCAGAGCTGGGTGTTGAGCCCAGAGTTCCCCCTCAGCCAGGTCACACCCCTCTCCCAGCTGCAGTGGCCCCCTCTTCAAGTAGCACTGCCCTCCTGGGGTGCTTGTAAGGGCTGGGAAGAAAGAGAGCAAAGCTCCTGCTCACAGAGACCCAGTACAAGGCATCTCCTCATTTGTGGTAGTAAAATACCTGGGTGTTTCTCAAAGGGACCTGACCGAGGGCCACATAGAGGACAGAAAGGGGAGTGTTGAAGCAGGGCTGAGGGGAGAGGGGATGGGGCTCCCAGAGATCTGGAGCCCACCTCAGACTCAGGGCCCAGCCTGCCGTGGGGGCTGCCAGGCTTGAGAGGAGAAGGCATCACAGCTGGGGGGCCTGCTCCATCCTCAGGTCCCTCCCGCTGGCTCTATGTCCTCTGCTGACTTGGAGGGTACCGTTCACGGCCCTCCTTCTGCCACTCTGTGCCCTGGTTCTCTCTCCTGACAACCGCCCCTGAAATCAGAGGCCAGAGAGCTCTCAGCAGCCTCTCACTTGCCTGCTGTGCCTCCCCCACAGGGCGCTCCCCTCCACTCTTCCAGGGAAGCACTAAGGGAGGGGGTGTTCCAGGAAGGTGTGTGAGGAGAAAGCCAGTCCTTCTATGCCCCAGACGTCAAACCCGCTCCTGCACCATGCAGGTTTTTGTACCCCCTGGGGGCTTCCCGGGGGTGGGGGGGTGGGGGTGGGGGGGTGGGGGGTAGTTCCAGAACTGAGAGTGAGGGAGGGACCTGTCACCAGCAGTGCAGTGACACAATTCCGGCTGGAACTCACGACCAGCTTGTCAGCCTGTCTCCCATCCTCCTGATATCTTCGGCCTCTTGTCCGCCCCCCTTCTGTGCACAAGCTCCTGGATGTCTGGCAAGAGGAGTGCCAGGTGGATAGAGGAAGGACCATGGGCAAGGCCAAGGGAGCCTACCCAGTGCTGACTTCATTCAGGCACAGAAAGAGTTAAGCAAGCATCTCCCCTCCCTTCCCTCAGACACACACCAGAGAGGTGGGTCAGGGCGAGGTGAGTGGGGGGTGAAAGAACTCCAGACAGAGCTGCACCCCCACAAGGAGGGAGCTTCTAGCAGGTGGAGGGAGCCTGTCAGGGTGAGGGCTTTTCCTGGCGTAGCCGACTCCTTCGGGCCTTGATGCTATTCTAGAACCAGAAGAGCTAGAGGGCCTCTGATTTCACATGGAATTGGAGAAGGGACCAGCTTCTGTCCTGCCCGCAGCCTCTATTCTGTGCCCACAGCTGGGCACATGGGAGGCTGAGTTCTAGGACCCTAAGTCCACTGTGGGACCTCGGGTGCCCCACTGCAGTCTCAGAGCCTAGGGTCCTCTCCAGGACCTGCCTCCACACAGCCCCCTGCCTGCAAGACTGATACCCATGCCACCCCCCGCCCATCTCTAGAGCCTGGCCTGGGTCTAGCAGGGCCTTGGGGAGCTGCTGTCCGCCTGCTCTCCTGGGACAAGCTCCTGAACCACCCCCACCCTCCGCCGTCCTCTGACTGCTGTCCAGGGCACACTGCAGGGGTGGAGCCTGCGGGCCACAGTCCCTGCACGCAAGCACACACACACACACTTTCCCTGATCTCCAATCCCACCCCCATCTACCAGCCCTCAAGCCACCTCCAAGGTCTCTAAGGCCACCTACACCTGCACAGCCTGTCTTCTTGGGCTTCCACACTCCTCAAAGCCTCAGAGACGAACAACCGTCCAGGTCTGGCCTTCGCCCAGGCAGGGCTTTGGAAGCCCAGGGTACAGGCCACGTGGCTTGTCCTGACTGCCAATCCCAGGCAGCCCCCAGAATTTCTGATCAGGGGACAGGAGAGGGCCCCAATTCAGGTCTGTGTGGGCTGCTGGGGTCCTGGCTGGGCAGACCCTTGAATCTTGAAAGGCCAGAGGGGTGCTGCTCCTGGAAGCTCCTAGGGAAGGAGACGGTTGGGCAGACTGAGAGGGAGGTGTGCCAGGCAGAGCTGTTGCGTGGATAATGGTGGAATGAAAGGCCCTGTGACCTTTGACCAGAGAGCCCTGTTGCTCGCTCACCAGGGAAACCCGGAGGTACGAAAACATTCAGATTGTTCCGGGCCAGATGCCAGGTGTGTCGCGATTGGGCCTCATTCTCTTCTGACAAGGCAGGACAGTTCCCCTGTACTTGTACCCTCCGCGCTGGCCTCTGAGTCAGGAAGGCCAGCGCCCCCCGCTCCCCATCCTCCAGAAGGCCAAGAGGCAGCGAGACTCCCAAGCCTCAGGCCTACCTCTGTCCCTGAAGTGCACAGACTAACACCAACCGCTGCTCCCCAACCCCGCCTTCTGCAACAGGGACAGGATGGGAGAGTTGGCCCTAGCAGCAGCGGTCGCCTAAGCAGGATGAGCAAAGGCTGGATTCTCGAGTTTCTGACCCTCCCTGAGCTGGACCTGGGAGGGGAGGTTTCCTGGAGGAGGCAGGGGGTGGATACAGAGAGAGGAGGGGGCATGAGCTGCTCCTGGACAGGTCTGGGGAGGGGCTGGCTGGCTGACCCAGGTCTGTGGGTTGGGAGCATGGGGGGAAGTAGTCAGAGAGGAGAGCAAAGCTTGTAGTCCTCTCTGACCTCGTTCTCTCTCCCACCCCCTTCTTTCCAAGCCCATGTGCAGTGTTCTCTGCTGGTGGCCAAGCTCCCAGGGGATTGCTGGGCAAGACGACATGGCCAGGGGCTCCTCAATGAGGAGCCGAGGTGGGGGCAGGGAATGTCTGGTCTCCCACTTCACCAGACAACAGCCCATCAACAGCAGCCCCACTCCACGCCTGCTCCTCGCCCCAGCCCCCAATGCAGGTGGTCCTTGCTCTTGGGTTTTAAGCTCTCGGGAGGCTGCCCCTTAAGACAGGAGCAGGGCTGTTATTCTCAGCAAAGTGGTTGGCTCTCAGAGTGGGTTTCATTTATTAATTGGACTCCACTGAACCATCACTGATTGCTGATGGTACCCCACAACTACAGATGGGCCTCCATTGAAAGACAGCTGACTCTGGAGCAAGAGGCCACTCCCCATGCACAGGGGCGGGGCAGGGAGTGGGGATGGCTCTGCGGGTCAGACGTGGTACATCCCAAGAACCTCTGGGATGAGCACTCTGGCAAAAGGGAACGTCCTTCTGTAAAACAAGAACGCCGCTCCACACATCCCCACCCCCGCTTTATCCGAACTAGCCTCGCTGTCCTTAAAGGAGCCCCTCGTGGGCAACAGGCACCCCTCTCCACGGCAGCTCCTGGAGGCACAGGCAGGGGTGTCCTTTCTACGTGGCCCAGGGCAGACCACAGACCACACAAGGCTGTAGGCGCTGCAGAGTGAGACTCAAGCCCTACCTGTGGGAACTGTCACACCCTCTTTCCTCTCCTGGGGGAGCTTCCTTGTTCAGAGAAACCTTTTTTTCTCTGTTGAGGCAAGAGATGGTACAGGGTCAGAAAGGGCCCGTGACTGTGCCATCTGCCAGCCGGCCTTTGGAGTGTCCAGCAGTGGTCTGCCCTGTGGCTTTGCTGGGTGAGGGGCCCTGGGAGCCACCTTCTTAGGCAGAGGGGGAAGGGTCAGCTGTGATTCAGTCCCATGCCCCTCAGGGATGGAATGACCGTCCCCCTGGCAAGGTATAGGCCCGGGTGAGACAGTTCTGGAACACCCTGCCATGAGCTGGGATCCTTCTCCGTGAGTCACTCTGAACATCCCCCCTTCCGAGGACCCCCTTATCATGAGTGCAGCCCCAGAGCAGGAGGAGAGGGGCAGACATAGAGGTGAACTCCTGACCTCACAAGAATCACCCGAGTCACTCTGATTCCGGTTCTTTGCCTAAGGCACACGGTGTTCACGTTCTGACATCTGGGGCATCTCAGACGTGGAGCCCTGCTTCCTGCCCGCTCCCCCAAAGACCAGCCTCCCTGAGGGCTCCTGCTACCCAAGTGTCGGGACCTCAAGTCTGCTAGGCACTTTCTGTCTTGGGAGATTGTGGGCAAAGGATGGGTGAGTTGATTTATCTACCCCTCCAAAGGAGGCAGTTTGCTCGCTACCCCTCCAAAGCTAAACTGTGAGCTCCTTGAGGACAGGGACCTGCCCTGACACCACTAGAACTGTTCCCAGCTCCCAGCCTGGCACAGTGGGACCTATTAGGTGCGTGTAAATAAAGGAAGCGACCCTTGGAAAATCCTGTGGCGACAGAGGCAGCCCCTTTCTCTCTGGCTCTGCTAGGCCAGCCTGGCGCCGACTGCGGGACCCTGCTCCACACAGCGCAGTTCCTCTTCACTGCCCTGGGAGCAGCTCCTGGGCTGGAAGGAGGGCGCAGATCCCCCCAAAGAAAAGAAGGGGGTGCCTCTCGGACATATACAGAGGCCATGGAGCTACGGGGAAGTCACCGGCCCCGGGGAGAAGAGGGCGTGCAGCGAGGCTCAGTGGGTTACGGGTTCAGGAGGAGGGGATGATGAGGCAAGGTCCTGAGATCCCGAGCAGAGGCACCTGGTCTGCATGTAACAACGGGCCGCGTTCACACAGCAATCTGGATTTCTGGTTTCCCTTGGACATCTGAGACAGCTGCCCGCATTCCTCCAAGGCGGAAGCCCGTGGTGGTGAGTCCAGCTGCTCCTCCAAATGACCCTGCCGCCCCCACTGTCTGTTGCAGCACACACCGGGCTGACTGCAGCGTTTACACCACTGGCTGGAGCCCCGGAGGCGCTGACTGCCATCCCTGCTGCCATTCCTTCTGACAGAAGCTCATGGTGAGTGTAGGGCCGCAGATGACAGAAAGCAGGACGAGTGGACTGGAACCCAAGCCTCAGCTTCCTGCCCAGTGGCCTCCCTCACCCTTTGATAGATGCTGGACCATGTAGCATCTGACCCTGAAGTCCATGGGGGCCAGGCAAAGGCAGAGGGGAGACAGACGAAGGCTGGCTGGCTGGAGGATCAAGCCACCTGGCCACTCCTGGCCCCCTGGGAGGCAGGAGGAACCCTGCCAGCAGCAACGAAACAAGCAGGCGGCCTGGGCAGAATGCCACGAGGCACCAGGAAGGCCCCCGCTGGCCCGCCTCACTGCCTGGCATCTCCCCCTCAGCCATTACTTCCCTTCGTAAGCACTGCCCTGTTGGATGGCTGCTCCAGGATCCCAGTGCCCCTTGGGGGCAGCTCATGCCTTTTGGATCTGAATAACTGTTTCAGGCATATGAAGCCATCAGGGGCCTGCGCATTGGTGACAAGGGAACATCTGGAAAGAATTCTTGTGGCTTCCATCTGGCTGGGGGTCGCAGACCAACCCTCCTTTAACCACGGATGCCAGCTGCGTTTCTAGCTCTGGGATACAGGGGTGTTCTCACTGAACAGAAGTTCTGAAGCTCTGAGCCTGGAGGGACCGACCTCATGGGAGGGTCAGGCTGCACTGTAAGCTAGGCAACCTGTAGGGCGAGTGAGGCCCGGATTCCTAGGTCCCAGGGCCATTCTCCTTTACCTTTCCCAACAGCCATCCTGTGTAGAGAGGGAAAGGGCTTTGGCCTCTGCCAGACCCAGTGGCCGGTGGCTAGGTGAGCATGGTCATTTTCATGTGCTCCACCCCCACTGGTCAGCCATATAACCTCAAACAAGTCCCTCCATTGCCACGGGCACTCCTTGGTTATCACATGGCGCCAAGGCAGCCTGCCTCCCGGCCACAGTGTTGGAGCCAGAGCGTGGAGGACCAGGCTCCGAGCAAGTGCAGCGTCGGGCTCCAGCAGCAGTGGGCCGCTTGATTCCTGTGCTGGCCGTCATTGTCAATGTCACGTTGACTGCTACTGGTTTCCCCCCGAGCTCAACCCTCTGGCTGCTGAGATAAGCCCACAGGTCACCTGTGAGCCGTGCCAGGCCTCCACCCACTACACCCAAGTCCCTACCCTCTGAGGCCCTTCGGCCAAGGCCCCTAGCCAGACAGAGGAAGGAATGGGCAGCCCGGGTCCTAGGAGGGGTCCTCAGACTGGTCACTGGATCTTGTTTGGATGCCTGGTTTTGGGCCCTGATGCCAACAGTCCCCCTTCAGGAGGCCAACTGGTGCGTGAGGATGAAGGCAGAGATGAGGTGGAAGGAACTATTGATCTTGGAATCCTGGGTCCTGGCTGGGGTATGGACTAGTTCTGTGACTTTGGACAAGTCACAGAAATGCTCTGAGCCTTAGTAACATCATCTATAAAATGGGGATAATATTTCACATGGCTCACAGGACTGAGCAATAATTAAATTACTCAAAAGACGCGCTGAATACATTGGCCAGGTACATGGCAGGCACTGGATAAACATAACCCATTTTAACCTTCCTCTCTTACCAGGACCTCAGACAATGGTTCTGCTTTCAATACCTTATTCAGTCAGTCGCCAGGGTCAGGGCCCAGTCTGGGGCCAGGCTCAGGGCTCTCAGGCTCACGCAGGAAGAGCAAAGACCCTCTGAGTGTGACTCACTGGCCATGACCTGTGTGCTGCCCTTCCCGCCCAGGCCCAGGCCAGGCCTGCCCACGTGCACAGAGGGAGCAGCCCTCCCCTCTCAGTGTTGGCTCTGTCCCTGCTCATTAGCTCTGGGCAGCAGGCTCCAACTGGCAGCTCAGCCACCCAGCCTTTGGCCAATGGTCAGAACCCCACAGGCTGTCTCTGGCTGGCTCCTTCCCCGCACCCTGCCCACTGGGGCACCCCACCTGTCAGGCCCATTGCCTTCCCAGTCCCTGCTGTGCTCTGACTGACAGGCATCTCTGTGCCAGGCTTGGGGGCAGGTGCTGGGGAGACTGCAGACCTGACCACTGGCCCAGCAGGTCTGAGTGTAGAATGTCTTGGGTGGCATAGATGGGACTCCTACTGCCTCTAAAGAACTGAGACTGTTTCCCAGGCCAGAGCATGAACCAGCTTGCCAGCCTGGAGCAGCCCGGAAGCCAAAACTCACATGCTGACCGTGGGAAGATTGAACTCAGAGAGGGTCGGGGACTGGTCTGAGATCACACGGGGAGGCAGGTGGTGGGCCAGACTCTGGGTTTTCTGGACCCCATTCTGGCTTCTCTCCACTGCCCCGAGGCTTTCTCTGGTAGGTCCCGCTGGCCCCTGCGTGTACCACGAAGGGTCCCCTCACTCCTGTGTCACGCTTTACCTGCCAGCACCTCCCCCGAGTGGCTCCATTGTCTCTACAGCCCTCTGAGGCACATTCCCAGGTGAGGTGTTCAGGCATTGAAAGGTGAAAGAACTCTCCCCAAATCACAGATCAAGTTAGAAGTGGAGCCAGATTCATTCATTCGTGTGTCCATTCATTCAATATTTGTTGACAGTTTCATCTGTTTCAGGCACTGTGTTTAACAGTACGGATGAGGCCCTGGCTGGTGTAGCTCAGTGGATTGAGTGCTGGCCTGCGAACCAAAGGGCGGCAGGTTTGATTCCGAGTCAGGGCACGTGCCTGGGTTGTAGGCCTAGAGGCAACCACACATCAATGTTTCTCTCCCTTTCTTTCTCCCTCCTTCCCCCTCTCTACAAATAAATAAACAAATAAAATCTTAAAAAAAAATAGTAGGGATGAGATGGGGAGCAAAACAGACCTGGTGGTTGCCTGTGGAACCACTGGGGCGCAGCGGAGGGAGACACTGAGGAAGAGTAAGCCGATAATCCCATAAAAGCACACAAAACTTGCGGACCTGCAACTGTGACACCGGGGAAGTGCAAAGTGCCAGGGAAGCACGTAATGAGGGTCGGGGGTTGGATTAAGCCTGGTCTGGGAGGTTTGGGAGGGCTTCCTTGAGGAGGTGATGAACGAGCTGAGATCTGATGAAGCGAGGGAAAGGAGTAACGTTCTAGGAGAGGCGGCGTGCAAAGGCCTGGGATGGGAGGAACCAGGTGTTTTTAGAGAACAGTGAGATGGCAGGTGTGATTGAGGCAAAGAGAGGGAGGTGGGGGTTCATGCTGAGGAGCCAGCAAAGACCCACCCATACTGGACCTGCATCCTCTTTATTCTGGGAACAATGCGAAGCCATTGGAGGGTTCAAAGAATGGGTTTCTTCGGTAGCGTCGTACCACGGAATCCAATAGTAACCGGCCTTTGAAGTGGGTTTGACGAAGGGCAAGATCAGAAATACCAAGAGCAGAAAAAGAAAGCAGTAGCCTGAGGTAGTGGAGCTGGCAGAGAGAAGCAGCCAAGTTCAAGTTAGGAGAGAAATCAACAGGCTTGGGGATGGAGCTGATGGGGGTGAGGGAGTGATTCCTGATGGCAGAGTGGTGTGATCACGTGGGTAGTATAGAGAAAGAAGAGAAACCTGGGGCAGGTCAACATTTAATGCTGGGTGGAAGAGACAGCAGGTGCACAGACAGGACAATATGAGATCCTGGACCAGGAAAAGAAAGAACTTCAGGCAGAGTGAGTGTCCATGAGGGGCTATTGCCACTGAGATCACGAAAGGCGAGGTGGCGGCTGGATGTAGGGCCAGGCATCAAGGTCACTGTGGCTTTAGAAAAAGCTGTTCGGGTGGAGAAGTGGGGTCAGACCAGAAGCAGGTCAGCGGCTCTGACCGAAAGAAGCAGAACCACAAGATGAACCAAAGGGACCTGTTGGCTTGGGACCGTCACCACTGGAGGAGGATGCACCTTATTGCTAGATTGGCTCAAGGCTGGAGCCTGCGCAGTGCTGAAGCAGCCACACCCCAAACTAGGGAGGGCCCGGTCTTTGGACCTGAGCCTGCTCCAGCTCCCCTTAATGGGCTGAATGAGTGAATAGCTCTGGCCCTTGTGCTTCAATCCCAACTCCGCCCCCCACCAGCATGGGCCTGCCTGCTGGGGAGGGCTGATGGGCAGACACTCAGGCATCCCCAGCGTCCCCCCTCCGGTCTAAGATGAGGCCACGTGGGACGGCCATGGCAGAGCGTAAGAAGCTAAGCCAGGAGCCCAAGCCGAGAGCAGGAAAAAACACAAGCAACAGAAAGAGGAGGAAAAATATTTTTGGAAGAACGTGAAATTACATAATTGAATATATATTATTTAATATACAGTTTAATATATAAAGTATATGTATACTTGAAGCATCCAAATATTCATCGCGAGAAAAGTAAACCCTTCAGCGGGCCGAACAATGATTACTGCATGCCTAGTTAACGCGCATTTGGAATCAGACCTGTGGGGACATCACGTTCTTTTTAGGGCTTAGGGATTCCCTCTGGGGCTCCTGCCTGGGCCTGGGGGCTGGGGGGTTCGCACTGAAAGCTCTTTTCAGGTCCCACCAGCTGGGCCTTCCTTCTCAGAAGCCTCGCCCCCACCCCGCCCCTGCTTTATTTGCATCTCATTAGCACCGTGGGCTGGTAGTCGCTCAGCCGCCGGGAGGCCGGGAACGCAGCTCCCCGCCCCCTCCCCGGTGGAGGTGGGTGTGGAGACGCGCTACCCCGCCCCCACACCCTACACCCCGGCTCCCCCCCGCTTGGCTCCTTAGGAATGTTCCCATGGCAACCGGGTGATGGCGCAGGTCGCGACGCCTGCCGAGGAGCAGCAGCGCGGCCACCCAGTTCCCCGCCCGCCGCCAGGCTGAATTGGTGATAGGCAGGGCCTCAATCTCCCGAGATGATGGGCGATAATTGGTTTATGGAAATAGCTGAGCGGGGAAGGCGAGCTCCTTGCCAAGCCCGCTCTCTGCCACCTGGACTTCCTCACCGCAGGAAGGGAGCTGGGGGAGGGGACGAAACGGGAGGGGCCCGGGAGCTGGACGGTGGAAATGGAGCTTTTGAGACAAGTGTTTCACCTGTTGGTCGCCAGCGCAGCGACTACCCTCCTTCCTCTCTGTGGGGGTGCGGTAGTTGTTGTTATAGTAACCTGGTGTTCGCTTCCGTTGCTCCGTGGTCAAGCCTGTGCCCAGGCCTGTGTTGGGTGCGTTGTTAGGGAAATGGAGACGAGACCTGAGGACTGTTGTGGGGGGGAACCCCAGTTTGGGGGACAAAGGAGCAATACATAACTTTATTTATATACGGTGCCTCTGGCAGTGTTGACATTGCTGTGGGGCTCCAGGGGAGAGAGAGCTCAACTCGGGTGGCTACTTGGAGGAAGAGGCATCATGAACAAGGCTTTGAAGGGGGGATTTCAGCAGGTGTTGGGGAGAGGGCTGCAGCAGGCACTCCCCAGAAGAAAATGTAGGGAAAAGCCAGCAGGCAGGTACTGAATGATGCTGTTGATGGTGAAGGAGGGGAGGTATAGGGAGGTAGGGGGAGGCCCTGGTGGCTCCCAGTGTCTTGGGAGGGAGCACCGCACAGTGCTTTATAATCGAGACTGAGCAGATGACGGGCATCCATATGGGAGGCTAGCCGGAGACTCTGTGGCCTTTTGATGCCCTCTGAGAGCAGTGAGGTCCCTGAGACGGGCCGCAAACTCGGCATGGCGGGCCTTGCTCAGATACTAGGCTGTGAGAAGTGTGTACCCTGACTGCAGCTAGCTGGAGGGGGCGTGTGGGGGTGCATTAAAGGATAAGAACTAGGGAAGTCCCCATGATAGAAATGACTAGGGTGCAGGGGGAGCCAAGGAGGAGGAGGATGGTGGTTAGTATCTTACCCGAGGATTGGGCATGGTGGGATGGGGCACCAGAGTCTGGGAGAGGCAGGCCCCAAGTCTTCTTCCTTTGACCACCCGCCACCCCAAATGAGCCTAGCCCAGGCCTCTGCATCCAGGGGCCCTGCCCCCTGAGGTCAGGTTGTGGCCAAGTCCTGCCCGGAAAGCCGTGGGATCAAGGAGTGGCCCTTCCTTCCTTCCTTCCCTAGCCCCAGTGAGCAGCGTCTGCGCAGCAGGAAGATGCCAGGCCTCACATTTGCAGGGCCCCCAGCCCCTGTGTGATGTGCACTTGACTTTCCCTTTGGGTATCACAGTCCCAACCTCAAACCTTTGGGTGCTCCTCTTCCAAATGCCCAGACCTTGGTTTCTGATCCAGGAAACAGCAGTCCCCCCCCTCCCCCCAGTAGCTACTTACACTACCACGTAGGGCCACGGCTCAGAGCCATCCTTGCAGGCAGGGAGGTTGGTGGCCCCATGGAGAGTGACTGTGATGATCTCCTTATTGGAGGGAGACAGGTGGCTGATGACAGATTCCACAGTCTGGGTGGTGTTTGGGGGGTCCTCTGGGCCCTCGGCGACCTGTGGAGGGAGCCAGGGCTGAGTGGCTCTTCTGGTACGGTCACCTCCTCTTACTGCCTCCCTGTGATTCTAGTCCTTTTTTAGCTCCTCTCCAAGTGGCTGTTTCCCCTCTGTCATTCCACCACCCAGTCTGTCCTAAAGGGCACTTAATTGTCCTTGACCTAATTTTCTCCCTACCCCTGTCCCACAACCCATCTCTCCCAGTTTCCTTCTTGCCTCTCCCCCAGTCCTGGATCGGTCACTTCCTGCAGAATGAGATGGGCCACTTTGCCTTTCAAGTCCAGTCCTGCCTCTAAGCCCTTACTTTTGCAGGTACTCCTTGCCTGTAATTTCCAAATCGCTCCTGCTTGTGAGGTCCTAGCAATTGTTCTCCTTCTGTTTCTCCTGTAACCTCACCCCAGTTCACCTCAGGCGCCTGTTTACAGCACTTTCCAGTTTACAAAACTTACCCATGGAGTTAATGCATTAACGGAGCTGAATGAATGTCTGTCCCACATACCTCATCCCTCTTCAACCCCGAGAAGGACAGAGGTGCCTGCCTACACATGGCCTCCTAGGCTGCTTGCCCCAAGCAGGCTCTCGTGCAGGGGCTCAGCAGCTCAATAGTTTGTGGATTCATGGCCCAAAGGAGCATGGTGATGAGAGCTGCTGAGAGGAGGCAGAAGCTGTGGCCTGGAGCAGTCGGGGAAGGCAGCTGGGAAGAGGAAGCCTCAAAGGGCTGGGAGAATATGCATGGGTGAAGCAGGGAAGACAAACTGGGAGCAGAACACTGGAGCTAAGACAGCGGAGTGGGAAGGGGAGGGAGCATCCGGAGGCCCAGTGCAGGCTCAGAGTGCTTCTGGAGGCTTCAGGGAGTCAGGGCCTGGCAGGGTGTTTTTGGTGAGTTAAACACTGCAGTGTGGACGTGGGACTGCTGTGACTTGCAGTATCTTGGTCTTCCCTCTGCGCTGAACCACTGCCTTTCTCCCAGTGCCTGGAATTGGCATTGACACAGTCGACCCCACCCTTTTTGTCCCTCCTGGTGAGTAATTGGCACCACGGATGTCAGGGGCTGCAGAGGGGCCCTCTGGGACCTGGAGAGGAACTGCAGACCTCTTCCGGCTGGAGACGGAGCCCTGAGGGGCCACTGGGAGCTGTCCCTGTTATTGGGAACGCTCAGCGTGTCAAAGCCAGCATTTCCGGGCACCTGGTAAGGGTGGGGGAGTCCTCAGGACTGTGGAGACCATTGAGAATGATGACCTATTTATTACACAGAGGGGAGACCGAGCAGGGCCCCGGCAGGGAGGACGCCCTGGCTCTGCCCTGATACGTGTCAGGAGAGCCGGGTTTAAACCCCAGTCATGCTCTGGCAGTCATTTTTCAACCGGGCAGTGAGGGCTCGGACCAGCCTGCCTGGACCCCGCCCTGCTTCCTACCTGATGGCCCAGGTTCCCCACATACTGCCAGTTCCCACCTTGGCCCCGGGGGCCCTAGGCACAGTGGCTGCTGGCTCCCGGCAGCCTCCAGGCAGAGGGAAAGGGAAGGGCTGTCCTTTCATTCAGTTCTCATAGCGGTGGTGTGGGGTGGCCACAGATCCCAGCCCCATGCGACACCAGTCCATCAGCAGGTCCTGCCGGCCCTATCTTCAAACCATGTCTAGAATCTCACCCCTTCTGTCTCCGCTTCAAGCACTCGGGTCCAAGATGCTGGAATTCTGCACTTGGCTCTTAATTGCTTTCTTGCTTCCCTCTGGCTCTCTTCTGCCCTGTCCACCTCACAGAACAGCCAGAATAAACCTTTACAAATTTCAAGCAGACCTCATCACTCCTCTGCTCAAATCCTGCCATAGCTCCTCATTTCACTCGAAGCCTCTCAGTGCTGTAAGGACCTGGGCGCTCTGGCCCAGGAACTGACCTCACCTCATCCCCCGGCCCCTTGCCCACTTGCTCAAGCCATACTAGCCTCCTAGTGGCTTCTCACAGCTGGTTCCCTGGCTGTCCTGTCTGCCTGGCCTGCCCGTCCCTACATGACCATTTCTGTGCCTTGGTCCCTCACTTCCTACAGGAACGACTCATCAGAAAGGCCTTCCTGGTACGAGCTGGTGTCTTTGCCTTACAGGATGACTAATTAGGAGGTGAGAATCCCATCCTTAGCCCTACAAGGAGACCCCTCCCCTTGACTGCCCCCACCCCTACCTCAGGACCCAGCAGGCCCTGTCACCATCTGCAAAGGTGTTGAGTTATCCCTCCTCCTCTCCCCTATTCCTCTGCCAGGCCAGGGTGGAGGAGGGGGCGGGAGGTCGGCAGAAGGAACGCCTGCCTGGTGGAAGGGGGAGGGGAGGAAACAGCCACAGAGCCACCTTCTCCCTTTACAGTCAGAGAGGCTGCCTTTCTCAGGTTCCACCCTCACTGTTACTACACACACACACACACACACACACACACACACACACACATCCTGCTTACTCCCCAGCAGGTTTGCTCTCCTGGTTTGGTGGTGTAGGAGCAAGATTAGCGGCCTGGGGGTCCAGAGACCGAGGTTTTAGCCCAGCTCTGCCCCCAACTTTCTGTACGACCTTAATTTTCCCTTCTGCTCAGTGGGTATATCTGGAATGGTTTGTAATGCAGTCTTCCCAGTAATTAGCCTAAGGTTCCTGAAATGAGGTCAGGAGAGGCAACCAACATCCCTCTCACCCCCAGATTCCCAGGTGCACCTTCAATGGCGGCTCTAGCCCAGTCGTGGCTGTGAGGGCACAGAGCCTATGGCAAACACCCTGTGGCCCCAGAAGCGAGGGCCCAGCTGAATGGCAGCTGCCTGAGAGCTCTCACTGACTGCCTGGCAGCCCCAGAGCCCAACCGGGCATTTTGCAGACCAGACCATGAGTTGTGCCCCTCTCTGTCCTCTGCATCCTCGGCCTCCTCTGTGCCTCCCCATGTGGGACGGCGGGGAAATACAGCTTGCAGGGGTTTGGGAGGAGACTGCTTTGCGTCACTTCTGGGCTTGAGAGCAGCTGCCAGGCTGGTGCCTTCTGGCGAGATGGCAGGCACATGCCCTCTGGGCAGTTGGGCCCAGGGCCAGGGAGGCCTGGGGCTGAGTGGGAGGCCACAAGGGGGTTGGGGGGCTCAGTGGGCCAAACTTTCTGCCTCCCCTGCATCAGGACCAACGAGCGTCCCACCCCCACCCTCCTGGGCCTGCATTGGAGAGATTATCAGGGAGTAGAAAACGCACGTGCTGAGTTACAGGTGGGGCAACAAGTAAACTGTAGGTGATGGTGAGCCCCCTTCAGTCTCGGGTGCCTCAGACGCATCTGTGGGAGTGAGATGAACCCTGGGGAGACAGTTCACTTTCCTGAATATACTTCCTGCAGCTGGCCGCAGAGCTAGGTACTTACCCCCCAACACTGCTGGGGGGTAGACATTGGTGGGCCGGGCGGTGGGCTGCATTTGCAGGTTGGGGTTTGGTCAGCATGCAGAGCAGCCCTCTCAGCTCCTCCACCAGGGCCTGGCACACAGCAGGCTCAGAAGTTGCTCATTCCAATGCCTTACGCTCAGACATTGGCCTTACCCTCAATAAGCCAGGATTAATGTCCCGAGGGACCTGGGCTGCCTATTTTGGAATATGTGTGCTGGGGGGAGGGGTATGGGTGGGAGTAGGAAGACTGGACCAGCAGTGAAGGAGTTAATGGCCCATCCATTCAGTTTCCAGGGCAGGGACTTACATTGGTCCCAGTAGGGAGTAGATGGAAGGAGACTCCCCCACCCTTCCAGACCCTGTTCCCTGCCACCCCTCTGTCCCAGCAATCTGGGAGGCCAGGAAGCCTGGTTCTACCTCCAGAAGGACCTGCATCTGAAAGCCAGGGACCATGGGAGGGAGCAAGGGCTGGGAGGCACGGGGTCTGGCTGCCTCTGATCAGCGATCTGGGCAGTTATCAGACTGCAGGGGTCTCCATGTCCCCAGCTGTATCACAAGGGCTTTGAGTTAAAAATGGCCCCTCGTGTTCCGTCTGGCTTTTCAGCCTCTGAACTTGCCTGGGAGTCCTGGTGGCCATAAGTGCTCTTTCCTAGCCTCCCAGCCGAGGGAGTAGTGCGCACAGAGGGAAGTGGGGCCGCCGGCCTGCCTGCCCTGGCAGCTGCCCCTGCTCTGCTCTCACCGGCATTCTTTGGATGTGACCAGCTCCCCTGGGCCACCGTGTAGAGACACATCCTCAGGCTCATAAGCCAGGTAGCCAGTACTCTTGGTACGAGCAAGGACTTGTGTTTTGAGCACGAGAGGCTTTTCAAAGGATGACAGAAAGGTCAGAAATAGAGAGAAAGATTGATAGATGTGATAACTAAAAACGTTATACAAACCTCTACAATGGTCCAAAATTCACCACAATACAAAGAAAAGGCAAACAGCAGAAAACATTTGGGATTTAGATAACTGTACGAATATCCCTAATACACAAAGAGCTCTGAAATCCGTAAGCATTGCCACAGAAAAGAGGCACGCCCCTTGGATACACTATACGCACAGTAGGAACACCCTCCTAGGGGTTCTGTTTCCCAAAGCTGTGAACCGGATAAGCCCGCTCCTCCTCAGGGCACTGTTCCTCCCACACACCTCTAGCTCCAGTGGCCAGGTGGCAATTAGCTTCAGGAACCAGTTGGCAGCTTAAGGCCCTTAGGTCAGGCCAGCCTGGTACCTGACCCAAGTGGGTGACTTACCAGGAGGAGGCTTAAAGGGGGAAAGGGGAGGCAAAGAGAGGAGCCAGCTGTGGGCACAGGACACCCAGAACCACAGACCCCAAATTCAAGGGTAAGAGAGTATAAAGCACATTGGGCCATGGACCCGCCTAGCTATTTGGTTTATTTGATCTAAGAGTGTAACTGCAAAGAGGGTGTTCCCAAGTATCTGTGCGGCATCCCTGTCAGTAAGTGGCACAGTCAGGGGCATGGCCTGAGCTTTGCCAGTTAGCAGAAGGTGGCGGAGCCCTGACATGGAACTGTTTGCGTTTCATTTGCACCGGGATTCTAGGTTAGGCAGGGTTGTGCTGCTGGCTTGCAGCTATTTATTAAACCCCTACTATGTGTCAGGCACTACTTTGAGTACTGGGGATACAGCAGTGATGGAAACGGATACCAATCCCTCCTTTCCAGGTATTGGAGCCCCTGTGACCTGGGGCTGGGGCTGGGTGAGGGTGGGAGGGTGTGGGATGGTGGAGTGTGGGCACTGCCAGGCTAGCAGCCTGGGAAACCCCTGGGAGATCTTGGAGGGTGAGGGAGATGGTGAGCCATCTCCTTGGGCTCTCCGAGCCTCTGTGATCCCAGCACCAAGAAGGCAGAGACTCCTTTCCTGGCTGCGGAGAGTGAGACACCTAGTTCAACTACCTCTCTCTCCGGGTCACGGGGAGGCAGGGAGAAATCACCAGGTGAGGGCAGTCGGGCTCTACAACACCTGTGAGCATGCACCCTGTCGGATCCCATGTGGCCCTAGAGTACACAGGACACCTGACCTGGAGGAGTCACAGAAGTCACCTCTGTCCCCATTTCACAGCTGTGAAAACTGGGGCAGAGAAGAAACGCTTCTGCCCTGATGTAGGAACAAGCACACAGGGCTCGGAGGGAGAGAGGGGTTCATGTGGTGTATGTCCCGCGTCCCCAGGCCTCACCTTTTCTTGTGTCCAGCCCATCCTTTTGGGGGCAGCAGTGTTTGGCCTTGTTTAACAATCTCAGGGACCAGGACCTGGTGAGGTGGGGGATAAGGTATCAGTCCTGCCCAGACAGAGGGCCTGGGTTCCAGTCTTTGGGGGCAGTGAGCAGACTGGAGTGTCGGTGTGGTCTCGGGGGTGCCGTCCTCCGGCTCTGGGACCTGGATAGGGGAAAGGGGAGAGCTGGGCAGGGGTTGGGGTGGGTTGAATGGGGGCAGGGGTGTGGAGCTTTCTCAGACAGACATACTGTGATTGGAGATGCCGTGGGGAATCTGGGCCATGGCCAGCCAGGTGTCAACGGCTGGCGCTCCCTCCTGGCACCCCCAGGAAGGTAAAGCCAGGGGTGGTCCTCTCTGCTCAGACCTGGAAAAGCAGTGAGCTTTCCCATCCAGCTGGGTCACCTGGGCAACAGCATATGATGTCATAGGCAAGGCAGAAGTCACACAGCCACCTGCCCAGGTGCAGTGGGGAAATCAGGAGCCCTGCTCGCTATCTCTGGAGCAGCGTCCTGCCTGCTCTCTGCATTCAGTCCTCACCCTTCCTGGCCTGGACCCCAAGCGACCCATTAATCAAGCCTCACCAGCACCCGGTGTGGCCAGCCCCCTGCCGGGATCTCTGCGGGAGAGGAGGAGACGCTGCCCCCAAAGAAGTTGCACCTTGGTTGGTAACACAGCCATTTTTCTTAAGGAATCTGCAGCCATTCTCCTCCTTTGGGTATCTATCGCCTTTCAATTGCTGAATAATAAAAAAACACAAAGTCCAAGAGAATGGTTTCTGCTTGGCGTGTGGGCGGGAAGGCGGGGGAGAGAACTGGGGATACGTAGGTCTGTTGTGGTAACGCCTCTTAGACTGGGTGGTCAGTTAATGGGCATTCATTGTATTATCGAAAAGAAACTACAACTCACGGAAGAGAACCACGTGTGGGCCAACAGTACTTCTAGGGTGTGCACCAAGGCTTATGCTTAATCCAGTTATGAGTTCCACAGGAAATTATTACAAGGATAACCCTTTTTATCTCTGGCACTTACTACAAGCCAGGTCTGGCTTTAAGTGCTTCATGGGTGGTGAGATGGCAGGATGAGGCTGACTGGCCCTCGGCCTGCAAGGGCCTGTCCCGTGGGCGGAGAGTCTGAGGTGGACCTCCAAGGATGATCTGGAATCTTGGAGTAGCAAAGATGAGGTTTGGGGTGCTGAGTGGGGTTGAGAGGTGTCTGGAAGACCCCTGTGGCCTGCCTCATTCTTCTGCCAGCTGTTTTAGATCCCACGTTCAGGGTTCTTCCCATCTTCTTTGGTTTGGGAAGCAAGAGCGGGCCCACCTGGCAGCTGGAGGCAGGAAGCCTCCAGCTTCTCTTTCTACCTGGCTACTACAGAGAGAGAGGCAGGGGGGAAGCGGTTCTGCCCAGTTTAGACAGAAAGGCTGAGGCCTCACCTTTGTTAGAACAGAAGGACCTGCCAAAGTTATCCAGACATTTGGGGGTGGAAGCTGGGAGGCCCATTCCATTTTCTTCCCTTTCAGGGAAGAAGAGGTGCCTGCCCGTGGCTCCTGGGCCACACTGTCACAATCCTTCCTGTACAGAGAGGGTCTCAGTGGACCCTTCCTCATTCTCCCTAGAGTGCCCCTTCCTCTCCGTTGTGACGGCTGTAGCAGCAGGTTGGGGGTTGGGGGACCGGGGCCATCCCAGTTCCTGCAGGTTTGGGGCCAACGCAGCAGGGTTGGGGGAGGCCAGCAGGGTGCTTGGGGGCCACCTTGAAGGAGGTACTGACTCGGCTATGCCAGTGCCCCTGCCACTCACCTCCTTAAGCTCTGTGCCCTAGCCAACTGGCCTGCCCCGCCACTCCTCCTAGCACCTAAGTAGCCTTCTAGGGCAGGGGTGTCAAACTCACTTTCACGGGGGGCCACATCAGCCTCGCGGTTGCCTTCAAAGGTAATTTCAACTCCTTAACAGTTAAGGAGTAGTTACATTTATACAGTCCTAAAATTATTTGTAGGGCCTCCCTGGGCTCTCACTCAGCTGCCCTACCTAGCATTTGAGCTGTCTGCCGTGGCTGTCCCCAGCCCACTGGCCTTCCTGCCTGGGAAGAAGATAAAGCAAGGGGCTGGTCCCAGGCTGTCTGGCTCCAGAGCGCTCAGCCAGCAAGCCCTGCACACTCAGCAGTCACTAGAAGGAGGGCCTTTCTACCACCTCACTTGTTGTCTGCCCAGCTCCCCGGACCATGGACCCCTACCTCGGACACTCACTCCTGTGCCCCACTAACCTTCCCCCAGAACTGCTTCCTCTGCAGCAGTGAGAGGGCTGGTGGCCTGGGGGCTGAGTGTGGCTCTCCTACTTAAGAATGCTGTGAACCCCAGCTACTCTACCTGCCTCCCAACTACGCTACCTTCCTCCTTCTTTCCCAGGAGGGGAGCTCTGCCTCCCCCAACCAAGAGAAATGAGTCTGCTCCCAAATGTCCAGGAGAAATAGCTGCTCTCCTGCCCAGGGACCAGCCCCAGGCTTTGATGACTCGGGGAGATTCTGGTTTTGAGGGGAAGCAGGTAAGGATTGGGTTACAACCTGTTCCCCCAACCCTCTCCTTCAGGGGAAAGCACTTGTAGCCGCTTCACTTGGTGGGCCCAGGGGTTGAAACACAGCCCTTAGACAGCCCTCAGCTGGGGGCAGGGCAGCCAGCTGCCTGGATCTGAGGCTGGCTCGTGGGAGAGGAGGGCCCTGAGCAGGAGCAGGAGTGCTCCCAGCCCCCCCACCCGAGGTCGGAACCCCATTGATGAAAACCTGTTTCCTTCAACACTGATTGTTGGGTCACATGTTGAGGCACCACGTGGCTGAGCCCCCGTTTGCATGGCTACACTTTGGCCTAACTATCCCTGCAGCAAGACCCAGGGAAGTGTGTCTCCACCCGGCCTGCCATGCCCCCGGGTCCTGTCCCACTCCCCGTGACGATGGTAACTCCCCATTCTCCAGCCCGCCCCCACTCTTCCACATACGTCCCCACCACTTCCTCTCCATTTCTTCTGGGCAGCTGAATTGGGCTTCTGGGACAGGGAAGGGATGAACAAGGTAGGAAACTGCGTGTGCTTTTGTAGCGATTGGCAGCTCACAGGTGTGTGATCTTGGCTGCAAACACCCTCTCTGAGCTTTGGTTCCCTGAGATGGCAGGGAAATCAGCACGGCCCTGAGGACTGAACGAGCGAAGGCAGGTAAAGTGCTCAGCACTGACCTTCAGTTAAGCGCTCCGAAAATGCTTGATTTTTCCTGCTAAGCAACCTTGGACTTGGCAGGTTCTCCCCAGCAGAAATGGGCCAGGAAAGCAAACAACGCAGGCAGAGGGTCTGACTAGTGATTTTCAACCCTCTCATGTCATGGCATACATATGAAACTAATCACTCAAATTCTGCGGCACATCAAAAAATATACGTTTTGCCAATCTGACCAAAGAATAGGTATAATTTAGAGGTCCGAAGCATGCTGGCCACTCACTTACCTCCTGCTGTATGTACGGCCTGGCTCCTAACAAGCCACGGACTGGACCGGTCCGTGGCCTGGGGGATGGGGACCCCTGCCTTAGAGGGTGTCTCTGTGCTTCCGATGCCATTTCCCCTCAGCCTCTTGCGTGCTCCCCACTGGGGAGCAACCCAAGCATGTGCCCTGGCTGGGAATCCAACCAGTGACCCTTTGGTTCTCAGGCCGGCGCTCAATCCACTGAGTCACACAAGCCAGGGCAAATGACCAAATTTGGATGCCACCTTCTTCCTGCCTGGCCCCTGACTGACATACCTGCTGTATGAGCCCTCCCCGTGGGCCTGAGCTCTCCTGGTAGGCCACCGTTGTCACTGCTGCCAGCACCTTCACGCCCCACTGTGTGTCAGGCACTGCACCCAGAGATTAATTGAAGTCTCATTTAATCCTCACATTCCTGCTCCCCAGGAGTTACTGTTGTTTCTCCCTGAAGATGAAGAAATAGACATCCTGAGCAATGAAAGTAAACCTTTGAAACAATAGAGCTGGGATTTGGGTCCAGGTCTGCTGGCCCCAAAGACATCACAACCGCCAAAGCATACTACTTTTTCTTTAATTCCGGGGGAAGGGATCACATCTCTCCTTCTTCACCTCTGAAGCTGGGGCAACATGGAAACGGTCAAGCGCATGGATGCAAAGCCCTGGCCTTTTGAATGAGGCCAGGTGGCGGTGCACAGACACAAGCGTGAACGGAGAGGGAAGGTGCACCCCAGAGGTGCGCCTGGCACCTCCAGGGCGAGGCTCCTGCAAGCCAGGGCGGAGCCCGGGTGTGTAGAGGAGGCCATTCTGTTCCACCCAGATTGGCGGCAAGTTGTGCCCTGGCCGGGTAGCTCCGTGGTTCGGAGCCTTGTCTCACACTAAGGTTTCAGATTTAATCCCTGGTCAGGGCACCTGTAAGAAGCAGCCAGTGAAACAAAAAACTGATGTCTCTCTCTCTCTCTCTCTCCCCCTTCTTCTCTCTCTAAAATCAATTTAAAAAATGGGTGGCAAGTTGTTTAGTGGGGTCAAAGCACCCTGGGGCAGTGACTGGGACCGTTAATGGGAGCTTGCTTCCAGTTCCTCCAAGCCCCTCGGATGCAGGCTGCCTGCAGGCTGAGCGGGCCAAGGTGAGGTCCTAGAGGTGCTGGGCGGCTGCCGCTCTGACCTGTCTTTGGTCCCGTACTGTGCAGAGGTGGTCTGACCAGCTTCTGGGCTATATGCCTGTGTCTCTGCGTTTTGTGGTTTGGACTTGGTAGTCCTGATCCTGTCCCTGAAACCTGGCTCTTGTGGGTCCCTGGGAATGGCCGGTCTGGCCCAGTACCGCCACTCTGGGTAGCAGACAGGCATGAGTCCTTGCAGTCCGCCAGGTCCAGCTTTAGTCCTGGCTCTGTCGTGCCTCTCAGAGAGCACCCTTGACCCCTTGGGACTCAATTCCTCATCTGCAAAGCAGCGACAGTAATCCCACCTGCTGGGGACATGAGGCTCAGGTGAGAAAACAGGTACCTGGCATGTGGCAGGCAGCACCGAAATGAGCTTCCCACCTTTATGCCAGTTTATGCCAGTCTGGAGCCCCAATGGCCCAGCTTTGCAGCAGGAGGCTTGGGGTGACTGTGAATGGGCACACTGTTTTCCTTGTTGGCTGACAGCACACCCACTTATTTGCTCTGCAGGCACAGTAGGTGGTCACCATGGTGAAGGAGTGCTCTCAGCATCCAGTAACTAGAGTGCTTGTTTGTGGTGGGCAGCTCAGGTCCCACCGTCATGTCGTGAATCACTTTGCCAAAGATGCAACGTGGCTCTTGGGTGCTCATCTTTTGCAAAATCCATAACATTAACAGGGGTCTGAGTAAAGGTAAAGCAATGAAAGCCACCTGCCCATGCCTCCTTGGGGGGTGGGGGTGGAAGCAGCGCCCTGCCAAGGTGGAGTCGGGGGCTCCACTCAGGGCAGAAAGGCCTGGGAGGACAATAGGCTCAACCAGTTGCCTCACCTCTATGCTTCCAACCCACAAAGCTGGCCCAGGCCCTCCTTTCTTCAATAAATGCTTCACTAGGGCCCCACTGCTCCCAGGAGACTCCTGCAGGCCTCATGGTCTGCTCACCCAGTCCCTCCAGCCTTTTTGCAGTCAATCCCTGCCTCACACCCACCCTTCAGCCACACCCTACACCTGTGGTCTCCTGGATGGCTCTGGTCTCTCTAGCCTCTGGCCTTCGCATATGCTGTTCCATCTGTCTGGACTGTCCTTCTCCCTCTGCCAGCTGGAATAATCCACGGTGCTTCCTCAAGACACAAATGGAGCAACTGGCAAATCTTCCCTGAAACTTTCCCTCCTGCCCGCACCCCTCCCAGGGGCATCGGGTCCACAGCCCCTGGGCTGCTCCCTGCCCTAGCTCATGACCAATCGTTGACTTTCCTGGGAGAGAAAAGTGTGTCTGTCTCCTTCAGGCAGGGCTGCTGCCTGGCGCAGTCAGTGCCAGGCGGGTGCTCACGGGGTGGGGGAGGTGTGGCACTTGCGTCAGATGCCTTGCTCCTTGCTAATCTGCAGATGCCTCACTTCAGCCTGGGACAGTGATGCCTGCTTCCCGAATAGCCTTCCCTCCTCCAGAGTCCAAGCCATCAGGGGCCCTCTCCCCACTTCTAGGGCACCTCATGATAGAAGGTAACAATTAACAAACACCTGTTATGTGCCAGGTACTATTGTATAATTTTACATATGTTAACTCAGTCTTCACAACCACATATGAGGTAGGTACTGCTGTAGTCCCCATTTTACAGATGGGAAGAAAGAGGCAGAACCAGGAGCAGAAGAGCCAAACTTTGGACCCATGCCATGAGGCTGCTTTGTGATCTCAGTCCTCTCCTTCCTGAGGTCTCTCAAGCAGAGTTTGGGGGTCAGCGAGACAGCCCAGAGCACCCCATTCCCCAGACAGGACCTCAGGCTTGGCTCTGGGGCTGGGAGCAGCCAGCGGGGCCTGGGGGCTCCAGTTACAGGAAACTGCCCTCAGGCCTGGGTCCCTGATGGCCTACCTCAGGTCGCTTGCTCAGCCAGACCCCTTGCCCGCCCCATACTGCCGCCTTCGTCTCTACCAGAAAGCAGAGCCTCTAGCCCTAATCTCATCTGAGGCCATGAAATCACATTTGCAGCGTATTAATGCAGCACTGAGCTGGCCTGAGCCTGCCCGTCTCCTGGAGGAGAGGAGCCTGGAAAGCAATCTCCTGGGGAGGCATCTCCCAGAACACCCGCTGACAAAAAGCAATTATGCTTTAAGAGGAAGATTAAAATAATATCCACCTCTCCCCCCACGCCCACCCTGAGGACTGCAGCTCTGCTGGACCCCCACTGCCTCCCAACTGTGATTCAAGGGCTGGGCTTCCTGCTGGGGTGAGGGTTGGGGCAGGCTCAGGCCTGTCTCTCCCAGGTGTGCCCCTGTGGCCTGACCCCTCACCTGTCCCCATACTCACCACTCAGTGCCACCCTCTCATGAGCCTCTGGGCCTTTGCCGAAGCTGTTACCTCTGCCTAGAATGCAGGCTTCCAAACCTTGTCTACGTGGAAAGCTGCTATCCACCCGGCGTAATCATCATAGCTAATGTTTTGTGGGTGTTGGTGTGGTCTTTGAATTTACTACACACTCAAATTCTACGATTCTGTCACAGGGGTGCTGTCACCATTGCCATTAAACAGAGGAAGAAAGGAGGCACAGGGAGGTTAAGTCCCATAGCCGGAAGGTGGCAGGGCACGGGGCAGGCCCAAACAGCCACCCCTCCGACACCCAATGACCGCAGCGGTATCGCTGTGCTGTCTGTCTCCCTGAGAGCTCTGAGAGGCCAGGCCTGGTAGAGTCTGGGCTGAACAAACACTTCTTGTGTGGAAGAATGGACACTCCCCCTGCATGAATGGTATGGATGCGGGTGCGTGTTCCACTCCCACCTCCCCAGCTGAATCCGTGGTGCCTTCCGGGGTGGCTATATTCTGGGAGTCTTTGGAATGCCCTCTCCTCCAGGAAGGGCTCCTGGACTACAGTCAGGCTAGCATATTATTTATCCCTCACAACTACACTGCAAAATAGGCGTCATCAAAACAGTCGGTCAGAGAAGTGAGGTGACTTGCTCGGGAGCACCTGGTATGAGGCAGAGCAGGGGTCTGACTTCAAGCTGAAGCCCGTATTTATTCACTGCACCTCCTTGGCTGTAACTCGCTCCTACCCCTCAGGCTGGGCAAAGGCTTAATTCTAGGGCTACTTATGCAACATTTTCTGTCTCATTCTCATCAGCCCACTCCTGTAGGCCAGGGGGGTTGCCTGGGCGCTGACTCTGAGTCACTGACAGCTCCAGCCCCATCCCCAAACCAGCCAGGACAAAGAGCACTAGTTGTTAGGGTCAGCTGAACACCAAGTGATCTGTCTTAGCTGGACTTGGTGTGATATGGGGCCACCAGGTAGAAATCTGTCCCTCCAAACTGCTTCCCCACGATCCTGTCATGTTGCCTAGAACGCCCGTTAAAATATGAGTTTCCCTGGGAAAGACGGCTGGAAGTCATCCTCACCTCTGTATTGATACCTTATCAGAGAAAACAACCTGTTAGGCAGAGACTTCCATCCCAGCCTGGCTTTGCTATTGACTCAAGGGGAAGCTGTTCACCTCTGCCAGGGGCTTATTTCCTGCTTCAGAAAGCGGACACCTTCCAGGCTTCCCCGACCACCTCCCAGGACCCACATGATGCTCCAATGACTCTGCGTGGGCTCTGTGTGTTCCTCCTTCACCGGCCTGGGCAAACACGGGATGGCAGAGGGCTCAGAGCTGGGAGCTGGCACCTACACTCCCTTCCCTCGGCATGCCCTGCAGCTCCTTATCTCCAAAACACGCTCTCTACACACCTCTCTCCTCAGTCTATGCCGGAACCCTACCTGTTCCTTGAGGCAGGGGTCAGATGTCCCCCTGATGGATTTTAGTGAACTGAGCAACCTCCCAGCCTCTTGCCTAGCCGAGCCTCTCAACTTCCCTGCCAGGAGGCACCGCCCTGCCCATTGCACGGATGAGGAACCTGAGGCCCAGGGAGGTAAGTGCTTGCTCCAAGTCACACAGCTCTAACACAGCTGTGAAGTGAGGTCCTAAACCAAGGTCTTTTGAACTGGTTTTTCTACAGCCAATGGAGTCCCTGATGACCACTCATACTCATCTTGCCCTCACAATCAGCTTGGAAAGGTATTGTCTTCCAACTCCTCCCACTTCCTCTCCCCACCCAGCCTGGCAGCTCCCCAAGGTCTGGGGGATATAGCTACCTGGTTTAGTGCTGAGGAAGTGCATGGATGGATGGATGGATGACGGCCACCTGTGGGACCCCACGGCAGGCTATCTGAGCTAGATGGAGGAGGGATATCCCCCACTTATCAGCTGCTCCTGAGCCCAGGTACTCTGCAAAACTAGTCCAGGACTCAGGCTTGGGTGTCTCAGCCGACTCCTGATAGGTCACTCCCTCGTCAGGGCAGGGCCGGGTTGACTGGGTGCTGTCAGGCTCCCTTCCCTGCTGCCTGCCTCTATCTGCTCTCGGAGTTTTATTAAAGATCAATGATTAAAGAATTGGTTTAGCATGGGGTTTTAATTTCACCTCATACATCACACATGCCATGTCACTGGAACCTCTTTCTCTTCTGGTAGAGGCTACATTTGGGGGGATTTGTAGAGGGAAGAAGCCAGGAGGCCAGGGGGGTCCTGAGGAGGTGTTGGCCTGTGTGTGTGTGGGCATGCACCCCCTATATGTCCATCAGTGAATCAGTGTGAATCTGTCTTTGTGATGGGGTGGGGGGGTTCTCTGCATGTCCAGGATGTGGTAGTGTTGCAGGAGACAGAGCAGGAAGAGCTCTGAGACTACGTTGCTTTTGCTGGTCAGTGGCTAGAGTCCTCGTTGCCAGGCAGTATCTTTTAGCACTTAGGTAGCAGCTAGGAATGAGCGGCCAGAGCGGAAATAAAGGCAGGGTCCTCACCACTGCAATCTGACAAAGAACTTAATGCAGGAGGCTGGAAGCAAAGGAAGACATGTCTCACCCAGTGACCCAGTTGTCCTGGGTCTGGCTGCCAGGCATTCCGAACAAGAAGATAGTGCAGGAAGGGGAAGCCCTTGAAAGTCTGTGTGTGTCGTCTCCACAAGCTGGGAAAGGAAAACCTTGAGACTGTGTGTTCATCCCAAGGTCTGGAAGGGGGAAAAAAGGGAGGGTCTACAGTGCCCAAAGAAAAGCCCCTAAAACAACTTTGGTTAACTGCCTGCCTCCCATCACATATGCAAAATGAACAAATGGAGTGTAGAGTAAGATAAGGATTCGGGCTAACAGACCCCCACATGTACCCATGTAGTCACATCCCCCTGGGAAAGCTGGCACCACTTTTACCCGTCAATCAATATGTAACTTCTTCACCCCTGCCCCTCCAACTATGTAAGTCCTCAGAACAAAGGACTCTCTCTTCTCTTCTCTTGGCTCTTTTTGCCACACGGTGGGGGAGTGGGGTGGGGGGGAGGAAGGGAGATGTGGGGGAGGGGGAGGACTTGGTCACTCGGCCTCTGGCCAGAGGGCCCCTGGCCACCCTGCTTTGTTACCCCTGCTCTGGCCACCCTTGCACTTGCTCTCCCATTAGAACTTAGCTCTCGTAAACTTTGTGTGCACACTAATAGGGCTTGCTGAGCTGTAATTCGTCACTGTGTCGGCGAGAAGAACCGGGGTTTCTCTGGTAATAGTAGGTATGTGTACACCTGCACGTGCTTGTCCCTGTGTGCTCTGCAGTGTCTGCTGGGGCACAACCACCTTCCAGAGGCGTGAGGAAGGAAAAGAGGGAGATGACCTAAAGGGCCTTGAAAGCTGGACCCTCCTGCCTCTTCTCCCACCTTCTTTCACCTGGAAGGTGAGGTGTAGACATGAGAAGGCCACCACAGTCCCCTTCCCTGGGGCCCATCGGGCACTCATTGGTGCTGGGCCTGGGCTGGCTGAAGGACTGCAGATGGGACACTTTCTTTCTTCCCGTCTCCCTCACCACCCAGACTTCACACATTCACACACACGGGGCCTCCAGGAAGTGCGAGTGGGGTGGGGAAGGCAGCCTGGAGGGGCAGCAGGGCCATCTGGTATGCTCAGTCACAAAATCTGCTAATAGGGCCTCCTCTCAGACCAGCATCCAGACGGGGCCAGGCTTCTCCACCTGCAACCTGGCCCTGATTCCCAGAGACAGTGGGGCTCACAAGTTCTCAATAGTCCTCCCCTGGGAGGCCCACTAAGCAAGAAGGAACAACACTGTTTTCTAGATGCAGAAACTGAGGCCCAGACTCACCTGCTTTGCCCAATGTAGACATCCCAACTCCCTTCTAGAACGGCACGGGTTATCAAACACTTCCTGCAGGGCAGGGCTGTCGGAAGCTGGCTCATTTCATCCTCCTGGCAATAGAGGACACAGAGACAGCTCTGCGGTACAGACCGGGAAATGGAGGCTGAAGGAGGTTAGGTTACCTAACCTGCACAAGGTCACACAGCTACTAAGTAAGGAAAAGGGTCTGTACCCGGACCCACCTGACCCCAGGGCACCTGCCTCTTGATGTAAGCTGGTTGAACCCCAAAGCTCTCCTTTGGCTGAACCCCAGAGCTCACCTATCCTTTACCTGCTGAGCTCCAGGCACCCGCACTGATTCTGAAAGGACTCCAAAGGTGTATGGAGATGACTTGGAAATCAGGCAGAGTGGGGGTGAAAGGACAGGCTTGGACATGAACCAAAATATGGGACCCCCCCAACAATTTATGTATTTTCAGGTCTTATCCACTCGGCCCAGGAACCTCTGATGTCTCCTTCAGAGGCCCCTGAGGGCAGAAAGCCTTTCAGTGCCCTTGAGGAGGAAGAGGGGACAGCGGGAGGTCTGCAGGGTAACTGTGGCACTTTTAGGGATGGTGGCCTTTCTCTTCCTGAGGGGGCTGGCCACGTCCCCCACCTGCCCTCCTGGGGGCCAGCACCGGCCAGCCCTGCCTCTCCTGCCAGCCTCAGCTCTCTGCTACGCTGACAGAGCTACACCCCTCCCTGAGCTGGTGACAGCCTCTCTGGAACACCACGACAGGGCCTTTGTTCCCCTGAAATAAAAGAAAATAGAGCTTCAGAGGGAAACCTCAGGTAGCTTTTAACGGGGCTCAGCTGCCTGGGGCAGAGTGTGTTTAAGCTGGAGGCAGTTGTCACAGAAGCAAACGGGGGAGACACCTGCAGTCCCCTTCCTGCCCGCACCCCGTGGCCCCCCTATAATGGAGTTTATGCAAGGAACAGGCTCTTCCAAATAGCAGCAAAGGAAAAAATCAATGAAAATTGATAGAGAAATGTAAAGCAGCTGTCCACCCGCCATGAGTGTGTGTGCGTGTGTGTGTGTGTGTGTGTGTGTGGTGTTAGGCACAGCAGAAGCATGCTGCCTGGACCCTGCTGACCTGCTGTGGGCTGGAGGGAGGGGGGAGGGGCTGCGAGTCACTCCCTGGCACGTGTTGGTAGAGGGGGTGCTGGTGGCTGGGGGAGGGGCGGCAGCCAACATTTTCAGTCAGTTAAGACAGAGATTAATATATTCAATCCGCTCAGTAATTGAGGGAACAATTGGAGTGTTTTTCTAAAGCCCATAAAACGGCCTCATTGGCAAGGAGGAGCTGACCTGTTCATATCCTTTGCATTGGATGGAACACAGGGAAGGAGGAGGGGGGTTGACACCGAGGTCTCAAAGCAGAGGGCCTGGGGCCTGGGAGGGGCTAGCTGTCCTGGTCTAACGCGGTCTCACCTGCTCTCACTTTTCGCACCTCTCACCACTCTGTTGGTAGCAATTCAAGCACCGCCTTCCACCACCTATTTTACCCCACCAGTGAAATGGGCCAGCGGCACTCCCCTCCACCACGACAGGGGAGGGAGCTGCAGAGGGGGTGGCGACCCAAGAGTCGGAGGTGAAGGGGCCTAAGCAAAGAGGCATCCAGCTCCCTACCTCCACCCCCAAGCCAACCGGGCAGTAAAGTTAACGAAATCCACATGGCGTGCCTTTCTCTGATTGCACCAGTCCAGGCTCCAGGGCAATAGAAATCGTGTCTGCAATAGGAAACAATAAAAGGCATAATGAATTTAAAAGCAGAGCAAAGAGGGAGGGGGAGGGAAGACTTGGAGTGGGTCGGCCCCACGGCAGAAGGATGCCTGGGGCTGGGCGGGTGCAAACCTGGAGCCCCAGCCAGGCGAGGGACCGAAAGAATCGGTGGAGGGTTGGGAGAGGGAGCAGGAGAGGGAGGGAGGGAACAAAGGGAGAAAGACTCAGAGACAGAGGTTTAGGGACAGGGTAGAGGGGCGCTAAGCAAGCCCCTGACCGCTTCACGTCCCTCCACTTCCCCATAATGAAAGCCCCCAGCCTGTTGGTGCGATCAGAATCCACAGGCTTACAGCCTGGTGCTCAGCGTTCGGTGATTGCTTTATAAGCTTTTTCTTCCCCTTTTCCCCCTCCAGGGTTAAAAAAAAAGTATTTTAAATGGAAAGAATATAAAAGACCCTTGAAAGCGTCATTTAAACGACTCCTGGGGAACAGATTCGTTCCTGTGAAACAAAAGTGTGATTGTTTGGAAGAGGTAAATGCCAGAGGGAATGGGGGAGGAGCCCACCACACCCCCCTTCTGCCTCCCTCTCTGCTCCTCTTCTGTGTGGGAGGGAGCTCAGGGCCAAGGTGAAAGAGCCTCCAGGCTGGCTCCCAGAGCTACAAGCAAGGGATTTTTAAGTTCATGTTTCCAGAAGTTTCATCACTGGGATTTCCAGCCCAGAGATCCCCTCTGAAATAGCTCTGCTTGTGGGAGGCTGCCCTTAACCCTTCGGGGTATCTAAGAGAGGTAAGTGAGGTGCCAAGAGGAATGCGGCCCCTGAGGCCCTCCCTGTTCTTCCAGGCCCAAGGCTGCTGTGGCTTCCCCCTGTACCCCACTTTCCCAGGCGGCCTCATTTGGTCTTAATAGAGGTGAGTGGGAGTCTCCCTAGCTGGCCCAGCAGGCAGACTTTGCCAGGACCTTGCTGCTTCCCTCAGACTCAGGGAGTCAGTTTGCCCAGCACTGGACAGGCCACCCACATTGTGGTCAGATAAACTCCCTCTCACCCCCGGAAGGAGGACCTGGGAGGGTGGGGTGGTGGGGCGGGGGCAGGTAGCCATGTAGTCTCAACCCTGCTAAGAGGTAAAGGAGGTAGCATCCTGGAACAGGACTGATCTGGTGGAGCTCTGCCCAAAAGGAAGCCGCCAAACATCCAGTGTGGCTGGCAGAGAAACCGGAGCCGGTTCCCTCCTGTGCACGGTAAGCTTCCCTCGGCAGCTCCTGCCTGCATGACCCAGTACCCTCATTTCTGGGTCTGGGGCTGAGGGAGCAACCTTAGGCTGGAATCTGTGAGTGTGCTGCCTGAAATAGTCATGGGGGACATAGCCTTTACCACCCTCCTCTACCACACACACACACACACACACACACACACACACACACACACACAAGGCAACTTGGGGACTGGAGATGGGTAGGTGTTCATTGTCCATGTAAGGTAAGCTCAGGAGAACTGATTGCCCAGTGGAGTCTCCAGGATTTGGGGAAGGCTGTGACCAGCACTGGCGTGGCTGTGGAGAGCTATGTAAGCTGTGGACCATGGCTAAGAAGCAAAGTGATTCAGATTCAGTCAGTCCCTGAAACTCACAGTGAATTCTGTCTCCTGCTCCCGACTCATTCTGGATCATTGCATTCCTAATCCCCCTGCCCTCTGCCCCTTGCTCCCCCCTCACCCCATCCTTCATCCCATGACCACTGGGAGTTCTGGTTTTAAAAAATGACACAAGTTGAAGCACAACTTGTGAACTTAAAATAAAATTCTTAACCAGATTCGGTAGTTGAAATAGTTGACAGACAGGACAGGGTAGTTTGGAAGGGGAAAAAAAATCAGCGCAGAGAAAGCTTCCTGGAAGAGGTGTCCTTGAGCCTATGCGTTTGCATCTGGAACCCAGAAGTCTACTCCTGGCCTTGAACTAAATATGGCCGAACTTGGCTCCTCTCCTCTCCATCCTTTCTGCTCACTGCCTTTGCTTCCCAACCCAATCCCACCCCCCTCAGTTCCCTTTCGCCTCCTCTTTAGTTGGGAACTGAAGAGGGCTGGGTAAAGTCCTTCCCTCCTGGGCTTCACATCCCCATCTACACCGAGGGGGGGAGAGTGGTTTCCAAGGTCCCTGTGGTTCGAGGCCACACCCATTTTCCCAGAGAGTTGGCCACCGGCCAGAAGGACAACCTGTGGCCCCACTGTCACCGAGAACCCTGTCTTTGTCCCCCTGCTGCCCTTTCGGCTGTGTCTTTGAATCTCCAAGTCAAAACCCCAGAAAGGTGCCGGCCTTCTTGGCAGAACAACCGGAGGAGTCCACTGAGCTGAGAGCAGCAGCTCCCCTCTTCTCTAAAGCGCCTCTCTGGTGTCAGGCCCCCACCGGCTGCTGGCCCTGTTGTTAGGGTTGTAATTGCTGACACCACCATCCCCCAGGAGGGAAGCGATTTTCCCCTCCCTTAAAGCCATTTTCTTTTCTTGTGAGAAGCAGACATCTGACACTTGAAGACGGAGAATGCCAGAGAGATGATGGCATTAAATAACAGAAATTAGAGCTGCCTAGGATGGCTCAGCCACCTCTCCGCCCGGTCCCTGAAGCAGTTCCACCCCTCCCTCACATGCACGCACAACGGCAGCCTGCAAAGCATTCTCCACGTGGCCTGTGGCTGGGGCAGCCAGGGCATGCTGGCACCTGGAGAGCAGAGGTCTGCTTCTTCCTGAGCTCTGCGACTTTTGTGTATCTAGTCCCATGACAAAGTCTTGGACAGAGGGCCAGGGCCAGGGCCAGCCCTGACGACAGGGTGCTTGCAGTCTGGGGAAACAAAATGCCATATAGGAAAAGTATGAGACCCGGGCAAGCGGGGCCCTGGGTCCTTTTTTGTCCTTGCAGTTCTCCTGGCACGAGCTGCCAGATCGTCCTGCCTTTCTTCCACACAAACCGCTCCAGCGGTCCCCCACTGCCTCCTGAATGGAACGTTCACCTCACTCTGTTGCCACTGTACCCTAATTCCTTCCACTGTCTCCCACCCACCCACCCTCCCTCTCCCAACCCAACTCAGCTCCCCACCCTCGGGCTTCGCTTCAGCCCCAGATCAACGCGCTGCAGGAGAGCCAGCCGCCCTAGACTGTAAACGTTGGGTTTCAACCTCAGTTCTTTGTCCTGCTGCCAGCCCAAACCTTTCCTTCTCAGCCGGCTTCTTCTGGTCCCTCCTTTCGGAATACCCTCTCTAAAGCCTGGAAGGGCCATCGCAAAGTGGGGTCTGACAGAGTCTGCACTTAACAAATATTTGATGGATGAACGAATGGCTAAGTCCGTGCATGCATGAATGAATGAATGAATGGGAGATTCATCTCAAATAACATCTCTTCTGAGAAGCCTCTCCTAGGCTCCCAAATCAGACACACATCCCCCTACCTACTAGAGCTCCGCACATGCGTTCCCAGACCACGCGACGCCCATATTGTGTCCGAGGCAGCTTACATTTCTGTTATTTAGTGTCTTCAAGCCAGGTAGCACCTCAGCCGAGAGACTTACCTGGCTTTGGATTCCATGCACTGTTGTAACTAAGGTCCCCAGCATATATTGTTGGCTTTAAATGGGATCGGGCATCCTTGGGGATGACCCTCTTTCTCCACCTGTGAAACGGGCTGCCACTCGCTCTGCTAGTTCCCGTCAGTACTGGTTGTGAGGCCCATCAGACACACGCCTGGTCGCAGAACACAGCCGTATGAGGGAGCCCTCCTACAGCTTGGACAGGAACGGGACCCCCTCACCTAGGCGCCTGCAAGGCTGCCAGGGTCCTGGTTCCGAATGAGCCTCTCACGGCCGCGGTGGCAGCTGGATGGGCTCAAGGGTGGGCACGTACAGACTTCTGCCTCCAGATCACTCCGGGCCTCCCTCAACACCTGGCGTGAATGTGTGAGATTTGAGTAGGGGACTTAAGGGTCTCAAGGCACACTCACCCACTGGACAAAAGAAACGCCAGCCAGCTGTGTCCCTGCTCTGTGTGGACTTTGCACTATGTTCTGTCTCCCCCTTTGAATTGGGACTCCCTGTCGCCATCCTCAGAAGGCATGTTCTCCGGAACTGAACGAGGCCGCCTTGGAAGGTTCTGCTGCTCTGCTTGGTGAGGGAGGGGACAGTCAGGCATACCAGAGACACTGGGTCTTCTGCCTGGGGAGTCAGGGATGCCAGAACCTGAGCTGACACTGAGGAAACTCCCACCTGCACCCCCCTCCCCCCGCCACCCCGACCCCAGGCAGCTGGGGCTCTGGGCTAGGTGACATCTGTTCTGGCTGGTGGGCCCCCAGAGGGCAGCCTGCCTCTGGAGCTGAGGGGCCGGTGCCTGCAGAAGGCCACACTTTAGGCCAGGGCCCTGCAGTGGCAGGCCCGGCCGTGGGTCATCACTGGCCCGGAGCAGAGCCAGGCTGCTGCAGTAGCGGTGCATTGTCCCCTGCTCCCATGGAGAGGTTCATAGAGGGGTGGTCTGGGATCTGGGGTCTCGTAGGTGGAGAAGATGGCCTCCCTGACCCATCGGGCCTGAGGCCCCACCCAGCCTCGGCACCTCCACCACCGGCAGCTGCACACAAGGCTGCCCCGATTCTTGCAGAAACCTGGGAGGGGACATAAAGTTCAAAGAGCCTCTGGGGTCTCCTCGCCTCCCCCACGGGTGAGAAGGCCTCAGGAACCCTGGGGTCTGGTCACTGAATTGAAGCCAGGCTTAGCTAAGGTTTCCCAGTGGGTGACACCCTCTCAGGCCCCACCCAAGACTTCTACCTTTGTTGATGGCCCGTCCAAGCCCAGGGTGGGATAGGGAGTTGAGGGCTCCTAGCCTGTGAGATGGTTCTGGGTCCTACCACCACCCAGAGGGAAGAGTTCAATCTGCCTCTGATTTCTGGCCACCTAAAGGCCTTGGGACCTGGTCTTCTGATTCCCTCATACCCCCTCCTCCAGGAAGCCTGCCTGGATGGACCCACAGTCCAGGCATGGATTTTATGCTCCTTCCAGATTACCAAACTATTTTCTGGTTAGAATTCCCACCTTTCTACAGGATCTGAAGGCAAGGTCTGGTCTCCACCTTTCTGTCCAGCCCCTATACGTATAGTCCAGTGTTGGTCGGGACTGGGCACTCAGGGTGCTGGCTCTGATGTTACTCTGCACACTGACCACTGCCAGGACTGGCCCCAGACCTGCTGTGCACCGCCCATTTAATGCTTCTGTAAGTTCACGAAGCCATTTCCTAGCATTCCTTTCATGTCCTCCTCTCCGGACCCTGAGTGACCATCGTTAGCATCCCCAGGCCACACAACCAGAGCTTTAGGGCTCCTTCTAGAGTTTTGACCCTGCCTCTCCCAGTTTCCCTGGAGTCCTTGACAGGGGCTGGGGCTGGAGTTATGAGGTCCTTCTCCCCTTAACCCCAACCCTTGCTTTGTACCTTTGGGCAGAGTAAAGACAAACTTGCTCTTGGTGAGAGTGATGCTCTGGCTAGGATGTTGCTGCTCAATGACATGGGGACAGCAGAACAAGCAAGAAAAGTGTCCCCATCATTCATCTGCAACTGAGCCCCAGCCCCAGAGGTGGCTGGCCAGCAGGGGTTCTCAGCTGACAACTGCAGGGCGTGTCTGCTCTCCTCACTGAACACTCAGGACCTCAAACTCCAGGACCAGGGTCTTCTCCTCTGCCTTCAGCCTCTGGCTCAGCAGGGATGTGGGAACTGGGGGTTCAGGCCCCCTGAAGCCCATAGCCATGCCGGGGACTGACCCCTGGGCCGAGCAATGCGTCCTCCTGCCCACAGTACCAGCCAGAGCCAGTCTAAGAGCCTATATCCTGGCCACACCCACCCCTCTCTGTTTCTGTCTGGGGAGAAACCAGGTAACAAGTTGGGAAGCTGGGCCTGACCTGGAGAACAAAGACACCATCGATCCCTTCCTTTCAACAGTTGTTCATCCAACAAATATTTATTGAGCATATACTGTATGCCAGGCACTATTTTAGGCATTTGGGATATGGCAGTGAACCAAACAAAGATCCTTGCCCTCCTAAAGCTTGTCTTCTAGTGGAGACAGACGAAAACAAACATAGAAGATAAGGTAATAATAATGTCTAGTAGAGATAGTAAGTTCTGTGGGAAAAATTAGAGCAGGGTCAGGAGTACCGGTGAGGGCAACACTTAGGTATGCGGTAATCAGGGCTTCCTATTTCCGAGAGAGCCTGCCTGACCTGCTTGCTCATTCCCAAGAGTTCCTGACTCACAGGGAGCGGAGATGTGTCTCAGGGGGAGAGGGACTGTGTCTGTCCTGGGAGCAGGCTCTTAGCACCTGCTTCTGGAGCCAGTGTACTTTCTTAGTCAAAACTCACAATGTGGGGCACAGCTTCACTTGACAGAACACCCAGTGCTTCTCATAGCAAAGACTCGTTGAGCTGGAGCCCATCCTCCTTGACCCTGACATACGCAATGGGAGAGGGGAGATTCTGCGCATTCCTCAGTAAGAACCACCACTACCATCACCACCTTACCATTACCACCGCCGTCATTACCACCGCTACCACCACCATTATCACTACCATCACCGCCAGCATCACCAGCATCACCTCTGTCCTCATCATGCTCATCATTAATGAATACATCACCATATCATTCACGACACTCTTCACTGAGCAGGTCTTGGGTACCAGGTGCTCTCCATGACTCTGTGAGGTAGATACAATGACCCCCACTTTACAGATGAGGAATTTGAGACTGAGAGAACCTCAGAAGCAGAGCTGGGATCTGAACTTAGAGATGCTATCTACACCTATTAAACCTGTCCTGAGTCTGGCTCAAGGATTTAAATTTATTCTGTTAGAGACTTGTGTACCCTAACATTATAGAAGTACAGTTCTAGAGGGCACGGTAATGGACAGCATAGATTTCATTCAAAAGATTCATTTGAAGTCACCTTAACTGGACGCATCATTTTCGTAAACTAAAAGACAACCAGTGGAAGGGTGGCGTTAGCCAGCGCACATGGCAGGCTTCTTCTGCAGTGACAGAATTCAGTTCCAGGTCCCCTCAGAAGAAGGCAAGGCAAAGAGGGTTTAGAAGACCATAGTTCTAGTCACCTGACTTGTGGGCGAACTTGGGCAGATCCCCTCCCCTCTTTGGGTGTCAGTGACCCATCTGTATGACGGGTGGGAGTCGGGTAGATGTCTTCCCACAGCTTTGATGGTCTGAAACTCTCTGAGTCATATTAGGAAAGGCCACCGTCTGGCCATTGGGGGAGAGAGAGTGGGTAGCAGAGGCTCCTTGGAAACCTTGACCTCAACAGCTGGGCCTGGCAACTAGCCTGGAGCTGAAGGCCACAGATTCTGCTAGGGCTGAGGTCTTAGAGATACAATGATTCTGTACAAGCAGCTTTCTTCCCTTGCATGCTTGAAGTAACCCTCAGAGACGTTATAAGGTGGGAGCCAGTCCCTGCTGCTGGAGGTCTGACCTCTGTGCACTGCACCCAGCCCCATACCCCTGCAAGCAGCCCCCTGCACACACCGTTCTCACCTCAACACTCCCCTCTCTCCTTTCTTTGCTTCTGTCCTTCCCTCTAACCTTCTACACAGGATGTGCAGTGATTGGATTGGCCTTAGCTTGGTTTGAGGGCCCACCACTTCTGAACCCCACCCGTCCCATTCCTGACCCCCTCCCCCCACTCTGCCTCTGGGGCAGGCTCTTTTTTATGGAGGGGTGTTTTTGTTTTGTTTTAAATTGTGGTAAAATACACCTAACATAAAATTTACCATCTTAACCATTTTTCAGTGTGCAGTTCAGTAGTGTTAAGTGCATCTACGCTGTTGTGCAAGCAAGCTCCAGCACTCTCTACATCCTGTACCCCGAACCTCTACGCCCATTACACAACAATCTCCATTTCCCCGCCCCCCAGCCCCCGGCAGCCAGAGTTCTGTTGTCTCTGCCTATCAGTGTGACCACTCTGGATTTCTCCTATAAGTGGAACTGCCCAGTGTTTGCTTCTTTGTGCCTGGCTTATCCCTCGGCATCATGCCCCAGGGCCCGGCTCACTCTTTCCCCAATCCAGGTTCGCCCGGTCTCCCCACCCTGCCTCCTGCTGTTGTGAGCACTGTGCCCTCTGCCCAAACTTCTGCTCCACCTGATGTCATCATGCACATCCCCCAGACGGCGAAAAGCCTGCTTCTCTGGAACCTCGTTAGTGACTCTTCCCCGCCACACTCTGACCTTCTTCTTCCCTTTCAAGTGACCGCTTGCCCACACTTGACTGAACACCCTTCAGGGTCATGTCTGTGTGCCCAGGACAGGACAGGGCAGGGCATGGAGGCAGTGCCTGGGGGACCGTTTGAGCATTACACAATGAATGAATGAACACAGGAACAAATGATGGGAGGATAAATGAGTTAATGGACAAACTCCACCCAGCTTCTCCTTGGGCAGAAAACTATAAAAAATGGTTCTTTCAGCTGTTTCATTTGGATTCTATTTGCGAGAAATGAAGACCCTTTTAGATTTTTGACCCATATTTCGACTCAGAGATGCACCCTGGTGTCCAGGAGGGCGGGGAGCAGCATGGGGGGCGGGACATAAGCAGCAGGCCAGAGTCAGTAGTTCCTAATGCTCAGGCTTCCTCTGGCCTGGCCTCAGTCCCACACAGAAAGTCTGGAAACCTCAGGGAATTTTAGCAGATCAGGGATGGGTAGCACCCCCATATTACAGATGGAAAAACTGAGGTCAGGACAGCAGAGCAGGACCAGATCCCTACACCCTCCCCAGGATTCCTTACACACCCCATCTGCCTCCCTGATTCAGCCTCCTGTGGCTTTCAAAAGGTCTGAACTCCAGGCAGCGGCCTGGCTTCTACAGCAGGAGTCAAGATGGGGTGGGGGGTGGAGTGAGCAGAGGAGGCAACAGCGCTGACTTCTAAGCTGCCTTCCTTCAGCAGCCCTAGTGTGAAAGGCCTTAAGGGGCCTTTCAGTCTCTCTTCCCCAGAAAAATGGCTGTTCAGAGGTTGCTGGCTTTGTCTAAAAGAGCCTGGGTCTGGAATTAGCACAGAGGGCCCCCTCCCTGCTTCTTACAATAGCTCCTTTCAGCCCCCCCCACTAACACCCCCACCCCCACTGCCATGGCTCCTGTGGGCCCGCAGACCCCCATCCCAAGGACCCACCTTCAACTGCCCCCACCCCACTGCGCTCCCAGCCTCTGCTCAGAACTGAATCCTTCTAGCAGGGAGCCTGTGAGGTCACCAGACCCTCCCGAGGGCTGGTGGTGGTGGTGGTGGTGCGGTGGGTGGAAGGAACAGAGGCATGGAGAGATCAGGTAGGTGAGTGAAGGGATGGGTCTGTACCTTAGGCTTCCAGATGCCAGGCCTGTGGGATCATGTGACCATCACCGCCCCACACTCGAACTCAGTCCCCAGCCCTCCACGGCAGCTTTCCATCCCCACAGTGGAATTGCCTCAGGCCCACCCCTCACTCCATCCAAGTCCACAATGCCAGTGGCTCATGGAGTGATAGAGTCTGAAAGAGTCAGACTAGCAAAGTGGAGCTCAGCGGCCAGCCTCTCCATTGCACAGGTGGGAAAACAGGCCCAGAGCAGAAAAGCGCCTCTTTTGTGGCCACTCTGCTAGTAGGTGGTAAAGGCAAAATTAAAACCTTAGTCTTTTGCCCTGACTGGTGTAGCTCAGTGGCTTGAGCACTGAGCACCCGCCTGCGAATCAAAAGGTCAATGGTTCGATTCCCAGTCAGGGCACATGCCTGAGTTGGGGGCCAGGTCCCCAGTAGGGGGCACATGAGGGGCAACCACACATTCATGTTTCTCTCCCTCTCTCCCACCCTTCCCCTCTGTCTAAATAAATAATTAACAGCACAGCGTGGGTCATCCCTGAAGCCCTCTAGCTCTGGCCTCCAGCTGAGCTGGGCTGTACGCATGAGCCCTGGGCTCCCTGCCCCCTTCCCCCCCCCCCCCCCCCCCCGCAGTGTCCTCTGCCAGCTTTGCCTCAGAAGGGATAAAGTTCCTGGGATGGCAGGAGGAAGAGGGTGCTAATTTCTCTGCCAGCATTGGCAGCACTGACCTTTGCCTTCCGTGTGCCTAGTCACCCGACTGCTCCACTCGCTCCCAGGACCCAGACCCCTGCTTGGGGGCCCCGCAGAATCAGAGGTCCTGAGACCAACACCAGCCCTACAGCACCCGAGACGTGTAGAGCAGGTAAGGGGGGTGGGAGCAGGAGCTGGCAGGGGCATCGCCAAGTCAGCACACAACGCTGTCCAAGAAAAGGTACCGCCTACAGCCTTTAGGAGGAGGGATCGACTTCCCAGCCAGGCTCAGAGATGGGGAGACAGAGGGAAACAAGACAAAGCAGGAGAGAGGGAAAGACAGAGAGGAGAGAGTGAGATACACAGTAGAGAGAAAGGCAGATACAGAGAGTTAGAAGGAGAGACAGAAAGATAGGAGGGGCCCTGGCCAGGGGGTGGGGCTCAGCTGATTGCAGTGTCACTCAGCGAATCAAAGGTTGCAGGTTCAATTCTCAGTCAGACCACTTACCTAGGTTTCGGGTTTGGTCCCTGATTGGGACATACGGGAGGGCAACTGATCGATGTTTCTCTCCCTCCCTTTCCCTCTCTTTAAACTCAATGAGAGGAGACAGGCAGACTGAGTCTGAGAGAGGGTGGGAGAGAGAGACAAGAATGGGATGGAGAGAGAGACTGGTGGACTGGGACAGAGAGAGGGAGAGAAAGAAGCCAAATAGGAGTTACTGACAGGCCAACCTAGGCGTGGGCACCGGTGGGCAGACGCTCTGCCGTGTTCTCGGCGGACAGAATGCTGAGGTGTGTACCTCAGGCCTGCCGCTAACCGTCTCTGGGGCCTTTGCTCAGCCCCACAGACTGAGCTCCCAGCCACAGAATGCAGCAGCTTTCAAGCTCTGGAAAAGGACGTTTCTGGAGAAAGACAAAGAGCCCTGTGGGTGGGGTGGTGATGGTGGTGAGGATCTCTGGCAAAGTGTCTCCTAACTCAGTCACTGTTCCTGGACTATCATGTGGCTTCTCTGGGCCTTGGTTTCCTCTGGATGTGATGATGAGTATGGTTAGAGCAGGGGTCTCGGAGCTTTCCTGTAGCCCTAAGGTCTGATCTTAGCTCAGGCTTTGTCTTTGTAGCTAATTTACAGCTCTATCCTATTTAACGCACGACCTCTGCCTCATTGCCCAAAGTGGCTGCTTGAGATTCAGCCATCACAACTGCATTTCAACTAACCGGAAGGAGGAAAAAGGTAAAGAAAACACTTGTATTTGGAAGTTATTCTAAACACTTCTGTCTCGATCTTATTGGCCACTACTTAGCCCCATGGCTGCATCTCACTTTGAGGGAGGCTGGGGGATGTACGGTCTTAGGATGTGGATGGAAGCCATTTCCCGTGGCTCAGGGGTGCCTTCATAGCAGGCTTTAACACAGTCTTAGAATGTTTCACTTTGCTTACTACATAGATTTGATTTTCTTTTACAAGATTTCATTTATTTTTGAAGGGAGGGAGAAAGAGAGGGAGAGAAACATCGATGTGTGAGAGAAACATGGATTGGTTGTCCCTCCCCACCCCCACCCCCCCCAACCGGGGACCTGACTTGGGCTGGTCCTGCTCCCTCATCTCCCGCCGAGCAGGCACAGCCCTGGCACCATCCTTGTTGCTCTGCCTGCTATTCTGGGGTCTTCACCATTACTGAAGCCAATCTTACACCCTAAAGCTTGGGCTCCTTGGGCTGCCCCACTCTTTCTCCTTCGAGGGGGAAGAAGATGTCTTCCCCGGCGTCCTTCTCCTGGGAATTTAGGGTCCCACCTTTGTCCCTCTCCCCTCCGGCCCCAGCACCACGGTTTCAGCACCTTAGGAGCTTTTTCTCCTTCCTCAGTCTTGTTTACACCCCTCTAGGAAGGGGAGGGGAGAGTGTGGTGGTTTAAGTCCACTCAGTGATGGCGACCAGGGCGGTGGCGGGGGGGGGGGGGGGGGGGGGGGGGCTCTCCCTGCAGCCCTGGGGGAGGGTAGTTGGGAGCACAGCTGCCCCAGAACCTCAGCCTTCTTCTGGGGAAAGACTGGGCTATGAGGAACTGAGAAAGGTTGCTGAGTGGGCCTTTTGGTGCTCCCCCTGGAACGAATCATACCTAAAATTTGAGCCAAAGCCCCGTGAAAGTGAGACAAACTGCCCCCTCCTCCTGTTCAGGGCTCTTTCAGCCCAGCTGGGCAGCAGTGGTGGGGAGGACTGGGTCAGAAACTTGGCTGGTGGTGCCCCTCTGGCTTGGTGCAATTCCTCAGGCAGTGTCCCTCCCCCCACCCCTGTCCCCAGTGATGGATGGTGACAAATGCGGGTAGGTAGGGGGTTCCTGAGCCCCTCCAGGGCCACAGCTGGGAGCTCAGCCATCAGAGCCTTTTGCCGGCTTCTCCACCAAGGTGACTCTGACGGCCAGAGAGATCAAGTTTCAGGCAAATGGTTGGGGAGATAGAGAGGCTCCTCTGGAGACAAGCCTCCTGTGTGTGATGTGGGGCCCCAGACCTGCTGTGAGCCTGAGTTGCAGAGGTGGGGGTGGGGTGGGCTTCTCTGATGCTGGAATTACAGGCTGGAGGAGGAGGGGCCCTGGCAGAGCTGGTGGGAAGGCGGGAGCTGCCTTTCTGGGGGGAGGAGATAAAACACCTTTGAAAGCAGGTGCAGGGGACAGTGCCCAGGGCCAAGTGCTGATGCCGCACAGCCAGTCAACCCTCTGGGACCCCACCCAGAGCTGGTGCTGGCACTCAGAGGACCAAGCTCCATTTGTTGGGGTGCACACTGTCTGCCTGGAGGGACAGGACTCCCCAGGGCAGCGCAAAGCCAACATGACGAAGCCGGGCTAAGACGGCCCCTGCAGAGGGAGGACTTGCTGGGAAGGGAGACTCCAGGGCTGTTATAGCTGCGGGAATTGTCATGGCCTTTGGGCCAGTCCTCCTCTGAAAGCGGGCACATCTCGATGTTAACAATCTCTTCTTAACTGCGCCCACCCACCATGGGGGCGCTCACTGCCCTGTGAAAGCAGGGAAGCTGCTTTGGTCCTGAGCTGAAATCTGTATCCCCACCTTCCTCCCTCTGTGGAGTCCGGTCTAGCTCAGTCCTCTGGGAGGGGAAGAACACGCTGCTCCCCTCCTCCCATTCCTCACCAGTGTCCACATTCCTACCAGAGCAGTCTGACCCAAGTCCCTTACGCTCTGATGACGCAGGAGGGTCCCAGGAAGGGCAGGTCACACGACACTTCTGAGGCTCCCTCTAGACAAGGAAGGTAGGAAGTAGAGAGCCCGCTGGCTGCACTCTCCTCCTACGAGTTCAGCAGCCAGCAACCCTCCCTTCCCTGAAGGGGATTGGGCTCGGTCATGGTCATGGGCCAGGCTAGGCAGCTGTGCTCGCCTGGGGCAGTTCCAAACTTGTGACTGCACTGTGTAGATGAGGGCTGACGCTGAGCTCTCTGGCCTGCATGAGGTCGAACGCACCTTGGCCCCGTATCTGTGGGCTCACGGGGGGCGGGTGGGGGGGTGAAGCTGCACAAGCAGGCACATGGGGTATCCCCCTACTCCTGGACCAAAGTGCCCCTTGGGGATTCTCTGCTGTGCCGTCGGGGAGAGAGGTGATGCTGAGGCTCTGAGGCTTTACTGAGGTTGGGGGTGTAGAACTTTTGAGGAGTACAGTTGGATTCAGGGAGCCCAGGGCTGGGATGGGTCTCTGGGTTTCTGTAACTGCTCACTCATCATGGTTTTGAGCATCTTGCCCCAACCCATGCTTGTTTGCCAGACCTTGAGGGTCCTTGGAATGTGCCTGAGGTTTGACGTGTTTTAAACGTTCTGGTGTGTTTGTGAAGTTCTGGGGGTCCATGGGGGTGACACTGAGGTTCTGGGGTTCTTGTGATGTAAAATTCTAGGGATATTGCTGAGATTTTTGAGCTACTCTGGGAGCCTTGGGGGTCTTTGGGGGTTGTGTGTGAGTTCCAGGGCTGCTGCCGTCCTCCCCCATTCATTCGGGCCCACTCCTTCTACGCGAAGCACTTTGCCCTTTGAGAATTCTGATAACCATAGGCCAAGGAAGGCACACGTGAGCCTGTATTTCTGGATGTGAAAATTCCTCAGATGCAGTCAGCTTGAAGAAAACATGGGGAGGAAGGCTGCCCCTCCCCAAGGCCTTCATGGGCCAGCTCCAGCCCGAGGGGCCTGGTAGCCCTGTCCTAGGCCCAGATGGCAGATGGCCTTCGTCTGCTTAGAGCCCGGGAGCATTTTGGGGATCCTCTCTCAGAGTGAGCAGGGTCCAGCTACCCCAACCTGTGCCCAGCTGGGAGCTCTGCTTGGCCTGGGCTGATGCTTGGATACAGCGTCAGCCTCATCTGCATGGGCCTCAGTGGGCAGCCTGACTGCTGCCCGCTCTCTGCCATTCTCGGCTCTCCTACGACACTTACACCTCATTCCAGCTGCCACTGCTGACCTTATCTGATCTTAGGGCCTGCTCCAGGCCCCTTCCTCCAGGAAGCCTTCAAGACTGCCCCAGTCATCTCTTCATTCCTCGTACCCCTTCCTCTTCTCTGAGCTTCTGCAGTCTGTCTCCCAAATGCCTCCTCTCTCTGGCTCCTCCTTTCCTGATGGCAGGTGCCGGTCTCCTGCCCTTTCAGGTGGGAGTCCCCTTGTAAAGTCATCTCCGGAGGGCAGGCCCTGACCTCTACATGGCCCTACTGCAGATGGAAGGGATATCCTGGGCACTGGGCCATAGCAAGGGGCAGTGGTGGTACCAGTGGGTGTCCCTTTGGGGCAGAGCAGGGTTTGCTTTAGGGAGCGGTGCTGTGGGGAAGGGCCTGTACCTGGGCTTGGCTGGCGTCCCTGAAGCTGGTGAATGACCTTCCTCAGTGCCCAGCTGCATACCTTTCTCCCTTCCTCCAGGTCTCTGCTCAAATATCTCCTCAGCATGGCCTTTCCTGACTGTCCTGCCTAAAACCGTCAATTCCTGTCTGTCTGTCTGTTTCTCTTCTCTTACTCCACCTCGTTCTCCCTCAGCACTGACACATTGTGTCTGCCCGCGCCCCCACAGCTCGGCAGGCCCCCTGAGGTACAGGAGCTCATCCGCCTTGCTTGCTGCTGTACTCCGCATGCAGAACCTTGTGAGGCACCCGAGCGCATACAATCGACAATCGTTGAGTGAAAGAGAAAGGAAGGAAGGAAGGAAAGAAGGAAGGAAGAAAGAAAGAGAGCACTAGGCTGGGGGCAGACCCAGGCTCCCTCCAGGGAGGGAAGCTATTCTGACCCGCAGAGACGTCCCGTCACGAGCATCTCTGCCTCGTTGGGGAAGCCAGCGCCCCATCACAGGTGGACTTGCATGGTGGGAGGTATCATGAGGGGGATTTAAAATCAAATGGGGCGGGGGTAGTAAGGCTAAAGGGGGCCATATACAAGGTGATAGACTTGACTTTGGGAGGTGGGCGCGCAATGCAGTACACAGACCATGTATCGTGGGAATGTACACTTGAAACCTGTATCATCTTATTACCTAGTGTCACTCCAGGAAATTTAATAAAAATAAATAAAATGAAATAAGGGGAAAATATGTAATAGGGATGAATATAATATGCCACATATGAGTGGAATTATTTCGGGTGTTTAAAGGTAATCCATGTCCCAAGGCAGAAATAAAATAAAATGCTGCCACACGAGCAGAGATGGGGTATCGGGCTCTGGAAAGCCCCGCTGGGGAGCCAGGGCGCAACTGCAGCCCGAAAGGAGGAGCGCGGCTCTGCGCACGCAGTCACAAAGCCCCTGTGACCTGAACACTGTGCATGGGGGGACAAAGGAGGAGGAGGAGGAGGAGAGGCAGCGCTGTGCTCTCAGGAGCTCACGGCAGGCCTGGCAGACAGGGTCAGATGGGCGGTGTGGAAACCTGCAATGCATCAGATGGAGACCAGGTTTGGCTCTGAGTCAGCAGATGCTGACATCTCTGCGGATTGGGGAGGCTGGGCAGAGTCATCTTCCTGGAAAAGGGGCCATTTAGGAAGGAGGGGGCGGAACCAAGGCCAACAGAGCACTCAGGCCCACTCGCAGGAAGGCCTCGTGGGTCTGCCGACTGAATTTGGAGGGGGAGCCTTTAGGAGTTCAAGCCCTGTCCCCTCTGAGCCTTCACTTGTGCCATCCCCTCTAATGGGAATACGCTTCCCTGCACCCTGCTCCTACCTTTAACAGCCCCCCACCTTCTGCTCAGCTTACTTCCCTGTCCTCAGATCTTCACTCCAAGGTTACTTTCTTCAGGAACCCCACCCCTTTCTTGGGCCAAATTCAGTTATCCACAGGACATGGCAGGGCCATCTACCCTCCCTTTAGGACCCTCAAACGCTAGAGGTCATTTACCTACTCATCTGTGTCCCCTGAACTGTAAAGCTCACATCCCAGGGTCCGGAACAGTGCTGGCACTTAGTAGGTGTTCAATGAGTTTATGTTAAGACTAAATGGATGAGTGTCTTTGAAAAAAAGACTTGTTGAACAAATGCCTAAGCTGGGTAGGGCCAGGGCCCAGAGCCCTGTGGGGTACTGGAGGGACCCTCAAAGCTTCAGAGGTCCTGACCTCCACCAAGGGGTAGGGGCCTGAGAACTGCTCTCTACCTTCCTCTGCGTCTTGACCCCCCACCCAATTCCTGCTTAAACTAGGAAGGGGAAGGGAGCAGGCCGGGGTGGGGGCCACTTCTCAGGGGAGGCAGAATGGAGAGGTACCCCCCGACCCGCTTTTCCTTACCCTCACCCTACACCCTGGAAGGAACAGGAAGTAGGCAGGGCTCTTCTTTCCTACCCATGGGTCTGGTTCGTGTTTAAAGGACTAATTTTCGCCTTGTGGGGATGAGTTATCTCCTTGTGAAATCAAGTTGGAAAAACAGAAAATCTTTACCAGTAAGACACATGCTGCCTCCCCCCGCCCCCCCCTGCCCATGGAAACCGGCAGGGGGGAGGGATGGACAGGCTCCCTCCCTGCCTCTGTCCGGCCAGCCCCTTGGATGGCTAATGTGCCAGATTGCCAGACCGGGTTTGTGGGAGCGTGGGCACAGCCGATGTGCTGACCAAAGGTGTGGGAACTTTGGGGCAGGCACCGAAGGCAGGTACTTGTGTTGGAAGTCAGGTGTGGGTCCCTCCTGGCCACACCCCTCCAGGGCTGGGAGCCAGTGGAGATGGGGCCTCCTCCCCTGGGAGGAGTTTTTGTCAGGACCGTGGTGGGTTCCCACCTCTCAGGCCCAAAGGGGTGGTCTCGAGAGAGCCTGAATAAAAGGGGGAGGGGTGGGCTGGACCCCCAAGAGCAGGAGGGGCCAGCAGTCCAGCTGGGAGGGTCCAGCAGACATGCTGGGCCCTCCCCACAGCCCGCCCACCCTTTCATCTCTGCAGCTCCTTCCTCCCTGGCCCTTCCTTCAGCCTGTGTCTGTGGGTCCTTTCGGTGGGTTTGGGGAGGGGGAAGGAAGGGGGGTGTCTCTGTGGGCAGCTCGGATTGGATAGACCTACTTTGCAAATGGTCCTCTGAGCAAAGACCTGCTGGTGGTCAGTCACAGAGAGACAGGAGCCCAAGGACCCTGAGGGAGCACCGCTCTCAAGGGGATAGCTACCTCCTGCAGCACCGGGCAAGACAGGGCAGGAGGGGACAAGAAGGGACAGGAGAAGCCCTTCCCCTCCTCCTGTGCCAGCCACCCAGGCCCTCACTCCCAGACAGGCTTTTACCAGAGAGCTAAAGGCAAGAAAGTAACCTTTAGGATTAAAGAGAAACCTTTCTTTGTTTGAGTTTCTTTTTCTTTTTCTTTCTTTTTTTTTTTTTTTTCTCCCTAAGCCTCTTTTCACATCTGTAGTGACTTTTTCCCTCTTGTCTGGAGGTCAGAGGAGAAGGATAGAGAATGTCCGGAGCGGCAGGGAACCAGTCCTCTGGGACCACAGAGGACTATTCCTACGGCAGCTGGTACATCGACGAGCCCCAGGGTGGCCAGGAGCTGCAGCCTGAGGGGTAAGTGGAGGCCCTGGCTCTGTGGCCGGCAGACTGGGGTGTGGCAGAGATTTCTGATGCGGGATGGGGAACAGCTGCCAAGACGGGCTCTGCTGCTCCCTCGTTTGCTGTGTGGCCCTCAGCAAGTCACAAGACTCTGGGCTCCAGTCTCCTCATCGGTTACCTGAGAACAGCCCTTGCCCAGGTGTAAAGATACTTGAGGTGGGGACTTGGGCCGGACAAGTCACCTAGAAAGCACCTGTGTGGCTTGTCTACAATAGATTCCTGGGCCCCATCCTTAAAACGGGTGACTCTGGCCTGCAGCCAGGCTGGAGAGCGCTGGGTGAGTGGTTGAGGGACGCTGGACCTGCCTTCAAGGAGTTACTGCGCCCTGTGGTGTTAGCGAGTGTCAGGTTCTCTAGGCAGGCTGGGGGCAGGGGGAGGCCGAGCGCCAGGGAAGAAAGCCCGGTGAGGAGTCCTTGAGGAAAGAGGCCGCTCTGTTTTCTTTGGCTGGCCTCAGAATCTCCGTGAAGATGAGGAGGTCCTGTTCCCCCAGCAGGACTGCGGGGGCCAGCGGGGGGAGGGAGGGAGGCTGCCTGAGCACAGCATGGTGTGTCCCGGGAGTCGGCCCTAGCTGCCTTTGCCCAGGCCATTTCTATCATTGTTTAGTCTGGGCACCCCGGTGGGGGAGCTGGGCCTCGCCTGTCCCCACATACTGCCAAGGACACCTCACCAGTGACAGCCCCAGAGCTCCGTTGTCCCCTTGCTGTTCCAGCCCTGGCCCCTCCCCCACCTCCTACTCTGTCTGGGGGTTGGGGGAAGTGGAAAGGTGAGTCCGGGGCTTGTGGAGCCAGATGTCCGCACATCTGTTCTCCATCAACAAACAACTGCAGAAGGCAAAATGCTCACATACCTGGGGCTGGGGCTGGGGCTGAGGCTGGGGCTGGGGCTGGGTTTGCGGCCTGGTCAGACTCAGGCCAGAGGCCCCACCTCGGCCTGGGGCTGGGGGTGGGACTCTGGGCTCTGACTGTAGGGAAAGCCACCCTGCTGTGGGCAAGGGTGTGCCCCTCCCGTCCTCCTCCGGCTGACCCTGCTGCATATATATGGAGTTGGGAGGAGCAGCAGAACGGGGAGGAGCCCAGGAGCCCCAAGGGGACAGAGACCCTGCCCTGGGCTAAGGCCCTAATCAGAAGCTGTGCCCTTGGGTGGCTCAGGGTGTGCTCCCTGGCCAGGGCCAGAAGCTCTCAGCCGGCTCTGTGGCTGGAGTATTTAGGAATGGCCCTAGAATAAAGTTGGGTGTGTGGCAAGAACTGGGCGGTGGGGGGAGTACTGCGTCTAACGTGGGTGGCATCTAGAATTTACAGCTCCCTTTTTCCACTGCAGGGAAGAATGAAGAGGTTTGTTTGAACCTCCTAACTTAGCCAAACCAAGCTGAGCTGCCTGCCTCCTCCCCACCACCCCCTCAAAGATGGGAGCCGGAAGCAGGAAGCCCAGGGGAATCTCATGGGGGTGAACTCAGGCTCACCTCGCCTGGTGTGAATCAGACACCCAGGGCGATGGGGCACCAAAGCTCTGAGGAGTTCCGACAGTGGTCTTCCTCTGTGCCTCAGTGGGCCCCCGCAGGCTCGGGAGTTGGGGTTGGTAGGCACTGGTGACAGTGGCTGGGGTGGACCCTGTCTCCTGGCCACACTTATCCACGTGCCCCTCTGGTGCCAGGCCCTGGCTGAAGAGGGTGTAGAGCAAGTCTGATGGGGACGGGACGTGTCATCCAGGGTCTTCTGTGGGCAAGGGATTGATCTGTGTAGGCCGAGCTGGTCCTTTCCACCCCCAGGGGCCCCTCTGGCCACACATATAGGGGACACACATATATATACCTATGGCGGCTGTTCAGGATGTCACGCACCTCCCCATGTCTTCAAAGGGCCACCTGGAAGGCGGAATCAGAGACTCCCCTCACAGACTCCCCACAGGAAGCCCACACCAGGCCACTCGCAGGCCCTGCTGCCGTGGGTGGGGGAAATCGGGGAGCAGGGCTCCCCGGGACCTCGCGCCCAGGCCTCCACCCCAGACAGCCAGGCTTTCCCTCTGGCCCTCAGAGGTGTGTCTTGCCCTCCCCGCCCTGGATGAGGCTCCGCTCAGGCTTCTACTCAGAGTCAAGTCTAGAAACGCTTGTCTGGTTCTCTCTGTTTCAGTGTCTGCACCACCCTGCAGTCTGGCCTCAGGGTCCAAGACCAAGCCTCAGCTCCTGGGGCTACGCTGAACTCTGGGGCTCACTCCTTGTCTTGAAATGAGGCCCCCAAACCCTACAGTCATTCCGGAAACTCGCCTTCCCTCTGCTCCTCCACATCAAGGCGTGCACATTCCTCCTGCTAGATACTCATCCCTCTGAAGTGCGGCCTGCCGTCCCCACTGCTCAGAGACTCCATGTGCGGAACCATTTGAAAATGCTGCTATTTGACTGGTTTTGATGTACAGAAATGGCAATTTCATATGGCCCAACTTAACTCCTCACGTCCCAGTCAGATGCGGGGGCTCTGACTCCGACTACCTCAGTCCAAACCCTGACTGCCGCCTCACTAGCTGTGCGATTCGGGCAAGATACTTAGCCTCTCTGAGACTTAACCTTCTGGTCTACACAAGGGGGTTAGTTACTAACAGTGCACACCTCAGGTCACAACTGAGTTAATCCCTGGAACAAAGGGCGGCTGGCGTTTGGTCAATGCTTAGTAAGTACTGGTTACCGCTGTTGTGCATATGCAAGTCTAGCGACAGAAATCTCCTAACACCCTGAACGCTGCCCTGCTCAAACACTCTCAGTGGCTCCCTAGCGCTTCCCATGCCTGTGTAATGTGCTCTCAGCCTCCCTGCTGGGCTGCTCTTGAGCTGAAAGCCTTGCCCAGCCCCAGCCACACGACCTACTGCCTGTCACTCTGCTTCTCTGTGCTGGTCCCTCTCCGCACGCAGAGCTTCCTTTCCTCTTCTTTGCCTAAAGACACGCACAAAGAACCTTTCAAACTAAAAGCATGTCCCACTGCCTCTGACGCCTTGCCCCGAGGTTCCCTCCGTCCTCTGCACGCTCTAGCACCTGCCTGTGCCTCTTCCAGGGTCAGGCTCCCACCCCGCCGACGTAGTGTCCTTTGCGTGTGAGCTGTTCTGCCTGTCCCACAGCACAGAGCATGGGCCCACGAGCCATCAGACAAATTTCTGTGGCTCAGACCTCAGTCACGTGAAGGTCTGTGAGCCTCAGCCAAACTGAGCTAAGAGGTAGATGCGGGGCCAGCTGGTACAGAAAGGGCTGGTACAGAGGTCCCCCCAGATAGGGCCTGGAGGGGATGCTTGGGGGTGAATGGGGCCATGGCCAGGCTATTGCAGGGACGCTTTGCGAGCCCCTGGCTTGGCTGGCCTAGGGGACACGTCTGAGCAGGACCTAGTCAGGTGAGGAGATGCACGCTGGCAGGGCCTAGAAAGGTGGCTCTGAGCTCTTGGGGCTGAGAGGGGCCCCACATGCTGGAGTAGGGGGCCTCGGTGTTGGAAGTGGAGTGTAAGGCCTGGACTCTGACAGTGTGAACCTGGTCCCCTATTGGTACCTGCCCTTCCCATGAGTCAATTCTGCTTTGGGAAGAGGCCGGCTCTGTCCTGGCTGAGAAGTTGCACAAAACGGACTCATTTTGTCCCTTCACCCCGAGGACAAGCTCCATGACCAGGTTCTTTCCTGCTTTGCACTCTCTGGGGTTTCCTGAAAGAAAGCAAGGGGAGACCAGGCTGTTCCAGAGGAGTCATAGGGCTCTGAGCTCACCCTGCCGATGAGGTCTTGCAGACCTTATCTGTCACTCAGCAGGAGTGTGCCCAGGTGGTTAGGTGAGCCTCCTGGGCAGGGAGGACCCGGCTGCAGCACCTTGCTGGCCTTTCCCACGGGGGTGTCCTGCCAGGCCCCAGTGGAGCAGGCTCAGAAGTCCGCTCTTCCCCAGAGACCCCGTCCTGCCTGCTCTCCCAGGCCCAGGCCCAGTTCAGAGCTTAGGGCTCCTACCCCTTTCTCTTCCATGGCCCAGCTGTGGAAGTGGAAGCTTTTATTGTGCCCGTCGATCCCTTTGTGTCTACCCTGGGCCTGTCTCTGCTCAGCTACGGTGAGAGCCAGTCCTCTGCCAGGCCGCAGGGACCCTTTATGGTAATTAGAGAAAGGGATCCCCCTTTACACGCATGCAGCTCAGTAGGTTCAGGGCTTGAAGAACAGTGTGGCCTGGATTTCAGACTACACTCGCTTGCTCACTGGGCAATCTGGTGCAGTGTGCAGCCCGCCCAGCTGCACACAGAAGCCCTTAATGAAAGGGAAACGAGAAGACACGCATAAGACCTGAAAGACCAAGGACCATCATTCCAGTCAGACACAGACTGGACTCAGAGACCGGTGGAGGGAGGGCAAACCGTGGGACCAAACTCTTGGTTGTTTGACTGGGGTAGTATGCTCAGCCACAGCTCTGAGAAGAAGAGTTCTGTGAGGCCTAGAGCAATCAGGGAGGCTTCCTGAAGGAGGCAGGGATGAAGTGGGCCTTGAAGGCTAGGAAGGATCTGGGTGAGAAAGAAGAGAGGTTCAGCCCAGCTGGCCCAGTGCTTCTCCCACATCTTCCCCTGGGAGGCCCCTGTCCTTTAGCCCTGGAACCTCAGAGCTTGGCATGGGGCTGGTACACCGTAAAAGCATGAGAGCTCCCAAATGGCCCCAAGAATGAGGAACTGGGCAGGCTTGTGTAAGAGAGCAAAGGATTGAGGGAGGAGGAGCCCCACTGTGGACAGCCTAGAACTCCAGACCTGGTGGCATACCTGGGGGTCCCCACCGAGGTGTGACCCAGCCTCCACTCAATCTGCAGGGTAGTGCCTGCCTGCCACCCCAGTGTGCCGCCCAGCCTCCTCCACACTTGCTTGGCTGTGCTGTCGGTGAGTCTAACCTAAGCCCAAATGGCTTGCAACCTGCTGCCACCCCGGGCAGGGTGATTTGGGTTCCCTGCTGGGGCTGATGAAGGGAGTACCTGGGAGCCCAACATGTGGAAGGGGTTCTCATAGTCCCCAAGATACCACATGAGTGTGCACTGGGGAATAGAGGGTCTCCTGGGGGCTGAGGTCAAGCCGTCAGTGAAGGCCTGGGCACCCCAAGTTCTCCACTGTGCTCTCCTTGCAGATTGTTGTGTTGCTGCTGCTGGCCATGCTGGTGAGGCGCTGCCAGCTCTGGCCCCTCTGTGGGCACGGCAGGCCCGGGCTGCCCAGGTTGGTGCTGTGACTTGGGCACCCCCACTCAGGGGGTCCAGCGGGGGGTGGTGGTGATTTGTTACATCCAGCTCTAGAAGCCAGCTCTGGCCTCAGGATACCCTCTCTTCTCTCAGCCTGAGGTTCTCTCCATCCCTACCCAGACCTCCAGGTTTAGTTGGGACCCCCAGAGGGAGGGGGAGGAATCCACTCCAGTTCACCTGCTTTTGTTCCAAACCCCAAAGAGCCACGAGCTCACCAGGGCCTGGCTCTAGGACACACTTGGTCAGGCGGCCCCTGAGGGCTTCCCCGGGGCCCTGATGCTAAAGGCAGGTTTCTGGGGGATCCTCTCCCTGACTCTTCAGCCTCGCAACCCCAGAGCCTGGGACAGGGATGACCTTGAGGAGTTGGGACTGGTCAGGCTTGTATGGGTGGGGCCCCGGTACAGGGGGCCTTACACCCCAGGCCAAGGCTCCAAACAAGGTGGGTTGTGCATAATGGTTTCGTGGGGAGCAGGGGGTTTGCCCTGCCTGGGGGAGGGCTTGAGGGAGCACGAAGCAGGATGGAGCTGTCAAGGCATGAGGGCAAGCTGGGCCCCAGAAGCAGGGAGTCTTTGTGGCCTGCCTGCCCTGAGCCCAGAGAGGCAATGCCTGGGACAGCTGTGCCCTCTGCCTGCCCTCTGCCCCAGGGCGTTGACCGTTATGCAAGGATGTTGTGACTCTCTGAGCTCTCTGAAGATCTGCCAGCCCAGACAGACCAATTAGTGTGGAGGCAGCTGTTTCCTGGAGCGTCCAGGATGGGTGGAGGGAGCTGTACTCAGGCTTGTTCCTGCGTGTATGTGTGTGTGTGTGTGTGTGGTGAGGGGCAGGAGAGAGGATGTTTCCAAGTCACTCTGCCACAGAGCCCAGAGCTTGGTACAAAGGAAGCACCACACAGATACCTGTGGAGCGAATGGGTGCAGGGCCTCCATGTCCCTGTGTGGAAAGTGGGCCTGACTCTGCTTTCCCAGTCCGTGGAGCAGGGCATAAGGAGATGGTGGGCAGGGCCTGAGCAACTCCCTCCTGCCCTGTCCCTGCCCCCACACCAGCCCCGTGGATTTCTTGACCGTGGATGGGCCCTGGACCGTGCCTGCTGCTATCTTCATGGTCCTGTTCAGCTCCCTGTGTCTGCTGCTCCTGGCTGAGGCCCCGCTGCCCTTCCCAACCCTGACCTCACCATCCAGCCAAGGTACATAGCAGCTGAGGCCTGAGCCTGGATTGACGGGGTGGGGTTGGCGAGGGAATCTGGACCGTTGTGGGAGGGCTCTTCTATAGTGGACCAGGGTGATTCCCATTCTAGTCATGAGCCACTGCCAAAAGACTCTGTCCCCTTATTCTTCCCACTGCCCCTCCACAATGCCTGAATCCTCCCTTTGTTGGCCCCAGCCATTGGGTCAATATCGCCCTCTTTGCTTCCACCATTCTTGTGCGAACCCCACCTGAGGAGGGAGGGAACTCCCTTGTTCATGGGCACGGGCTGAGTCCCCCAGGTAGCCCAGCCCCTGTGAGAATGAAGGAGGCGGGAGAGGGCCACAAAAAGGGGCCCAGGAGAATTGAGCTGGGCTCAAGGAGGTGATGGTAACAAGGACAGCTGCCACTGGCAGGGGCCACTGTCCTTTGACAGACCTCCTTAGAGCATTGACCTCCACAGAGACTCCACACAGTGTGGACATTAAGCCCCACTTTGTAGTGAAGGCCGCTGAGGGTCACAGAAGGGTGCAATAATAAAGGAGTAGCTTGCATCTTCGGTACAAACTTAGGCACCATGCTGAGCACTGTGCAATAGACCTCCTCATTTTGCCTTTGCTAATTTAGTACCATTGTTTCCATGTTACGGATGGGGAAACTGAGGCTCCAGCAGGTAACTGGCCCAAGATCACAGAGCTGACATTAGTCACAGCCTGGATTTGAGCACAGGACTCTTGCTCACTGAACTAGCTGAGGGGCTTGGCAGATGGAGACAGGAGAAAGGCCTGGGAGAGCTGGACTCAGCAGCCCACACCTGCCCCTCCATTATTGTCTCTCTTCCCATCTTGCCTTCCAGGGCCGTGGAAGGTGCTGGCCCTGCTCTACTACCCTGCCTTCTACTACTCCTTGGCCGCCTGTGCCACAGTCAGGCATGAAGCCTCACACCTGCTCGGCAGCGTGCTGTCCTGGGCTCACTTTGGCGTCCAGGTCTGGCAGAGGGCAGAGTGTCCCCAGGTGCCCAAGGTAACCACTGATTCACAATGGCCTGGAACAGAGGGCACGGAGGAGCCACGTAGGTCAGCGTGGCTCCTTTCATCTCTGTATGCTGGGCTTTCCTGCAGCCTTCCACTGTGCACGGGATTCCAGTCCTTTAAACACATGCCATTCTAGGGCCAAGAAGCTGGGCCAGCCCTCAGGCGCTGCCAGTCTGAAGGGGGTAGGGAGGGGGCAGGGGCAGAGGAGGAGGAAGAGGAAGCCTAAAGTCCTCCCCATCGTTGATCCCCTAGCCTTCTGCTGGGCAGGCCGGAGTGGGAGTGCAGACAGATGGAGGACGGCAAGCACTGAGTAGGGAGAGAGTCTCAGAGGGCTAAAAAGAGAATTCTGAACCTTACCTGTTTCACTGGTTGCTGGCTGGGGGCGTGAAACTGCTCAGTCTAGAGCCCAAAGGGTGGAGCTGTAGGCTTTGAATTCAGGCAACCCAAATCCGAATCCGCTTCATTCATTCACTCACTCACCCATTCATGTGTTCATCAAACATATTTGAAGCACATAGTCGGTACCAGGGACGTTCCCAGGCACTGGAATATGGCTGTGAACAGCACAGGTGTGGCCCCTGGCATCACAAGAGCTGCCATTTCAGAAGAGGAGACGTAATAAACAAACAAACAAATGCACGAGAATGATGCCACGTGGTGCTAAGTGCTTTGAGGAAGCCATGTTACCTTCCTGAGACTCAGTTTCCCTCCTGTAAAGGGAGTTGATATCACGGAACCCTCAGGTAGAGGGGAAGATTAGCTGGTTTCTCTGAGAGCAGGGACTTGATTCGCCCTTTTTTTTTGCCACCCGGGCCCTGGCAGGTACTAAGCTCTCAATAAAAAGGTAGTGAGTAACGAATGAATGAGTATGTGAGGGGCCCAGCCCTGGGAGTTCAGGGGCAAGGGCCTCAACGCCAGAGGCAGCGCACGGACTTCCTTGGTGGCGAGGTTACAGACTGTGCTTGGACAAAATTAGGCCTTTGTCTAATTGTCAGGGGCCTGCATCCAAAGTGCCAGCAGCACAGGAGCACAGGGAGAGGTTGTCCCTATGTATGGCCACATTGCAGCCCCCTGGGTGGGGAAGAGGGGGTTATACAACTTCCTCCTTTTGGCTCCTCTAAGGGCTGTGGGAGTCCAGGGCCTAGGGGAGGGGCAGGCATCTCTGTGGGACCTGAGAAGGGGAATGAGTGACTCTAGTTGGGGGTAGGTGGGTGGTCATAGAACCAGAAGCCTTCCTATGGCACCCCAGACCACCCTTCGTGTCCTGGGTAAGGTGGGAAGGGAAATGGATCCTGGCCTTTGACTGGGGGAGAAAGGCAGAGGTAGGTGTTTCTGGTGTCTGTCTGTCTGTCCAGATCTACAAGTACTACTCCCTGCTGGCTTCCGTGCCTCTCCTTCTGGGACTTGGATTCCTGAGCCTTTGGTACCCGGTGCAGTTTGTGAGAAGCTTCAGCCACAGCACAGGAGTGGGCTCCGAGGTAAAAGGGCTGGGCTGGGCTCCCCCTGTCTATTGCTCCCCTTACGTGCAGTGATGCTTAGTGAAGGACCCAGCAGCATGTAGCAGGTTTCAGAACAGGTTTGGTGAGTTGCCAAGTAACTGGTTAGTCCTCCCTCCCAGGCAAAGTCTAGGCCAGGCCCTGGGATGGCACCAGCATGCCCGGGGCACCAAGCTATGTGCATGGCAGGGACTCATCAAAGGAGAACTGGGCCAGAGACAGTAAGTCATAGCTCTGGTCCTGAACCCCTGGGCTCCAGCTGGAGAATTGTCCCTGCTAGGAGCCCTGCAGAGCCTGACACAATCCAGGAAGCGCTCAGGGAAGAATTGCATTCCGAATCAACACTCGGTTGGATAATATCAGATGAAGGGGAGGGCTTCCTGAAGGAGGCAGACTTGAGCAGGGGCCTGAAGGACAGGCAGGATCTGGAATGGGGGGAGAATAAGGAGAAGGCGCTGTAGGCCCAGGACAGAGCATGAGTAAAGGGGCAGAGATGGGTTGCATCTGTTTTGTTCATGCTGATTTGCTGCACCTGGCAGTTTTTAACACAAAATAAACGCTCAGCAAATTTTTCTGTCAAAAGAGAAGACTTATAAGATATGGCCATCGTACTAAGAAGCCTTCTGAGTACCCGTCAGGTGCCAGGCCTGGGGCCAGGTGCTGTGGGCTCAGAGCTGACTGGCTGCGTCTAGCCCTTAGGAGCTCCAGTGTGCTGGGGGAGGTGGATCCAGCAGCCTATGCTACAGCAACGTGCAAAGTGCAATAGGGGCTCATCCAAGTGCTTGGGGGTGCAGGCAGAAGTGGGGCCAAGTACTTTTCCTGGTCAGAGAGGAGGAAGAGGAAATCGCTCCACAGAGGCCCTCGAGAAGGGCTGAGGACGAGGAGGCAAAGGGCTGGTCCCTCTTCCTTCAGCGGGGGAGGGTGAAGGAAAGACTTGGAGGGTGGCATCTAGGACAGAGAGCAGGTAGGTGGCGGTGCCAGTTGCTAACATGGAGCGCTGGATGAGAGAGAAGTGCAGGGGACCCTGGACAGTTATGGGGGTGTGGATTTTAAGGGTCTGGTGGGCAGCCGGGCCCCACGGCCCTGGAGCTCAGGAGAGGGGCTGGGACTGAACCCCGAGGAGGGATGGAGGATGAGGGGCAAAGAGGCCGGAGTGGGCTCCTGTTACCCAGGGGCCACCCTAGGTCCCCATGGGCTCACCCGACAGGGTTTGGCTCTCATGAAGCAGCAGCAGAGTTCGGAGTACTTTTCACTACTGCCTCCTGATCTCTAGGGAAGCCCGTTGTCCCCTCAATCTTACAGTTGGCTCAGAAGAGGGGAGCAGCCTCCCAGGATACACACCGCACCAGGCATGGCTCTGCCTTGCTGAATCCTTCTCCCCCTTCCAGGCATCTTCTCTGCCTCACCTCTCATCCCATTGCATGGCTTTCCTCCTGAGAATCTTGGGAGAAGTAAAATCCTCTTTAGCCCTTAGTTAAGCCTCAAAGGACACAGTTAAGCTTTGAGCTGACTCACACCTGCCCTGGACCCCAGGGTTGCTATGGTAACAGGTGACAATGGCCTATATTCTCCTAACGAAGGGAGCAGGGACTCGTTCCCATGGGTCTCTGCCACTTGGCAGTCAGTTTAAGGCCTGGAATGTGGCTTAGACAAACCCTGTCACCCTTGTGATCTCCCCGGAGTGGAGGGAGAGGCCTGGGGCGTCTGACTGGGAACGGCCCCGTCCTGTATCCTGACTGGGGATGTGCCCATGGGACACAGGCTCCCTGTACCCCAGTCTCGGTCAGCAGAGGCCAGAGAGCCTCTGGCCTCTCTGAAGGAAACAATGATAAGATGTGACTGAGCAGAGCGGAAGAGGGGCGGAGCGAGACCTTAGGAAGAACTCCCCAGCATGGAGTGTTTTAGACAGGAGATCAATTAGTCTTGTATTTGTGGAGGAGGAAAGGGCAGCCTTGGGGAACTTGGGCCTTGTCCCACAGGTTGGCCCTTCTCTGCAATTCTCTACAACCAAGAGGTTTTTGTGGAATACCTACTGGGTGGCCACTGTGGTACCCTGAGCCAGGTTCCTGGGGATGGCTCTAGGCACGTCTCACCTCTCTGTCCCCACAGAGGCTGCAGAGTAGCTACCCCGAGGAATATCTGAGAACCCTCCTTTGCCTGAAGAAGCTGAGGAGCAGGTGAGGTTCTAGGCATACCTTCTGGGCCATTGGGCAGGGCAGGCACTGGGCGGGCTGATGGGGCAGAGATGGGGAATGAATCAAATTCTGGAGCTCAGGGAAGGGGCCACCCTGAGTCCCTTTCACCCGCTGGGTCTTTCTGCAGCTCCCATGCCTCCAAGCATGGCTTCCTGTCTCAGGCCTGGATCTGCGTCAGACACTACGTCTACACGCCACAGCGAGGTATGGAGCGGGGTGCTGGGGTCAAGAGTGACAGGTGACCTCCCCCTCCCATGCACAAAACAGCTACAGTGGCAGGTCAGCACCTGCAAACCCCAGAACACTGTCATCAGGAAGAACGGCCCCCAGCTTGGGACAAGGGGAAGCCCCTGGCCTGGCCTGGCCTTGGTGGTTCAGGGTCCTGTGAGCCTTGGTTCTTTTCCTGGGCCCCCGGGGAGGGATGGGGGCTCCGGGGCCTGGGTAGTGCTCGGCTCACCATACCCCCCTTTTTGGGGACTGCAGGGTTCCGACTCCCCCTGAAGCTCGTGCTTTCAGCCACCCTGACGGGGACGGCCATCTACCAGGTATGTCCTGCCCCTGCAGTGCCAGTGGCCTCTGCACCCCCAAGCCTGGATGCCTCAGGCCCAGCTCACCTCTCCAAAAGTGTGACCCACAATCCTGTCCAGCGGCTTCTGATGTCTTGGGGACACTGGCCTACCCAGAGGAAGGAGGTGTTAACTCTCATTGGGCTCGCACGGAGTCAGAGCATGCGTTTTGGAGTCGTATAAACAAGGGTTAAAATCTGAGCTCCGTTATTTGCCGCCTGTGAGACCCTGCACACATTACTCAACATCCTTAAACCCATTGGCTCCGCTAAAAATGGAGGAAATTCCCTTCCTCTCTGGGAAGTTGGGAAGATTTAGTGAAACATGTGTTTGATAAGTCCCTACCATCCCTCCCACCATCACCGCCACCCCTAACGAACAGACCGACCCAAATCTCAAGAGGCAGGTATGATTTTTCTCCGTTTTACTGATGGGAGAAATTAAGGCTCAGAGAGAGGGGTTTGATTGGTCACGTTCCTCCAGCTAATATCTCAGGGCTGCCCGTGTCTGAATCCAGACCTGTCCAGCTCCGATGCCTCTGCTCACTTGTAGGAACTTTGCTTTCTCCAACTTGGAAAAATTGAAAATTTTATAGCGGGAGTTTTAGGTAGATGATTGAGATTGACAGGTATACGGTTGTGCCGCCTGAAGGCGTACCTGTGGCCATCAGGCTGGAGTTGGATCCGTCTGTAGCTGCTGATCAGTGGCATGAATGAGAACACACTGCTCTTGAGACAGAGCAGAGCGCCGGCGGGTGCTGGCAACACGCATGCAGCCAGTGTGCCGCCCGGAAGTCCCCCCTGCCACTCAGAAAACACTTTTCCTGGGGCGGGAGTGCCTGGTTCAGCAGAGCTAGGCCCTGGTGCTTTCATTCTGGGGTTCTTCCAGGTGGCCCTGCTGCTGCTGGTGGCCGTGGTACCCACCATCCAGAAGGTGAGGGCGGGGATCACCACAGAGGTCTCCTACCTGCTGGCCGGCTTCGGGGTCGTGCTCTCAGAGGACAGGCAGGAGGTGGTGACGCTGGTGAAGCACCACCTGTGGGCTCTGGAAGGTGAGGCCCCAGAGGTCCCCTGAAGGCCTGGAGTGGGCGGATATGAGCTGGGTGGGATACCTGAGCAGCATGTCCTTGGGTACATTCCTTCACTTCTCTGGGTCTTGACAGCCTCATCTCCAAATAGCGGGGGAGGGTGTTGGAGCTTCCCATCCCAAGTCTGAGACCTGAAGGTGTCCTCTCAGCAGCCTCTTGTCAGTTCGTGTGGTGTCTCCCACCCTCACGCCCGATGTCTTTTCCCAGCTCTGCAGGCTGAAGATGGGGAAGGCCACAGTGTATGTGAGCTGAGGGGACAGCCTCAGGGGCCTTCGCTGAGGGTGGGGAGGAGGAGAGGAGGTGGAAATGTGGGACTGAGCTGGGTGGGCTGAGATGACATCTCCAGGGAGATTTTCCAAGTTGGCCATGATCTGGGCCACAGGCAGGAGTGGACATGACTCACATCAGCCCACATCCAAGCACAGACCTCACAGCAGCCCCATTGGGTTAACATCACTGATGTCATTGATCAGAGCAGGAAGTCAAGGGTGGGAGGCAGGAAGTGACGTGTCCAGGGCAAAGGATTCTGCTTCTACCCATTACACCTGCAATTTATAATCACATGCTGCAGTTTCCAAACCCAAAGGCTCCCCCCGTGGGTCTTCTCAGATGCAAGGTCAAACAGCAGTGTTTACTCTCCTAGTTCCCAGGTGAGGACAACTGAGGCCTGGGGCCATTAGAGATATACCCAAAGCAGCCAGCAAGCCATACTGGAACTGAGATTATATCTAAGCTTGGGACCCTTTGGCGTGTTCTTAGCCTAAGAAGCCAATGTCGTCTGGGCTCTGAGAGCCTGTTTGGAGGCTGCCCCGCCCTCTTCCCTGGCACCTGATTAGTAAGCCTGGCATTGTTCACAGGTTTGCACTCTGAGTCAGGCAGACTAGATTAGAATTTCTGCTCCATCACTGACTAGCGGTGTCCCTGGGCGACACTCTCTTCTTTGCACCTCAAATTTCCTGTCTGCAAAGTGTTGCTGAAGCGACAAAGGAACTTTGCCCTCGAGGCCCTGGGTCTGATTGGGGAAGATGAGTGGATCCGCAAAGCCGGTCCCATAAGGGAGCGGGTGCAGGGTCCCAGAGGAAGCAAAGCACAGGAAGATCTTATGAGCACTAGGGTTAGGAGGGACCCAAGTTTGGAACCAAATGAAAAGAGAGAGGAGCAGGAGGTAGATGGAGGTCAAAGGCCAGCCCTCCGGGCTCTGGGTGGGCTCAGCAGGCAGGCTCCCCATCTTTTGGCAGAAATGGTCTGAATGCACCTTTGCTGGTGCTGAGCTGGCTCCTGGCGAACAGGTGGAAAGGGCAAAGCTGTGCATGCTCAGAGCTTTCCCCCAGCTTTACTTGGCAGAAAAGTGCCGCCTCCTGCCACTGGAGGGGTGAGCCCAGGCCAGGCAGGGAGGCTCGGGTTTCTGGAACAGTTGTTCACCTAAGAATTACCTGGTAACTAAAAATCCCAAGGCTCAAGCCCCAAGCCTCACTTCACAGACCCTGAGGATGGGCCCTGGTGATTCTGATGCGAGTCTTGGGCCTACTTCTGTTTGAGAACCCCTGCAGCAGGCACTCCCAACACGTCAATTGGTTGATTGATTTCAATCAATTGCTGGTTGAAATAAGCCATTAAGGCTCTGTCTTTTGAAAGCCCCCCAGTACAGTGGTTCTCAGTCCTGGCTGCATGTTGGAATCACCGGGGTTGCTTTTCCAAAGCTAAGGCCTGGGTCCCACACTCGCAACTTCTGGTTTAATTGGTTGCGGGTGCGGCCTGGGCCGCGTTGGTTTTAACCTCTCCAGGTGATTCTAACATGTGGCCAGTGCCCAGCCCACTTCTCTAGCCCCGGTGACCGTGTGGAGCTAGGGCTCACCTGTTTCCAGTGCATTTGCCCCCATCCACCCCTGCTCTGGTGGGGACACGGAAACCAGAGCACTTCCCTGGGCTAGCTGAAGTCAGGGCGCAGCCACCCTGGGCTTTTTCTGGGTCTGCTTGGAAATGGTTGCATGCCTGGCTCTGTCCCTTCCTAGTGTGGGGCTGGCAGGCCAGGCCCTCTCTCGGAGTCTCAGCTTCTTCCTTGCTTCCCTGTCTTCCCATGCATCTCCCGTGGGGCTGCTTGGAGGGCGCAGGGCGAGGCTGGATGTGGAGGTAAGGTGGAAGGGGTGCAGCCTTCATCTCTGCTATGTTTAAATACCAGGCTTGCCCACAACACACCATGCATTCTCTCCCAGCTGCTGGTGAGAGAGCAAGCTCTTGATCTCTGCTCATGGATGGGGTGGGCAGGGAGCCGGAATAGATGGGTAGCAGCGGTCACTTCCCCTCATTCTGATGGACTCAGGCCACCCTGAAGGGCACTCGCATCTGTGCCCAGATCCAGGCCATTGATGTAGGCCTAGCTGGGGTGTTCCAGTTCCCCTCATGCTGGGGCATGGGCAGCACAGCGGTGTGCCCAAAACGAGCAAGGTGAGGCTGGGAGCTGAAATGAGCCCTGAAGGCCGCACAATCAGGGAGTACCTGGATACCTGGTGACACCTGGTGACACCTGGAGCTGGAGGCAGATGCTGGGTTGGGTCTCACAGCAATGGAAGCAGCAAGACCTGGGGGAGAGCCAACTCTGCAGCCTCAGAGGTGGCCTCTCCCCGGCTGGGCTACCCTGTGTCACCTGGCAGTACAGGGCCAGCTGCGGTCATCAACTTACACTGGGTCTGGGAATGGGGAGTGTGGCAAGAGGCTTCTGCTCAGAGTGAGGTGTGGGGCAGGGGTAACTCTCACCCCAGCACAGCCTGATGGCAGTTTGGAGGCTCCCAGGAGACCCTGCAGGCCCTGTCTCCCACTTTGCTCCCTCTTCACCCTCTAGTTTGCTACATCTCGGCCTTGGTCCTGTCCTGCTCACTCACCTTCCTCGTGCTGATCCGCTCACTGGTGAGACACAGGTCAGTGGTGGACTCTGACCCTCAGTGCGGATGTGGGGAGGGGGCCAGAGTCTACTGGCCTGCGGGACCCCGACCCAGAGGGCCTGTAGGGAATGCCCTGGGGCTGGAGGGAGGGAGGGTCTCTGTAGGCCCCAGTTGTCACTGAGCCCAGCCATCCTGTGGTGGGCCAAGAAGGTGGGTGTTTCAGCTGGGGGCGACCTAGGGCATGACTGAGTCAGGGCTGGAGTGTGGAGTTTACCTTCTGAGAGGGGCCACAGGGGCAGGCTGGAGGGGACAGGGAAGAGCCCTGGGAAAGTTGGCCTTCTACCTGGGAGTGGGAGAAGAGGAGGGAGCTGAGGGAGGAAGGGGGCTACAGGCATGAGCACGTGTGAGCAGGGCACAGAGGCTCTGAGAGCCTGACGTGGTGGCTGGGGCACTGAAGAGATGGTATCATGGCAAGTGAAAGTAGCACTGAGGAAGCGTGGGCAGGGAGGGAGAGACGGCTCTAGTTGGGAGAAGGGTGGGCGGGAGGGGCGGTCCAGACACTCAGCAATTGTCAGAGAACTGGTCCCCACGCCCTGAGCATTTATCAGGCCTCACAGGTCCTGCCCAGGGATCCTTCCCCCCAGGGTTAGCCCTACTTAGGCTGGTATTCATGGCTCTTAGGCCTCTGCCTTGAGGGATTATGTACAGGTACATTCCAGCTAATGTGAGGGGCTATGCCATGATGGGCTTTCTCATGAGATGATGAGTTCCCCGTCACAGGGGGTATGCAAGCAGGGTCCATGGCCATGGATGGGGAACCTTACCTCCCACCCTGGTGGCCAAGCTGCGAGTGAGTCACTTTTCATCTCTTCTGTTGCTTCTCACTTTTCTGACTTGACTCAAGTTGAGCCTTCTGCCTGAATTTGTCTCCCTTGACCCCCTCCCCACCCACTTGCTCTTATTCATCCTTGAAGGCACTTCTCAGAGCTCACCTCCTCTAGGAAGCTCTCCCTGACTTCCCAGGCTGGAATAGTAGCCTGCACTGTGCTCCCATGGCCCTGGGCTTCCCCGCTCTTGGGTTGTAATCAGCCTCAGGGAGTGCTCCCTGAGACCCCTGCCTTCCTCACCCTCGTCCCAGGGTCAACCTGCGAGCTCTACACCGAGGGGCTGCCCTGGACCTGGGCCCTCTACCTCAGAGCCCCCACCCCTCTCGCCAGGCCATATTCTGTTGGATGAACTTCAGCGCCTACCAGACTGCTTTTACCTGCCTTGGTGAGCCCCCCAGCCCACCCTACTGGGCCTTGGCTGGCCCCAGATGCTGACCCCAGTGAGGGTGGGGGGAGTGCTCAGCAGGTCTTGACTGCCCTTGGGTGCCTGCCTCTGCTGGAGCAGATCTGGAACCAGGGTGAGAAGAGGGACCTGGCCTGGTCTTTCCCTGCTTTCAGAAAGCTCACTCAGATGGGGGGTGGGGGACACAGGAGCCCTTGGGGAAAGGCTGTCCCTCACGTGGGAATGGCCCCTGGGTGCCACCAGGTGTTCACACAGGGAGTGAACCCAGGGCTGGAAGGTGGGAAGTTCAAGTAGATACATTCCTGCTTGTGTGAGTGGGGCTGTGCCATCATGGGCTATCTCAGGAGGTCCTGAGACCCATGTCATGGGGGTATGCAAGCAGGGTTCCAGGGCCACGGATGGGGGCTGCAAAGGGGGTCCCGCTTTGGGGGGGGTGGACTAGATTAATTCCCAGGACCCTCCCAGCTCCTAAATTTCTGATCCTCCCCTTGGGCACTGTAGTGAACAAAGCCCTCTGACATGTGAGGGGCTGGGGCCAGTGTTGCCAAAGCAAGGGCCTACTTTCTCTCCCTGCTGGTCCCCTGAGCTCTCACCCTGCCCCCGGGGGATGGGGGAAGGATGATCAAGGAGTAGAGGAATTGCTAGCACTGGCAGTTGTAACTTCTCATCCTGGTAGACTTTGAACCTCCCAACTCTTGTGTCCATGTGACCCCGCACAAAGGAGGTGATTCCCTGGTCACTACCGGTTGTTTCGGTAGACAACGGTTGGGCACCTGCCACATTCCAGAGTCCGGCCAATAGGAAAGCATTCTGGTCCCCGAGGGGTCAGGAACAATGCAGGGAGAATAACATTTACAAAGCCTCTTGTGGCTTTCAAAGAGTTGCCCCAGATACGATCTCACTGGGTCCCCACAGCGCCCTCTGTGGTAGGGGCATCCGCCCCGTTTCACAGAGGGAGGAACCAAGGCTCAGAGAGGTAAAGTGAAGCCCTAGGTGGCACAGCTGGGCAGCGGCAGAGCAGGGGTCTGAACCCGGGCCTGCCCGATCCCAAAGCCTTTGGGTTCCTGGGAGTGTCTGGGTCCTGCAGAGCTGAGGTGCGCCCCCACCCACCCCCATCTCGGCAGGGCTCCTGGTCCAGCAGGTCATCTTCTTCCTGGCGACCATGGCCCTGGCCTTCCTGGTGTGTATGCCTGTGTTCCACGGCAGGAACCTGCTGCTCCTCCGATCGCTGGCATCCTTTTGGTGAGAGAGACGGGCTGAGAGCTCTGGGACCCCTTCCCCGAAGACCACTCACAGTGACACCCTCCTACCCCACCCGCAGGCCCTTCTGGCTGACCGTGGCCCTGGCTGTGACACTGCAGAACGTGGCAGCCCATTGGGTCTTCCTGAAGACTCGCCACGGATGGCCAGAGCTGACCAACCAGTGAGGCAGCCTCTGGGCTTGTGGCTCTCTCAGCCCTCAAGCCTCTCCTCCTTTGGTGCCTCTAGTTGTGCCCTTCTTCCTCCATTGCCGTCTCTCCCCTTCCTCTCTCAGGCAGCCTAACGGGTAGTGAAGAGAGCTTGTCCCACCCACAGAGAAAGGGGCAGTGGCCCAGCTGACTCCACATACGTCTCTGCCTGCCTGTCACAGGGCCAGAGTCACCCCATGCGCCTTTCCTGTTTTGGGGATCAGGAGTGCTCTCCCTTGGATCCTCTGTGCCCTCAGCAGCATGCACCTCTCTCTTTGCAAGAAGGAGGATAACAGAAACACTATTTCCCTTGTAGATGGCAAGGCTGTGGGAGGGCTCAGAGTCCGTGGACAAGGGACCCATAGGAGGGAGGTGGGGAACACTGGCTCGTGGAAAGATGCAGGTGATACTGGACTTAAACCCTAGCTTCACCACTGACTGGCTAGACGGCTTAGCTAAGTCAGCCAATTTCTCTGGGCCTCCACTTCCCTTCTACAGGAAGGGGTTGCACGGCCTAGCTCCCAGGGTGGTACGGAGGGCCAGCTGGGCTGAGAGTAGGCCTAGGGTGGGGTGCATACAAGGTGTACTCAATAATACACAGCAGCTGTGGGCACCGAAGTCTGACCTCATCTAGCCTCTGACCCTGAGGGAGGGGCTGTGTGTGCGAGGGCCTGTCTCAGCCTTTCTCCTCCCCCACCCCAGCTGTGTGCTCTACGCGGCCACCTTCCTGCTCTTCCCTGTCAACGTGTTGGTGGGCGCCCTGGTCGCTGCCTGGCGAGTGGTCCTCTCTGCCCTCTACAATGCCATCCACCTTGGCCAGATGGACTTCAGCCTGCTACCACCTAGAGCTGCCACTCTTGACCCTGGTAAGGTCACAGGGCAGGGCCCATGGTGGGGGCTGCCCAAGTAGTAAGGGAGGGTCTGTTCTGACCTGGTCTGTGTTTGAGTCTGTTCACGGAGGGTGTCTGGAACAGCCGTGCTGGTGTGTGCAGTGGGCCGTGTGCAGTGCATGCGCCAGGCACCCCTGTGTATATGTTACTTACTGTCTGTGCCCTCCTCCCTGAGCACCACCATCCCCCACCCCCCCAGGCTACCACACATACTGCAACTTCTTGAAGATTGAGGTCAACCAGTCACATCCAGCCATGATAGCCTTCTGTGCCTTGCTCCTGCGGACGCAGAAGCCCCGGCCCCGCGTGGTCCCACAGGAGGGCCTCATTCTTGGGGCAGAAGAAGGTGCGTCTTCCCGCGAGGGATGGGAGAATTGAGCCCACCCAGCTTCTCCCAGGAAGGAGGGACACACCCCTCCCCAACACTGAGCGCCAGGAAAGTGCTCACTCCCTCTGTCCTGGCGCTGCCTGTGGGAGAGAGGAAGTGAGAATTTCCCTGGTCCACTTCGGTGATCTTTTCCATCACCTGTGTGTGTGTGTGCACACACAAAGACACACTGCACATGCATGCACACACACCCTGTCACACAAAGAATGAGGTGACCATGTTGCTCAGGGGTTCTGTTGCCCACCCCATCCCCCGCCACCTTCCACCTCTCCCTCGCAGGCAGCATGGCCTCTTCCTTCCCTTCCCCTTCCCTACCATCTGGGAACTATGGGGTAGAGAGGGGGACACTAAGCTGGCTTCAGACCCATGTCCCAACCCTGCCTCCAGTCCTCTTCACGGAGCTCCACCTCCACCTCTGTCTGCCACTTGCAGGACGGCATCCTGAGCCTTTACAAACAATCCTCTCGGCAACACGCTTCTGACACCCAGAACTCCAGTCTCACCATCCTCCTCCTCCATGTGCACAAGGGATTTTCAGACTGGGCTCTGGTCTGTGTCCTGGGGTGGGGCTTGGCTGGGTTTGCTGAGTGACTCACAGAAGGTCTCCCCCTTCTTAGGGATGCAGTTGCTGCAGACCAAGGACCCCATGGCCAAGGGAACAGGGCCCAGAGCCCGCCAAGGCAGAGCCCGCCAAGGCAGGGCCCGCTGGGGTCTGGCCTACACGCTGCTGCACAACCCAGCCCTACAGGCCTTCCGGAAGAGGGCCCTGTCTGCTGCTCAGGCCAATGGCATCCAGCCCTGAGGGTGGGGAACACCAAGGCACGCGCATTCACGGCTAGGCAGGTGCTTCCCCTCTTCCCGGTCGTTTCCTCCACAGCTCTCCCAGCATCACCCCAGCCATGGAAGCCTCTCTGCTTAGCATCAGTTCTGCCAGCAGGTCCTGGAGTCAGCCTCCCAGTGACCAGCCCCTGAGGCTGGAGGTCACCATGCTTGAGTGGAGGTCTGTCCACACTACGAGCTTTACTAGGGCTCTAGTCTGCCCCCTTGGCCTGGGAAGCCAGCAAGAGCTCTGAAGAAGGCAGTTGGTGGTTTAGGCCTTGGTCCAGGAGCCAGTGGAACCTGAAAAGCTACATCTAGGTCCCTCCCCAGGCTGACCCTGCTGCCAGCCTCCGGGGCCTTACTGAAGCCTTCTGCTGACCTGGGTTGGTGATTCAAGCTGGGACCACCTCACGTTCTTAGCGCTTGGCTCCACTCAGCCTTGACCTGACCACCTTTCTTCTGCAGCTTCACCCTCTCCTCCCTAGGGTCTGGTGGCCTGCAGGGAGCCCAGGAGAGACCAGTGGGCTCCTACTGGCAACAAAGTTGTAGCTCACACAAGTCCCCACACTGAGCTGCCCACACTTGAGAGCCTAATATTTTTGTAGTTGGTATGCCTTTAGATATTATGAAAGAGGCTAGTGTGCTCCCTGTAATAAACATGTCCTTGAGAAATAGTCTTCCTTAGGGGAGGGTCATGCGGGGAAAGCTGCTCACATGGGGTTTATAGGGCTTGGGTGGGGGTGGGATATTCTAGTCACATGCTGGGCTGGGCCCTCCCCCTGGGTGGGGGTACAGAGAAGACACCCCTGGTCACATCCTTTTGGGTGATGGAGAGACTGGGGATCCTGTGATGCTGCCCCTGAGCTGTGTTGGCATTGGGTTTAGAAGTAGGACTTATTCTGGGTCCTCAAGAATGGGCAGGACTTGGGGAGCAGGAGAGACTTCAGGAAGACAGGGGAGGAATATGAATAAAAGAGTGGCGGTTGGGGGCACGCAGTGAGGGAGCTGCCCTGATGGGAGCAGCCAGAGCATGCAGAGGAGAAGGGCAGCGTGAGGGTCCCTTTCCCTGCTAGGGACGGGTGGGGGCGGGAGGCGGTGTTGGTGAGGGTGTGGGGTCCACTGTGGGGCTGGGGGCTACAGAGGGTGAGCAAATGTGGCCACCCCATAGATCGAGGTCAGTGGGATCTCAAAAAATGTCTGCTCAATTAGGGGAGACCGACCCCCCTCCATGTTCCTGCACCACAACTACAAGACAAAAACCCGAAACTGGGGCAGGGTCGGGGAGCTGGAAGCCAGCTTTGAGGCTGACTGTGAGGAGGGCAGCCTCTGACCCCACAGCAGCCGGTGGAAGATGTCTTCCTGGCCACATGCCGGTGGCCGTCAGGCTCACAGGGACGGTGGCAGGGTCTCAGTCCTTCATAAGGAAGCGGTCACGATAGAGTGCGACCCGGCTGGGACGCTGGGCACCCAGGGCTGTGTGAGCCAGGGGCGGGGGCACAGTCCCCATGGGAATCGGGGCAGGACATCCAGGAAGGTTTTCTGGAGGAGGTGGTACCTGAGCCAGTCTTGAAGGCTAACTTAGCCGAGGAATGAACGGGGGAATTGTGCGCAGACCGCGGGAACAGCGTGAGGAAAGGTGCAGAGCACATTATTAGAGAACAATTAATCGATAGTTCCATCGGAGGCCGGGAAGGGTGGGCAACATGAGAGAGCCAGTCAGGGTGGCCGTGAGTGGCTGGCTGGGGAATCCAGAGCTTCACCCCAGGGCAGTGGGGACTATGGATGACTTGAAAGCAGGGGAATAGCACCCGGGCTGGGTAGCGCAGTCTGTTAGGTGATATCCCAATACGCCAAGGTTGTGGGTTTGATCCCCGGTCAGGGAACGTGCAAGGATCAACCAATGAATGCGTAAGTAAGTGGAACAACAAACCAATATTTCTCTCCCTAAAATCAATTTAATAAACACAGCTGTTTCCCAGTTGCCCCCAACTTGAGTCTTAGGCCCACGCCCTACTCCAAGAAGCCAGGGCTGCTCAACTGAGAATGGAACCAGAGACATCAGGGGTCCAAGTCAGGTTAGGCTTGTCAAGCCTTAGCTCATCAGAGCCCACTGGACCCGCAAGCATTTCCAAGCCCTACCCTGTCTTTTGCTCTCTAAGGAAACTAAAGTCGGGGATGCGCAGTGACTTACTGAAGGTGGCGCAGCACAGGGACTCTGCTCCCTCCTGCTGCTTTCTACCAGATTTGCAGCCCTCCTCCCGGTTGACACGTGCTGCTGTTGACATCTGCTCAGTGGGAGCTTCCCGCTGATGAGGGGCTGGGGCAGTGCTGAGTGGGGACCAGGAGGAGCAGGGAGGGGGCTAGTCAGTGCCCAGGGCTCACAGAGGCAACCCCAGGTCCTTGGTCTCCCTGCCTCCACTTTGTTGGGCTCGGCAGTCCTGGGGGCTCTGGGCAGAGGTGACAGACCCTCTCCCGTGAGGTGTCCTATGTGTAGCACCCTTCAATTTGGAAAGGGACGAGGATGGAGGCGGAGGGGAGACCCAGTACATATATGGGGTTCTATGGACCCCAGGTCCGGACCGCAGCTCCCTGTTCCCTGTCCTAAGAGACCCGCAGGCTGCTGCCAGGCCCTCATCCTGCCCCTCTGCCAAGTCAGTTACTGGTCCACCTGCTCTGTGGGGAAAGGCTCCTACAGAAGCCTTTCCTCCAGGAATGTCATTTCCTCTTCCTGAAAAGGTGGGAGGAAGTACATATATTTCCTTTGGCTTTCCCTCTCAAATCTGGTCTCTCATTCTCAATCTCCCCTGGTCCTTTTGGTTCCCTCCCTTCTGTCACCCCTCCATCTTGCCTTGCCTGTCCCCTCTTCTACCTATATTCCCCAACATCTCTTCCATGGACCAGGAAGAGGAGCCACAAACCGGGCCCTTTCTTTCCCCGCCTCTCTACAATGCTGCCTCAGACCCCTGCTGGCCTAAGCACCGCTCAGGGCCCAGGGAAGCCTCTGTAATGGTTGTCAGGCTAGTGCCCCCATTTGTCTCACGGCTAATTTGGGGAGAGGCCCACCGCAGGGCCAGCCATGCGACCCACCTGCCACATTGTCTGTATGCACCTCACAGGTCCCATCCCGTGTGGCCAGGCAGGCTGGCCATCCTAACTCTCTGAACTTGGTCCTACCACCACAGAAGCTTCTAGATCAGACAAAACTCCAGGCAGACACAGGAGAGCATTGGAAATGCTATTTATTTCTCTGCAGCCCCCAAAGCTGATCTTTTCAGAGGGGCAGGTTACAGATGCATATCTGGAGAGAAAGGCAGGGCAGGTATCCAGGAGGGAGGGCCACAGGCTGAGGGAGGAAGAGTGAGGAGAGGAAGGCCATCCTGGATCCTCCAGTCCTGTCTGAGATGAGGGCAGAGACTCTGGAGCCCCCAAGTTCTCAGAGAGTGCCAGTGGGCATCAAGAGTGCCAGCAGGGCACTGGGAGCCTCAGAGCCATACCAGCCACTGCCCCTCCATCCCATTCCTTTCCCCTGTGCCCTGCCTGCATCAGTCCCCGCCCCTGGAATTCCATCAGTGAGGCTTTGCCCAGTTGGTTAGGGCCGTATCCTAACCAACTGGCACGCTGCCCCCGCAGGGGAGCATGGGCCGTGTGAGTTATGGGGTTAAATTCTGTCCTAGTCACTAGCTTTGAGCAAAACTAGAAGCTGAGGTGGCAAGTGTTCCAGAAGAGATGAGAAGGGGTGGTAGGAAGATGTGATGTCCCCCACGCAGGCCTTGGGAGCTGCCAACTCCAGACCTCCGCAGGGACATCCACAGAGTCAGGGGGAGGAGTCAGGGAGGCCCTGGGGCTGCTCCAGCCCAGCTGGGTCAGGGCAGGGCTAGAAGGAGGTGAAGAAGAGGAGGAGGAGGCTCTGGCCCACCAGAAGCAGGCCTGGGGGCTGCTGCCCAGACACCCCTTCTCCTGTTGCTGCAGCCTCTGTGTCCCCAGTTCGGCTGAGGTAGATGATGACCACACTGTCCTCGGAACCCGATGGCTGCACCTCATTGTCAACCGTATAGCAGCCCTTACCCTCGGCTGCTTTGGCATGGAACCTGCGCCCCAGCATGTCCTCGGCCCCCTCGCCCGGTGTAGCCAGCGCCACGTTCACCGAGCTCTCTGCACTGCCCAGCTCGTTGATAGCCAGACAGCTGTAGATGCCTTCCTCCAGCTTGCCAAAGTCAGGGATGAGCAGGCTGCCATTGGCAAAGGCCTGGAAGCGTGGCTGGCTGCTGGTGGCCAGGGCACCAGGCAGCGCACGCCCATCAGCACCCACATTGGGACTAGTGATCTGCACCGCACCACTGGGCGTCTGGATGTGCCAGTGAAGCTGGGGGGCCGGCTGGCCCTCCACGTCACAGTGGAGTGCCAGCACGAAGCCAGGCCGCAGCTCAGCACCGTCCTGGCTGGGCTGGTAGGTGAGTTGCACCAGGGGCGCTGAGCAAGGCAGCGGCAGCAGGCGGTTCAGCGGCGTGCCCTTCAGCACACGGGGCGAAGTGCAGGTGATGTTGTCCTGCTCTGGGATGGATACGGCTGTGGTCAGGGCCCACGTCTTGAACCACATGATGGCGCAGGTACAGTGGAAAGGGTTGTCATTGATCTGCAGGTGGGACAGCGCAGTAAGCGGTGCAAAGGTGCCCTCGGCCAGTGTGTGCAAGCGGTTGTGATTGAGCTGCAGCGAGCGCAGGGCACGGAGGCTGCTGAAGGCGTCTCGGGGGATGAAGGTCAGCTCGTTGCTGTCCATCTTGAGCAACTGGAGGGCACTGAGGTTGTGCAGGTCCCTCCAGGCAAAGTCAGAGATGAGGTTGTGGCTGAGGTCCAGGCTCTTGAGATGGCCCAGAGAGGCCAGAGCGCCAGCGGCCACCGTGCGGATCTCGTTGTGCGCCAGCCACAGTGACTGCAGCAGGGGCACCTCCCTGAAGGCGCCCTCTGGCAAACTGGCCAGCCGGTTGGCTGACAGGCTCAGCGTGGTCACGTTAGCTGGGAAGCCGGGAGGCACAGCCTCCAGGTCGCGGTAGGCACAGTCAGCTATCTGGAAGCCGTACTTCTCCCCGCAGTCGCAGGGCTCGGGACAGGCCTGCCCCAGGCCCAGGAGGACCGCCCAGCACAGCAGACACAGCTCCTGCATCCTACCTCCTGCAGAGAAGGACATGCCACCAAGGTGACTCCAAGGACCCAAGGAGGGCAGTCATCCCAGTCAGGACCCCAACCCAGAGCTCTTCCCCAGGAGAGCCCTGTCCCACATAAGCCAGCTAAGACCCAACGCCACTTAGCCCACCACCCCTATTCTACAGAACGGGAAACTGAGGCCCAAGGAAGGGCCAGGACTTGCCCGAGGTCATGCCGCCAGGAGAGATGAAGACAGGATGGAAGAGAACCCCAGCTCCTCCTCTGAGTGGAGAGCTCTCCCCGCCTCGGCCAGCTTCTAGCTGACTTTATGACTTGAAATCTGTTTTCCAGGCACCCCCTCCCCCAGCACTCTGTGGAACCTCCCTCCTGCCGTCCCACATCCTGGCCACAGTCCCTCCCATTGGAGCCCCCCATAGGTATGCTCTGCCTTGGCCCAGACAAGGCCCCTTGTGCAGTGCACACCACCCCCATCCGCCCCCACCCCCTCCCGCTCCTGCCGGCCCTGACCACAGCAGACACCAGACCCCTTCTACAGAATCACCCCTGCGGCCTGTTCTGTTCAAACGACCTCAGGCAGCTGCCTAAATAAACCCACCAGGACCTCTCGGCTGGCTCGGGCAAGGCCAGAGGCTCAACCCAGATGCTGCTGGGACTTCCTGGGCTGCAGTTGTTGGAAGGGCAGATGCCCCCTGGACGGGTCCAAACAAGGGATTGTCCCAAGCACCCCGAACCAACAGGAAAGTGCCCAGGGCCCCTGGGCCCAACAGGCTTCCCTCTTATCCTGCTGGCCCTTGAAGCCCTCCTCCCTCTGGCTTACCTTCAAAGCACTCTTTCTTAGTCAGGCAGGGCCTCTCCTAAGATGGAACCAGAAAGCAACAACGGCTGGAGTTAGCCCAGGACAGTCTGAGGAGCCAAGGGCTCCCAAGAAAAGAGGAAGTTGCTGGAGGAAGGGACAGCCTGGTCCCTGCACCCCAAGCCGCCCTTCCCCGGTAGGGTGAGGGCCCAGCTGCTGAGCGGCTGCAGGAAGGGAGCCCAGGCAGCCTGCGCGCCTTCTTCCAGCAAACCAACTGCTTTTCTCCAGCAGCAAGGACCTGTGTTTCATAAGTGACACCAGAAACTTGAGGGGGAAGATGCCAAATTTTTTTGGCTATTTCTCTCTCTCTCTCTCTCTCACTCACTTTTAGCAGCTTCAACTTCCTTAAAGGCATAGCACTAGCTGGATGGGACCCAAGAAAGGATGCGGCAGAAGGGTTTATGGTGGGAAGGGTAAGAAACTGAATCTCAAGGAAGGTAAGAGACTTCTAACCTCACTTCAAACAAGAACGAAAAGAGGGGGGGCCGTTGTCTAAGCTAGGGCTCTGTGAGTGACCGTGTGTGTGTACGAATGTGGGAATGTGCATGTGGGCACCACATCTTCGTGTGGGGCTGAGTGTGAGTGGGTACGTGTGTGGGTGTGGGATTGTGTGTGAGTTTGTGTGTGTATTTGGGCACATGTCTGTTTGTGGGTAGGAGTATGAATCTCTTTGTCACTACATCTGTTTGGGTGGAGGGCGTGTCTCAGTGAAGAGCTGAGAAGGCCCGAGTGTGTGAAACACCCATCAGGTCCAAGGCCAAAATGTTAGGCCTGTTTTTGTAAGAAAACACATCCTTCTCCCCTGTGGCGGTCCCGCCTGCTGGCTCCACAGCTGGGCTGCCCTAAACACAGGCTGTTATCCAGAGAGGTCCCATTGCCCTGGGTGGGGTCGGGGAGGCAGACAGGGTGGTGACTCAGCTCCTACCCAGTAGCAGGAATCTTGGGACAAGAAGCAGCTGGGCTTCCCTTTCCTTTGCTGGGACTCTGAGACACCCAGGCTCACAGAGGTGGCTCCATCACCTGGACTGTCTGCCTCGCAGGCAGAGGTGAGGCTGAGGAACTTCACTCCTGGAATATTCTCTCTGTGGTGTCCTGCAGTGTCTGGAACCCCCACCATTGGTGGCGTGTGTCTGTGGGGGCAGCAATGTCCCCTGAGCTTCACTATCCCAACACTACCCGTGCGGAAGGGGCACATACCTTTAGGGTGAGGATATCTGACCCTTTTCCCCCAAACAGGACGTCCCAGGGGAGGGGGAATGAGGAGGGGACAGGGGCCCCAAACCAGAGAGCTGGAAGGGCAGCCAAAAGGTGAAGGGGCCCCTGAAAACTTTCTGGACGAGAGCATTTTGCACTCCATAGCACATCTGTTTCTGTTCCTTAGTCTTCCTTCCCCCAGCTTCCTGTTCTTTTGTCTACATACCTAGCTGAATTCTACTTATGACTCAACTTACCCTCTTGGCAGGGCCAAGGACAGACAGGTTTCGTGTTTGGCTGAAAGCATCCCCGGGGAGCCCCCATCCCATCTCATCACATTCTCATTCTCTGGCCACAAATCAAGTCCTGGGAAGCAGTGTGTTGCCTGTAGCACACTCTGGTCTGATGCTGAAGATATTTTTAGAGTCTAACTGAGCTCCTTCTCACTGCAGGGGACACCTTGTCTGGCATCATCATTACTGCACCAGAGGTTTTAGGAAAAGTCCTAAATTTGGTGGGCCAACCAAATTGGAAGCTGGAAGCACACACATCCAGAGTTCAATAAATCAACTTTAGTGCCAGTCACAGAGGGCTTCAGGGTGGAAGGGGCGTCACAGTGCTTCTGTACCACCTCACCCACGCAAGGCCATGCCACTTCCCAGGTTCTCTGAGGAGCTCACAGTCTCCACCCAAACCTTCTCCAAAGCACACCAGGGCTGCAGAATTCAGAGATCCTTCCCTGACTCCAGACCCTCTGCCGTGGCTGGTTCCTTCTGACACTTGAAGCTTCCATTTCACATCCCCTCCTGAGCGCATCCTTTCTGATACCAACCACCAAGGCTGTAGTAGTTTCCCCCATTAATTACTCTCACAGACCTCCCTGTTTTTTCTCAGAGCTCTTACTACCATCTTGTTTTTGACAGCTCCTGTTTTCCCTGGACTTACGAAGGTGTCTTTTTCTTGGTGTATGTGTGTGTTGTTGTTGTTTTTAAAGATAATTTATTTGTTTTTAGAGAGAGGGGACGGGAGGGAGATAGAGAGGAAGAGAAACATAGATGTGAGAGAGAAACATCGACTGTTCGTCTCTTGCATGCACGCTGCCCCGGGGACTGAACCCGCACCCCAGGCATGTGCCTCAACTGGGAATTGAATCAACAACCATTTGCTTTATGGAAGGACACCCAACCAACGGAGCCGCATGGTCAGGGCTGTGTGTGTGTGTGTGTGTGTATGTGTGTGTGAGACACCTATCACTATTCAACTCCCGATCCTCCCCTTGTTGGATGAATTTCTTCTGGACATAGGTAAGCACACAAAGTCCCCCATCTGTGTTATCTTCTGGAAGAAATCTCTCTGAGCCTTCTGATCTGCTAATTTTTTTTTTAAATTCGTGCACCACACGTTTGTTTGTTTTTAAAAAGATTTTATTTGTTTATTTTTAGAAAGAGCAGGAAAGGAGGGAGAAAGACAGGGAGAGAATAAAAAAGTGAACCATCTGTTTGGGGCAGGAGATGGAATGGGAAACCCTGAGACGCTGGCAGGGTTTCATCAGTCAGTATCCAGATTTCTGAGAATCGCCTTCTGAAACCTGATAGTAATTACCATTTGTGGTTTCCTCCCCAAGTGGGTAATCAAGGAGGATTGTGGGAAATTGCGTGAGTTGAACCTTAAGTAAAACCCTATAAAGCCTGTAACTGTTCAATAGAAGAGAGTCATTCCTGGGCCAGAGATGGCCCATTCTCTTGTCTTGGGAGGTGTACTTTCTTTAATAAATTTCCCATTTGCTTTGCTTTCTAATATCTGTGTTGTCAGTCCAATTCTTTGTTTGCAATCACCAAGAGCCTGGACCCCACCTCCATCTGCAACACATTTCCCATGAAAGCTATCAATTCCATTTCTTGGTAAGAAAATTAGAACACATGTTCATACAAAATCCTATATCTACATGCTTCTAATAGCATTATTCATAATCACCAAAAGCTAGAGACAATGGGAAGGTCCTGCAGCTAGTGAATGGGTTAAAAAAAAACCCAGTGGTACATCCACACTATGGAATACTACTTAGCAATAGCAAAAATTGAACTACTGAGACACAGCATGGGTGAATCTCAGAAGCATGATGCTGAGTGACAAATAAGATGACCTACTTTTTAGAAAGACAACCCAAGACACAGCCATGCCATGCCAGACCACTTCCCAACCACAGGAATGTAAAATAAATAATTATACACATGTATGCTATTACTTTTAAAATATTACTTCACAAATATGAAAAGTAAGTACTTATATGAAATTATGTATTATTATATATTGTTTACTTTCTGTTACATAAATTCCATTATTTAAACTAAACAACATTTAACAGTGGCAACTAGTACTAATTAAGAGTGGTATTAATTAAAAGTATAATATGGCACTTGCTGGCATGGCTAAGTGAATTGAGAGCCGGCCTGTGGACGAAGAGGTCACTGATCAGAGCACATGCCTGGATTGCAGGCCAGGTCCCCAGCTGAAGGTGAGCAAGAAGCAACTGAGATCCATGGATCTCTCTTCTCTTCCTCTCTATCTCCCTCCCTTCCCCTATCCCTAAAATAAATAAATAAAATATTTTAAAAATATGTATAATATGTAGATCCAAAATGGTGGAGGAGAGAGTGGAAATCACACTAACCTTCTCCCAGGACCAACCTGGAATTACAACTAAATTGTGGAGAAATCACCCAGAACAAACAACTGAACAGTAGTAAGAGAGAAGACTTATAATCATGGAGACAGAAGAATCAGTTGCATCACAACCTGACTGGTGAGGAGTGCAGTGGAGACACAAGAGGGCTGGCTGGACAGCCAAAGGCAGCAGCTGAGGCACTGGAGGGATACTTTAGCAGCCGGTTGGATCCCCCTGAGAAGTGTGGGGTCTAAACCCTAAGCTGAGACCCCCAGCCAAGAGCACTAGAGCCCAAAAAGTACACAGATAACAAACCAGTGACAAAAAGCAGCAGGGTTACTCTCTGCCAGAGATGGACAGCTGGAGAGGCAAAGAGCTGTTTAAAGGGCCAATGAATAAATCTTCATTTGCAGCCACTTACCTTGGGCTCCAGCAGAGGAGAGGGGAGTGAACTAGAGATGCATGAGGAGAGATTGGGGACACAGAGGATTTGGGGACAGAACTGAGAGAGTAGACACTGGGATCCCCGTGCTGAGTCACCCCCCATATGGCAGCAGCCATCCTGCTCAGGCAGACCAATCCCCTCTGTGTGGCAGCAGCCTGAGGGGAAGCAATAGTCCTGACTCCAGGAGGGAACCTTCCCCGCCCTGCAGTACTTATGCCTGACTGCTGAGTGTAGAGTGAGTAGATTAACAACTGAAGGAGTCAGCCACAGACAGTAGATCCTTGGAAGTCTCCAACAGGCTGCCTAAGGTCAGATAGGGTCACCATCTGACATCACCAGAGGCAGATCCAGGGAAAAAAACAGTGCACCTGCACGACAGCACACAAGATGTAGTGGGCAGAGTGACCCTCAGTCAATCGGTGGGAAGGAAGGACCCACCAAAGAACAACCCAACAAAAGTCAAAACCCAGGTACATCCAGAGAACCAACATAAACAGCATGAAAGGCATCCCAAGAGCATCAAGTTCAGGAGATCAAGGAAACTGAACCACTGAATCACACAGGTCTCCTACCATAGAAGTTCACACCACAAAGACAGGGAGTCAAAACAGATCAATTTAAGAAAAAGAAGCAAACAAGAAGAGCCTCCCCCAAAATGAGAAGACAAAGAAACAACCCCCAGTCAAAAGGAAAGGAGGAATCCCCAGAAAGAGTGCTAAATGAAATAGAGGCAAGTAAACTATAAGATATTGAGTTCAAAACAATGGTTATAAGGAAGCTCAATGAACTCACTGAGAATTACCAAAAACTACAGGGAAGCTACAAGGAACTTATTGTGAACAACACCAGCATGAAAAAGGACATAGAAACTATCAACAAGAGCCAGAAGGAAATGAAGAATACAATTTCTGAATTGAAGAACACAGTGGAAGGAATCAAAAGCAGGCTAGATGAAACAGAGTATCGAATCAGCAACCTGGAGGACAAGATAGAAAACAACTCCCAGAAAGAGCAAGAAAAGGAGAAAACATTGGAAAAAAATTGAAGAGGCATTAAGAGAACTGCAGGACAACATGAAACATAATAATATCCGTATAATAGGGATACCGGAAGGAGAAGAAGAGGAGCAAGGGATAGAAAACCTGTTTGAAAAAGTCATGATGGAAAACGTCCTTAATTTAATGAGAGAGAGAGTCACACAAACTCAGGAAGCACAGAGATTCCCAATCAAGAGGAACCCAAAGAGGCTTACTCCAAGACACATCATAATTCAAATGCCAAGTTTTAAAGACAAAGAAAGAATCTTAAAGGCAGCAATGGGGAAATAGGAAGTAACATACAAGGGAGCTCCGATAAGGCTAGCAGCTGACTTCTGAACAGAAACACTACAAGCCAGAAGGGAATGGCAAGTAATATTTCAAGTGTTAAAAAGCAAAATCCTGCAACCAAGACTACTCTCTACCCAGCAAAGCTCTCAATTAAAATGGAAGGTGAAATAAGGAGTTTCCCAGACAAAAGAGGGCTAAAAGAATACACCTCCACCAAACCAACATTGCAACATATGCTAAAGGGAGTGCTTTAAGAAGATGAAGAAAAAGAGTGAGAGAGAGAGGAACACAGGTATAAAGGTGAAAAATGAATAAGTAGTTATCAATAATAACCTTAAATGTAAATGGATTAAATGCTCCAAGTAAAAGACATAGGGTAGCTGAATGGATAAGAAAACATGACCCGCACATATGCTGAGTACCAGAGACCTACCTCAAAACAAAAGACCTACACAGACTGAAAGTGAAGGGCTGGAAAGAAATATTCCAAGCAAGTGAACAGGAAAAAGAAGTTGGGGTAGCAATACTCATATCAGACAAAATAGACTTCAAACAAAGGGCCATCAAAAGAGACCCAAAAGGACAGTTCATAATACTCAAGGGAAGAATCCATCAAGAAGACATAAATATTGTAAACATATATGCACCCAAACAGGAGCACCCAAATATATAAGGAAAATATTGGAGAACTTCAAGAAAGATATAGACAGTAACACACTTACAGTAGGGGATTTTAACACCCCACTGTCAACAATGGATAGATCTTCAAAACAAAATATCAACAAGAATATTGTAGCTCTGAACAACACACTAGATCAAATGGACTTAACTGATATATATAGAAACTTTCACCCCAAAGAAGCAAAATACAAATTCTTTTCAAATGCACATGGAACATTTTCAAAGACAGACCACATGATAGGACACAAGACAAGCCTCAACAAATTCAAGAAAATTGAAATCATATCAAGCTTTTTCTCAGACCACAAGGGCTTGAAAGTAGAAATAAGCCTCAAGGAAAAAACTCAAAAACAGTCAAAGTCATGGAGACTGAATAGCATGCTATTAAACAATGAATGGGTGAATACTGAGATCAAAGAAGAAATCAAAAAGTTTCTGGAAGCAAATGAAAATGAACACACAACAGTCCAAAACCTATGGGACACAGCAAAGGCAGCCCTGAGAGGGAAGTTCATAGTGATACAGGCCTCCCTAAAAAAGATAGAAACATTTCAGATAAACAACCTAACCCTACATCTACAAGAACTGGAGGAACAACAACAAACAAAACCCAGAGCTAGTAGAATGAAGGAAATAATCAAGATCAGAGTAGAATTAAATGACATAGAGACTGAAAGAACAATCAAAGGATCAATAAATCCAGGAGCTGGTTCTTTGAAAATATAAAAAAAATTGACAAGCCTTTAATCAGATTCATCAAGAAAAAAAGAGAGAGGACCCAAATAAACATAATCAGGGGACTTCCGGCCAAGATGGAGGCATAGGTAGACACAGTGTGCCTCCTCGCACAACCAAAAGGACAACAACAATTTAAAAACAAAAAACAAGCAGAACTGACAGAAAATCAAACCATATGGAAGTCTGACAACCAAGGAGATAAAAAAGAAACACTCACCCAGACTGGTAGGAGGGGCAGAGTTGGGCAGCCGGGCGCAGAAGACTTGCTGCAAGGCAGTGGCTGGAGGACCGAGATGGGCAAAGCTGCAGCTGGCCAGCAAGGCAGAAGCTGGTTGACCAGGCTACAGACCCGCAACCCAGGGTTCCAGCTCAGGGAAATAAAGCCTCAAACCTCTGACTGAGAACAGCTGTAGGGGTTGAGGTGGCAGTGGGAGAAACTCCCAGCCTCACAGGAGAGTTCATTGGAGAGATCAAAAGGGTCCTAGAATGTACACAAACCACCTACCTGGGAATCAGCACCAGAAGGGCCCACTTTGCTTGTGGGTAGTGGGGGAAGTGACTGAAAGCCGGCAGAGAGTGGAGCAAGCGGCATTGTTCCCTCTTGGCCCCTCCCCCACATACAGCGTCACAGCCAAGAGCATTACCCCACCCTGGTGAATACCTAAGGCTCCACCCCTTTATGTAACAGGCACACCAAGTTACCAAAAAAAAAAAAAAAAAAGGCCCAAATGAAAGAACAGATCAAAGCTCCAGAAAAAATACAACTAAGTGATAAAGAGATAGCCAACCTATCAGATGCACAGTTCAAAACATTGGTTATCAGGATGCTCACAGAATTGGTTGAATTTAGTCACAGATTAGATGAAAAAATAAAGGCTATGCTAAGTGAAACAAAGGAAAATGTACAGGGAACCAATAGTGATAGGAAGGAAACTGGAACTCAAATCAACGGTGTGGACCAGAAGGAAGAAAGAAACATCCAACCAGAAAAGAATGAAGAAACAAGAATTCAAAAAAATGAGGAGAGGCTTAGGAATCTCCAGGACATCTTTAAACGATCCAACATCCAAATTATAGGGGTACCAGAAGGAGAAGAGGAAGAGCAAAAAATTGAAAACTTATTTGAACAAATAATGAAGGAGAACTTCCCCAATCTGGTGAAGGAAATAGACTTCCAGGAAGTCCAGGAAGCTCAGAGAGTCCCAATGAAGCTGGACCCAAGGAGGAACACACCAAGGTACATCATAATTACATTACCCAAGATTAAAGACAAGGAGAGAATCTTACAAGCAGCAAGAGAAAAGGACACAGTTACCTACAAAGGAATTCCCATGAGGCTGTCAGCTGATTTCTCAAAAGAGACCTTACAGGCAAGAAGGAGCTGGAAAGAAGTATTCCAAGTCATGAAAGGCAAGGACCTACATCCAAGATTGCTCTATCCAGCAAAGCTATCATTTAGAATGGAAGTGCAGATAAAGTGCTTCTCAGCTAAGGTCAAGTTAAAGGAGTTCATCATCACCAACCCCTTATTATATGAAATGTTAGAGGGATTTATCTAAGAAAAAGAAGATAAAAAATATGACCAGTAAAATGACAGCAAGCTCACAGTTAATAACAACCACACCTAAAACAAAAACAAAAGTAAACTAAGCCAACAACTAGAACAGGAACAGAACCACAGAAATGGAGGTTACATGGAGGGTTATCAACAGGGGAGTGGGAGGGGGAGAAAGGGGGGAAGGTACAGAGAATTAGTAGCATAAATGGTAGGTAGAAAATAGACAGGGGAAGGGTAAGAATAGTATAGGAAATGCAGAAGCCAAAGAACTTATATGTAGGACCCATGGACATGAAATATAGGTGGGGAATGTGGGAGGGAGGGGGTGTGCAGGATGGAGTGGAGTGAAGGGGGGGGAATGGGACAACTGTAATAGCATAATCAATAAAATATATTTAAAAAAACACAGAAATGAAAGAGGAGAAATTACAACTGATACTGTAACAGGGTACAGCCAAGGGCGGATTTGTAATGGGGTCCAGAACTCAGGTGTTCAGGAAATATTAGAAAAATATATATTTATAGGGTGCCCTCACCCTCACAAGTCTGAGCTGGGGGATGGGACGCATGGAGCAGGGCCATTGAGAGTTGTTTTGCATAGCAACAGTTTTGCAGATAACCTCTAGAACCATCATTTAACATATCTATAACCTTTAACTGATTTCATGGATATGTTAAACAGCTGTGGCCATGCTTTGAGCCAGGGGGATGGGAGTGACTTCAACCATGATGTAACTGGGAGGCAACTCTGCCTGGTTACAGAGGCTGCAGGAGAGCTTGGAGAAGATTGGCTCCACACCATAGGGCCACACCTGCCTGGACTTACTATGGCAGCTCAGTAAAGCTGGAAAAATACGGGAATGCTGGCAGCTGTGGCCAATTGTAGGAGCAGTTGGAAATGGTGCGGCAGAGGAAGATTGGTGCTGGGATTTAAATCCAGGCGTGGCATCCATGCAGCATATTTTTGGGACCACATGGCTTGGGCAGAGAAGAACCACGGACTTCTATTTCTTTTTTTGAGATACGGTACCCTGGACTGGGCAAAAGGGGGATGGAAGGACATGTGTTTGTGGGTATTCTAAAGGACTTTGTGATCTCAATGAAGACATTAAGTTATTACTCTTAAGTTTGTATAACTCTTTAAATAAATAATCCCTTTCCTTTTCACCAATCTCTGGCATTGAGAGATGTCTTCTACTGGCAGGGGGCAAGGTGAACCCAGTACGGGGTGGGGGACCCCCAGAGTACAAGGGTGGGTCCATTCGGTAAACATATAATCTTCCAAAACTGAATCAAGAAGAAGCAGAAAGCCGGAACAGACCAATAACAGCTAGTGAAATTGAAGCAGTAATCAAAAACCTCCTGGTACACAAAAACCCTGGACCAGATGGTTTCACAGGAGAATTTTACAAAACATGTAAGGAAGAGCTAACCACTATCCTCTCAAACTATTCCAAAAAAGTCCAAGAAGAGGGAAGACTCCCAAACTCTTTTTATGAGGCCAGTATCATTCTAATCTCAAAACCAAATAAAGGCACAACAAAGAAAGAAAACTACAGGCCAATATCACGGATGAGCATAGATGATAAGATCCTCAACAAAATATTGGCAAACCAGCAATGCATTAAAAAGATCATACACCGTGATCAAGTGGGATTCATCCCAGGGATGCAAGGATGGTACAATATTTGCAAATCATTAAACATAATACATTGCATAAACAAAAGGAAAGGCAAAAATCACATGATCATATCAATAGATGCAGAGAAAAACATTTGATAAGGTATAGCACACATTTCTGATAAAAACACTTAGCAAAGTGGGAATAGAGGGAGCATTCCTCAACATAATAAAGGCCGTATAGGAGAAACCTACAGCCAAAATCATACGCAATGGGCAAAAACAAAAGCTTTCCAATTAACGTCAGGAACAAGACATGGGTGTCCACTTTCACCACTTCTATTCAACGTAGTATTGGAAGTACTAGTCACGGCAATCAGAAAAGAAAAAGACACAAAAGGTATCCAAGTTGGAAAGGGGGAAGTAAAGCTGTCATTGTTTGCAGATGACATGATCGTGTACATAGAAAACACTATAGACTCCACCAAAACATTACTCAACCTAATAAGTGAATTTGGCAAAACAGCTGGATACAAAGTCAATATTCAGAAATCTAAGGCATTCTTGTACATCAACAATGAAACATCAGAAAAATAAATTAGAAAAGAATTCCATTTGCTATAGCAACAAGAAAAGTAAAGTATCTAGGAACAAACCTAACCAAGGAGGTAAAAGGCCTGTAGTCAGAAAACTACACAACACTGAAGAAAGAAATCAAGGAAGACACAAATAAATGGAAGCATGTACCATGCTCATGGATTGGAAGAATTAACGTCATCAAAATATCCATACTATGCAAAGCAATTTATAGGTTCAATGCAATCCCTATTATAATACCAATGACATATTTCACATATATAGAACAAACATTTCAAAAATTTATATGGAACCATCAATGACCCCGAATAGTCTCAGCAACTTTGAGAAAGAAGAACAAAGTTGGAGTTTTCACAACACCTGATATCAAACTATATTATAAGGCTACTATAATCAAAATAGTCTGGTACTGGCATAAGAACAGACACATAGACCAATGGAACAGAATGGAGAGCCCAGAAATAAACCCATGTCTCTACTGTCAATTGATATTCAACAAAGGGGGCAGAAGTATAAAGTGGAGTAAAAATAGCCTCTTCAACAAATGGTGTTGGGACCCCTGATCAGCCATGTGTAAAAGAATGAAACTCAATCACCAACTTACACCATACACAAAAATAAACTCAAGATGGATAAAAGACATAAATATAATTCATGACACCATAAAAGTCCTAGAGGAAAACATAGGCAGGAAAATCTCAGATATTCCATGCAGCAATATTTTCACTTATATGTCCCTTAGAGCAAGGGATATAAAGGAAAGAATAAACGGATGGTACTACAACAAATTAAAAAACTCTGCACAGCTAAAGAAAACATCAGCAAAATGAAAGGGGAACCAACCGTATGGGCAAATATATTTGCCAATGATACCTCTGACAAGGGTTAGATCTCCAAAATATATAAAGAACTCACACAACTCAACACCAGGAAGACAAACAAAACAAGTAAAAAATGGGCAAAGGACCTGAACAGACACTTCTCCAAAGAGGACATACAGAGGGCCCAGAGACATATGAAAGGGTGCTCAGCATCACTAGCCATCAGAGAGATACAAAATAAAACCACAATGAGATACCATCTCACACCCGTCAGAATGGCCATCATAACCAAATCAACAAACAACAAGTGCTGGTGAGGTTGTGGAGAAAAGGGAACACTAGTGCACTGTTGGTGGGAATGCAGACTGGTGCAGGCACTGTAGAAAACAGTATGGAATTTCCTCAGAAAACTAAAAATGGAACTGCCTTTTGACCTGGCAAATCCACTGCTGGGATTATACCCTAAGAATCCTGAAACACCAATTCAAAAGAACCTATGCACACCAATGTTCATAGCAGCACAATTTACAATAGCCAAATGCTAGGAGCAACCTAAGTGCCCATCAGTAAATGAGTGGATCAAAAAACTGTGGTACATTTACACGATGGAATACTACGCAGCAGAAAGAAAGAAGGAGCTCCTACCCTTTGTGACAGCATGGGTGGATCTGGAGACCATTATGCTAAGTGAAATAAGCCAGGTGGTGAAAGACAAATACTGTAAGATCTCACTTATAAGAGGAACCTAATCAACAAAACAAACAAGCGAGCAAAATAGAACCAGAGACATGGAAATAAAGAACAAATTGACAGTGACCAGAGGGGAGAGGTGTGGGGGGAGGAAGATAACGTGGGAAAGAAGGGGAAAGGTCAAGTCAAGGAACATGTATAAAGAACCCAAGATCAAGGGCAATGGGGATGGGGGAGGATTGAAAGCGGAAGGTGGGGGGGGGTACGTAGGACAGCGAAGAATAATGTGGGGTAAATGGGGAGAAAAAATATGTATAATATGTATAAGAAAAATATGAGAAGAGGCAAGATGGCAGAGGAGTGAGTGGCAGCCACACTAACCTCCTCCCAGGACCAATCGGGAATTATAACTACATTGTGGAGATATCACCCGGAACAAACGACCGAACAATAGTGTGAGAGAAGCCTTACAACCTTGGAGAGACAGAAGAATGAGCTTCAGCACAAGCTGTCTGGTAAGGAGTGTAGTGGAGACTCGAGACGGCTGGCTGGGCGCCCACAGGTGGCAGCAAGCAGTTGGATCCCCTGAGAGGAATAGGGTCTAGACCCTGAGAGACCAACATAAAATTCAGTTGGACTTTCAGCCCTGCTCTTCTCAAGCCCACATTACACTGGTTTCTAGAGTCAGTTCAATGTCAGGTTAAATATCTGAGCTCTCAGCAAAGGTGTTTGAGCACGGAGTACTTGGGAGTTTACTTACCAGCATCAGCAGAACCTTTAGACTTGCAGGAATTAATTTTCACCTCTCCAGGAATGTTCATCCTCTTTGCATTTAAAGGCTTGTTTTGTTAGGCCAGCTCTTTGTCAGGGAGGTTCTTTGCATCCATAAGTTAATCACAGAAGCTCTCCATGTCTAAAATGTTCATCCCTTTAAAATATTTCAAAGCACACAAAGTATCGTCATACATTAAACCTCTTTTCTCACGAAAAAAAAAATGGTTGTGAGGCAGAGAGGTCACTTGAAGTTGTGAAATTGAAGTTGGAGTTCAAATATCTTTCAGTTTCAGTAACAAAATCAGAAAGTCCTGTTTCATTGCACTGTCCTTCATTGGTGATTTTTCTTATTCTAAAGCAGTATGATTTCCAAGAAATTAGTCATGTTTCCACTGGATGGGTTTTTGTCACAACCTATACATAAATGGAACCAGTCAGGTGCACTTAATTTACCTTTTTCTATGGTCTCTTCAAAGACCATCAAAAAGTTTTGGAGAGACAGTATAAAAATGTCCATTTTGCAGTAACCCCTTTTCTCCATTCTCATCCTCAATATATTTCCAAATTAAATAAGTTTTAATACTTTGAAAATATTATTTTACAGCAGGCCAACCCTTTTCGGTCTTTTCTACAAGATGTCTCGTAGGCGTATGTCTAATGAGAGTTTCTCTTTCCACTCCTAGAAATAAAATAATCTCATTAAGTGCTTCTGCATACTCTGAGAAAACTGAAAAGTGACCCATAATTTCATTATGAAAGTCTCAATACCACAGGTAAATCACACCTTTTTATTTTTATTTTTTAAAATATATTTATTGCTCTAGCTGGTGTGGCTCAGTGGACTGACTGCCGGCCTTTGAACCAAAGGGTCGCTGGTTTGATTCCCAGTCAGGGCACATGCCTGGGTTGCAGGCCAGGTCCCTAGCTGAGGGCACGCGAGAGACAACCACACATTGATGTTTCTCTCCCTCTCTTTCTCCCTCCCTTCCTCTCTCTCTCAAAATAAATAAAGAAGATCTTTAAAAAATAATAAAAAGTTAAGATATTTACTTATTGATTGATTGGTTGATTAGAGAGAGTAGGGAGAAAGAGAGGGAGAGAAACATTAATGCTAACGGGGGGGACCAGGCCCACAACCCAGGCAAGTGCCCTGACCAGGAATCGAACCAATGACCTTTTGCCCTGTGGGATGATGCCCAACCAACTGAGCCATGCTGTCCAGGGCCATCATACATCTTTTTAACAGTGTTATGTAAAATGTGTGCAGGATAGTTAGCTGGTAAGACTTAAAATTTTTTTCTCGATGTTTATAGACTGAACGGAATTTTCCAAAATTTACATTTGCTACTTTTGCACCATGTGCCAAACACGCATCTGCACGAGCAAAGTCTAGTTTGGACGAGACACCAGCGATCTTTTGTCTCATATATTCTTCAATTTCATGGAGATCTTCATGGAAATGAGGACAACAATTTGCAACCCCATCTTTCAGATCAAAATACCTTGAAGTTGTGGGGAACAGGTTATTGTTGCCATGTTCAATATGGCTTGATACTGGGGTGTCCAACTTTTTGGCGTCTCTGGGCCACACTGGAAGAAGAAGAGTTGTTTGGGGCCACACATTAAATACACAAACACTAATGAAAACTGATGAGCAAAAAAAAAGGTTTTAAGTAATTACGATTTTGTGTTGGGCCGCATCCATAGCCACTCTGGGCCGCATGCGGCCTGCGGTCCGCAGGTTGGACACCCCTGCTGGGTGTGCCTGCTGAACAGCGAGCAGATGCAGCTCCACCCTCCAGCGGGTCCACACAACTGTCAGCAAAATTTCTCCCGTTTTTTTTTTTCTCAACAGAACATTTTAGTTGCAACCTCTGAACCAGGAAACATAACTTTACTTAGTTTCATAAAGCAATCAAAGGAACAACACAATAATGAGAGTTTGTTTGCGCCATATGCCCAGGCTAATTCAGTGGCTGCTACGTTCAACCCAGTATTTGTGTCTTTTTGGAGGATAAAGAAAACTGATTGGTTCAGAAATACTTGTCTCATTCTGGTGTGAGACTGTACCGAACAGATCCCCCCCTTCCCAGCCAGGCTGCTTGCCCAACAGGCTCTCCCCACACCGTGCGAATAGGTGAAGCACATCCCTTGGAACCAAGCAAGAACGCGGCGCCTCTCCAAGCTAGAGCCAGTTTTCAGGGTGACTTTTCTAGATTGATACACAATTTATCAATGGGAAGACAGGAAGTGCTCCTCATTGCTGCTTCTAGGCCTTACACCTGACTGAGAGAAGTGGGGGCAATGTGAGTGATGGGAGGATTTCATTAACATAATATCCTCAATTCTCTGCGTTGAGAGGGGCAGGCATTGTGAGCAGATTCAGCTCCTGGGGTTCAGCCTGCATTCATCGGGCAGGAAGCAAGTTGGGTGACAGATGGGATGTGCCTTTGTCATATCGGTGGGCAAGACTGCTCCATTCAGCCCCCTCTGGGAACAGAAGGTGCTCTGTCAGATTGAGATGGAGTAGGGGGAGGTCAGCTTGTTGGAAGATTCCTGGGAAACACAGAGGGCTGGGCCACCTGACCACAGATTAGCTACAAACTAGGCCAGTGGGAGGAGAAAAGTGAGTCTTGCCTGCAGGCTGAGCCTCAGGTGGAGGGGAAAGGTCTCTTGCTCTTGAATGATTACATTGTTTCCAGCCTGTGGCCATTCCAGACAGCTCAGAGAAGGAATAAACAGCTAAGAACGATTTTTTTTAAGCAAAAAGAAGAAAGAAAAACCCATCATAATGAAAATCAAACCATACAAATGCTTGAAGATGGGTAAGTGTTTGCAAAACTCTCTATGGGAAAACCAGGGATTGGGGTTGGGACATACAGTGCCTGGGGACATTCACATGTGCTCAAGTTCCTTCTGACGAGTCCATTTTTTGCCACGGTGGGGTGCTAGTTCTGTTGGACAATGTCATTTTTCCATGCCTCTCAGAGTCACAAACTCCAGGAAGCTGGTAGAAATGGGGGACCTGTCAGGGGTCGGAAATGGGGGTGCAGAAATAGTCCAGAGCCGGTCCAGGGTGATGAAAAGATAGAGAAGGCCCAGCCAAGCAGCCAGGCGTTGGGACTCCCCTCAGCAGCAGCTTGGGGGAAGGGGAACAGATTTGAGATGACCTGCTTCGTCAGGAGCAGCTGACTAACAGATGCACTTCCTGCATCAGCCACAGGTGGGCCAGGCCGTGGCGGAGACACCTGTACACTTCCAGCAGCAAGACGCTGGAGAAGGTGAACATGGGAAAAGCAAGCAAGGGCTGGCGGGGAACTCGAGAAACTGGCAGTCATTTTTGCATCTTCAACCAGCTGTTTAGCTTCCTGCGAGAATGTCACACTAAGCACGTCAAGTCTATCACTGTTGCCCAGCACTGACCCCACCAGGGGTGGGGACTCTCAGACATCTGTGACTACGCACGTTCCCAAGGCAGAAGGGCGCCTTTCTAGAATTCCTGGTAGCTACAGCTGAGAGCGGAGCAAACCTTGGTTCTAGGGCCAGCTTCCTTCCCTGTCTCCTGAGTTGAGCACTGATCGTTTATCTGTCCATCCATCCGTCTATCGATCGATCCAGAAAACACATGTTCAGTACCGACTGTGCTTCAAGCACAGTCTAAGCTGTGGGAAAGGATGGTGAGTCAGGCACCACTCCTCCTCCTGCAGGAGTACCCTTCCAGGCTTCTGCTGTTACCCGAGTTTTCATTCCCTGCAAGTGATGTCTACAACTTGTCAGACAAACAGAAATCCAGATTCGGGAGAGAGATTTGCATTAGAAAGAAAGACTATCACAGTAGCGAGAACATGCCTACCTCAGAGATCTGCATGTTAACGTCAAACAGAAAAGGCTCTTCTTTCTTAGAGTAGAAGGGCCGAGAAGAGGCGACCACACATAAGCAGCATCTTTGGAGGGGAAGCTGAACAAGCAAGGGAAATACCAGCGAGGCCTGATAGGAAGGTGTCCGCTGTGGTCAGCAAGTTCCCAGGAGAGACTGATAGGGGGACACATCCCACTTTTTTGTGCTTGCTCAGGCTTGGGGGGAAAGCTGAGTTCAGGAGCCTGTAGGAGAATGACAAGCCTGCCTAAGTGTGGCCAAGCCAAAGCAGAGGGTCAGCCACGGGCAACTGTGGAAGCTTGGTCCGCCTCCAGGGACTGATGCTTATACGTGTCGGGGAATGGCAAATACATGACCCCCGTGATGGCGTTCCTTCCCCAGTCATTTTCCACCGAGCATCCACTCACTTGCCCGCGTACAGACCCATGGGGCTTCGCTCCTGTGCTGATTTTTGATCACGTTACTATATACTTTAAATATATTTTTTAAATTTTTATTTATTGATTTGAGAGATTTGTTGTTCCCACTTATTTATGCATTCATTGGTTGCTTACTTTATATTTTATATTTTTCTGGCCTACAAAGAGTCTCTTCCCTTCTGGTGGGTAAAATTCAACGTAATTATACCTACGGCACATCCTATAGCCAAAGAAAAAGGAGGAAATGGTTCAGATATATCCCTCTGTTCACTGAATAGAACAGCAAGAAGATGGACATAGATTTTGTAACTTCCAGACCTTGAGAGGAAAAATACAATAAATAAAATTTCCTTCTACAGGAAATTATGAACGACATTTTATTTTATTTTTTTCAATTACAGTTGACATTCAATATCATTTGATATTACCTTCAGGTGTACAGCACAGTGGTTAGACATTTATATAATTTATGAAGTGGTCCCTCAATATTTCAGGTACCCACCTGGCACCATACAGAGTTATTACAATATTATTGATTATATTCTGTGTGCTGTACTTTACACCCCTGTGACTATTGTGTAACTCCCAATTTGTACTCCTCCATCCCCTCAACCTTTTCACTCAGCCACTAAAATCCACTCCCATCTGGCAACACTCAGTTTGTTCTCTTTGTCTGTCAGCCTGTTTCTGCTTTGTCTGTTCATATATATTGTTCATATATGTTGCTCTTTAGATTCTACACATAAATGAAATCACATGGAATTTGTCTTTCTGTGTCTGACTTAGTTCACTTAGCATACTAACCTCCAGGTGCATCTGTGTTGTCGGATGTGGCAAGTTTTCATCCTTTTTCATGGCTGAGTAATATTTCATTGTGTATATATACCACATCTTTAACTACTCATCTGTCTATGGGCACTTGAGTGGCTTCCATATTTTGTCCGTTGTAAATAATGCTGCAATGAATATAAGGATGCACATGTTTTTTTCAAATTAGTGTTTTGGATTTCTTCAGATAAACACCCAGAAATAGGATTGATGGGTCATATGGTAGATCTAACTTTAATTTTTTGAGGATTCGCCCTACTGTTTTCCATAGTGGCTGCACCAATTTGCAATCCCAACAGTACACAAAGTTTCCCTTGTCTCTACGTTCTCACCACCACTTGATGTTTGCTGATTAACGGACGGTAGGCATTCTGACAGGTGTGCAGTGGTATCTCGGTGGGGTTTTAAGTTACATTTCTCTGATGATTAGTAACTTTGAGCAACTTTTCATATGTCTATTGGTTATCTGTACGTCCTCTGGAAAAGTGTCTATTTAGGTCTGCCCATTTGGGCGGGGGGGGGGGGATTCTTTCTTTCTCTTTCTTTCTTTCTTTTTTTGGTGTTGTGTGAGTTGGCAAATATCTTGTCCCATTCAGTAGATTAATTTTAGTTTTACTGATAGTTTCCTTTTCTGGACAAAAACTTTTTAGTTTGACGTAGTCCCACTTGTTTTATTTTTTCTTTTGTTTCCCATGTCCGAGAAAACATCCAAAAAAGAGCGATTTCCAAGAACTATGTTTTTTCTGGAAGTTTTATGGTTTCAGGTCTTCCATTGAAGTCTTTAATCCATTTTGAGTTATTCTTGTACATGGTGTAAGAACGTTTCATTTTTTGAATGTATATGTCCGGTTTTCCCAACAGCATTTATTGAATAGACTGTCTTTACCCCATTGCCCCCTTTGTCATGTATTAATTGACCATATGGGCATGTGTTTATTTCTGGGCTCTCTATTTTGTTCTATTGCTCTATGTGTCTGTTTTTACCCCAGTACCATGCTGTTTTTATTACTAGAGCCTTATAGTATATTTAAATGTCAGGTAGTGTGATACCTCCAGTTTTGCTCTCTCTCAAGATTGCTTTGTTTATTTGGAATCTGTGGTTCCATATAAATTTTAAGATTATTTGTTCTAGTTCTGTGAAAAATGCCATTGGTATTTTGATAAGGATTTCATTGAATCTTTAGGTTGCTTTGAGTACTATGGACATTTTAGTGCTGTTAATTCTTCCTATCCATGAGCACAGTACATGCTTCCGTTTATTTGTATCTTTTTCAATTTCTTTCTTCCATGTCTTATAATTTTCCAGGCACAGATCTTTTATCTCCTTGGTTAAATATATTCCTCGGCATTTTATTCTTTTTGATGCAATTGTAAATGGGATTGTTTTCTTAATTTCTCCTTCTGATAGTTTGTTATTGGTGTATAAAAATTCAACCAATTTCTGAATATTAATTTTCTACCCTGCTACTTTACTGAATTTATTTATCACTTCTAATAGTTTTTGGTGGAATATTCAGATTTCTTTCTCTCTATATATATGTTATTATGTCATCCACAAATAATGATCATTTTACTTCCTTTCTAATTTGAATACCTTTTATTTCTTCTTCTTCTTCTTTTTTGTTTTATCAGACTGCTGTGGCTAGGACTTCCAATACTATTTTAAATAAAAGTGGTGAAAGTAGACACCCTTGTCTTATTCCTGATCTTAAAGAAAAAGCTTTCAACTTTTCACTATTGAAAATGATGTTAGTTGTGGGTTTGCCATCAATAGCCCTTTATTATATTGATATGTTCCCTCTATTCCCACTTTGTTGAGAATGTTTATCATAAATGGATGCTGGATCTTGTCAAATGCTTTTTCTGAATCATTGATATGATCATATGATTTTTTATCTTTCACTTTGTTTTTGTGATGTATCATGTTAACTGATTTGCAAATTGTGAACCAAACTTGCATCCCAGGAATAATTTAATCATGGTGTAAGATCTTTTTAATGTACTGCTGAATTTGGCTTGCTAATATTTTGTGAGGATTTTTGCATCTATGTTCATTAGGGACATTGGGCTATAGTGTTTTTGGTAATGTCTTTGTCTGGTTTAGGAATCAAGGTAATTCTGATCTCATAAAATGAGCTTGGGAGCCTTTCCTTCTCTTGAATTTTTTGGAATTGCTTGAGGATAGGTGTTAATTCTTCATTGAATGTTTGGTAAAATTCACCTATGAAGCCACGCAGCCCAGGAATTTTGTTTGTTGTGAGTTTTTTCATTACCAATTCAATTTTGTTAGTAGTTATCAATCTGTTCAGATTTTATGTTTCTTCTTGACTCATTCTTAGAAGAGTGTATCTTTCTAGGAATTTATCAATTTCCTCAAGATTGTCCAGTTTGGGGGCATATAATTGTTCCTAGTATTTTCTTATAATCTTTTGTATTTCTGTGGTGTCATTTGTCACTTCTCCTCTTTAATTTCTTTACTTGGGTGAAGATGAAAACAATTATCTGTTTTTGACCTTTGACATTTTATTTTTAAATATTTTATTTATTTTTAGAGAGAGAGGAAGGGAAAGAGAAAGAGAGGGAGAGAAACATTCATATCTCAGATCAGACATTGATTGGTTGACTTTCACCCCTCAACCGGGGACCTGGTCTGCAACCCGGGCATGTGCCCTGACTGGGAATCGAACCAGCGACCTTTAGGTTTGCAAGATGACACTCAACCCACTGAGCTACACCAGTCAGGGCAATTTGGAATTTTAATTATGATGTATCTTGGTGTAGACCTCTTTGGGTTCATCTTTTTAGGGACTCTGTGTTTCCTGGACTTGTGTGTCTATTTTCTGTGCCAAGTTAGGGAAGATTTTCATCATTACTTCTTCAAATACATTTTCAATCCTTTGCTGTTTCTCTTCTCCTTCCAGTGCCACTATAATGACAGTGTTGGTATGCTTTAAGTTGTCCCAGAGGTCCCTTAAACTATCATCCTTTTAAAAAATTCTTTTTTCTCTTTGCTGTTCTGATTGGGTGTTTTCCACTACCTTCTCTTCCAAATTGTTGTTTGAGCCTCTGCTTCATCTAATCTACAGTTGATTCCTTCTAGTCTAGTCTTCTTTTAGGTTATTGTATTGTTCATTCCTGAGTGGTTCCTTTTTATGATTTCTATGTCCTTCTTTTTACCATTCCTCTCTGTAAAAGTTCTCACTGAATCGATCTATTCTCCTCTAAGTTTGTTGAGCACCCTTATAACCAGTGTTTTAAACTCTGTATTTGATAGAGTGCTTGTCTCCATTTCATTTAGTTCTTCTTCTGGAGTTTGCTCTTGTTCTTTCACTTGGCACATGTTTGTTTTTAGGTATTAGGTAGATCTGGGGCCCAGTGGTGCAGTCTCCCTGAGCACCTGAACCAGGTGCTCCAGAAGTGTCTTTGTGTGAGTTGTATCTGTTTTCCTGTTGTAGTTGAGCCTGTATTGCTCTTTGCATGCCAGTAGGTAGGGTGGACCCTCAAACTGATGAGCTCTGAAGATTGGCCATGAACATATAGCAGGGGCTGGCCTCCTGGACCAGGAGTGCCTGCCCTGGCAGGGTTTTGGCACTTGCCAAGATCATGCTTTGGATGTGCCATTTTTGAAACTAATCAGGTGGTGCTTCGTTGTGGTCTGAAGCTGGCCACCTGGTGTGTTGGTTCTGGGGCCTCTCAGGAGAGGCCCCAGTGCACAATGAGGTCAACCTCAGCCTTTGCCCAGCCCAGGGTCACCTTGTAGGAGCTACAAAGCAATCTGCAGTTAGTAGCTGCCTGTGCTGGGCCTGGAGTCACATAGGAAAGACCAGGCTGTGACCCAAGACTAGTTGCCACCTGTGTTGGCCTGGGGCTGTTTAGCAAAAGGTACAGGATATGCAAGGCTAACCACTGTATGCCTGAGGCCTGCAAACCTTGGGGAATTTTTAAGAAAGTTTGTGGCATAGGTCAAGGCTGGCTAGCTGTAGGCACAGCCACTGAAATAGGCAAGGGCAGTGCATGAGTTGGATTCCAATGTCTCAGGGAGGCTCCCGGGTGAAGTTAACAGTGTTCACCAGGTTAACGCAGATTCAGATTTGGTGCCTACCTGCTGGCTCTGTGTGTGGAGGGCTGAACATGTGATGGTCTTCATCCTGAAGCCACACAATACAGTTTCTCCCCATAGGTCTCTCATGCCTTTTGAGCTGCTACCCCTTTGCTGGAGCTTAGGATGAGTGTTTGGGAGTCTGGGTGTGCCATTTAAGAGGACGTCTGGCTCCCTAGCAGCCCTCTGCCTCACCCAGACAGAATCCCTGCTGATTTTCACAGCCACCTGCCATGGGGACTCCTCTTCCTGGCACTGGAGCCCTGGGCTGGGGAGCCCAGTGTGAGGCTGAGGTCCCAGGGAGGACCTCTGCAGTGAGATATCCCTCCTGATTCTCAATTGACACATGTGGGCATGGGGGAGACCCTTTTCGTGTCACCCCTTCTCTTACCAGTCTCAGCGTGGCTTCTTCTTTACATCCTTATTTATCGGAGCTCTGTGTAGCGAGTCTTCAGCTGGTTCTCCAGGTTTATCGTTCTGTCCTTTAGTTGTAATTTTGATGTGGTCGTGGGAGGAGGTGAGCACATCATTTCTCACAATAAATGAAACCTGACCTGTCTAACAAAAGGCAAGAAATAGGAACACATAAAAAAGCATGGTAGATAGGAAGCTCAAAATATGGAATTAGAAACAGCAATACATTATGAATAAGTTGTTACCAATGGAAAGGAAGGCATTGAGATGGTTTTTTGAGAATCCAGTTATATGTGATTTGCTAGTGTTGTTATCTATTGCCCCATGGCAAACTACTCCAAAACTTAGTGATTAAAGACAAAAATAATTTATCATTTCTCACAACCTTGTGGTTGGTGATCTGGGCAGTTCTGCTGATGTTGCTTGGGGTCACTCCTGTGGCTGCTGTCAGCTAATGGCTCAAGTGGGGCTGGAGAGTCCAGCATGTCTTCAAAACTGCATGGCAGTCGGTGCTGGCGGTTGGCTGGGGCCCCTATGTTCTCTTCTGTGTGGCCTCTAATCCTGCAGGAGGTTATGTGGGCTTCTTCAAAGCATGCTGCGCAGAGGGTTCCAAGAGAATAAAAGAGGGAGCTGCAAAGCCTCTTAAGACCCAATATAAGAAGACACATGTCCCTTCTGCCACATTTTATTAGGCAGTCACGATTCCTGCTTATGTCAGCTGGTGTGAGAGGGACTGCAGTCATATTTGGGACCAGACAAGGATATATCAATGATATTCTAATTACTGTGCATGGTGTCAGGTGGGTATGAGATTTACTGGGATGACTACTCAGTAAGTTATATGAGGACAATGTCTAATCACTAGGGTGTACGCCTGAAACTAATATATTATTGTGTGTCGACTGTAGTTGAGAAATAAGAAATGATTTTTAAAAAACTGAACTCAGCCCTGGCTGGTGTGGCTCAATGGATTGAGCACCGGCCTGTGAACCAAAAGGTCACAGGTTCGATCCCCAGTCAGGACACTTGCCTGGGGTGTAGGCCAGGTCCCTGGTCAGGAATGTGCAAGAGGCAACCAATTAATGAGAGGCAATCAATTAAAGTATTTCTTGCACATTGATGTTTCTCTCCTCTTTCCCTCTTTCTAAAAATAACTCAATAACTTTTTTTTTTAAAAAAACCTGAATTTAAGACTGCCTAAGATTCAGTTTTCTCCTCTATAAAAAAAGGCTACTGAAAAGATAATAATAGTACTCTTAATTTATCAAATTACTTAGAGAGTTATTGTGATGAACAAATTAGATAACTCACACACACACAAGGAATGTATCGAGCTGCTGATACATTCAGTTTGGGGTCAGTGACAAATGTTTATGTGGTTTTCAGTCACTTCTTTATAGGGCCATGTAATTGTAAAAACCATGTTTGGGAATACTGCCATCAACCACTGGGCCGACCTGCCGGACACTGCGACTTGAAAGGACAAGACCAAACGTTGTATCCTGCAATGAGTTTGTTCTATGGCATCTGGAAATCACGTATGTGAGTAGTGGAGAAGAAACAAGGTTCGAGATGCGTGGAGCCAAAAGCTACTCTGTGGAACATTCTTCCCATCCTCAGATGTACAAAACTGTCTAAGGAGAGGACTCAGTTCTCACCGGAGTTTGTTCAATGCCAATTCCTCTCCCGTGAAGAACATCAGATGCACAAAACAGAGCAATACCTTCCAAATACTCAGGCCAAATGGTCTCAGACCTAGAATTCTATGCCCAGAGTATCGATTAAATGTGAGGACTTTTCTTTTTCTTTTTGAGTGGGAATCACATAAAATAGAATTTAGCCGGATCCCTCCATCTGTGGGTCACAAAACTATAATGATGTCAAACGTCAAGTCCACTTGTGTGAAGTCCCATGTTTTATGAATCTCACCTAGAAATAATAGAAAACAAATTTTGATCGAACATGCTAAAGGAAAGACTGGATTACCTTTGTATTCTCTCAATGGCAAATATAAAATGTTACAAAATCATTAAGAAGCAGCACTGGTGGCTTTCCAGTGTGTCAACTAGGCTACTAGGCTGACTTTCCCAGGATTCCGTTACATGTTTCCACTTAGGGTGACCACAGGAGAGGTTTGGGAGGGAGACATGGAGGGCAGGAGAGAAGCGGCAGCCACGGGGTAGCTCACACGTGGTGCTGCTGTCCTGCTGGCTCACGTCCTTGGTGTGGGGCAGCAGCAGGGCCTGCGGCCGCTCCACCTCCCCCAAAATGCTCCTTCAGCTCCTCCAACTGCTGAGCCAGGTGCGTGTGCTTAGCCTTGTGAGGCAGAGCACCAGCTTCTGCAGGACACCCACATCATCTGGGTGGAGATAATTCCAGCCTGTCCTTGTGGGTCTCATCTCATGGTCCTGGGTTTCAGGTGGTCCTTGCTGTCCCCCATTTTATATCCATCTTCCCTTCCACCCAGCCTGCCCTGTTGACTCCAACATCCAGCTGCAAATGCAAAGGCAGAGGCCTTATAAAGCATGTTTAACCCACTTCTACCATGTGTAAGGACAAAGCCCTGTAACAAATCCATAGATAGATAGATAGATAGATAGATAGATAGATAGATAGGCAGATAAAAGATACATAGGTAGATGGATAGATGACAGATGGAGGGATAGACAGATAGAAACTTTTCTTTCTAGTGGGATGTTCCTTCTAGTGGGATGTGCTTCTGATTGAACCTCAGCTAATATAGAAGCCATCAGAAATACAACTAAATTTGTCCTAGCTGGTGTGGCTCAGTGGGTTGAGTGCCAGCCTGCAACCCAAAGGGTTGCCAGTTCAATTCCCAGTCAGGGCACATGCCTGGGTTGCAGGCCAGGTTCCCAGTAGTGGGTGTGCGAGAGGCAACCACACTTTGATGTTTCCCTCTCTTTCTCCCTCCTTTTCCCTCTCTCTAAAAATGAAGAAATGAAATCTTTAAAAATAAAAAAAAGTTTAAAAAGTGTACATGAGAAAAAATAAAATAAATAAATTGTAATAGTAGAAACATATATTAGGCATATAGTTTTTAAAAAGGAATTGCAATATTAACATGTGAAAAAATAAAATGAAAGACAAAATGTATTAAAAAGAACAAGGATACTATTCGATATTGATAGATTATGTAGTTCACCGAGAAGGTATCATAAGCATAAACATTTATGCATCTACTAATATCACTTTGACAGAAGTATAAGAAGAAAACAAATCTACAATAAAAGTGGGAGATTTTTAACACACCTTTCAGAAGATCAGATCAAATAAATAGAAAATAAGGATGTGGGTGGTTTGATAATAATTAAGTAGCTTGATATAAAACATGAAATAAAATATTTTACCCAATCTTTGGAAAGAACATATTTTCTTTAAGCACATATGACATTTCCCCCCAAATAAAACTTTTTTAGGCCACAAGAGAAATCAGTAAAACTAAAGAAACAGCAATCAGGAAGTTCTGGTGAAGATGGAGGCTTAGGAAGAAACCCTTCATTTCCTCACACAACCAAAAGGAGCATAACAACCAATCTAAAAACAATAAACAACCAGAATTGCCAGAAAATCAAACAAGGAATTAAAGAAACAGTCAACCAGACCGACTAGACTGGTAGGAGCGAGTGGGGGTAGATGGGCGGATGGTGAGAACCCTCTGCGGGGTGGTGGACAGGCTGACTGGGAAACTGAGACTCAGAGCTGACTGTGGACTACAGTGGGGGTTGCCGTGGTGGGAGAAACCCCCAGTCTCACACAAGTTTGTTGGAAAGTGGGGCTAGAACCCAGCAAGCGAGCTGCATTGTTCCCTCTCTGACCCCTCCCCCACATGCTGTCCTGGTCACCGTGGGAGAGGGCTGTGAGATTGCAGGTGGTGATCACGTGGCATTTCAGTTTATCAATATTTCATTACTTTAGGACAAGAATGTGTTCCTATGGCACTCATGATTTAATTAAAAAATCTTTTAGAGACTGGGAGGGATATAAAATGTTAACTATGCCTTTTGCTGGATGGGCATGTTATAAATAATAGGTTATTTTTCTCTCCACTCCTGTATTTTCCAGTGTTCTCTGACAGCACTACCAAAGCACTTTCTGTGATGATGGAAGTGTTCTACACGCCCGCTGTCCATACACAGCAGCCACCAACAAAGTGTGGCTGGTGATCACTTGAAATGTGGCTGCTGTAATTGAGGAACTGAGTTTTTAATTTAATTAAAAAATAGATATTTCATTGATTATACTATTACAGTTGTCTCATTTTCTTCTCCCCTTTATTCTCCTCCATCTTGTACCCCACCTCCCACCAGCATTCCCCCACCTTAGTTCATGTCCATGGGTCATACCTATAAGTTCTTTGGCTTCTTCATTTCCCATACTGTTCTTAACCTCCCCCTGTCTATTTTGTGCCTACCATTTATGCTTCTTATTCTCTGTACATTTTCCCTCATTCTCCCCGCTCCCTGCTGGTAACCCTCCATGTGATCTCCATTTCTGTGATTCTGTGCCTGTTCTAGTTGTTTGCTTAATTTCTTTTTGTTTTTGTTTTTTTAGGTTTGGTTATTGATACTTGTGACCTTGTTATCATTTTCTGTTCATATTTTTGATTTTTTCCTTTTTCTTAGATAAGTCCCTTTAACATTTCATATAAGGGCTTGGTGATGATGAACTCCTTTAACTTGACCTTCTCTGGGAAGCACTTTATCTGCCCTTCCATTCTAAATGAAAGCTTTGCTGGATAGAGTCATCTTGGATGTAGGTCCTTGCCTTTCATAACTTCAAATACTTCTTTCCAGCCCCTTCTTGCCTGTAAGGTCCCTTTTGAGAAATCAGCTGACAGTCTTATGAGAACTCCTTTATAGGTAACTGTCTCCTTTCCCCTTGCTGCTTTTAAGATTCTCTCCGTATCTTTCATTTTGGGTAATTTAATGATAATGTGCCTTGGTGTGTTCCTCTTTGGGTCCAACTTCTTTGGGGCTCTCTGGGCTTCCTGGACTTCTTGGAAGTTTTTGTCCTTCACCAGATTGGGGAAGTTCTCCTTTATTATTTGTTCAAATAAGTCTTCAATTTCTTGCTCTTTCTCTTCTCCTTCTGGCACCCCTATAATTCAGATGTTGGAACATTTGAAGTTGTCCCAGAGGTTTCTAAGCCTTTCCTCATTTTTTTTGGAATTCATTCTGTTCTGGTTGAATGTTTATTTCTTCCCTCTGTTTCACATCATTGATTTGAGTCCCAGTTTCCTTCCTTTCACTGTTGTTCCATGTACATTTTCCTTTACTTCACTTTGAGTATCCTTCACTCGAGAAGAAACTACACATTGATGTTTCTCTCCTTCTCTTTCTCCCTCCCTTCCCCTGTCTCTAAAAATAAATAAATAAAATCTTTTTTTTAAAGAGTTTTCAGACAAGAAAAAGCTAAAGGAGTTCATCATCACCAAACCAATATTACAAGAAATGTTAAAGGTCCTTCTTTAAGAGGAAAAAGAAAAAATAAAAGATAAAACTATGCAAAAAAAATGCAAAAAATACATGTCTATCAACAGTTACTTTAAATGCAATTGAATACTCCAATCAAAAGACATAGGGTGGCTGAATGGATAACAACACAAGACCCTTACATATGTTGTGCCCAAGAGATTCACTTCAGATCAAAAGATACACACAGACTAAAAGGAAAAGGATGGAAAAAGATATCTCATTAAAATGGAAATAAGCAAACAAACAAAAGGGACAGCTGGGGTAGCAATACTTATAAGAGACAAAATAGACTTTAAAACAAAGGGAATAAAAAGAGACAATGAAGGACCCAGCAATTCCACTTCTGGATAGTTATCCAAAGAAATCCTAAACACTAAATCAAAAACACACATCCATTCATATGTTTATTGCAGCATTATTTACAATAGCCAAGATGTGGAAGCAACCTGAGTGCCCATCAGTAGATCAGTGGATAAAGAACAAGTGGTGCATATGTACAATAGGATAAGATTCGGCCACAAAAAGGGACGAAATCTTGCCCTCTGCAGCAACATGGATGGACCTACGGGGTACTGTGCTGAGCGAAATAAGTCAGAAAGGGAAAGACAAATGTCGCATGATTTCACTTACATGTGGACTCTAAAAAAACAAAGTACATGAACAAGCAGAACAGAACCAGACTCATACCAAGAACAGTTTTGGTGGCTGCCAGATGGGAGGGAGTTGGGGGACTGGGTGTAAGAGGTGAAGGGATTGAGAAGTACAAATGGGCAGTTACAGAATAGCCATGGGGATGCAAAGTACAGCGTAGGGAACATAGTCAATAATATTGTAAAAACTATGTATTGGGTCAGATAGGTACAATTGGTATGATCACTTTGTAAGTTATATAAATGTCTAATCATGGGGTTGTACACCTGAAACTAATATAGTGTTGGATGTCAACTGCAGTTTAGAAATTTAAAAATTTTAAAAACTGAGGTATAACAAATCCAGCCAAGTGCACAGCCTTAAGTATATACCTTGGCGAATTTGCGTGCGTAGGTACACCCCCATACAGCCACCACCAAGACTGAGATGATAGACTTACATTCCAGCACTTTGGAAGGTTGCTTAGAGCACTCTGTGAATCCTAGGCAGTACCTTCCAGAAATATTCTGATTTTGTTCACCAAAAATTACTTGGCCTGATTTGGACTTCCTGTGAATGAAACCATGCATTATGTTGTCTTCCGTGTCTGTGTCTCCCACTCGGCGTCGTGCCATTCATCCCGCTGTTCATTGCGTGGCATCCGCGATATGAATATACCACGGGTGTTTTTCCCCCTGTTCTACTTTTGGTGGGTATTTGAGTTGTTCCCAATTTGGGGCTATCACCAATAAAGCCTCTGCAACATTCTTGTGCTTGGGCCCACCAAAACACTTGTTGGTCTTTTGATGGGCCTAAGCACTGATTTCTATCGGGTATAAGAGTAAAATTGCTAAATCACAGACAATTTTAATTTTAATACCTTTAATTTTAGTATACCGTTGAAGAGGTTTCCAAGTGGTTATACTCATTTACCTTTAATCACACATCACGTTTGTAATCAGGGGGAAAATATTATTTTGAGCAATAAGAAAGACAGCAGAGAAAGCTTTTTTCTAGACAAACTCCATAATTAGTATATTTAACAATATGTAAAATATATTATCCTTTGCCTAGATTGATAGAGGTGTTGGGAGGAGGTCTGGCTGGGTGGCTTGGAGCTCTGGTGTTGGGGCCAGACAACCAAGCGCAAACCTCAACCCTGCAAATCACCAGGTGGGTGACTGAAGCAAATTACCAGCCCTCTCTGCTTTTTGGTTTCTTTGCCTGTAAACTGGGATAATAATATTACCACCTCACAGGATTATTATAAAGATTAATAAAATAATGTTTATAAATTCCATAGAGTATGCCTGGAATATGGTAAGAGTTCCATAAATGTTGGCTACTACAGATATTATCAATATTTATACTAATATATGGTGACCATTCCCAATTTTAGCCAGTCTAAATTTTAATTTTACTTTCTTAAATAAAAATGTGTCTTATTGAATTTTATTACACAAAAGCCACTTTTATTAAAAAGCATTAATAATTAATTCTCCATTCCCATCCTTTCCCCACGTGAATGGACACTGATCAATTCTTACGAAGTTCCTCAATTCTCTACAACTGGGACCGCGTTTCTCTCGAATGGCTGGAGGCCCCAGATGACTTTAGACCCAACTCCAGGGCCAGTTTGCTAGAATGTTGCGAAGAGAAAATGCGTTTAATTTGCCCAAACCAAATTAACTCCTAATACACAAGGGGACATGTTTAAACAGTAACCAGTTGATAAAAATATATAAACACGTTTATTTTCCTTATTCCACGTGGACTGAAACTTAATTATTCAACTTACATTCACATGTCCAGAAAAAGCACCCACAATTAGCACAATTCAAATCACCGAAAGTACTTATTCAACCAAGGGATGATACAAAGTCTTTCCGATGAATTTAACCCCACAAAGTTGGTTTTATTTTCTACCCATCAGGGCCTGTTTGGATGGCTTTTTCCTTTTTTTTTAAAATTCACATCAAGTCTCATTAGGAACACTGGCCATATTTGAAACTAAACACAAGACACTTTATAATTCAATCTCTTTTATATGCCAGTCACAGCAGATCTCTCGTTTTCAATATACTGTTAGTCTCTATTGAGTCCCAAGGCAAAGTCTTGTCATTGAACACAGGTGGGTGGGCGGCTGTGCTGCAGATGCAAATCAATGGTTCTGCTTGCTCCATCCCCAGCTTTCCAGCAGAATTGCTCTTGTCGATAACTTTATGTTGGAGACTCACAAGGTAAAGGTGTTTGTGAAGTTTGACTTGGCAACTTGTTGTCTCTACGTGGGACCTTTCCTGGATCCTTGTCCCGGGGCCTGGCTTTTTCAGCCGAGCACCCACCTCATCCCGGGAAGGACAGGTCCCTCCAAGCTCCCTTGCTCCCTGTTCATGCAGCCATGGTTCCTTCTCTGCAGACGGTGCCTCTGGTCGTGCAGACAGCAGGTGTCCCTGTCCCTGTGGAGAGTGTCATAACTGAGGCTCTGATGTTAAATCCGAGGTGAGGCGGTCATAGCAACATACCACCCCCGCCTCTTTACCTACCAAAACGCACGGCCCTGAGATCCAGGAGGAAAACTTGAGAACAGTATCCCCACCAGGGGGTGACGGTCCAGACGTTTACGGACTCAAAAAACCTTTAGAGACAGTGGCTTTAGTTGTGGCTGTTGTTCGGATGTCACGGGTGGAGAGCTGCACTCCAGACACCAGATTAGGAGGCAGAGGATCCCGCTCAGCAGCTTCTTCCTCAAAGAGGCAATGCGTCCCTTTGTCCTTTTACAGAAGTGAACTTTCTCAAATGATCTTCAATGTTTGTCCCTCCGGCTGATGTTTTAAGAGACATTGGAGTGGGGGACATGACATTCAAGTCATCTTTGGCAGACAGGTTTCCAATGACTCAAGGCCACATCCCAGGCGGGGCATCTGGTTTCTGTAGCTCAGAGAATTACTGCTCCTGATAAAATGCTGTGAGTTCCAAGGTTACGGCTGTCATATCACATTCTCTGACTATTTTCCAGGTACTTTCCCCCACCCCCCCAAACTCACACCCACACTCCTCAACCCACTAGGCTTCATTCCCATGTGGCATCCGAGTCTGTTTTCTGGCAAAACACACTGGGGAGAGCTAAGCCAGTAGGGCACCGGAAGCACTAGATGCTATAAATAAACAAAGAAATAAATGTCAGTGAATGAAAATCTTTGGAGCCCTGGCATGAGAGATAGAGGTGGGGACTTCACTTCCAAACCTCTGCAGATTGTCACAAGGCCAATGGCAGAGATGGGCTTAAGGGCTAGTTGAGGGTGGGGCACTCTCTAAACTGCTCAACAACTGGCTCCTCAGGGGAGGGAGTGATGGTGAGCTCCCACCCCTGGATAAGTACAACCACCTAATGGGGACGTTGTAGAAAACGAATTAAACCTCAAATGGGTAGCTCAGTTAGCAAATCTCCGGGGTCCCTTTCAACCTGGGATTTTATGAGATTCTTGAGGAAGAAAAGGGGCAGAGGCAGGAGGAAAAAGAGATCAGAAAGGAGAGAGGGGAAGGAAATGAAAGAACAAAATTTAAAAGGAGACAAGAAGAAGGCCAGAGGCTGGGGACCATTCCTCGCGTGTGCGGAAACGTTCCGACAGAAATGGGAGAGTCCCGAGAAGGCGGGTATCTCAACGGCCAGGCCGGTCGGTGGAGTGCCCGTGGCGACCTCTCACCTCCAGCACGCGCCCATTCCTGGCCTGTGGGAAGAGCCTTTGGGCCTAGCCTTGCTCGGGGAGCGTGAGGCCTAGCTGAACAGTGTGCGTTCATCCTCAAGAAGCTTGGCCCAGGACAAAGTAGTGTCAGAACTCACAGTAACTCTGCACATTCCTGGGGGGGAATTCAGGGTCCTGGGTGGAGGGAAGACCTCCAGGAGAGTCTCCAATCCTTAGGACACCAGGGACAGGAAGGATCCCTTCTGCCCCTTTCCCCCCATTCCCATGACCACAGGGCTGGGTTGGGCCCAAAAAGCACTTCAGGGAGCCAGCCAGGCCTGTGCCCAAAAGCAATCATGGGGGTGGATTTTTAAACCAATCACAGGAATTGGGCCAGTCCCTGCTCCCTGCTCAAAGGCAGCATGTTCAGGTGGAAAAAAGAAGTTCTTTTCCAAAAAGCCTACATTTCTGAGCTGTGTCCCTGACAGTGGGTTGGCTGCAGGGGCTGGGCTCGGGCTCTCAGAAGGGAGTTTTCCCCTAAGAGAGCCCTGCTGTCCGGGAAGGGAACCTGGGCTCCAGCCCTGGGAAGTGTCGCAGTCACCACCTCTGCCAGGAGACAGGCTTGGATAGCATGATGGTGTCTGGACCTGGGCCTGGTCCCCGGCCTGGCCTGGTCCACTTGGGAAGGCCTAGCACCCACAGAGAGAGTAGAGAGGGAATCTTCATCGGCTCCCTTCATTTCTATTCCTTTCCTCCTCCATCTCCCTTCCTGGCTCCACTCCCCGTCCTACAGGAGGATTCAGCCGGAGCACACTGCCAGCCCAAGGACAGCGCTTTCTGCTGACTGGGATGCACAGCACAGCATCCACAGTGGATCCGACCCTCTGTCTCTGCTGTCCCCCACCCAAGAAGCCCCGCTCCCGAGATCATTAAGTCAGTGTGCTTTCAACCTGATTCTACATGTGCACCCACCTGAGACCATCGGGCTGCCTCAGGCACCCTGACGGTGGTCCCTGCACCATTCACTGAGCCCCGCCCACACCCCCCACGCTCCTGCACAAACACTAGGCTCCTGGGCTTAAAGGCGCCAAGTTGTTCTGTGGAATCAGCCTTGCCCGGTTGCCCCTTTTCTGCCCTTCATCATTTGCCTGCTCTATGATTTGTTATTTGTGACCCCTTCTGTGCGAACCAGAGCAGCGTAGCCGGGTGAGTCTCTCCACTGGCTTCTCAGAGGCTGGTGTTGAGACGCAGGACTAGGCAGTACACACACACACACATACACACACAGCCACATCCATCGCAGAAACACGGTCAACCCAAGGAGAATTGTGCACACCCCCTGGAGTTCCTCCCGTTCAGTCTGCAGAGACCCAGCCTCTCCTTGCTACCAGCCTCTCTCTCCACGGAGTCTTGCCCCTCTGCGCCAGAGCTGGGGACACAGGGAGCAGGCGCGGGGTGTACACACCGGGCAGAAATAACTGGGCAGTCTGACAAACACGAGATCTCCCAAAGGATCGCACCGGGAGGGGCCTAGGAGCCTCTTCCTCCCTCGGTCCCGGACAAAGAGTCACCAAGCGCAGTTCAAACCGACTGTTTTATTGACTGTGTACATACAGACACACCTTTAGAAAAGGGCGCGGCCCCGGGGGGCTGCTGCGCCCTGGGCTGCACTTGTGAGGATCCCGACGCTTGAAACTGCCCACCCCACCCCCAGTGCTTGCCTTCGCGCACGAAAAAGCGACCCCTGCCAGAGTCGCCGCGCCCGGCCTGCCCTCCTCGTCCCTCCCTCCTTCCCTCCCCGCCTGCTGCCCGCCCACCCGCCCGCCCCTTACACTACAAGGTCACACTTTACACACACACTTTTCTCCTACAGAGCACGTTCGTCTAGGACGACGCGCCAGGCAAATACTATTGTCGCGGAAGAGGGGGCGGGGGAGGGCGGGGAGAAGTGGGGCGGCCGAGGGGCTCTTGCCCACCCGGACCCCGCTGCAGGTCACTCGCAGGCTTTGCGTGAAGTAGGGCCCGGATACCGCAGTCGCTTCCCGCGGCCCCGGAGCGTCTCAGGACGAGGTCTGCGCCCCGCGCAGCAGTGGAAGCCGAGCTGTCGAGCGCACCCGTCTCCTGATCCACCCCCCCACCCCCAACGAAATTGGCTCGGGATCCAACTCGCACCCCCGATGGAACAAGGGGGCCGTTCCAAGGCGCTTTAAGTTAGGTTGAGGGAGCAGGAAAAAAACGGGCCCTCGCCCCCGAAACACACACACACACAGACACACAATTTTCCCAGCGGCTGGGAAAAGAGTGTTGTTAGCACCAGACTCGGAGTGTGTCGCCGTCTTTGAAAACAACGAGAATATGAAGACCCAAGCGGGGAGCTGAAAGGCGCCCCAGGCACCCCGCTGGGCTCCAGCTGGTCAGAAGCGCAGTGGGGAAGGGTGGGGGGGCACAAGGGTTTGGTTCCCAGTCGCAAGGGCGCTTTAAAACTAAAAACTAGGGAGCTGTCACCAAACCCTGGCTTCTAGGACGTGCACCCTGGAAAGCGCAGAGTAGGGTTCCCGGACCAAGCCCCGAGCCACAGTTACGCAGGGTCTTCTCCCATTTCCTCTGGCTCCAGGGCTCATGGTTGGGCGGGTCGCGGGGCAGATGCCGAAGAGAACTGCGTGGGGATGGAGAGGCGTGGATTTTGCCTCACGGTCAGCGGGGGTGTCTTATTCCGGGAGAGGGGGGCAGGGAACTGTGCTTGCTGGAGGGAATTCAGTCCACAAGGACAATGACGATCGTGGGTGTAGCGTGGGGTGGGGGGAGGGAGAGGGGGCTGGTGAAATTCTTCCACTCCCCACTGTAAGTCCCCAGGAGTCACAGTGGGGGTGGGGGCGGTAAGAGGGCTGAGTAATTGGAGGGGGGCATAAATCCTGCCAGGCCCAGACTTCTGCTCCCAGGCACCCTAGGTGGGGGATGAGACTGGGCGGGCGGGGCGGGGGGCGGGGTTAGCCCGCCGTCTGCCTGTAGTTGCCGTTAATCTCCTGGGCAATGTTGACGGCCTCGGCGCCCAGGGGCAGCCGGTCACTGTACTCTGAGCCCGCCTCGAACTCCTCTTGGTTGGCCTTGGACTGGGACTGCACCAGCGAGCAGGCCGCGAGGCTCTCCTCCCTCTGCAAGCCCCCGCAGGAGTCCCCCTGCTCTGCGTCCTCGTCAGGGCCCTCCCCGGGGGCCTCCTCTGGCTCCTCGCCGCCAGCCTCGCCGCCTGCCGGGTAGCTTTTCTCGGACTCGAGGTAGGAGGCACGCGGGTCGAAGTCGGCGGCGATGCGCTTCTCCATGGGGTCGGGCACCTGCGGCCGCAGGATCAGACGGTAGGGCTTCCCCGGGTGTTTGGCCAGCAGGTGGCAGCAGGCGGCGCCCAGCAGGGGCACGGTGGCCAGCACCAAAAGGAACACGCTCACCGCCACTATGACCAGCAGCGAGGGCAGCTCCTTCTTGGTGGCGAACACCACTTGCACGTGGCAAGCCTCGCCTGCCTGCGCCAGGCACACGGAGTAGTTGGTGCCAGGCCGCAGGTCGCGGAACCAGTAGGCGTTGACGCCCTCTTCCACGCGCGACCACTGCACTGCCGCGCCTCCCCCGGCCGGGCACAGATACAGACGCCGCAGGGGCCGCTGCCCAGGCAGCCCAACTCCTCCAGCCCCGCCAGGCCCCGGGCCCCAGCGCGCCGCCAGCGGCGTCAGCTGCACCCGCGCCTCCCGCTCCGCCACGTCCAGCGCGATGACGCCCAGCTCGAAGACGTGCGGCTTGAGGTCGGCGCTCTGGTTGAACGCATGATTGGACACGTACCGCGAGGGGTCCCCGTGGCCACAGCGCTGCTCCTCCACCGCGTCTGCAGAGACCTGGTCTTCCGCCTCCCCCCTCTCTCCGGCCTCCAACGGCCCCGCCTCCATTTCCCCAAGGATGCTACCCCGGGCCGGGCCTTGGCCTTTGACTTTGCCATCGGACTTGGAGGACAGAACGCTGTTGATGCGGCCTTTGGCTGTGGACTTACGCTCAGAGATCGGAGTCTGCACGTCCGGGGCTCCCCCTGAGCTAGGCGCGTGTTTTGAGGGCCCGGCAGCTGCCACCACCACGCGTACTGACGTGGAGTTGGCGCCCAGCTCGTTGTGGGCACGGCAAGTGTAGACGCCTGCCTCTTTGGCACTCAGGAGGGGCACCGACAAGGAGCCGTTTGTTAGTGCCAGGAAGCGTGGGGTGGCTGGGGGCGCGGGCCAAGCTGGTGCTGGAGCCGAGGTTGGGGCCTCCGTCTGCGTCGGCCCGTCCCCATCTCCTTCCCCATCTCCTTCCTCGTCCCCGTCTTCCATCCCGTCCCTGTAGTCCTCCCCGCTCAGGGCCGGCGGCTCTAAGACTACGATGCCACCCGGGATCTGGAGTTGCCATTGCAGGCGGGGCGTGGGGTGTCCTTCGGCGACACAGTGTAGCGTCAGCGCCGTGCCGGCGCGCAGGGGGCTGCCCGGAGCCGCAATGGGCGGCTCGGCACTCAAGCGCACACTGGGTGGCACACAGGACAGAGCGGGCAGGCGGTGCACCGGGACCCCCTGCAGCGCGGCGGGCGTGGCGCACGCGATGGAGTCGATCTCGGGTAGCGACACTCGCGTGCTCTCGGCCCAGGCCTGCAGCCACACGAGGCTGCAGCCGCAGTGGAAGGGGTTGTGATAGAGTTGCAGATGTGACAGTGCGCTCAGCGCGTCGAAGGTGCCGGGAGCCAGCGTACGCAGCCGGTTGTTGTTAATGCGCAGGGAGCGCAAGTCGGGCAGCGCACCGAGGGCGTCCCGGGGAAGCGACCCCAAGCGGTTATGGTTCATTTTGAGCAGCTGCAGCGCGCTCAGGTTACGCAGGTCGCTCCATGGGAAGCTGGATATGAGGTTGTGGCTGAGGTCGAGGTTCTTGAGCTGGCTCAGCACCGCCAGCGCGCCGCGCTCCACGGTTCGAACCTCGTTGTGCGCCAGCCACAGCGACGTGACCTGCGTGACGTCGGCGAAGGCCCCGCGCCGCAGCACGGTGATCTTGTTGGCGGACAGACTGAGCGTGGTCACGTTAGCTGGCAGTCCTTCGGGCACCTCGCGAAGCTCCTTGTACGCGCAGTCGGCGAACTGGTGTGCGTACTTGTCCACGCAGGCGCACGGCTCGGGGCACGCTCCCGCCACTCCTAGCAGCGCCCAGGCAAGCCACGCGACTCGCAAGGGCACCATTGCGGATCCTGCAGGGGAAAGCGGAGAGAGACCGGAGGCGATTCACCGAGTCCCACCTTCCTTGCCCTATCAAGCTCTGCCTCCGAAAAACCAGTCTGGAATAGGCCCCAGGGCTCCGGTAACCTCCTCTACGCCCAGGTGCCTCTCTAGGACATGGGTGTAGCACAGTAAAAGTCTCCGGAATCAATGCTTGCTCCCTCCCACAACCCTGACTTCCTTTTCCAGAAGCCCTCTCTCTACCTTGCTCTTTTTTTCCACCTACCTACCCCCTCTCACTCTGGCGCTGGCCCCCCTGCACAGGCTCGGCCGGTAGATTGCCTTGGGCTCCGCGCTGGCCCGTCTGTATTTCTAAGCCTTTGTTTAATCCCATGAAAGGGACACACAGAAAGGGCACTTTTGTCTGTGACTCCCTCGAACTCTTTGTCCCGTGTGCGGCGCTGGCCCGCACGCCCACGCAGGAGAACAACCGTACAAACACGCGCTCAGGCACCGCCATCAAACAGCCAGTTTCTGCGGGGGTTAGAGGTTCACAACACATGTTGCAGACGCCCAAACACAAAGGCACCCACCCAGACCCAGAGACAGCATACCCTGGAGACCTCATTGTTCTCTCAGCTGAACCCAGCGTTTGTGCAGCGTTTCCACAGCAGGGCAAAGCGCTTTCCCGTTCATCGTGGGAACAGACCCAAGGACACAAGTCCTCACCCGAAACGACCCCCACACAGGGACTCAGCCCACCCGGGCACGTGCACACAGCCCTCCGCTGGGACTGAAGTCCCAGCGGATTAGCAATGCGGAAAATTTGCAGCGGGTGGCAGGAGCCGTGGGACCCGCAGAAGCCGACTCGCAGACCCCTCCGCCGCCCCAACCTGAGCCTCCCGCAGCTGCCTCCAGGAGAGAAGCAGGGCCGCTCAGTCAGCCTTCCACCTGCGCAAGGAGGCCTTCCCCCTTGCATGGACCGGGAGCAAGGGAGGAATGCCACTGAAGGTCCCTCCCCGCACCACTGAGCCCAGGCGGCTCCCAAGGAAGCAGGCGGGCCCCTAGCCCGCGTGGGTCATGGGCGCTACCACTAGCTACGGAATTAGGAGAAGGTCCAAGATTTTGCCCCCTTTCTGAAGCTCTACGACGCTCCGGGGACCCTTCTCCCAGCCACACAAACGCACTTATACACAGGCTCCGGGCAGATTAGGCAGCGCCCCTCCTGCACGCGCGTTTTGGAAACCCTTGTTCCCCACTCCACCTTCGCGCTCTGGAGAGAGCTCCTCCCCATCGCTCCCCAGTCTCACGGGGCCCAGCTCCCTAGATGGGGGTCCATCCCCACCGGGATCGAGGCTGTGGGGCGGTCCGGAGGCTTACCCGCAGTTCTTTTGACTCCGCGTGTGCTGCCTCGGGCGTCAACCCCTTCTCCAGACTTCGCGTCTCCGAGCCCGGACGCCAGCCCAAGGGCGCATCTGTTGCTGCGACTGCGGGGAGACAGGGGAAAGGGACGGGTAAGTCTGGGGTCTCCCTTGGCCCTGAGGTCCCACTTCAGTTTTTCCTTTCGTGTCTGTTCCCCTCACCTCTCTCTGGCTGCAGATTGACGAGAGTCTGCGCGCGCTCCCGGCTTGGCAGGGACGCGCAGAGCCTCTCCCATCTCCCGCATCGTCTACATTTGTTAGCGCCGTGGAGGCTCTGCCTCTTGCCGAGACACGTTTCGGCCCCACGCCCACCGCCCTCGGCTGGGCTCCTGACAGTTCACCTCACCCCATAACCCATGTCCCCCCACATTTACACAACTGCAGACGTGCAAACGGTGCGGCTATTCCTCATCGCATCGCTCCCCCCGCACATGCAGACACGTTAGCACAGACCCTCAGCCCCCCTACCCAGTCGACCTTCACACGTTGGAATCATCAGTCATCATGTAACAGCGTCGATGCGTTGGGCTCTCACGACCGTTCACACACGTTTTCAAAGGCACACCTTCACCCAGGACGCCCAGCACGGTCCGTCTCCCGCACGCGTACACAGGGGCCCGCACTCACCCTCAGAGCGGTCCGCCAGGCCCCGGGAGCTTCGCTGCTAATTGACTAAGAGCTGCTTTTACGTCCAGCAACGCGTGAGACAAAACATCCTCGAGGAATCTAGGGGAAGGCAAGGCGCAGATAAAGGGGGATCGTGTTTTGTGTTTAAACTCTTTTTTGCAAATGCATTTAGGGGAGCAGACAGACCTCGAGTGGGACGGGCTGAGCGGCGAGCAGTCGGGCTCGCGGGGACCCTTCCTTCCCTCACCCCCACCCCCTCTTCCCCCGCTAGTCCCCTCCCCCCCAAGCCTCGTTCAACACGATGCATAATTTATAGTGTTAGCAGAGCACCTCACCCTCCCTACCATTTTTGCCTGAATCTGGGCAGACACCTGCCCAGGTCTCTCTCTGGCCCCCCCGCCCCCAGCCTGTCCAATCCGAAGACGAGAACGCAGGGCGCTGCAGGGCGTGCGGGGAGGTAGTGCCCCCTCCCCAGCCCACCGAGGTCTCTGCCTAGTCTTTTAAGCCCTAGTCTTGACGTCTGGCCTTTTGTGGCTAAACTAGCGCTGAAGTCCAAGGCCCAAGTGGCTGGCTTGTGCGCACCTCCGCGAGGAGCCGGGTGGGGCGCGTGGGTATCGGCCTGGGCTCCCGGTAAGCCTGCCTGAGCGCACCCAGCACCTCACCCTCAGTCCTTGACAGCTGGTGGCGAATGGGACATCGGGGCTGCAGCAGACGACGCTGCCCGAAGGGGTGGTTATGAAATGTCTGCTCCTCTTGAGCTCTGTGCGCTGGGAACTCCAGGCTCGAGCATCTCTCTCCCTTCCGCATTTTCACAGCCTCGGAAGCCAACACACCTCCAACCTTCCACTCGGTTCCCACAGTCTACGCCGCCGTCGCCGCCCCCGTGTCTGACACGTTCACACCACAGCCAACCTCAACGCACTCCAGCACCCTCGCTCCCAGTCTCTGGCGAACCCCCGGCATCTCTTTTAGCGACAAGGAGGCAGAGACGCGCGGGGACGTTAGGCATTTGGCTTAAACATGATTCCTCTCCGCCTGCACGGCCCGCAGCCTGGAGGTAGAGTTGCTGGCCGGAATCGGGGAACGGGTACAGGATCCCGGACCCACGCAAAGCCCTCTCGGTCCCCGGTCCTTTGGGGGTAGCGCTGGGCGCCCCCGGCCCTCAGCCCGGGTCGTGGGGAGTCCCTGGCAGTGGGTCGATGGCACGGGTTAGGGCCCCCTGAGAAGCGCAGTCTCCGGATTTAAATGTGGAGCATTTTAATGAGCTAGGGAGCTGGGGGAGAGAGACAGGAGACAAGCGCTGCATCTAAAAAGACCACCCGACCCTGGTTCCGAGGATCCTTTGTAAATTAGATATGAACAAACTGGCGCGGGCCAGCTCCGCGTCCCCCCCTGTCTCCACCTCCTGCCGCCGCCGCGGGAGGCCAAGCGGGCTGGGACCAGCGCGCCTCTCTCGGCCCAGAATTCGGAACCCAGAACTTCATTCCGTCTGCGGCTGCGCCCCCCACAGCGGACCCAGAGGAAGGCAGTGGGAGCACCTTGACTCGGTGGCGGGGCGGGGGAGCGGGTCCCCAGTTCGGAGGTGAGTCCCTGCTGTTTGGGCCAGGCTGGGTCAGGGCGTGGCGCCGCCGGCGGACCTGGCAAAGCCTCTTTGTCTGCGGAGTGAGGGGGTCTTGCCGGCAGCCCTGTCCACGTCTTGGGAAACTTGAGGAGGCGGTTCAGAAAGCCTGGGCCCGGGGAGAGGGGGCTGGAGGAGGCGGGGGCCCAGCACGGAAGATGGAGAGTGGGGTCCAGATGGCGGGCTCCGCAGCCTTGCCCGGGCGGGGCGGGGCGCGCAGCGCGGAGGTAGGGATTGGGGCTCCGGCGTGGAGGCGCGCGGCCTGTGGACCGTTCACCCCGTTTCCACCTCTCTTCTCCTCCCCGTCCCCCCCACCACCCCCAGAGGCGGACGGAGGGGCGGGCGGGCAGGGACAACTTGGAAGGGCTCAGGGACTGTAAGACCGAGCGGCTGGGAAGTGGACGTCAGAATGGTTTCGCTCACTCTCCGCGGTGGGTCCCTCTGGATCGCAGGGACCCGTCCAACCAGCGCGCCGGGGACCCTCCGGGACTCGCTAGCCGATCAAGAACCCTTCCCCCCGCGTTCCTGCAGGGGCTGCAGGAGCCGGAGAAATTCAGTAGGGAGACAGGGCTCCGGGCGTCCGGACCGCGGCGAAGGACGCGGTGGCCACCCAGTGAAGGCGCGGGCTCCCGCGGGGCCCGGTGGTTCCCGCCCACTCTGCAGCGAGCGCTTTTGTTCCCGGAGAGTGCCCTGGGGAAAGACCGCCCTTACCCCAGCCTTGGGCCCTGGAGAGCCCAGTGCCTACCCGGCAGCCTGACGCCCGAGCCGCCCCTGGCGAGGCCCGCGGAGCACTGGGGTGGGACCGAGACTCCGGGCTCAACCCCCGAGCTCAGCTGGGATGTGGGGCGCTTTCCTGGCGCGGCCGGGCGCGCAGGAGCAGACGGATGGCTGGTGTTCAGAATGGTACCGATCCCGATGCGCTGCGGGGGGGCGAGAGCTAAGACGCCACTCCTGCCGCCGCCCGCGTCTTTGATCGTTAAAGAAACAGGCCCCTAATCAGGTGGGTGGACGTAGGTGTGAGGAGAGGAAGGAGGTAAGGTTCAAAGCCACCCGCGCGGGTGGGGGGCGTGGGGGGGGTAGCAGACGGGAATCTGTAGAAACCAGGCTAAGGCTTGTTGAACAGGATGGGGTTTGGACCCTAGACAGACCCAGAGGCCCCGAGCAGGCCTTTTCTTTTTCTTTTTTTTTTTTTTTGCGGGACAACCTCTAAGGTAGACGTTGCGGAGCCCGACGTCTAAGGGGTGGGGCGGGTCGGAACCCAGGAAATCTCCAGGTGTCCCGCCCAAGCCTGTTCACGCCCGCCCCCTGCTGGACACCGCCTGCAGGGCGCCGAGGCCCGGAGCAGTGGCTAGGGGTGGGGCCGCCGAGAGGACTGCGGCTGGAGCCCCGCGCCGAGGCCTGCTGCAGCCCCCAGCTCTGCAGAGTCAGTGGGGTGATGTTCTGAAGTGGAGGACTGCTAACCAAGGCACCAGAGCTTTCCTTCCCATGTCCGCGCAGCCTAAGTCCCAGGAATCTCCAACCTCCTTACCTGCCCAACACAGGTACAGCCCCCCTCTGGAACTCTACTGTGGTTCCAGTGCCCAGAGCACAATGTAGGGCGCCATCTGAATACGTGGTGAAGGAATAGTCCCTGGCACGAACCAATGAGCTTACTCCCCCTGGGACAGAACCTTCCCAATCCTCCCCTTTGGTTGGGCCCTTTCTCTTGGAGCCCCGTTTGAAGTTCTAGAAAGCAGTCCTCAGGTCTCAGTGACCTGTCACATGTCCGATGTCTGCAAAAGGAAGTCTTTTTGGCTCTTCGTGCGGCTGAGTAAACTGCAGTTGAAAGTAATGGGTGTTTGAGTAAGGGGCAGTCGCAACCCCTGCGCTCAAAGGTGTACACACATTGTATTTAACGTGGCACGTGGGTGATTTAATGGATGTGGGAGGGCCTCTGGAAAAAGGAGAGCCAGGGCCCAGGAGGCCAGCAAACATACCCAGCATGGCAGCTTGCTCAGGGGACCCTCCCCACAGCTGCCCTACAACCAGAATCTCCTAAGCACTCAGTGCTTCCCACCTTTCGGCTTCTGTAGTCCTGCCCCTTGTCCCCCCAACACACATTCACAGAGTATTCCCAACATTTTCAAAAGCTGCCTTCCTTCTCTAACTTCCAGCAGAAAGCCCACCCCTCTGGGAAACCCACTCCTCTGTTTGTAACCCCCCTCCCACCTGCCACCTGTCCTTTCCCTAATACACACTCTGCAGAGGTTAGGAGGGAAGATGGTAGCATCAGACTTCGCCATGTACTAGCTGAGTGACCTTGGCCAAGTTACTTAACCTCTCTGTACCCTAGAAAAAAAGGTCGTCTATAAGAATAACCCTTGTTTTGGGTTGCTGTGAGGAATAAATGAGTCAATGCATGCAAAGCTCCTGGGACCTAGCACTTCGATAGTGCTTAGAAACGAGCTATTATTTTTTCAATAATAGCTAGTATCAGCCATCATTATTGCCTTGCAGAGTTGAGTCCAGGTAGGGTGAGGTGTTCTGCTGCACATGCCTCCACGAGCTTTTGTCTCGCCTCCTGCACAGGGGAAAGACCTTGGCCCCGCCCCCAAATGTCTCTCTTCACACACCCTCCCTCCACACACACCATGGCATGGACAGCAATCAGAATTACTCTTAGTATTTGTGAAGATTTCTGGTCTGAGAAGATTTCAGAAACTTCTCAGGTTCTGATCCTGTGGCTCTCACCAGTGTGCCAGCTTCTGAAGAGAGGGAGGCTTGTGGCTACAGCTTTGGTGGAAGGGTTTTAATTAAAAGCACAATCTCTTTAAGTGTTTATGGGGCTCTGTGATTTTAATTATTTTCTAGGGAAAAGCAAAAACCTCACATTTACATATGGGAGGACTGTTGGTTTAGAGGAAAATAGCAACCTGTGGCAGTTTGCTGGAGGCAAGTGGGAGGAGTTTCCTGAATGGCTCAAATGAAGCCTGATGTTATTAATAACCTGGGATCCAGTCCGCGACCTTCCTCCTAGTGCTTCCATGAAATCAGCGTAGCTGCTGGCAAGGCCCTGTGTTGCCATCACAGTTAACGACAGCTCTTTCTGTGGCTTCTCAGGTGATTGTCTTGGTCTGTCCACTAAGATGGGGAACCCCTGCTTGTAACAGCATTCCTGCCTGTGAGGGGCAGCATGCATAGCTGTTCGACCCACTGCAGACCAGACTGGCTCTGCCCAGACGGGAGTCCCTCCACAGCGGGGGAAGCAGGGAACGAAGGGCAGGGAATCACTTCAGATGCTTCATCTGCAGATACCAAAATTCCCCCATCTCTGGGTGTTTTAAATGAGTAAGTGTCATCTCACCAGCGGGAATCGGGGCTGGCTTCAGGGCTGATTGACTGAATGACACCAGCAGAATGACAGTTTCTCTCCGTCTCTCTCCTCTGCCACCCTTCACAGGGCTGCAGCCTGAGACTTGTGTTCCTTGGTGCCACTGGGAGGCTCAGCAGCAGCTGGGGTCACATGCTGATGGGTAACAGACTAGTGGATAGAGAGACTAGATTCTTTCTAGAAGCCACGGCCTCTCCTTAGGTCTTATCAACACATACTGGCTTAGGACTTCCCATCTTGGAGCCAATCACTGGCAGAGGCGATGGAATTAGTTGGCTTAGAATAATGATTATCTAGCCCTGGAATGGATGTTGAGGAGTCAGTCCCAAGCATGAAATCCCCTTTAAGTAGAAGCGTTGGAAAATTGCATGATCAAAGTAATCTAATATTGTGTCGAAATGAATTGAAATGAGACTGGCCATAATTACAGTGAACCCTATTAGGCAACCCCTTGTCTGGAGATTAGACCAGTCTGTGTCCACAGTGTGTGAGCAGGATCGGGGCTCAGTGTGTGAGCAGGGTCAGGTCGGTGTGTGAGCAGGATCGGGCTCAGAGTGTGAGCAGGATCGGGGCTCAGTGTGTGAGCAGGGTCAGGTCAGTGTGTGAGCAGGACCAGGCCGCAGTGTGCAACAGGGTCAGGGTTCCAAGTGTGAGCAGGATCAGTGAGTTCTCTTGGATAGGCATACATACAAACTCGAGGATTGTCTGCTTTCACAGAATTCTTGAAAGGATAAAAATGTGTTCTTGGAAATGTCTGTGCTGGGATCCGAAGCTATTTTCAGAGCAGTGAAAGCTTTATTTCCAGTTGGGTATTTATGAGCAGGAGATGTTTTTGAATTCAATGATGATCCTACGTGACTTCGCATCCTGAACACGTCACCTGATCCCATGGCCGAAAAGAGAACCACGTTGTGGTCGAGGTAGAAGACAGAAGGAAGAACTCTGGTCTTACAACCAGTGGGGAGGCTCACCGCTGTGTGATCTTCAGCTACTCCTTCCAAGTCTCCACCCTTGCAAAGGAAGGAGAATGTGTCAGGGGTGCTCTGAGGCCCTTCCAGTGCAGCTGTTCTCTGAGACCCCGGCCCTTGGGTGCTGTAGGAGAAGCCAGTTTGAGGATGAGTCGGCTTCCTAGGGGGCCTCCACCTGGGCTTCCTGCAGAAGGATGTCTTCAGAAAGTCTGAGGACTGTTGCTGGCCCTACTCCTCATGCCCCTGGGCAGTTTCTTTGTTTTCCATCCCATCATACTCTGCACCTGCTTCATCCCCTGAGGTCAGCAGCACACCTGGGCCCAGGAGTTAACCCTCTCCCTAAAACTGCTGCTCATTGCTCTGTGGGCAGCGGGAGTCCTCCTGCTATAAAACACTTCCGGAAGGCCCTTCCCATAGCAGGATCAGGGCATGTAAGGGGTGATGTCATTAGAGATAAAATCTGATCACTGAATAGGTGTGTGGACCCGGGAGCTCCCTGGCTGGTGGGGGCATGTGGAAGGGGGACATGGCTCTTCTTGCAGTTCTGGCCACTGCTTTCTGCCCCACGGCCTTCAGTTCTCTGTTGCCTGGTGCCATCAGAGGATGTGGAGAGGGGCCACAATAATCACATTTTCTGAGACTCATGAGACTCATGCACGGCAGGGTACCAGTTCAGGAAGGTTCTGTCTGGCTTGTCCCAGGGAGCTCGGTACAGAAATCACACCTCAGAGTTTGTCCTGATTTAGGCAAGAAAGTGGTTTCGGTGAATGCACAGCAGGCAGACATTGGCCAGGGGCTACTCTGGGGACTGAGACTCCCAGGCACTTCCCTCTCTGTGCCTGCAGGCAATCTGCTCCAGTAGCCCAAGGGCAGGCTCGGAAGACAGTTGCAGGTGTGATCCGTCAGAAGAAACACTGAGGCCTAGGGGTGGGCACGCAGAAACCGGCCTGCTACGTCACTCACTCCACAAACAGTATCGATAATTGAGCTTCCCAGTGCTGCCAGGGCTGCACTGGCGTGGGTGCAGCTGGGAACCAGGCAGAGGGTGTCTCTGACCTCAGAGAGCTCACAGGCTCCTGCACCTCCCAGCTTGGTCAGGTCTCCTGTGTGTGAACCTCGGAGCTTCTGGAAGGCTAGCATCCCCAGGACAGGCTCCAGCTGCCCCAGCAGGTCGCCGAGGGCCATAGCTGCAAAGACAGACTGCACCCACCTTAATGCACAGGGAGCTGTCCAGAGTCACAGGGTGTGTCAGGTCTTGGGGCCTGGAGGTCCTCTTTCCTTACTCCTTCACTTTATTGGAGGGAAGACTGAGGCCGAGAAGGGGGTCATAGAGCAGGTGGGACTGTGGAACGGCCCCAGTGTGCAGCTTCTCTGGGCCAAGACAGGCCAATCTCAGTGGGCGTCACTGATCTTGCTGGTTAGAAGGCCCTTAAGGCTCTCCAATGAGTCCTCTCTGATGGGTGTTTCTGGATGGGCAGGCGGTCTAGTTCAAGTCTGTAGTAGCCCCTTGGGTCCCCCAAGAGACCGAGGCTGTGCCTCCATTGGAGCAGCTCTAGTAATAGCATACCAGCCCCAACACGCAGCACCTCCAGCCAGGCAGCCAGTTGGGACAGACATTTGGAGGCAGTAGAGCCCTGCCTGAGGTGACATGTCGCAGAGGTGCCTCTAATTGTGCATCTAGGCAAGGCCAGTTCTAATGGTCATGTCTTGGGGACAACCAGGTACAATCCGGTGTAAGGGACCCTGGAGCAGGAGATCAAGGTCAGAGGGTTGTACTTGCCTTTCTGTGAGATTCTAGAAATGTCTCTCTCCTTTCTTGGCCTCAGTTTCTCCTCCTGTGCTGTGGGGCTCAGTGTCCCCCCAACCCACCTACCTGCCTCCGCCGGGACAGACCCGTCCCATTTTTGCTCCTCAGGCCTGTCCCTACCCCATCCAAAATGAGGAAGGATCCTTCATGCAGGGACCTCCCAGGAGGCACGACCCCAAGGCATAGCTCTTTGCAACATTTCAAGTTCCCCAAATAGGTTTCCAGGAAAGCCAGTGCGGAAGGGCCGGGAATGGCGAACCCGCACGGTGCCTCTGAGCGCCTCAGCCTCCTCTCCCGGAGCCCTTATCTCCAGACCCAGCTGGAAACTTGATGTATTTATTTGCTTCTCCCACGACCTCCTCTGTCCGACCCACATCTCTGCTGGTGCTGAAAGAAAGTGACCTTCCTGCTGACGGTGCCTGGTAGCCGGTGGGAGCTGAGGGAGGGAGTGCTATAAATCCTACCAGCCTGCAGGGTGACCTTATCTGGGTAGAGGAGACAGTCCGGGAGGCTTAAAGAGGTGGGAACAGAGGGACTGGGAGAAGTAGCTGGGGACTGAGTCACCCAGGTCCCACATGCACCAGAACCAGGAAAGAGAGGAGAGGCAGAGAAGAGAAGGGAAGGGTGAGAGGAAAGGGGGAGGGAGGGGCTTCAGCATGATGCCTTCTCCTCTATGGTGTTGGATGTGTAGTTATTTATGCATGGAGCATTACCCATTTACAAAGTTTAGTGCTTTATGTCGAAGTACGCATGACCACCCCCAGGCTGCATGGGACCAGAAAGGCTAAGCGATTTATCCAAGGTCATGCAGCAGAGCTGGCATTTGAACCAGGTGCCCTACAAAGCCCATATTCTAACTACCACAAGGCACCCTTCCCCAGTCCCAAGCAGACACCAGGGTACCCTGCGGGCACCTCCTCCTTGGCCGGTTGGCTTTACTACAGCATTGGTTCACCATGGTGTCAGCTGTGACTCTATGGCTGCAGAACTCCGGGAGAGTCAGCCCTTGGGTAAATTCTGCGCTCTCTCTGGGCAATAAATTTTATTTTTTAAGATTTTATTTATTTTTAGAGAGAAGGGAAGGGAGGGAGAAAGAGATGGAGAGAAACATCAATGTGAGAGAGAAACATCGATTGGTTGCCTCTTGCACACCCCCAACCAGGGACCTGGCCTGCAACCCAGGCATGTGCCCTGACCGGGAATTGAACCAGCAACCTTTCTGTTCGCAGGCCACACTGAATCCACTGAGCCACACCAGCCAGGACAACAAACAGTTTAAGACAATCAAACACGTGACACTGAATTTCCCGATATATTCTATTACACTTGTTGGGCTGGCCAGCTCTGTGGAAAAGATCTGTGCTTAGCTTTTGCAATCTGCTCAGTTATCAAGTTTGGGATATTTATATTTATAGACTGATTTCAGCAGAATCCAGGCAGCTGGTCTTTAGAGAATTCCTCTGTGCTGACTTTCAGGAAGTTCCTTGAACCAAGAATGAAGGAATTTTCCCCTCACTTGTCAGCAAATGCATTTTGTAAGGGTGAGTAGAGACTCCCAAACTTTGTTTTGTTTTAGGTTTTTGAGGTGTGGCATCAGTTAAAATTCTAGACCCTTCTCTCAATAGAGTCGCCACAGACATCTCCTTTATGCAAGTTCAAAGGGTCTGGAGCCGACACCTGGATTCGGACACAAAAATAACATAGGTGCTGCCCTCCTCCCTCAGCCAGCCCCAGGCTCTGCCACCAGGCTCAGGCCAGGACCAAGGCGGCTCACCCCAGGGGAGCATGCCTTCAGAGACCTCTACACCCCCCCCCCCCCCCCCCGCCCCGGTTCCTTTCCACCTCCCTGCCACCTGATCCCGCCTCCACCACTCCTATGAGCTGTGCCCCATGGAGGGGTTAGCACCCCAACACTTCTGACTGGAGCATGTGAGTACTCTGGGTAAGGAAGAAGTCCAATGTTCTCTGTCTGCAGGTGACATGAACCTGTATGTAGAAAATGCTAAAGAATCACGACTATGCTATTTAAATTTTGTCGCAGGGAGCCATGACTAGGAAAAAAATGTCTAAAAAGGCTACTTATGAGGCAATAGTGGGGGGGAAAAGGTTTGCGATGCAGTCTAAAAGGGAAAAAAAATTAAAATTAAGGTAAGTTTAAGTACTGGGACCAGAAGGATGGGCTGTGAGCTTTTCGGGGGTCTGAATTTTGCATATTACAAGACCAGCAGACCAGGCGGGCACAGGAACGAGAGAGCAAAAATCTGCCCCCCCCCCCCCCCCCAGCACACAGCAAAGCACAGGGCAGCGTGGGCCCCAGGTGGCTCCAGTCTGGGCACAGGCTCCCTGTGAGGCCAGTCCCACCCCATGTTCACCTGTAACGTGGGAGGAGGAGGAGGTAACCACACAGGGTTGTGGGGTCGCTAAATGAGCTTACCTGTGCTAAATGAGAAAACACCTAGGACCTAGTTCACCATCATCTTTTAGCCACGTTAGCTGGCAGCATTAGTCACCTGCTTACTCCAGCAGGGGTGTCCAACCTGTGGCCTGCAGGCCGAACGCAGCCCGGAGTGGCCCAACACAAAATGGTCACTTTACTTAAAACCTTTTTCTGCTCTTCAGTTTTCGTTAGTGTTTGTTTATTGAACGTGGGACCCAAGACAACAACTCTTCTTCCCGTGTGGCCCCGAGACCCGAAAGGTGGGACACCCCTCCTGGATTTTGCCCCTCCCCTTCAGTGAGCTCAAGCAGAACCGCTGCCGGGTGTCTCCAGAGGAGGATGCTGGGGCGGGGGCACTGCCTTTGGGGTGCCCTATTAGGGGGTCTTCCTCAGAAGCTCCTGCCCATCCATCTGTCTGCCATTTCATGGACTTTTCACTTGCTAAAATGACGAATACCTGTGGCCCCAAAAGTGACTCTAACTCTATTCCTAATTAAATTCCTAACTCCATCCCTAACCTTAATCATCAAATATGACCCTAAATTTGATAAAACCCCAAACCCTAACTTCAGGCCCCGCCCCAACCCCTAACCCCACCCCATCCCAATTCTAACCAGGGCCCTCCCCCTTATTCTACCTCTCATCCATAATCCTCATCCTAATTCCAATGGGAACCCAGCGTTTCCCACAATTATGTTACACGCTCTCACAGTCACAAGTTTTTCTGTACCTGTGCTCCTTCTGAGCTTGTAGCTCCTTAATAGTTGTCCTTCAATGAGACCTTTAAAGAATCCCACTGTAGAGTCATTCTGAGCAAGTATATCCCAGAAACAATTAACATTTAAAAAATGTTTCTCCATGCACTAACTAATGTTTTCTCTCATACCGCGGGAAGCATGCCTAGCCTCTAAAGCCCACGCATCACTAGTTCCCACCCACGTGGACCAGCGAACGCCTCCACAGCTAGGCCCGGTGGGGCCGCGGCGCCCTCTGCTGGAGGAGTCTGGGAGCAGCTCTAGTTCAGCTCCGCGACCCTCTGGGCCGTGTCCGCGGGGTACTCTCTCTTCGACTTGACGTTTGTTGTCACTAGCTGTGGGGTTCCCTTAATTGTGAGTGAACAAAGGTGAGAAAGGATCTCCCCGCTCTGGGCATAGGGGCTGGGCACCCGGGGTGTGGGGTGGAGTCTGAAGTTAGAGAAGGAGACAGGAGCAGGGGCGTGGCTGTGCCTGCTGGGAGATTTAGGGTGCAGGATAAATTCCGAGATACAGCGTGTTGTAAGAGTTGGCGCTAGGAGTCAGAGTGAGTGTAGGGTAGAGATAAGAGAGCCACAGCTAGGTGTTATGCAGGTAGGAGAGCAAGGTTGGCTCCCTTGAGGCTAAAGCAACTTTTCAAGTGACCTTCCTGGGGTGCAAATGAGTCCTTGAGCCTCAGGAGGAGGCGCTGCAGCAGGGCTGGGCAGGGCTGGGGTCACAGGAAGTCTGCTTCCTCCTCCAGGTCTGTGTGGCTGAAATCCCTCCTCTGGGTGTGAGGGGGACACAGAGCCAGCTACTGTTTGGCCACTCCGAGGTGGACGCCCCTGCTCTCCTTCCCAGCTCCCTCAGACCCAGGGCTCCTACAGTGATTGGTTCGTGCCCCCCTTGTTCTTCCCCCCGCAAAGACCAGCCCATATACTTTTTGCTAAGATCTAGTATCTGTTTATTTTTGTGTAACTTATCAAGCAATAACACTGTCATCTTGGTTGTCTGTAAAATAAGATGTTACATTTGTGTGGTTCTTCACATATTAAAGAGCTATTGGGCTGGCCAAAACGTCCGTTTGGTTTTTTCTGGCAGATGGCTCTCTTAGCACTTAGTTGTCTTTAACTTCATGTGAAACAATGTTGTTACATTGTATCGTGACAGCTGTCACATCAGCCTGCATTTAAAAAAAAAACATCAAAATTGGTGTTTTGTGTAGCCATTTTAATATCGAAGATGGAAGAAAATAGGCAACATTTTCAGAATATTAGGCTTTATTATTTCACAGAAGGTAAAAATGCAACTGAAACACCAAGAAAGGTCTGTGCCGTGTGTGGAGAAGGTGCTGTGACTGATCGAGTGTGTCAAAGTGGTTCGCGCAGTTTTGTGCTGGAGATTTCTCGCTGGACGATGCTCCACAGTCGGGTAGACAAATGGAAGTTGATAGCAATCAAATCGAGACAGTAACTGACGACAATCAATGTTCTATCACGTACGAGACAGCCGACACACTCAGAACATCCAAATCAATAGTTATTGGTGAGAATGGAAAATGTGTCTTTTATTTTATGGAAGAAAACATACCCACCTCTGAACAAACCCAGTATTTTCCCAGACATTCTTCTCACTGGTTCACGCAACATCCTATGAGGTAAAAATGACCCTCATCCCGTTTACAGACTGAGAGCCTGAGCCTGGAGTACCAGACCAGTCACAGGCTACCGAGGGTTGGAACTCAGTGTCCCCGCCCCTAGCCAAGCGCTCAGGGTTAGATGATGTGGGTAATCCTGACGGAATTCAAAGATGAAGCACAGGCAACCTATTTGGACTCGCTCTTAGAGATTGAAAACTCCAGGATGGGAACTGGGGCACCTGGGTCAGGGCCATGGGGATACAGGTGGTGGCAGTGACCAGATCCTGTTAACTGGCTGCTCGCCCAGGCCTGGGGAGAGCTGACACCTCGTCTGCGCTGCAGGAATTCCTGCAGGTACTCATGTGAACTTCAACTGTGACAGCCAAGACAGCAACACATTGGTCACACGGTGCTAACATCCCGGGCCTCCCCTACCTGTCTGGTTAAGGGTTTTACCACCTGTGGCTTTGGGACACAGACAGGGCAGAGATTACCCAGTGGAGGACAGAGTGGGGTTCCTGCAGACCTTGGGTCTGGCTCCCGGCTCCCTCTAGGGCTAATCCTTGACGCTGGCGCCTCATTCCCTCCACACAGCTCTCCCCTTTGGAGATAATCCTGGGCACGCCCGCCCTCACTTCCCCACTCGGAATGGGGTGGGGGCGGTTTATATCCGGGAGGTCCTCAGCAGGGAGCAATGAGGGGCTTTCTGCTCGGCTAAGTCCTGGAAGGTACCCACGAAGAATAGCTCCCCAGGGCCTGGGAGCACCCCCTTCCCCAGACTGCTCAGTGGCTCCTGGGCAGGTGACATCAGGCTTTGAAGATTCACGACTTTAGTAAAGGCTGTGAAAGTGGAGAGAGGGCAGGACAGCCTCTGTTATAGAAGTTTTGATGAACTGCATCAGATGGCAGCAGGCACAGTGGGGCTGAGCTGGGGTCACTGGGCTCAGTCCAGGCCTGGCTGCCCTGCAGCTGCCAAGACGATGGCCGTCACAGCCCGGCTGCGGCCCCAGCAGCCCTTCTCCCCATCAGCCAATTCCCGCCAGGCTTCCGAGGCAGCACCTGCTTTAAGTTGGAATCCTGTTTTAAATGCACTGGAGTTCACTGTTACAGCCAGCACTCCCACCATAGTAGCGAGATCCTATGTAACCCCTTAGAGGGTTTTCAGGGTGCCCACTGAATGGGGGCTGAGGTGGGGGCACACAGACTTCACTCCTGTGACAGGTAGAGGCTGGGGGTCTGGGCTGCAACCCAGTAGCAACGACCAAGGAACAGGGACGGGAGGAAGGAGGTGACGGGGATTCTGCTAATCGGAAGGGGTGGCTCTGGCCTGCCAGTCTTCTACTGCTGGCCCCTGGTGTGACCACAGCTGGGAACCTGAGCTTAGGTCTGGTGGCTAGGCTGGGGTTCAAGAATGAAACCATCTTGTCCACTCCCTCTCCTGTTGTCTATTTTTTTTAAAAGATTTTGTTTATTTTTTAGAGAGAGGGAAAGAGAGAGAGAAAGAGAGAGAGAGAGAAACATCAATGTGTTGTTGCCTTTCGCTCCCTCCTCCCCCCGCTGGTGACCTGGCTGGCAACCCAGGCATGTGCGTTGACTGGGAATCGAACTGGCGACCCTTTGCTTCACAGGCCAGAACTCAGTCCACTGGGCCACACCAGCCAGGGCCTGTTGTCTATTCTTAAATCCCTGGAATGGCACAGTTGGATGGGACTCCGAGACCGTCCCGGCCAACCAGCCATTTTACAGGTGGGGACCTGGGGGGTCAAGAAAGGGCCTTTTCCTAGGTCACATCCAATGCGCAGAGTTGGGAGAGGCCAGGATTCTCTCTGCTGCCCCTCACTGCTTCTCCTCCGAGCAGCAGTCTGCAAGGCAGTGGCTCTGGAACTCAGCGGGCACCAGTGTCACCCGGACAACCTGCCACACGGAACAGCTCACCCGGGCCCACCTCAGCGAGTCGGATACTGGAGGACTTGGGTAAGGCTGTCGGGGAAAACCAAGGTTGGAGTCCCTGCTTTACACTGGGCAGCACTGGGCAGGAGGACATTCCTTGTCAGGGTAGAGGCGGGCAGTGCAGACAGCGATGGGCCATGCAGAGAGGGGTCAGTGTTCTGAGGACCGAAGCGCAAAGCCTTGACTAAGGGGAGGTGTTTGCGTGGCCAGGAGGAAGGAAGCAAGTGTGGAGGGCAGAGGGGACAGGCCTGGCGCAGCAGGTATGAGGCCCTTCAGGGATGAAAAGGGTCCAGAGGGAAATGAACAGAGCGCCAGCCTCCAGGTAGGCAGAGGCTGGGAGGACCCCAAGTCAGGAGGGGCAGTTTGGTTCGAAAGGCACTTTGGGTAGCGGTGGGGCCTTAGAGAAGGAGAAGTTGGTCCTAGAGAAGGAGAACTATTCTAGACCAAATGCCAGTGAGTATTAGGGACCAGATCTCGGAATGTTGTGATGGGCAGGCCTGGCTGAGGGACACCATCCCTTTCTGTCCCCCAGAGATGCCAAGTCAGTCATCCCCTCCTCTCAGCTCTGCTGGGAGGCCCCTTTGGCCAAGCTGTGGCTAGCCGGAGGGTTAGAGATGCCCTCTGCCTGGGCCAAGCCTGGCTCCTCCAACAGGCCTTTGAAGTAGGTGCTCAGAGCTTGCAGGTTGAGAGCAGGCTGGGCATGGGGCGATGAGGTGGCCTTCAAGTACCGGCTGTACTTCTTCAAGCCCCCCTGTGGATCTCGGCGGTGTGTGGTCAGCAGCTCCATGAAGCTCACGTTGTGGAGGGCCAGGAGGCGGGCCTCGGCCCGGGACAGGACAGCTGCCTGCACCAGGGGCTGCAGGGACCCAAAGCACTGCAGGCTGCTGAAGAAGTAGACATGCTGGGCTAGCTGGGGGCCCGGGGAGACCTCCAGAAGGCGGCACAGGTCACGCATGGCCAGCACGGCCGCCAGGGCGCTGTGTTCGCTCATGTTTCTTGCCAGGTAGGTTTTGGCCAGACTCTTGAGTTTGAAGCTGCTGGCCTGGGGCACACGCTCCTGGATGAGGGGCAGGGTGGCCAGGAAGCCGGAGATGGTCTCCTGGAACTCCCATAGCCTGTTCATGTCCTCTAGGGCCCGGAAGAAGTTGGGGAGGCTGGGCCCCCACAGCTTATAGCAGGCCAGGATGGGGCGGCGCATGGAGGTCAGGAAGCGGAGGAAGTGCTGGAGCCCCACCTCCAGGGAGACCGCCTTGGAGTAGATGCTGAAGGCCTCGGGCTGGATGAGCACACGGAACTTGCTCTCCTGGTTCACAGCTGCCAGCTGCCTAATCTCCTGGGCTAGGCAGGAGAGAAGGGTAGGGTAAGGCCCCAGGGTCATGGGAGGCACTGGGTAGGACTGGGGGATTTCCAACCCCCTCTGACTGCCAACCCACGAGCCAGAGACTCCACCTTGGGGCCTGCTGCCAGGAACCCAACATTGGCCTCAAACCGTTGGCACCTCTGCCCTTGGCTCTGCTGGGGACAGGGGAGGAGGTCTGCTGCCCTCAAATACCCCTTGCTCACTGGCTGGGAGTCCAGCTCCCCTCTTCCCTGCCACCTGCCTCTGGGCTCACCAAACCCTTTAGAATCAGGTCACTTCTATAGCTCTTCTGTCAGCCTCACCCACCTACCCTTGAGACCCCTCACAGTTTCTACCTAGCCTTCCACTTCCTGCCCTTGGCCTCCAGTACCATCAATCTCTTGGTGACAGCTAAGGCTCCCAGCCAGTTGGAGCCTGGAACAGACAGCACACCTGCCCAATCTACTGTACTCAGAGTGGGGCCCGGAGCCTTCTGTGAGGTCTGCGAGTGACTTCCCTGTCCTGCAGGAACGCCTGCGGCTGCTGGCTGGCTAGGCTGGCCCCAAGCCGGGTCTGTGCCACAGGCAGGGCCTGGGCAAACACTCTGGGAGTTGCAGGGCTTCTGGGAGAAGGGGCCCTATCTCTCTGGGACCTTGACTCTGCTGATCTCCCTGTGTAGCCCCTTGGGCCTGGGCCTTGTACTCAGAAGCGTGCAGTTGCAGCCCAATGCCTGGCTTGAGTTGCTGCTCTCAAAGCGGTGACTTCCTGCGTGCTCTGGGTTTCTGTTTAGAGGCGTCTTCCCAAGGCTCTCCATGTAAGAGAAGCGCCTGTCAGAGGTGAATTCATCGGGGCTCTGGACTCATGTTTCCAGGCGCTGGTCAAGGCAGCTCTCATTCAGACAACCAAGGGGTACACCTGGGAGTCCCAGGGGAGATGCAGTTCTCTGTCTGTCTGTCCGTCTCTCTTCCCCTCCTCCCCCCTCCCCGCCAGGTGCGGTCACTGGCCAGAGGTTGGGGCTTTCCTGGGCCTTGCAGATGGCTCTGCCTGCCCTTCTCTTGGGGACTTAGAGACCAAGCTAGAGAGGGGTGGGGATGGTCGTCAGAGAACCCACTTTCACTGTCAATCTTGAGGTCAAAGAAAACCAGGGGTCTGTCTTCTGACCAAAGGTCTGTGAAGCTCTCATCCAGGGCCCTGAGGGAGTCGGGGCCCTCCAGCTGCAGGTCACTGGACTCGCTGCTGCTGTCATCTGGCTCCCGGAAGGACTGCAACACAGAAAACCAACCGGTCAGGGGGCCGGAGGTCGAGCATGTGCTGGCACGTGGTCACATGTGTGGGAACAGGAGCAAGCTGGTGTGGCCCGGGCGTCTGCTGGCACATGCCCAAGGGCACGCTCTTAGGGAAGGAAGGCGCCTGTACAGGTCAGCGCACGTGCATGAAAGTGTGTGCATGTGTCAGGCCGTGTTCGGATGGTGCATGTGCATTAGTGAGGAGGGGTGAAGGGATGAGATCATGTGGGCAAGTGTGTGTGTGTGTGTGTGTGTGTGTGTATGTACATCTGGGTATGCGAGGGGAGATGTGAATTTGTGAACCTGTGTTGCCACAAGTGTGCCACCTGCAAGTGCAAACTTATGAGTGAGTGTGCACAGGGGTGAGTAGTGCTGGGTGTGGAGGCTTGGGGGCGGGGCTGGTGCTATTGGAGGGGAGGGCTGGAGTGCCTGCTCCTCATCTCATCGCTGAGCACACTCAGAAGAGTCTCATCTAGAACCCCATATGTTTCTCTGGAAGGGACCAGGAGCCTGGCTTTTGTTGTCCCCAAAGCCAGCCAGGGTCCCAGTGTCCTACACAGAGGGGAGGGGGAGGACTGCACAGCCTCTGGGACCCACACTGAGGTGCACTAGGAGCGGTGGAGGGATCAGGCAGCAACCAGGAGCCTGCTGCTTAGGGAGGCCTGGGCTCCTCCAGGCTGAGCACCAGGGCAAGAACAGTTTGAAAGGCCTCTGCTGTGGGGGAAGGGCCCCGGCTCCCACGGGGCTGGGGCTACAGAGGCAGGTGCAGTTGGTGCTCTCATCTGCACGGCTGCCAAACCCAGATGTCGTCTTTGGTGGCCTGCTCAGAACCTCCGTGCATGCCACCTGTGAGTATTAGCCAGAGACCAGGAGGGGCATGGCCAGAGTCCCAGGGCTGGCTGGGGACACCGCTGGGACACAGTCCGCTGGGACACAGTCCAGAGCAGTCCTGTCTTTTGTCCTACAGACTGCCTCTGGCTGGTTGATGGAGTTGGTCTCATTTGCGGCCATTGGAGGCCTCCGACTAACATCCCTGGACGGGGAGATAACTAGCACATTTTCCTAGGCCCTTCTAGTCTCCAGGTGAAACATTTAATGAACAAAACTTCAGCCCACAGTTAAGTCATTACTAAGCACAGACAAAATGTGCTGGATTTTCCTAGGAGTAGATGATTTTTACTTTGTTTGCATTTCAAAGCCCTACCCCAGGCTCACCAACTTCCTCCCAGTCATTGACAGACACATTCACTATAAATCCACCTAGAGCTGGTTTTACTCAGGAGGCCTGGGGGCTCCGGGAATTTAGACAGAAGGCCCTAATAAGAGATTTTCTCTTCCTCAAACGCCTTGCACATCAGTACCCTTGAATTGGCCATGCATCCATCCGAGGCTGTTTGTGAAACGGGCTCTGACTCTGTCCTGGCTTCCTTCCCTGCCTTGAACGGAGTCTTTTAGAGCATCTTCCTTGAAGTTGATAGCTGGTGCCCCAGAGACTCCATCTTCCCCTGTGGGAGAACACAGTGCCTCTCTCTCCAGCCTCTCAGAGCTCGTTCCATTCACAAGGCAGGTGCTCTCACACCCGGTGGGGTGGAGAGCTGGCTCCCTTTGCTGAGCGCTCGCTGCCGGGGCCTCAGCTCCCTCTCACCAACGGCTGAAGAGTCATTCCCGTGGCTGAATCCTCTCCGCCACCCACTGACGTGGCACACTGGGCTTTCTAGTCTTCCTTCCTTCTGCACCAAGCCCAAGCGCAAAGGCCCTTGCAGTGGCCTGGAGGGCTTCCACCTGTCTCCTTCCTTCTGCGGGTCTCTTCGGGCCTTAGAGACAGAATCTCCTTTTAGGATATTCTTTTCCACGTTACCTCCCTGGAGAGCGGCACAACTGCATCTTCGGGCCAGCCCCCCATCTTTACGCTGGGGTCATTTATGATGGCCACCAGAACTTCGTTATTAGAGCTCCCCATTGTCCTGGGGTCGTTTTCTTTCATGGCCCTGGAAATGTCCTCTGTCCCGGACTTACTGAAGACTGTGGAGGCTCCCTTAGTGAAAGGGCTCTACTTCCTCTCCGCGGAGCTTTCCCATGGAGGGAAGCCACGTTTCCCAGCCCTGGTTCCTCATCTTCCCAGGTTCCTCTCACCCTTGGGGACTTCCACAAAGTATGGCTTTGCTGTGGGGCTGGTCTCACGGGCACATTTGCCACTGAACTCCAGCCACCTGTAACTCAATTTCCTCACCCTGAAAAGTACTTGTACATTGAAAAGAAAAAGAAAAAAGACTTTTCTAAAGATTTCATTTAAAAAAAGAGAAAAGGTTAACAGAAGGGCAATCAGCACATAGAGGGTCTGGAGCAAAGCCCCTCTCTCTGCCCTGCTCACTAAGGAAAACCCTCCTGTTCCACCCCCCCCCCCCTACAACTGATTCCACAATCTGGATAACCGAGTGCGTAGGGGAGCAGAGAGAGGGACAGTGCAAGAAACCACAACCCAAGACACCAGGAGAGGGCCTTTCCTTGGAAAAACTGGAGTCTTGCCTGGCTGGGGAAGGGATGGGGACAGACGTGCAGAGGGGACAGACGAGAGCACCTGTGTGCGGACTGGAAAGTGAGCGTTGGGGGCACATTCTGAGGCCTAGGAGGAGCCAAAAGCGAAAGAGGAAAAAGTGCTGCTGAGTTATGAGTTGGATCCCTTTGAAAGATGCAAGCAATTCCTAGAATGTATTTTTAAAAATTGTACTTAGCTAATGGACTGTGTTTCTCAAACGGAGCCACGAGGGGACCCAGGACCTTTTTTGGGACACACGTGCAGTCTGGCTCGCGAGCCCGTTTCACTTATTTTCATCACAAGCTGACTGAGCAGGTCCGCCACACCCCACCTCGGCCCAGCGGGTCTCCCGGCTGCACCAAAGGTCTAGGTGGTGTATCCGGGAAGGCCCAGCTCTCTCCTTCCCCCTGGGTGATACCCCAGGAGGTATGTGCCACCTCCATTCAAGGCACACGCCTGAGCGCCACACCTCCGGCACGCATGTGCCACCGAATCCCTGTTCTTTCAGGGTCTCTCCTTCGGCTCCGCATGAGTAGCTTGAAGAAGTCGTGAGGCCCGGCCCCCACCCCAGACCAATCCAATTAGGGTCTCTGTGGAGGGGACCTAGGAATCTGTCGCTGCTAAAACCCCAAATGACCAATGTCAGGCAGGGTTGAGACAGACTGTCCTAATATTGAGCTAGTCCATGTTCGGTCATCAGCCGGTCAGAGAGGGGCCCCAAACCTTGGACACTCAGCATCCAGTTACCAGAAGATATCTACCTAGCATCTGACATTATTGCTCACCAAGAGTCCCCAGCTCCCAAGGAACTCTCTCAGCATCCAGGCTTAAGCCACAGCGGGGATCGGCTGGGCCAGATACACACATTGCTGGGTTTTGCAGATACAAAACCCCAGTGCTTGCTAAGTCCGGAAGGCCCCAGAGATACCTCACCTGTATCTGTGACCAGGCCTCACCTGTACCTGTGCACCTGCGGCCTCACTGCCCCTCTGCAGGCTGCTGCCGCCCTTGGGAGACCCAGCTCCTGTCTTCCCAGCAATGCACCTTTTTGTCTGACACACTCACCAGCGTCACTGTCCCTCCCCTGGATCAGCTGCTCCCCAGGGCCTCCCTTCCACATGTCACCACCCACACTGTGCCCCAGCCCCTTGCTAGGCCCCCTCTGCTTCCACTTGGTCTTCCTGCTGCCAGGCCTTGAGGCCAATCATCTGCTGAAAGAGTGGTGAGAACACCTATTTTTTTCTGCCTTGGGTCCTAACCCAGGGCTGATAGCAGAGTCACTGCTGACCGCAGGTGTCCACTGCCAGGTCGGGGTCTCACTTCTCCACTCAGCTGCCTCATCTGGAGGTCTCTTTCAGAGTCCCCTCCTGCTCACACAGCCTCTTCCTGGCCCAGCAGGCCTGCACCAGAGACCCCAGACTGTCTACCTTCCAGCGACGGGCACACCTGCAGCCCCAGAGGGAGGCAGGGGTGCTACACGCTCCGGTGCACTTGGAGAACACAAATGTTAGCAGGCTGGCCTTCTGCAACTGTCACTGGGAGGTGGGAGAAAGGCCACAGAGAGGGGAGGACATGGCAGTGGAGGAGCCTGGAGCCCCAGGGAATGTCAGCCCGCCCCCTCCCTCCACGCTGCTCTGAATACTCCAAGAGCACCAGGGGGACTTGTTTACTTTTACATTTTTCAAAAAGCTTGACAGTCCCTGTAACAGTTAATTTAAAAACGGTGGGTCTGAAGAATACCTACACAAAAGCAGTTGTCCTCCGGCTCTCTCTACACCTGCAGACCTGGCCTCAAACAGGACCCGCGGTTTCTAAATGTTTAATTCCCCACACGACCTTCAGTGTGCTTCTCCAACCTCCCTTGGTTAACCCCCTAGCTCTTTGCTGACGGCTGAGCATTACACTGACACTCTCGCCCACCACCCAAACACAGCTGTCAGCTCCTCTGCTTGACTCTCAGGAAGTCTGGTGAGACCTGTGGTATCCAGCCACTTTCTCTTTCCTTCCCAGGCCTCTGCCTCCACCGGACTCAGGTTTCATTTTATCAAGGTTATGAGATGGGAACAAGTACCCAGGTTTCAGAGGAATTCAGAACACGGACAGAAAGGGGGATGTGCCCTGGGCGGCCCCGAGGTGTCAGCTTGTGTAACTGGGCAGGTGACGCGATTCACCAAACAGAGCAAGAAAGGAGCCTGAGGTCTCTGGGGCATCAGAAGGCAGCTGTGGGAGGGCCGCTGGACTGTAAGTGCAGACACGGGCCTGGCTGAGATCAGGGGAGAGTATACAGACCGAAAGAGAAGAGGGGCCAGGACCAACACTGAAATATTTAAGGGACAGAGGCCCCAAAGGAGGGAAGCAGCAGCAGGCTGCAGGAGGGAGCCCTCCTGAACCAAGGGGAGCAGCCTCTCGGAAGGGTCCCGTCCTGGTCCAGAGTAACGACTGAAGGTGACCATTGGACTTGGAGGCAGGGAGGGTTTGCTGGACAGTGGGGGAGGGAGAGCAGGGAAGTGGGGGGAGCAAGGGGCACCCAAGGTGGAACACACACACACAGGGAGGAGAGGAAAAGAAGGCTCTGCGATGGGAGGACTTCCTTCCGCATGCTTAGAGGTGGCTCGTAAGGAAGCAGGGGTATCTGAGGATGCAGATGAGGACGGGGAGGTGGGGCAAGCTTCCAAACAGGCAACGGTGCTGTGGCCAGGACAGAGGAGGAGTCCCAGGAGGAGGTGGCTGTCCCTCCACCCTAACAGGACAGGGGAGAATGTGAGGGGGTCAGGTCATCTGTGACTGGATATCAAGATGTCAATGGCTCATTTGTCATCTGAGGGTCCCCACTGTCTGCACAGGACAGAGGGTGCAATCACTGCCAGGAGTGTGGGTGGGGACGAGGACCCGAAGCTCAGGCTGTGGAGGTGCAGTGAGCTGGGGTGGAGGCTGGGTGTGTGCCTTACACTGTCCTTTGTGGTTGTCCTCCCATAGATCTTCTGCAACAGAACTGGCCCCAGGTGGCAGTGCAGAGGCAAGCTACTGAATCCCTCCGGGGCTTTATTTATTTATTTCTGGAGGGCAGGCTGTTAACAGGAGGCCAGGAGGAGGCAGGGTGCTGAAATCCTGATAACGATTGGCTGAAATGGTGGGCGGACCTTGCCAGCTAGAGGTAAAGGCAGGAGGAGCTGGGTGGGAGAGAGTGGAGGCCCTGGCCGGTCTTGAGTGGGCCAGTTTAGAGACAGATAGTTGCAGTGAGGTGAGGGCCCGAGGGTGGCCTTGTGGTGAAGACCCTGGAGAGGTCAAGGGTAAGAGAGGACAGGGTGGTGGGTGATTTATTGCCCCAGACAGAAGGGAGAGGAACCTTAGGAGGCAGGCGCCAGAGTCTTCCCTAGGTGGGGAAAGTGGGAGGACGTCTGATATGAGCTGGGGAAAGCGGGGTTCACCTCAGAGGCACAGGAGGTCTCACCAGATGGCGGGACCGAAACAGCCCATCTGGCAGGCAAAGAGGGTTAGGACCCCACCTCTGGCCTCTGACACTCACACACTGTGGGAGGAACAGGACAGCAAGCCCACAGGAGAACCAAGTTCCAGTGCGGGGAGGTGATAAAGGCCACCTGCAGGGAAGAGCTAAGTCCAGCAGGGAATCTGTTGGTCATGGAGGAAGGGTTTACAAGTGTGGTCTTTCAACAAACATTTATTGAGCAGCCATTCACACCAGGTCCTGGGACTGACATAGTCCCTGCCCTCACGGGCTTAGATCCTGGCAGAGGCCCAGTGGAAAAGCGTGGGGTGGGGGGATGGGGCTGTAGGAGGTACAAAGAGCAGAAGCTTCCTTTCCTTCAGCAGAGGCCCCGGTATGTAAGGAGTGGTGGCCTGAACCTGCCATGTCCTCTTGGCTGACAAGGACTGGATGGAGTCTCCCCGCCCAGAGTCAATGCAGTCATTCCTTCCTTGGTTTATTCCCTGACCAAGATACATGATGCCTACTCTGTGTAGGGCCTTTGGGTGTGTGGGCTGGGCTGGCAGCAGGATGGAGGGGGCGGTGGAAGCAGGGCATGAGTGTTGGCCACAAGGTTATAAGATGGTGGCCAGCACCTGCAGAGGGAGGCACTCGGGGCTCTCAGAGGCTTGTCTGAGGGAGGCCCAGGCTGGTGGAGGGCCTTTCTGGGGCGGGGAGAGGTGGGGATGCATTTTGAGGGGCTTCCAGTGTGCCCTGGATTTGGGGACTTTCCACAGGGGTCCTGTCAGAATCCTGGGGGGAGATTCCTGCCCCAAGAGTCTGGGGTGCCTGGTCTTTTGCCCTTCCCTGCCTGAGAGAGGTATCAAGCTGGGGAGCCACAGAGGAGAGAGGAAAAGAGAATTTGTTGAGCCACTGTGCTACACAGACGGATCCCCGGAGGAAGTGGCCCAGAGACCGCCCTGCCCTTCTCGCCAGTCGGGGTTGGCTGATGCCCCTTTGGAAGTGAGTGAGACACTCCTGGGGATTGGCAGAATGGTTGGGAGGCTCCGCGATGGCAAGGGTGGTGGCTTGGACCATGGGAGAAGGGCAAGTCCATGTGGGAGCACAGTACACTTTGCGTGGCAAGCGGAAGATGTGGTGAAGGCGGGTGGCTCTCTGTGTTCTCCGAGATGGGTAGGTGACCCCACGGTGGACGGCGGCATGCTCCTGGTGCCCAGCTGGCTGGTTGGGAGACTTGGCATCGAGAACGGCAGCTTGAGTGGCAGGATTGTGGGGAAGCCAAGTCAGGCGGCACCGTATGCCTCGGGACAGACGGGAGGCCCGGTAGGTGTGCGACGCTCCTGGTGCTCTCAGCAGCGGCTGGGCTGGCAGGGAGTATGGCGCTGTGGTCTCCGCAGGCTCCATCCACTTTCCAACACAGAACCTCAGACTGAGGGCTGGAAGCAACTCAGGGGCCACCCAGTCCAACCTTTCACTCTGTTCAGATCCCCTTTGCCTCTGGACAGGTGACTGCCCAGCTGCCATTAACAAACCTCAGGGACAGAAGGGTCATAACCCACAAGCCACTGTTCCGTTATAGAAGTTGTTTCTCACCAAGAGTGAAACGTGCTTGCGTGGGCCCCACGTGGTGCTGCCCCGTGCCTCCACACCCTGCACTGGCCCTCACTGGCGTCTACCTCCCTTTTTGAGGACTTAAGAGGACAGAAGTGCTTAAGGAAACTCCCCGCAGAGGCAATGGCTAGTCCAGAAAATGGAGCTCCGAAAGGAAGCGCTCTACCAGCATTTCCAAAGAGAATATCGGGTTACTGAAGGGCCCTCACCTGGAGGGAGGGGCCAAGCAGTTGTGGCCCACAGCTGGCACGTGGAGACTGTCTTTAGGGCAGCTCCGCACTTACTGCCTCGCTAGAAAATGCCCTAGGCGCAAGGCAGGTCTGAAAGTCACCTGCTGTGACTGTGTCCCCTGGGACCTGGAGTGGGGGGAGGCATGAGTCCCGGGCCAAACTTCTGGGCCACTCACCGAGTTTTCGACATCTGAGTCATCTGAGCTGATCACCACAATGCGCTCCTCTGAAACGAGGTGGGGGAGGCAGCATCAGGCCCTGCTGGGAGTGCCCCCACCTCCCCCCTACCAGTGCTCCCACAGAAACCCCTGCATTCCTGTGGCCTGGGTGGGTGACATGTGGCCTGCAAGAGAGGATGTCAACACTGGCCGCATGTGCCTACAAGGAGACAGTCCTTGCTCCTACTGGCTTCCCATGACTGCCCGCTGTGCCTTCTGTGGACACTTAATTCAGCCGCTGGGCCTCAGGGCAGAGTGTGCACGTGGCAGTGCCGCCTGACCAGCACCAGCCGGTTCGGAACGCTGTGCAGTGCTAAGCAGCACACTGGTGTATTCCAGTTCTCGGCCCTGGGAGCTAGGACGTGCAGGTTAAAACAGCCCCTATTATCTAGTGAGAACCTGTTGATTTGCCAATAGCACTTGTGAGTGAGGAGTATCAGTTCGGGTTGGTGCGTGAGCAGGATCAGGGCTCAGGCTGGAACCTCGAATGAGAACAAACCTGGACTGTCATGAATGTGCCAGAATTCTATGGGTTGGTCTCAAGTCGTGCCCAAGGCCTCCCTGTCTGGCAGTGTCCATAAAAGATGTCTAGGGCAAATGAGGCCTTTGAAGAAAAGTTTGAGAACTGCTGGGCGTGGATGTTACTCTCTGGGAGCGGGACAGGCACCCAGCCCGCCAACATGTCCCGGGGAGACCCGCGCTGTGCAGAGGCATGGTGCTGGGTTCTGTAAGAGTGTGCTGGGGGAAGGAGCTAAGGAAGTATGGGCTTCAGCCCCTCCTGCTCCCCGCACGGGAGCTCCAGCAAAGCATCCGCTCTCCCCGCCCAGGCAAACTGTGGGCTCTCCTTGCCCCAGCTGGTGGCGGCTAAAGGCAGGACACAGGGAATGCTATTGGCTTTGGGCTCCCTGGGTGGGGTCAGAATGCAGAAGAGGGGCCCCACTCAACCCCTGGAGGACACCGTGTAGGCTTGGCCCCTGTTGCCCCGAACCTCCCTACCTGCCTCTTCAGAGTCACCAGTCTCGTGGTTACTGTTGAGCAGTAATTCCTCATTTCCTGTGGTGTGGCTCTCGGGTGTCTCCTCTGGGGCGGGTGGTGAGACTGCCTTGGAGGTGCTGGGCCTGGGCTGCTCGGGGGAGCTCTGGGCCAACCTGGCCTCCTTCTCTTCCTCAGACTCCGTCTTGATAACCTTCCTGGGGCACTCGGTCTGGCAGTACTTCCTCTTCTGTGGCGTGGCTGTGGGGGACACCTCCTATGCGTAGAGGAGTCACAGTGCCAGGTCAGCAGCCTCCATGGGCCCCAGGGGGTGGGCAGAGACCCAGAACTGCATGGCAGGGGCCTGTGGCCATCCCCTCTGCTCTCTGCCATGCAGAGCCTGCCTCACCCCACACAGAAGGCCCTCCCAGGCTGCCATGCACACTGGCCCTGCCTACTAACCACTGGCCTCTGCAGGCCTCTGCCGCCCCTGCAACTGGCTCCTAGCTGAGAGCAGAGGGGAACTTCCTGACAGGGCAGCCAAGGGCAAGGAAGGGCATAACGCAGGTGCCCATTTAGATGTGCATTCTCACCCAGCTCCACCTCTTACAGCCTGGTGGCGTCTGGGGTCTCAGGACGGGAGGCAGGGGCCGGGGAGAGCTTACCTGCCTGCAGGAGGGCTCTTTGATGGAGTAGGCGTACACTGGCACAGGGTGTGCCCCGGGCACCGACTGTACCATGGCCACAGGCTGAGTGTCAGCCAGCCCCAGGGCCTGCGCCTGAGCCATCTGTGGCCCCTCTGGCTGCAAAGTCAGGAAAGAGAATCGGAAATGACTGGGCAGCAGGATAAGGGCTGGGAACCCAGGCCTGGGGTCAGCCTAGTCCCCAGGGCCTCACCCAGTCACAGGTACAAGCTGCCGGGTCCAAAGCTGGGAGTCCCTAGGGACCAGGCGTCTTCCCCACACCCCAGTGGCTTCACCTCATGACCCCCAGGTGCTGGCATCCTGGAACCACTGCCCAACAACTCGGCGTCTAGCCTGCCCAGCTCCGGGGACGAGTGCTCCCTGCTGTCAGGACCAGCTCCTCCACAGCAGCGGGGCTGTAGCCAGCACACCCTTCCACTGAGCTGCCGCTGGCCTCCCTGTGGCCTCCACTCTGCCTGCGTCACAACGGCCATTACGCACCTTAGACGAATCACTTAAACCCCCTGGGGCCTCTCAGTCCCTCTCCGCAAGTGGAAATAATCACGATGCCTAACTCACAGGGCAGCGTGGATGAACTACGGTTCCAAGTGCAATGCTAGGAAGAGCCCCTGGCACTTAGGGCTTGAGGGTGATGACCGTGTTCTTATTATGAGCGCTTCGTGTATCCTTCCCAAAACGAAGCAGGAACAGCTCCTCAACAAGTTAGAGAATGTTCACGTGAGTCAACAGTTCTACTCCTAAGTATGTGTCCGCAGGAAGGGAAAACGAGATGTTCAAACCAGAACTCGCCCAGGAATCTCCACAGCAGCACTATTCCCAACAGCCAAAGAACGCGTCGCACTAAAATGAGCACGCCCACACAGAGCAGTATTTTGCAGCCATAAAAAGGACCGACAGTCTGACACACACGTGAATGAATCTGGAGCACGTGGTGCCGAGTGAAACAAGCGGGCCACGCCCTGGCCGGCAGGCTCAGTCGGCTGGAGCACCGTCCCTTACTCCAGGGGGTTATGGGCTTGATTCCCAGTAGGGGGCGCGTACAGGGAGGCAGCTGATCAATGCTTCTCTCACATTGCTGTTTCTCTCTCTCTCTCCCCCCCCCACTTCCTCTCTAAGATCAATAAACAGATCCTTGGGTGAGGATGAAGAAAAAGCAAAAGAAAAACAGGACAACGATAGAAAAAGCCAGCCACAAAAAAATACATACTGCACGTTTCCATTTCTGTGAAATAACCCAGAATAACTGAATGCAGAGACAGACGGCAGTCGGGGGGTTGCCAGGGGGTGGGGGTGGGCCCAATGGAGAGCTAATGCTGCGAGGATGCGGGGTTTCCTTTTGGGATGATGGAAATATTCCGAACTAGACAGGTGGGATGGTTGTACAAGACTGTGAGTGTACCAAATGTCACCGACTTTTACATTTTAAAATCATTAAAATAGCGAGTTTTCTTACATGAACTTTACCACAATGAAAAGAAATTGTAGTAAGAACAGAAGTGCCACCCCGATCATCAGCAATCTACACAGGAGGGAACTGAAGCACAAGAGGCAGAGTGGTACCCTAAGGTCACACCCCTCGGGTTCGAGGCCAGGCTCTGAAACAGAAGGTCCCCGCCTGTGCATACAGCTCGCTTTTCTTGCCACTGCCTCCCTTACGTCCCTCCCTGTTGTGTGACACTGAACGGCCTGCTGGACCACTGCTGAGAATGAGTAGTATGGGAAGCGCTCCTTCCACAGGGGAGGCCCAGACTGCTGCCCCTAATCTGACCCCTTGGCGCCTCAGGGGATGACCACTACTCGGGAGCCTGCAGTCTGTCCACACGGTGAAGAGGCATTTCCACACAGCCGAGGGGCCCTGCAGCAGGCAGAGCTGTGCTGGGCCAGCCAGGTGACCGACTGTGAGAAGACGAGGCCAGGGACCCGCTTTCTTTATCGGGACGAGATCCGCCCTTCCTGCGTGGGGAAAGACGTGGTCAGGCCCACCCTCAGAGGAGACACCGGGGATGACCTGGCCAAGCCTGGGCTGGGGTAAGAAGGGAAGGCCCCGCATGACGGGGCCACGTGTAGGGTACCGGACCCAAGCCAGGCAGGGCTCCTTCTGGTTTCAGCGTTCCGATGTGGGCTGTGGGCCCCTCCACAGTCTGCCATAATGGACTTTCTTTCCTCCTGCATTCCTGGGTGTCTTTTGCTCACCATCTTTACAAAAAGGGAGGACAGTTGTCTTGGGATCAGAGAATGAAGCCTGTCTGGGGGGGAAGGGGAGAGAACAAAAACTCTCTGACTCCGGGACAGCGCGGTCCCCACGGAGTGCTCTACGCCCGTGGTTTGCACACGGAGACCCGTTAGATGGAGAGAGCAACCGAGCGTGTCATGGCTTGAGTTTTTATGTTACAGAGAACAGAAAACATCAGTGTAATCCCATGTAATAAGTATAATTTGTCCTGCAAAACTGCTATTTTAGCTAGAGGCAGGTGTGTGTCGATAGAGCATGGGCTAGATGTAAATACTTTGCTTTTTTTTAACAATGAGTGGTGGTCAAAAAAGTTTAAACTACCTATTAAAGAAAAGTACAGGTGAGAAGGTGTAAAACACTGGAAACCTTGTGTACTGTTGGCGAGAACGCAGAGCGGTACAGCCACTAGGGAAAACTCGACGGCAGCTGCTCAACAACTTACAAATAGAATCGCCCTATAATCCAGCAATTCCACTTACAGGTAAATTTTACGTTGCGTGTGTTTTATCACCATTAAATTTTTTTTAAGGTTGAAAAGCTCCTGCTCTCTTCTTTCGTGTCTGGCTCCACGGCTGCGGGTATGTGAAAGACCTTCCCCTGCGGGCCATAAGCTCCCCAAAGGGAAAAATACCATAATGACTGGTTTATAGTTGTTTTATAGCTTTAAATTTTTTACTGCTTTTCATTAAAGTATTGTGACATTGTTCTACGAGGAACAAAGGAGGGGAAATCTCCAAGCTGGCCCCACCCCCGCAGCAGTCCTGGTGGAGCCCATGGGCATGCTTCGTCCTCTCCACCTGGGCGCACGGTTCTAATGCAAGTTAACCGATGGTTTCAACAGGGGTGCGTGTTGGTCCCAGAAGCCCAGCGCCTGCCTTCTAAGGTAGGGACATGGGTCCAGGAGTTGCATTCCTCCTGGCTGATGGACTCCGCTCTCCTGGGACAGCCGGACCTTGCCTGCTCACTAGAGAGGCCATATCTGTCCTCTGCACTCACAGCGTTACCCACTTCCTTTCCCCCAGCTCCACCGCCTGCCCACCCCCCACTCCCAGCCTATTACTTAAAGACCACAAGAGGCTCTGCCAAAAAAGCATTCTTCTGACATTCCAAGTTCAAACGACTTCGTAGTGGGTGGTGAGAGGTCATTTCAAGATAAACACCCAGCAAAAGACCTAACCTCCCACGGACAGCGCAGGCTCTCTTGCTGTTCGTCTGGCACCGGGAAGACAGCTGCGCTCTGCGGACCCAGGGCACTTCCCGTTATCACTCCCAGGGTTTCTTTGGGGACATTTTTCATTCCAGTACTGCACGTAACACAAAACAACCTAAACACGCATCGACTGAGAATCGGCTACGTAAAGCGCGCTATTCTCAACAGACCACCCCGCAGATGCAAAAGTGCACCAGGCGGGAATATTTCATTGGGTGAAAAAGCCAGTGTTATGAGTACACGGTACCATGCTACTACCTAAGTGCAAAAAAAACCGAGAAAAAGCAAGTATCTATAATTGTATTTCCTTGTAATTACGTACAGAAATTCTAGAAGGATATGTAATAAGTTCACAGATAGGTATGTGGGCATGAGGACCGACAGATGAGGGGTGAAGGTGGGAGCGAGCATTTATCTCTATGTTTTTATTTCTGGCCACATGATTGTATTACTGATCCGAAACTTAAATGTCATTTTTTAACTTTTGAAGCTAGGTATGTGGGGATGCAATACCCCACCCAGAAGTTGGCTTCTAGTCTGGTTCCTAGCTCACCATGTGGCCTCGGGTGAAGCCGCACCCTCTCCCTGGACCTTAGCTTCATCCTCTGTAAAGGAGATTGGACTCTGCGCTCTCTCCTAGCTCTATAACTCTCAGATCCAGAATCCTGTCTCCTCCAGGAAGCCTTTCCTGGTTCCTCAGCTTTCAGCAGTCTCCCACTCCTGCGGGCTAAGCCACAGCAAAGCTAGGAAGGCTTGCCACCCTGACTACCCCCATCAGAAGACCTACTTTCCATGGATGTCTGATCATTTCTGGGCCCAGATCCTGGACAGGCAGACACATGCAAACCTGGATGAGCAGGAAGGGAGGGAGACAAGACGCCTGGTTCCAGAAAGAGCTGAAGAAGCTGACCCTGGTGGAGAGTGCCAAGCATGCGAGCTCCCACGAGGGCAAGTCAAAGGTGTGCCGTTGCATTTTTCCCAGGGCAACACTAAGGCAGAGTGGGCCAGAGATGGGAGTGACTGCCTTCAAGAATGAACGAGCTTCCTGTCCTTGGAGGTGCATGGACGAAAGCCAAACTGCACTTGGGGTCAGGGGCACTGCAGAGGGAATGCCTACATTGCGGGGGGTGGGGGGGTACGGGCACCTTCCAACCCTGAGAAACTCTGGGTCTTGGACATGTGCTGGCCCTGAAACCACACGGACAGAACCCAGGCTGCTGGCCCCATTCTCCATTCCTCTCCAAGAACCACGTGTGAGGGAAGAGGACGGAAAGATCCACATGCTGGCCCCAGGTAAGGTCTCAAATATCTGGGGTGGGGTCATTGGGGCGTCTACCAGTGACCACCTCCTTCACCTCCTGTCCATCCCTAGGTCTAACTGCTCCGGAACCCACCAAGAGCTCATGTCCCATCAAAAGCCGCTGGGGCATTTAGGAACCCAGAGCAAGCCAGCCCCTCCTTTCCTCCCTCCCACTGACAGCTCCGGTCCAGCCACTTGCTATCCATTTTCCAGGCACTCTCTCTACTCTTCTGCCTACATACACAGGGACAGCAAGACTCGGTTTCCTTTCTGACACAGGGGAAGTCCCAACCTGCCTGAGCCGCTGGACTGCACCCCACCTCCCCATCAGCCCTCAAATCCATCTCACCGGATTAACGTCAAAAGGCTCCCTGGGAGTGCTGGTAGCCTCTGGGCTGGCTCTCCTAGGGACAGCTGCATCTGGAGAGCACAGAGAAAGTCATAAGCAGGTCAGGGACACCCTGGTGAGAAGTACCCTGGCCTGGGACAGTGACAGAGGGAAAGAGGGAGTGTCCCTGTGGCTTTTCCTAGAGATCCATTCTCCATGGCCTCTCCCAGCACTGGAGCAGCTCCATGGAGGGGCTGGCAGTTGGAGGAAAAGCTCTCTGACGGCAGTGGGCATGACCCCAACCAGAAGGGAGAAAGGGGTGGCATCAGCGAGCACTTGCCTTTGGCCCCAAACAACAAGCTCACCTCCCTCCATCTCTGGGCCAACACGAAAGCAAAGTGTGAACAATGCTAAAGGGGTTACTGCTCACTGACTTCTCTGCATACAGTGAGAACTCCATGATACTCTTCTGTCCCGCAGCCTGGCTTCTATTACATCTAACCTAACTCTCTCATGCTTTAGATTAAAACATGTAACTCCTTTCTTTGCCACTGTCCAGTTCCAACACCCAAGGCAAGCTGTTCAAAAGTCTATGGGTCATTTCCTGTGTATGGGGTAACGTTCACTGCCTAGGTGGAAGAGGGACAAGTCCATGCCCACCCTCGGACTATACTTTTATGAGCCCACGTCCATCAGCTCCAAGGTCAGGAGGGAGGAGCCCTCTATCACTGGCACCTGCCTTGGGGCCTTCAGATTCTTAGCCTCCCTCCTTTTTCACACCAGCTGTCTAGGGCTCAGATGCCAGCCTAGAGGTTTCATCAAAAGGCCATTAAAGCCTCCTCACCCTGGAGGTCCTCTTGTGCACCCCCACCCCTAGAAAGTCTTTTTAAAGTCCCCCTGGCGTTTCCAGCTCCTTGGGGCTGCTACTCCTCCTGAATTTGGACTGCAGAGCCAAGCACTGTCTCTTTCTCCAGCTATGTGATAGGCCCGCTTTTCCCCTTCTGTCTGGAGTAGATAACCCGAGGTGAGGAACCGGAGGGCGGTCCCCCACTGCCCAAGTGCCCAGTACCAGGCAAGGCCCACAAAGTGGCAGTTGGTTCACATGGCAGGCCACTCTGGGGACAAACGATATTCTTCAGTGAGCCACGGTGCACTTCTGGGGAAGCACCCAGGCACCCCAGGGGGTTTTGTCAGCCCCTTTCTGTCCTAACTTCATTTTCTAGTTCACTTTTATGTTGCTAAACATAGGTGGCTGCAGAGAACTTCCTGGAGTGGTTGGTTCCTCTGGGGCTAAAATGGCATTGGTCTAGTTCACAGCTTTGTAGCTCCTTAACTTCCCCAAGGGTCGCAAGACCACAGCTAATCCACAGGGTCTTGTAAATTATTGGGTTGGACAAAAAGTATGTTTAGTTTTTTTTTCCATAAGACACATTTTTCATTTTCACCAATAACTTTATTGATTTGGATATTTTGAGCATGTTGGCTCTCTCCCGCTATTGGCTTCTAGTGGGTAGAGGCCAGGGGTGCTGCTAAGCATCTTCCAATGCATAAAACAGCCCCAGAGCAAAGAATCATTTGGTCAAAATGTCAATTAGCACCAAGAAACTTTGCAAACCACTTTTGACACGTTTGATCAATCACAGCATCTTCTCCATATACTACACAAATCTTTTTTGTGTGTGTTTCAGTTGTTTTTGCTTTTTGTGAAATAATAAAGCATAACATGCCCAAAATGTTGCATATTTTCTTCTATCTTCAATATTAAAATTGCTACACAAAAATTCCCAATTTTGATTAAGTTTTTTTTTTTTAATGCATGCTGATGTTACAACTGTTACAATACTATCTAACAAAATTGTTTCAAATGAAGTTAAAGACGGGGAAGCACTACTAGAGCCACCGTACAGAAAAAAACAAACGAACTTTTTGGCCAGCCCAAAAGTGAAACATGAGCCCTGTGGATGGCTACAGCCCCGTGTCAGGGCCTCCTTTCCCGCTTCCCCTGCGCATACTGGAACTTACGATGTGATCACACCAGAGAGACAATTTTTAAAGCCCAGTTTCCTCTCCTGTCATAAGGAAATGATATTTTCTCTCCCGCCTTCCTCAGAGAGCTGCAGCAAGGCACAACTCTGAAATGGTGAACAGACCAGCCATGCGGGTTGCTTACCTGTCCCCTGGGTGATGCAAGAGACAAGGTCCTGCAGGCGCACCTTGAATTCGTCGAAGCTGTCAGTGCGCACGGCAGCTTTCAGGCTCTGGGGCTCCTCCCTGTGCAGCGCTTCGAGTGCCTTGCGAAGGAAATCGTGCATGTCCAGCACCTCCTGGTCCGAGGCGTAGCGCTTCATCCTCTGCACCAGCACGCTGCCAGTGCGGATGCGCTGCAGTACAGCGTCCAGACGGCCTAGCTGGCCCGCAATCTTCTCGTACTCACGCTGGTATCGCGCGTTCACCGCCTCGAGCAGCTCGCTCTCCTGCGCCAGCACGTGCGCTACCAGCTGGCGCACACCTGCGCGGATCACCTCCTCCGTGTCAGTGCGCACGCGCCCCAGCTGGCTGATAGCTGAACGCAACTGCGCCAGCGCCGAGCCGAAGGCCTGGTCCTGCTTCTGCAACAACTGTGTCATGGAGCCCAGCTCTTCCTGCCTCTGCTGGATCTCCTCAGTGATGTCGCACTTGAGGTGGCCGTGGCTGTTATCCAGGAGGGCACAAGAGCAGCACAGTGGCTTGGCGCACCCTTGGCAGTAGATGCTGCAGACACATAAGGCAGGCCTGAGTTAGGGCTCTCCTGCCTTTTCCCCTCTAAGTTTTTATTAGTATCCTCTTAAAAAAGTATAAAACTTTGAATCATGGTATGTGTCCAGGTTTGTGCTTCCCCCAGCTCAGTGTTTGTGGTTATGGTGATAGCATCCAAACTACCAATAAATCATTAGAATATTAAAAAGTTACTGGAGAAACAATGGCTACGCTCCAGCCATGAAACAATGCAAAGACTTTTTAAAAAAAAATCAGTCATCTCTTCCCACCGCTTCTGAATTTCCTTTCTCCACATCTGCAGTAACCCAGTGACCATCCTCCTTCCACACCTCTCTCCATTCAAAGCACCCCACACAAATATCCAGACTAGGCAGTCGCGTAAAGGATTCTAAGGACTTGATACACTTCATCCCACTCCATCCTCGCTAGAGCTGGTTAGGGGAGAGTGGCTGTTACCCTCACTTCACAGAGGAAGAAACTGAGACCTCCAGAGGTTTAAAAATTGGCTCAAATAAATATAGCAATGGGGGGGGTTGATGCTTGTACTTTAAAAAATGACATCATGCTACACCATTACTTTGTAAGCCTCCTCTAATTTAACTTTCGTTCAGGGTATTGCCATACGCCTTTCAAGTATAGAGCTAATGTGTTTTCTTTAACAGCTCACTATGTTACATATGGACCACAACTGGTTCGGGTCTTTTCCTGTTAGTAGACAGTACAGTGATTTCCTGCTTGTGCATTTTTTTTCCTCTTTTTTCCCCTTTCTTTTTCTTTTTTGGCCAATATGGACGATGCTTTATGTAACCAAATGCATGGATGCTTTTGCTTCTACGAAATACATGACAAAAAGTAAAGTATTGCCAGATCATAGAATGCGTACCTCTCTATGGAATAGAGTTCAGCTAGCAGACAATTCCATAGCATTCACTAGATGTCAGGCACTATCATAAACATGACAAATGTTAACTCATTGAACCCTCCCCAGATCCTATGGAGCAGGAACTCTTATGCCCATTTTAAGGATGGGGAAACTGAACAAGAGGTGAAACAACTTGTCCGAGGTCACACAATTAGTCAGTGGTAAGAGTCCAGATGCAAACTGTAGTAGGCAGAATCATGGCCCGCATCCGTGTCCTAATTCCCAGCACCCGTGAATGTGTTGGCTTATTAATACGTGGCCTGAAGCGCTTTGTAGGAGTGATTACATTAAGGATCTTGAGACGGGGAGATCATCCTGCATTATTTGGATGGACCCAATGTGAGCACAGAGGCTCTACAAAGGAAAGTGGGGAGGGGAAGCGAGAGAGCTAAAGAAGGGAGAAGCAACGATGGAGCAGGAGCCAGAGTGCTACGATCCCACTGGTTCTGGAGATGGCAGGGGGTCGTGAACCAAGGAATGCAGGCAGCCTCGGGGAGCTGGAAAATGCAAGGAAATCAATTGTCTCCACAAGCCTTTAGAAGAGAAGACAGCTCTGCTGACGTCTTAATTTTTATCTCAGTGAGACCCAATTCAGGCTTCCACTCTCCAGAGCTACACAGTAATGGATTTGCATTGTTTTAAGCCCCGAAGGTTGTCGTGATCGTTACAGCAGCAATAGCAAACTATTGTAAAAGCCCAGGCCATATGACTCAGAGTCCACCTCTTAACCACTGCAACGCTGCTTCAAATGTTACTAGGAAAGACAGGGTTGGTTTCGTGCTCAGAAACATTGTTACAATTCACACTCACCAGCAATGATAATACATCAGCCCACGTAAGGCCCAAAGAAAGGCCCTCAGCGGACCACTCCAGCTTCAATTACTAAGATTAACTTGTCCTGGAACTGCAAGCAGAGAGCCTCCTAAACGCCAACCTGACTCAGAAATCAGAGCACTAGACACGGGTCCTCAGCTTTGCGGGCTCTCAACCTTCCCAAGTCACCCAGGAAGTTCAGGTCTCAGGCTTGATTCCTCTGACCGAGGAGACTTACTCCAGGCTAGCCGAGATCTCCTGGAGAGCTCGGAGAGTGGGAAAAGGGACTGGGGGTCGACACTGGGTAATAAACGTTCAGCTGCTCCAGCCTTTGGGCATCTGATCTAAGTAACAGGGACTCATCACCTAGAGGCAGAGCCAGTGCCTGAGGTAAGTGGCAGATGGAACAGAGAAAAGAGCCTGGCTGATGTGGCTCTGCCTCAGCTCTGTGCCCTCAGCAGGTCCCATAACCTCTATGGGCCTCTGTTTTCTCCTCTGTAAAACCGGGAAATTTCCCATCACGTATGGGAGTGCCATAGAGGATCACATCAGAGAGGTCTCCGGTTCTTAGCAGAGACGATGATTATTATGACTGAATGAAATATTAGCGCTCACCGTCACCATTAATGAGAAATGCTAAGCAATTATGACAAGAACTAATAACTACAACAGAGGGCAATTAGGCAATTTCCATCAAAATCACAAATGCAGCCCTGGCTGGTGTGGCTCAGGGGACTGAGCTGAGGATGGACCTCACAACCAGAAAAGTCGCCGGTTTGATTCCCAGGCAGGGCACATACATGCCTGGGTTGCGTGGACCAGGTCCCCAGTTGGGGGGTGTGAGAGAGGCAGCCGAATGATGTATCTCTCATGCATCAATGTCTCCCTTTCTCCCTCCCTTCCCCTTACTCTAACAATAAATAAAATCTTTTTTTAAAAACCACAAATGTGTTTATCCTTTGACCCAGCAATCCCCCTTCTGGGAACCTATTCTGGTGCTCTATCTCCCCATGTAGGAAATCTGTACAATCCAACACAGCCCTTGATAGCGAAGAACAGAAACAACCCGGGGTGAACACACAACACGGAACACAGGTGATGCGTCATGGAATCGTGCACCCGAAACCTGCACAGTTTTGTGAGCCAGTGTCACTCCCAATGAATTCAATAAAAAGGAAAAAAAAACCCTAAGTGTCCATCACTAGGCAAAGAGTTACATCAGTTCCGATGCACCCATGCAACGGAATACTATGAAGCTGTAAAAAATGAAGGAAGCTCTTTATATGGAGAAATCTCCATGGCAAAATGAGGATGATAATTGGAGTATTAGGAGGATTAAATAAGATAATACATATAAAAGGTTAGTGGATAGCATATGAGTGTTCAATATTTGTATTATGATGTATATTTTAAGTAAAAAAAATTGAAGTGCAGACATGTGTGTATAGGATGCTACCTTTTGTGTTAAGAGTAGAGAAAAATAAAAATATGTTTTTTAATAAAGAAATCTTTGGAGGATACATAAATAATAATTATGGGTGGGGCAGGGCAGACATGGAGGGAGATACTTCACTGTGCGTCCTTTAGGTTGCTCTCGTTGTTGAGCACTGTGGATGTATTACCTATTATTTCCTAGTAAACCGAGAGACTTTACAGGACACAGAAATAAAGGAAGGAGAACTACAGCCCGTGTCACTCCCCTGCTTGGCCCTACAGGAAAGGGGCTGAGTTTGAAGTCGACCCTCCTTCCTTAGAGAAAGCGCTCCACGCCTGGGAGGGGCACTCCTCAGGTGCCCTGGCTGGAGGCAGAAGAGGACTTTCTGAGTGGACCACAGTCTCTGTCCAGTACTATTTCTAGGCCCCCTGTGCCCTGAATGGGGCCTCCCTAGGGGAAGGGGTCACCGCTCCACCTCCGGATGGAAGTGGACAATTGGCATTAGGTCTCCTGCGAGTTGGTTGGCGTAAATCAAACACCTGGGTCGAAAAGCCTGCGGTCTTCGGATGTGACTGAGGTATAGGCCCTGCACTGGAATGACCCGGTAAGGGACTGTCCTGGGACTAGAAATGGCCTTCTCGGCCTAGGGTGCCTTCGCTCTCACTCAGGGGACACTCAGTGCACCTACTGCATTCTTAGCATTTTGGGGGCGGCCAGAGGTGAGGTGGGCAGCACCCACAGGAGCTCCTTGATAAGAACCCAGACTTAACCAGAGCATGGAATAGCTCTGGGAAGTAACATGACAGTTCTTTGCTCCTGGAACACTCAAAGGAATGAACTACAACACCACAGAATTAGTATGTTCCTCAGCAAAGTGGCTAAATTATCCGAGAATTAGGAGGAGAAAATAACTTAATTCTATCCCAGCAAAGCAAATGAAAAGAAATATGGGAAAAAAATCTCCATGCTCCCATTCACAACAGCAAGATTTAAAGTAAAACAAACAAACAAACAAACAAACAAAACCCTAGACATAATTCTAATAAGAAATATGAAGGACTTATATGAGAAAAGGACAAAAACACCCACTGATAAAGTCTAAAAAAACAGAAAAGTATACTGAGGTCCAAACTGGAGAGACTAAATATTTTAATGTTAATCTTCCTCAAGTTCATATAAAGGTTCAAAGCAATTAGTCAAAGTACAAATGAGATTCTGAAACTTAACCAACGAGTCCCAAATTTCACATGACAAAATAAACAGATTGGACAGGTAAGAAATTTCTGAAAAATCAGTATAAGGAAGGGGACGCCTTACAGAGCTCCCATTATTAAGAGTGTGGTCCTAACCAGTCTAAGACTCAAGAGAAAAATCACCAGAACATACCCCACAGTCCTGAAACAGGCACTGGCACCTACAAGAATGTATATTTCATACAATAAAGAGCGCATCCCAAATTGGACATTAAAGGGTTTTCAACAATTGGGATCATATAAAATGGCGGGGGGGGGGCGCCCAGGAATCAAGTTAGTTAGAGCTTTGCCTCGTACACACTCCACGACACCCTCCTGCTGGCTCACAGAGTTAAAGAGGAAAATAGCCCCATAGAGGTACCGTAGTTGACTCTCCACTCTCGTAATGGTAAAGACCTTAGAATCACAAAAGAAATGAAGAAGTCACCCAATCAACAGATGCGATTACCTAAAAATTGAAAACTGTCCAGTTTTTGGGAAGACGTTCGTGACTTCCTACGGTAAGAAAAGGAAATGACGGGACCCAGGGGCTGTATTTTGTTTCACACGACTACAGAGACGGCAGGAAGGAAAGGAAAATGTCTATATGGGTAAGAGTTACCTTCTCTTTTTCCCTCCCCCTTTTATCCTATTTAGATTTTCCAAAAGTTTCCGCACAAAATTTCAAGCCAAGGAATTTGCATTTTAAGTAGAAGCCCGTGGGGAGCCCTCGAAGAACATCCCATCTAGCAATTCCTACCAAGTTCTTTGTCCTCTTCCGTGAGATGTACTGTTTCACTTACCCCCTGTATGACTGTTCAGTGAATTTACGAGGTTGCTAATAGTTTACGTGAAGCCCCAACATGTTTCCTGGGTTCTCAATCTTCCCATCCCAAAGCTGCCTCTGTCTACAATGTCATGCCAGAGGCCACCTGTCAGCGGAAAAGGTATGAGTTCTGGCGGAGGACAGACTTGGGCCTGACTAAGCTCTCTGATTCCTGGCTCTGATCCCTTGAGTAAATTACTTTCTGTCTTTGAGTCTTAATCTGCCCATCTATGAAACGGGGATACGGATGCCTCTCTCGCGGACTGCCACAAGGATGAGATGGGCTGGTGTGTGTGCAGTGATAGGCATGCTGCCAGGTACGCAGGAGACATTCTGGAGCCATCTCAGAAGAGGGGCATTAACTACCCGCAAACACACGGGCAGCCCGGCTGTGGCTGGGTGGACGTCTCAAGCTCAGACAGTACAGAAACATCACCACTAAGTGTGGTCTCTGAGCTGCCCCTTCCCAGTACGGATAAGCCACGCCCCACTCCCCAGCCTAGCCACACCTCCTGCTGAGATTAGAGCAGCTTGTCACTTCTGCTGTCCGAGAAAACAGGGTACCTCGGACACGCAGAAATCCTGTGAAAATAGGACCCGTGGAGGACAGCTAACCCCAGAATGGGACTTCAGGGCAGGGCCCGGCTTGCCTGAAGGGCAGCTGAAAAACTCTCCACTCCACTTCTCCACCACCCCCACCAGAATGGACTGGGGGCTTTCACGTTGGTGGAGTAGCAAGAGGAGGAGCAGCCTCCTTTGGAAACTCAAATAGTTAACTAGAAGGCATTTAAAGGGACCCATCAGTCATTTACACAGTAGTATGAATGCATGGACTCAGACTGGCCTCCTGCTGTCCCCTGGGTGACGCAGTGGAGGCAACAAGACTTCTGAAGCCAGCAGAGGATAATCGTAGTCTGAGATACTTACAGAGAGTGAAAGCGTTATTCCTACCGCCCTCCCCTCTTCCAAATATTCCTTGGTTGAGAAGAAGGTGGCTGATGTGACACAACCTGAAACACCTTCCTCTCCTGGCTTTGAGGTTTCTGTCTCTTTCTCCCTTCCTCTCTCTCTAAAAATAAATAAAATTAAAAAAAAAATTCCTGAGTCATTTAATTTTCTAACAGATTTCTGCTTTGGCGTATTTTACAGTTTGGACTTATCCTGCCGAAGCTGTTAGAGGTGGTGGGGTACTTCGAGATTGACATGACTACACAGAAGAGCTGCCTATTTATACCATGTTACTTAACTCACGTAGTGTTAAACTATTGTCACCCTGATTATCAAATATCATTTTTCTTATTTACGGCTTTAATCAATCTATTGTTGTAGCTATTTCCATGTCTTTCCATTCCATTTCCTGAAATTAGATCAGATTTAAATAGCTTGATAATCACTGTACTCATCTATGTGATAAACATCGTCTTATTGTCTTGTAACATTTACTGGCTTGTAAATTCACGTTGCGTTAGTGTTGGCTAATATTCCATACTATACAATTGTAGTAATGCAATTCTATTATTGCATTATTATAAAATCAATGAGTTTCCCTGAGCGACCTAACTGCTCCAAAAATTGAATCTCTGTTATGAACGTATAATTTACATGATACTTTAAAAATGTCTGGTACTTGATTCTCTTCCAACTGTGCTTCTTAGGGGCATCATTGCAGCCATCTTAGCATATGACAATAATCACCTTGCAGAAATAGCATCTCGGTGTCGCTGGGAAGGGTTGACTGGGGAGACCAGAGGCAGGAGAGCCTGTTAGGGGACGGCGCCAAAGGAGATGAGCCACGACCAGGGCAGAAACAAAGAGAGTAGCCATGGCAACTAATTTAGGAACCAGGGTTCTGCTTTAATCATCTTTACATCTCAGCCCCATGCCTGCACACAGTTGGTACTCTGTAATTTTAGGGTTGGGTTTGTTTTTTTTTTTTAGTAAATGAAGGTAGAACCCACAAGGCAGTGATGAATTATTGTTGAAGCAGGAGAGGACTGGGAAGAATCTAGAATTCCCCTTGGTCTCTGGCTCGAGTGGTCTTGGAGTTTTAGGTGGCGCCATTCACTGCCGTGAAGAGGGCCGTAGCGCCAGGACATCTATACAGCAGGGGCCCTGCTACCTACTGAGTGAGCGATGTGGCCCAACAGGACGTTACGTACCGTGGATATGCCAGCCCTTTGTCCTGGGGGCAGGGACCCACAGAGAAGATTGGGGAAGGAAGAGAAGCACAACTTTTCTGGTGCTCATTCTTAGGTGTGAGGCCAGACCAGGCTTCCTCCGCTCACCTTTCCTTGCTGCTACTTTAAGCTGGTATCATAACTAATATCTCTAGTATCTTCCTCTCTGCACCCTATGTGGGACCTGGCCTGCAACCCAGCAACCCAGGCATGTGCCCCGACTGGGAATCGAACCCTTTGGTTTTCAGGCTGGCATTCAATCCACTGAGCCACACCAGCCAGGGTTCAAGTTAATAATATAATAAATGTTAATAGAAGTCCTTTTATAAAAATGTGCATACAATGATTTTATGTAGCTTTGAATGGATACTGTGGTTCGTATCTTTGTTATTCATTCAACAGTCATTAGGTAAGTTCCTCCAAACTGTAGTAATACCGTTAAGATTAGTCATTGTAAAAAACCCTAAAAATAAATTAAAAATTGCAATACTAATGGTAATAGAGCAAGAAGAGGAAAACTAGGAGGGAGAAGAGTAATGTAAGAAAGTGTCACTGAAATGAATAATGTGGTTAAATTAATAAACTTATTAATAAAGAGTGAAAAGTATCTTCAGTCATCGAGACAGAAAAAATATTAATAAATAAATTGTGCCTCAGACCTTCCCTCATGAGCATTTGCTGTCGGAAGACGATGCAGCCAAGCCCACAAAACTCTAAAAGAAAGAGTGTGACCCAGGAGTACCAGTCCCCTCAGCCAAGACCTCATTCAAGAATCCCAGTAGCCAAAGTGCATCCTCAACCCAGGAAGATTCTAGGAATTCAGGACACAGTCGTCCTTCTTGGGGAAAAAAACCCCAAACTGCTGACTGAGGACATCCATCCAACCAAGAGCTGAGTCAAACTAAAACATCCACAACATGTGATGGCAAAGGAAAAGGACCAGGGCTGTCTCCTGGAGCCGTTGTGACGTGGACAGGAGGGGACCGTGCTGACCTCCACAGCAGAGGCTCGGTCACCTCTGTCTAAAATGCAAGCGTTTCACTAAAAGCAAACTATTTAACGACCGCTACCCCCTAATGTCTTAGCAATTGTTTCACTTAATCTTAGCAAGACCTTTTAGGAAAATATTTTAGGATGAAGAAATAGTTCTCTGAAGCTTAGCAGATCCAATTGTACTCCAGTTCCTTTTCCTTCCACTAAAGTTAAGGACAATCAAATTTGAACGTTGGTTAAGTAGCATGCTTCCTTGTGACCATCTAGTTCTAAGAGAAACAAGCGACTTACTGAATCCTTTTTTGCAACTCTACCCAGGGGTTACTTGAGAAGTGCCTGGACGCAGAGGCCAGCACAGCAGGAAAGGAGCACAGGCAGCAGTCAGGAAACCCTGCGTCCTGTGTGGCCCTGACTCAGGCTAGCTCCCCTGCTTGGGTTAGCTCTCATTAACGTTCTGGCCTCTTGCCCCATTTACACAAGGGAAATAGTTCTCTCTTCCTCAATAATCTGACAGGAGGCTGTGGGACTTAAGGATCATCTTAAGGGAGGAACATCTCAGAAGGTAGGAAAGTGATCTATTGGGCTAATGAGAGGCTGAATCCAGACAGATATGTCATGCTCTGACCATAATGGGAAAGGGAAGCTTCCTACTGGAAAGGGGCTGCCGGGCACCAAGGGGTCAGGGAGCTTCCCTTGAGGCTGGCGTCAGGCCTGTTCCTGCCGCACTGCATTCCACATACCTGGAATCTTTGCTTTGCTTTGCTTTCGCTTGCAGTGGTTGCTGCTCATTTCGCCAAGACACACGAAGGACACATTCCTCTCTCTTTTTATACCTTGCAGAATTGGACTTTCCCTTTAGGGAGCCCCGCACTCCCTATTTGCAGCCCGCGGGGAAAAGATTCTCACTCTCTGACACTGGATTTGAGGGTGAGGGTGTGTAACCTTCGGAGCTGCTGCGATCGCTCGGCAGCCAAGAGGGAGGAGCTCTTCTGTGCGTGGAACTGACCTGGAGGAAAGCCAGGTCATAAGAAATACAAAGACCTTTGGTCCTGGTGACACGATTTCAACATCTAATCAGGTTAGGCCAGAGGCTAGCTCCACATCTATTCACTTACTTAAGCCGTTCACTCAATTTTTGCATAAGCCACTAAAAATTTGTCACCAATTTATACATGTGTTTTTAGCTGAAACTCATACACACAAATCTCCAAGGTCAAAGTACAGCTCCAATGTCAACTCTTTTATTTATACCCTAGTACCTTTCAGGGGACCCTCCCCATGAAACACAACTTTCCCCTCCTCAAAACTGCCCCAGCATTTTATCTGCCCGTGTCTTCTGATATGTGTGGGCCCCCGCCACAGAGCACAGGGCTGTGCGAACCCGCAACTCACTGCAGACGGAAACCCTCCACAGATTTGGACTTCAAGGACAGGGACTCTTGTTCTTACTCTTGCAGCAACAGTAATCACAGTGCCGAGTGCGGAGTAACTGCTCGATACACGGTTATTCAATGGCTGGCGGGACAGGTGGATGAATGTGGTTCCAGGTAGTTTAATCTTATGCCTTAGGAATCAATGCCAAAGGCCTGTTAATTTCCAGAATTATTGTTAAAAATTCTTCTAAAATGTCTAAGGGCTCCATCCCTGAATAGCAAAGCCTACTGAAGAAAGCAGAGATCCGGCTTCAGGAGAATTGAGACAGGGACATTAACAGTAACCCTGACGTTAGCTTGGGTTACTTTAAATTCCTCACTTCTTTCTCCAAAGCATGAAAAGGCACTGGCCAGGGCGGGTGGGTAGGGAACCCCTTTTACTCACATATTATTCAACCAAATCTACCTTCAAGCTCCCTCATCCCTCACCCCACGAAAGGAAAAGCAGTTGCTCCCGGCTCTGAAACCAAGTGTCCTGGGTGAATTCACAGAAAGACCTGAAAATGCGTCATGTGACTGTGCCCTAAGTCCCACAGCGGCCAGGGTGAGGAGGCCAACCAGATCCCCGGATGCAGACTTTCAGAGGGGCAAGGGAGCCCCTCAGAGTCGGCACCCTTAGCACTTGGCTTCCTTCCCCAGGCCCCGGCCCTAAGAGGGCCCATCAGGTCTGCCTTTCCCATTTCCTCTTCAGCCAGTGGCCCTCCCCTTCCTTGCCACGAGCTCTACCACTGCATGATGTCCGCCTCTGCCCTGGAAGCCTCCCCTGGCCTGCCTGGCGTGCCCATCCCTGACCAGCTGCCAAATATTCCTACCTCTGGTCTTGGGAACTCTTTTCTCGGTTTATGGCCTTATCACACCTTTCAAACTTTATTAATCAGTCTTTTGTTTTCTCCATTCAACTACAATTCAAGCTCTTTCTGTCTATAAACTTTGATGGTCCTGGTTCAACTGCCCCAGCCCATCTGGTCAAGCTTTGGGATATGATACCCAGGCGTGGGCCTCAGCTCCACCTGCCTCCTAGACCCATATTACTTTTGGGAAGTGTCTCTATCACACATGGTGGGAAAGCTGGAAGTCACCTTGACCTGTAGGTCAGACAGGCCTTGACCTTCCTTCCACCCCTTCATCTCTGCACTCTTGCAGGCCTCATCCCCCCACCCCCACACCATGGCCTCAGTTTCCCAATGGGACTCCCTTCTTCCTGGTCCAGATTCTTTTTTTTTTTTTTTGATATTTTATTATTTTTTAGAGAGAGAGGAGAAAGGAGGGAGAAAGAAAGGGAGAGAAACATAGATTGGTTGCTTCTCGCACACCCCCAACTGAGGATCTGGCCCACAACCCAGGCATGTGCCCTGACTGGGAATTGAACCTGTAACCTTTCAGTTCATAGGCCTATGCTCAACCCACTGAACCATACCAGCCTGGGCTGGTCCAAATTCTTTGCTTCAGTTTCCATTGGGCACATACCCAACAGCATGGTAGGAAATCTCCTCCAATTCTTGATGGAATGAAGTAAAATACAAATAACATAAGCATGCAGCCAAAGAAGCAAATACTGCTCACCCTGTTCCCACACTCACCCACTAAATCACAGTAGCACAGTGCAGAAAGGACCTAATCTTTCCACTCTCTGCCTTCATACCCACCAGTGGGTTTCCCACAGAGTCCCCATCCGGTCCCACACATACAGTGTTCTATAGGACGTTCACTGGCAAAACAGGAGTACGTTGCATCGGAAAGGAACAAGCTGCGAACATTCTATGTCCTGGAAACTGTTGGATAGGGTTCTGACTCCTCCAAGCTCATCTTGTCTGACCCCAGCCCACTCTCACAGCTCCTGCCTTCGTGTACACCTTGCCCTGCAGTTCCTGAAATGCAGCAGACTCGCTATTGCCTCTGTCTGCTCCTCCCCTCCACGCCCTTTCTCCTTCCTTATGTCAGCCTGTGTTGGCACCCACTTGGAAGCTGCCTTCCCCAGCAGATGCAGGCTGGGCAGGTGGCCTTTTCTGAGATCACTTGCCTTTGTGACTGCCTTCCTTCTTCCTTCTGCCATTTTAAACTGACTGAGCACACACCAGCCAGGATGCAAGCAAGAGGGCGGTGTGATAAAGGGAACTATCAAAGCAGAGTGACTGATGGTGGTGAATGGGTTTCCTCAGGGTGCTCTGCAGCCTTGGTTATTAATTGTGGATCTGGTTCCTTCACTGGATTGTGACTTCACGGAGGGCCAGGGCTGTACCTGTTCATATTTATACCTTACTACCTATCAGAGGGCCTGTCACACAGTAGGAAGGTGGGCTGAAAGAACGGATTCCACAGACCAGGTGATCAAATGCCAGCGGCTCCCATGTAAGAGCAACTCTGGTGCTGCTCTCCAATCAGGGTGTGCCCTAATTAGGGTCAAAGGGCAGAGAGATTCATTAATTACTGGAGAAAGTTGTGGGGTATTTCTGTCAGTGAGGTTTTGTCTAGAAACAAACAAGTTGAGTTTTTCCGGTAACTATGGGTGACTTGTAAAACAATGTGAATTGTATGTGTGTATGGCTCTTAAGCAATCAGGGCATATTTCTTAAGCCATCTGCCATGCTTGTGGGTCGGGAACCCTGCCCCCTTGCTGGCTGAACCAGCCTTACCCATTGTTCCTGGGGACAAATCCACCCCTGACCCCCACACTACAGGTGGGACCACTTTTAAGCTACCACTCTCTAGGGGAGAGGCCCCATCCTCACTGCAGGAGTGGGAGGTGGAAGTGGGGGTTTATACACCTCTGCCTGCCCACACCAGCTACTAAAACATTACAATTTACATGTCAACATTTACAATGTAAGCAGACGACCCAGAATCATAGGACCTATAAAGAGAATCAGCAGTCAAAATAGGGACCAAACTGATTCTCAGCCCGCTTAGAAAAGGGTTATATAGGGAACACAAAATATCTAAAAATTCTCAGTTTGTTTTTCATGGAGATTAAAGAACATCCCATGTACAGAAAACAAAAACAGGCTGACGACAAAATTCATCCTGAGAACGTGAACCTTTCAGCAATGAAAAAACATGATTCTTAAGAAACACAAAACAACCCTGCCTGGCGTGGCTCAGTGGGTTGGGCACTGTCCTGCAAACCTAAAGGTTACCTGGTTCAATTCCCAGTCAGGGCACACACCCGGGTTGCAGGTTCAGCCTGGTGGCTGCACGTGCAAGAGGCAACCGATTGATGTTTTTCTCCACATTGATGTTTCTCTCCTCTTTCTCCCTCCCTTTCCCTTTCTCTAAAAATAAATAAATAAACTCTTAAAGGAAAAAAAAATGAGGTTCCGGCCAAGATGGAAGTGTAGGTAGAAACCCTTCACTTCCTCCCACAACCAAAAGGAGGATAACAACCAATCCAAAATCAATAAACAACCAGAATTGCCAGAAAATCAAACTGCATGGAACTCTGACAACCAAGGAATTAAAGAAACAGTCAACCAGACCAACCAGACTGGTGTGCTGAGAGAAAGAAATATGGCCCAAATGAAAGAACAGAGCAAAACTCCAAAAAGAGAGCTAAGCGATGAGGAGATAGCCAACCTATCTGACGGAGAGTTCAAAGCCCTGGTAATCAAAATGCTCACAGAACTGACTGAGCTTGGTCGCAAAATGAAAGGACAAATGAAGGATACCCAAAGTGAAATAAAGCAAAATATTCAGGGAACCAACAGTGACAGGAAGGAACCCAGGACTCACATCAACGATTTGGAACAGAAGGAAGAAATAAACATCCATCCAGAACAAAATGAAGAAACAGGAATTCAAAAAAATGAAAAGAGGCTGAGGAATCTCTGGGACAACCTGAAACATTCCAATATCTGAATTACAGGGGTGCCAGAAGGAGAAGAACAACAGCAAGAAATTGAAAAGTTATTTGAACAAATAATGAAGGAAAACTTCCCCAATCTGGTGAAAGAAATAGACTTCCAGGAAGTCCAGGAAGCCCAGAAAGTCCCAAAAAAGCTGGACCCAAACAGGAACACTCCGAGGCACATCATCATTATGTTACCCAAGATTAAAGATAAGGAGAGAATCTTAAAAGCAGCTAATGAAAAGGAGACAGTTACCTACAAGGGAGTTCCCATAAGGCTGTCAGCTGATTTCTCAAAAGAAACCTTGCAGGCAAGAAGCGGCTGGAAAGAAGTATTTGAAGTCATGAAAGGCAAGGACCTACATCCAAGATGACTCTATCCAGCAAAGGTATCATTTAGAATGGAAGGGCAGATAAAGTGCTTCCCAGATAAGGTCAAGTAAAGGAGTTCATCATCACCAAGCCCTTATAATATGAAATGTTAAAGGGACTTATCTAAGAAATTGAAGAAGATCAAAAACTATGAACAGTAAAATGACAACAAACTCACAACTATCAACAAATGAACCTAAAAGAAAACAAAAACAATGAAAATGAAAACTAAGCAAACAACTAGAACAGGAACAGAATCAGAGAAATGGACATCACATGGAGGGTTTTCAGTGGGGAGGGGGAAGGGGGGAATAGGGAGGAAAAGGTACAGGGAAGAAGCAGCATAGTTGGTAGGCATAAAATAGACAGGGAGAGGTCAAAAATGGTATAGGAAACAGAGAACTCAGAGAACTTATATGTATAAGCCATGGACATGAACTAAGGGGGATGGGAATTCTGGAGGGTGGGGGGTTGCAGGGCGGAGCGGGGATAAAGGAGGAGAAATTGGGAAAACTGTAATAGCATAATCAATAAAATATACTTAAAAAAAAGGAAAAACGAAACCCATCATAGATAGTAAATAGTAGAAAGGGGTCTCCTAAAAAAAAAAAAGAGTTGGTAAATTAGAAAATCAATTCAAAGAACTCTCTGAGAATCAGGAAGAATAAAAGCAAAGTAACACAATTTTTGAAAAAAGTATAAAATATGTAAAATATGGATTTAGAGCTCTAATATCCACATAATAGTTGAAAAGGAAAAAATATGTAAGTGAAGGGAAATCAATATACGAAAAGCAGAAGACAACACTTTCCAGCTGAAGACTAAATGGGATTATGACATTTGCTACCTGTGAAGAAAGAAGGCTTACAATAGAAAAGGCATAAAAAATTGGCAATAATCTAGAACTAAAATTTTGTTATTTCAGCTAAATCTGGGTATAGGAAAAGTAACGAGGGGAGAAGAAAAAGGATGCTAACTGGCTTTATCTTGGCTAGAGAGTAGTGATAATCTACTCTGGATAAACGTAGACACACACAGTATGTTCTAACAATGTTTGTTAAAAATTTAAACAAGAGTAAAAAGAGAGAGCTATGTAAGATACAATATTTGCATATATATAGGTGTGTGTATATGTAGATGTGTGTGTATTCTATAAAGAATACAGATTTTTTTAAGTCCTAGGAATATATTAGTTCAAGGAATACGCTAGACCCCAAAGAAAAACTCAATATAGTCTCAGATATAGAACTCTTACTTACATATTAAGTGACTGGACTACAGAAATTAACATCAAATATAGAAACCAAACATTACATGTTTTGAAAACAAAACATTAATACCAATAAGGAATATAAGACCAAAAGCTAGTACTTTGAAAGGATCACTGAAATAACCACAAATATAGATTAGAAATAAGGCAGGAGATATAATTACAGGCGTAGAGATTTTAAAATTTTGAAAGATAACTCAGAATGAACTAAAAAATGTTCCAGAAAATCTGAGTTAAGATCCAAAACAGATCAATACCATGGAAAAATAACCTACTCTTCAAAAAAGGCACCAGTCTCTAGTTTTCCAAGAAACTTCTATAAGCCTTAATTGCTTGTGTTCTTTAGATTGTTTTAGAGCAGAAAAAGATAAGAACAGTAAGATTTTAACATTTATTGTTAACATGTGCCAGGCACTATGCTAAGTAATTTATAGACATTATCGACATTCAAGAAAGTTAAGCTTTGCCCTGGCCAGTGTGGTTCAGTTGGCTGGAGTGTCATCTCATAAGCCACAAGGTCACGGGCTCCATTCCTGGTCAGGGCACAAGCCTGGGCTGCGGTTAGGTCCGGTGGGGTGGCGCATACAGGAGGCAACCCATGGGCCATTCTCTCTCACACCGATGTTTCTCTCTCTGTCTCCCTCCCTTCCCTTCTCTCTAAAATCAATGAGCATGTCCTTGGGTGAAGATAAATATAAATAAATAAAAATTAAAAAAGGAAACCTTACAAATTCATTAGTATAAAATGAGTAAGAAAACATGACCAAGGAATCACACATATTCATAAAAACTGATCACATCTATAAATATACGTTATAGACTAAATAAGATGTTGTAAGTGGAATCCAGCTACGAATTAATGAGAATTAAAAAATGGTTCAACATAAAGAAAACTATTAATATAATTCATCATACTAAAAGGTAATAGGAAACCTTCACAGCATCCAAAGGAGTAGTCATTCCTGAGAGCTTAACAAATATTTTTATTTGTTAAAAATAAAACAAAATAACAACAAAATTCTTAGTAAAACAAGAAAAAGGCAACTTTCTGTTTTTTTCTTTTTGTTAATGAGAGAGAGAGAGAAACACCGATTAGTTGTTCGATTTACTTATGCATTTATGCATTCATTGGTTGAATCTTGTATGTGCCCTGACCGGGGATTGAACCTGCAACCTTGGCAGATGGGGACAACACTCTAATCAACTGAGCTACCAGACCAGAGCCCAAGGCAACTTTCTTAATTTGATTTTTAAAAGCTACCTAAGGAAGTCAATAATGAACATCATACTAAACAAGAAAACGTAAGAAAATTTTTCATGAATCATAGGAACAAGATAAAGTTGCTTTTTCTAACCACTGTTCTTCAGTATTGTTCTGACCCAAATGAAACAAAACCACAAAGTAATGTGTATAAATTATGGAAAGAAAAAAGACATTATTTGCAGATAATAGGATTGTTTACCTAGAAAATCCAAAAGAATCAACTGAAAAACTTACGAAAATAAAAGAGCTCAATATAACTGGCTAGACGTAATTAATACATCTAAATCAAGACCCTTAATGAATGATAATGATGATCAGTTAGAAATTCTAATGGAAAAAGACTGCATTCACAGTATTATTAAATATTCTAAATTTAACTATAATTTAAAAGTTCAACATGTGAATAAAAATTTAAACCCAAAAGATGAGGCCAACTCTTTCCAGATTTACTGCAATTTTAATAAAAATTCCAATGAATATGTAAATTCTAAAACTGCATAAGAGCAAAAAAAAAAAAAAAAAGCAAATTGTTTCTGGAGAATGGGAACTTGTCCTACCAAATATACAGTTACAGAACTCCTTAGCAGGGTTAGCATAGGAATGGTCAGATCATTGGCACCAAACGGAGATTCACCAGCATACAGAGGCATTCGGTACAGAAGGGCGTTTCCCATCAGAGCAAGGACGCACTATTAAACCCTATCAATAAAAGATGAGAGAACTGGCTTTCCATTGGGTGAGAAAAGCAAAGTGAAGGTTTCTGCCATATATATGCCACACACACAAATAAATGCCACTTGAATTAAATGTTTAATTATACAAACAGAACCATGACATCATTAAAATAGACTATAAGAAAATATTTTTAACACTGGCTTGGGAACAAAATCTTTCCTAGGATGATCACAGCCAGACACTATAAAGGAAGAGATTTATGGACTGGGCTATGTAAAACTAAAAACTTAAACACTAACGCCTGATGCTGTATGAGGTATTGCTCGAGCTAGAACAGGCTCTTACCATGAAGGGGATGAATTCTTCCAAGGAGGGAAAAAAAGGCAAAGGACTTAAATTGGCAATTCGCAAGTGAAGAAGAAAATGGTAAATAAACATATGCAAAGCAGCTGAACCTGAACCTTAAAAATAAGCAAAGAAACCCAAGTTCAAACAACAATATCCACTGTTGGAGAAGGAGGGCGGGGGCGTGGGACTGTGGGGAGCGCAGGTGGTTGGAGCAGGAAGTGAGCCGCACTCGGGTCAGCAGGAAGGTGGCTCTGAGGGCATCCGCGCCAGCACACTATTCAACCCTCCACTTGCCCAGCACACAAAGCAATCCACCGGGGGAGGGTGTCCCAAAGTTCACATGGGTACACTCCCTTTTTAGCAAAAAGGGGTAAAAATAAGTCCTCGAAAGACTATATATCCCTATCCCTGTATACATTCACAAAGAAACTCTTGAAACATTCGTGACAATGTTACCTGGATGGGCAAGGCAGACGAGGTGGGCATTAGGCAGGTTATAGAGAGGAATAGAGACTTTGCCCTCTTTCCATTAAGTTTTGTTTGTAATTTTTGAACCATATAAATGTATTTTTATTTAAAAAATGGTTTAAAATCTTGTGCTGTTTAATGCAAATAATAACTGTAGCTGATTGTTTTTTTCCATACAGACATTCTCAGAGAGCACAGTGTTAGGTTTTGACTTTAAGACACAAACGACCTGCATCTGTCCCACCCTAGAGCCCAGCTGTACACCAAGTGCCCACGGCAGTGCTTGTGGAAAATTCCACTGTGAGACTTTCTAAACGGCAGTTTGATAACATGTATCGAAATGTAAAATTTCCACACCTAGCAATGACGCTTGAAGGAATTCCTGGGTAGAGTGCAGTATTATTTATTGCAGGTGGAAACTAGAAAGCGTTGTGATCCACTAGCGTGGCGTAGCACCAACTGTGGTCACTGCCACAGGCGCTGCTTGTTTGCGGTCCGTACTTGGAGTTGGAAGACCCTAGAAGCTCCCCCGTCCCACGTTTTCAGCTTCGTGACTCTGGATCCCTGCTCCCCACTCACCCTCGACCCCGGCTCTCAGATGCGCCGCCCCACCCCGGCCTGCCCACTGGCTCACCTAGTAAGCATCGGGCTGCGGTGGTTGGGGTTGGAGCAGAAGATGTTGTTGGACTTGCGCGTGCCGTCCAGGAACTCGCACACCGACTGGCCGCGCAGCTCGGCCAGGGGCCGGGCCTCGTGCTTGAGGAACCACTGGTGCGCCTCAAAGCACTTGGCGCAGAGGAGCTGCTCACACTCGAAGCACCAGAAGTCCGCCGTCTCTTTGCAGCGGGTGCAAATGGCCTGTGCGTCCACGATCTGCCGGTACATCGCCAGGCGCCGCTGCAGACTCTCGAAGAAGACGTTGTCCAGGGCCGGCCCGCCAGCGCGGGGGGACGGGTCCGCCTGGCAGATAGGGCACTGCATTCCCGGCGCCTCCAGGCATCCTGAGCACAGTGTGTGCAGGCAAAGCAGTAGCTTAGGGCTCTTGGCTTCTACCTGGCAGCACTGGCAGCGCAGGAACTGGAACTCCTCCTCCGTGGCTTGCTGGGGGAGCAGAGGGGAGGGGTGAGACCTGAAGTCCCAGGAGTCACCCCCCACCCGCCCCCCCACGTCCAGTCACATGCTTCTTCCCCTCTTCTCCCCGCCCCTCCACAAGCAGACATCCGCCTGATGGCTGGAGGCAGTCACTACATCGTGCAAAACCCGGGCTTATCAGTACCCTAACTTCCCACTTACTCAGGCCTTCCCACTCCACCTCCACTCCCCATCAGGCACAGGATAAAGGTGAACATAGAACGACCTAACATATGACCCAGCAATTCCACTCCAGATATATGCCCCAAAGAACTGAGAACACTGCCCCAAATGGATACCCACATTCACAGCAGCACACTGTTCACAACAGCCAAAGGTGGACACGACCCAAATGTCCGTCATTGACAAATAAACAAAATGTGGCACATACAATGAAGTCTTATTCAGCCTCAACACGGAAGAACGTTAAGCTGCATGGACTAAGCCAGACACTAAGTCAGACGCACGTATGATTTCACTTGTGCGAATATCTAGCGCAGGCAAATTCGCAGAGACAAAGTGCCGCAGAGATCACCAGGGGCTGGCGGAAGGGGAGGATAAGGAGCTACTGCTTTAAGAGGGCAGAGGTTCTGAGTGGGGTGATGAAAAAGAGACGGTGGTGACAGTGACACAACATTATCAACGTACTTAATGCTACTGGAAATGGTTAAAGTGGCAAATTGTGTGTTGTGTACCTTTTACCACGATTTTTAAAAATGCAAAAAAAAAAGCTTAATACAGTACATGGCAAATGAGAGGAGCTCCTAAATACTAACTAGTCATGTTAATCAATATTATTTCTAGATGTAATTATGCAAGTAATACAAATTACTGCAATTGGTGTTATTTGTGCTTTCAAAAGGGCCTGGAAGAACATAGAGCAAAAGATCTAAGTAGTTTCTTTGGGGGGTGGGGGGGTGGGAAGCTGGGGGTTTGTTCAGAAGACTAAGGCCAAACTTCCAGGAGGTAAACCTAATAAACCCCCTTGGGAGCAGGGGCTGAGCAGGCAGGGTGTTCCAGCAGACGCATAGGGAAGGCTTCCTGGAGAAGAGACCACAGGGGCTGTGAGGCCTTAATAGTGATTCATCTCTTTTACCCGGGCCACAGTCTCCCATTCTGATGTGGTACTTGGGCTTTGTTTTCTCCAACGTTCCTCCCAACCCCCCGTCCCCGGTCAAGAGCCACGCTGAGGCAGGGGCAATCAGGCTACCACCCTGGGGCCTTCGTTAGAGCAGGGGCAAAGAGGCCAGTCGCCGGCACGTGGGAGAGAGTGCGGTCCCACGTGCCTCTAATCAGTGGAGAACAGCAGCCCAGACAGGGTCCCCTAACTCATCCTGGTCCCCTAACTCATCCTGGTCCCTTTTTCTACTCTACCTACTCCTACGCTAGCCAAGGGGGTCAGGACCCTAGGGTCTGGTCTTCCCTCTGCGTACGTGGTGGCCGAGTTCCCTCTCCCTTCTCGCCTCTCCCTCCACCACAGCGAATTAACGAAGCCTAAATAACCCCCATCTCCCCAAACCACGTAGTACCTCCGTCGGGCTGTGGTCCGGGCTGGGCTGGTGGCTTTTGGAGGACCCTGGGGGAGGCATGGTGGGCGCGCGCGGCAGTGCAGAGTCCTGCTGGGACCCCAAAGATCCGGCGGGTGCAGGTTCTTGCTGCATGAACCCCAACTCAGTTTCGATTCTCAGTTTTGATCTTGGAGGACGGGAAAAGCTGAACGAGAATCGTGCGCCAGATGGCTGAGTTTCCGGAGCTGTCCGAAAGGGGAGGTGCCAGTTCTGGGCCAGTCTCCCGAGAGGAAGTGAGACAGGAGCTGGAGGCGGTTCCAGGGGCGGAGAGGCAGACAGTGGGTTTTGAAGACACTCCCAGCTGGGGTAATGGGAAAGTGGCAGAGCTGATGGGGGCGCAGCCCTGGCCCTGGGCTTTGAACCGTTTGTCAGCCCACAGTGACGCAACTTTGCCAGCTCCGAGCTGGAAGCCCCGGGCACAGAGATGAGCCACCTATGGCTCTTGCTTTGGAAGAATCCCAGATCTAGTGGAAGGGCAGTCCCTAAAACGGAGGTTTTCACACAGTGTTGAGACAGGCTAGAAAGGAGATCTCTCAGCTGGGACTTGGAACAGTGGAAAGTCACCAGGGATTCAGAGACTGGGAAGGCTAAACAGAGAGAACAGCGCGTGCAAAAGCATGGAGGTCTGAGACAGAACAGCCTGTCTAGAAACTAGTTTGGGTTCTTTTCTCATTTAAGAGGGATCCATGAGCAATGTTGGCCCAGGAGTGGAGCGGGACAAGATGGGCCAGTGATGATGGAGTTGGTTTGGAACCTAGAAAACTGTGATCCATTGTGCGTGACAGGGAAGTCACTAGACAACCTAGGGGTAGGTGGTCTGTTCTAGGACAGTGGCTGTGGGATACAAAGAGGGACCTGAGTCAGAGGCGCTAGGAGGACACCGAGCAGAGGAGAACAGGCGTATGCCTTGGGGGGTAATCAGAAAGGTGGGTAAAGCATAGGCAATGGGGGATAGGGAGGGAAAGGCAAGAGCTGGAGACCAGGTATGAAGAGTAAGGAGAGAGCAAGTGTGTTCTTGGTCAGCAGAGGAGCGTGCCAGACGCCCATTTGGTGAGGGGAGAAAGTCTACCTCCAGGGGGCTTCACTGGGGCCATCCTGACCTCTACGCTGACCCTCGTGTACCTATTCTGTGCTCAGTTCCAGCTTAGAACAGACTAGAAGGGGTGGTGACAGGGCTCTGCTCTTATAAAGGCCCCTATTCTGAAGGAGTGAATGGAGGGGAAGTTGCGGGGGGTGGGGGGCAGCCAAGTCCCCAGGGACTGTGCCAAGGCCTCAGGAGCCTGCTCTACCCTCCAGCCTGATCAGGATCCCTAGGGCTTTACAATCAGGCCATCAAACCAGGAAAAGCCAAGGATGGTGAGCAGCCGTCTGCAGCAGGGCCCTGGGGCTGGCCTTTTGCTGGGGGGCTGATGGGCATGAGGGGCAAACTGGCACGGTGGCTGAGACAAGGAAAGCTTTATTAACCTCTATGCTCATTTTGGAAGACAGCCTGCCTCAATGCCCTATGGGCAGTTAATGCTTCTCGGAGTAAATTCTCCATGTGCATTTGGGTTTTCTCCAGCCATGGAGAGACAAGGTACCTCTGGGCAACTGAATCAAGAGGTGTGCTATCTCTGGACCTACAGGAATGAAGATCTCACCTCTGGATGCTCTGGAGGGTCTGCCCGTGACCACTCTGCGCAAACCCCTCATTCATTAGCCTACTGGGCTTCCGGAAGTCCGCACCGAAATTTCTCTCCTTTCGTGCCCAAGTTCAGGCCTTCCCGCCCCACCTTGACCACAGGGACCGTCAACAAAAAAAGTACCCAGATCACTCCGTGCCAGGCCCTTCTTGCTGGGCTGTGCGGTCACAAAGTGGAATGATTTGCCCTGGAAAAAATGTCATTCTAGGTAATCAGCCTCCCACCCCCAGCTCCCCTTCCCCCAGTGTACACCCCAACCCCCCACCCCCCACCTCAGTACTTGAGTTTGGAGAGGGATTGGTACCATTTCCGTGATTCTAGATAAGACTCGGCTACTAAAAAACCTCTTTCAAAGCCAACCTCCCTCCTGACCCTTCCTAAGGCCGAGGGGCAGCAGGCAGAGGGAGGCACGCACTCCAGCCGACTTCCGGGAAGGGGGACCACGCTCCCCGCCAGCCCCGCGGCCGCAGTTCGGCCCTCCCGACGCAGGGGGCGCTGTGGGCGGCGGGAGCGGGCGGGCCAGCCTCCGCGGCCTGCGCTCCGAGCGCCGCCGCTGGCCGCGCGGGGAGAACCGGAAGCGGCGGCCGGCAGGGGCGGGGCGCAGGCTTGCGGGTCGGTCGGGGGCAGTGCGGGGGCGTGGGGTGTGTGCCCTCGACCCCACGGTCGGGCACGATGGTCGGCAGGTCAGGCTACCGGGCGCTGCCCGGGGGGGACTTTGACCGCTTCCAGCAGCCAAGCTTCGGCTTCTTGGGCTCCCCGAAAGACCGCTTGTTGCCGGAGCCGGGCAGCGCGGGGCCGGGGGCTGGTGAGTGGGCGCCCCCACCCCCCCAGCGTGGAGGGCCCGGGGGGGTGGGGCGGGGCGGGGCGGCCCAAACTCTCCCACTCCGGGGTCGGCGGGTCTGGCGTCGGCGCGCGGTCGGAGGAGGGGCGGGAAGGGGCGCGCTGTGGGGCGGGGCCTGGGCAGCGCTGGGATGACAGCGCCGGTCTGTCCTTTCTAGCGCCAGGGGCTGCAGCCCCAGAGTGCTCTTCTTCAGGGAGCCTCGCCCCGCCGCATCCCTCCTCGGTTCTTAGCAGCCCTTTAGGCCCAGGCAGAGGTTTCAAGTTCCCTTTTTGACCGTGAAGAAACAAAGGTCTAGCAATAGAAGGTACTCAGCACGCCAAGGGCGCTTGGCTGCAGAGAAGTGTCGGGATCCTCACTGCCCCGCCACCCGCATCTCTTAGATTCCCTGAGCTTGAGCCCCTACCTCCCTGTTCCCTGGTGGCGATGTGCAGGCTAAAAAGGCCCTCAGCTGCCTCTGGTCTGCTCTGGCCCTGTCTTGCCCCAAAGCCTTGAGTCCCGCATTCCTCAGCCTGACAACCAAACTCTGGAGGAGTCGGTCCCTCCTTCCTTGACCCCCCTGTTATAACAGCTGCCGTGTCCAAGGGTTCATCTTCTGAAGCGGCCGTGTGGATTGGAGCCAGGCAGGAAAGGAGGCGTAGTATCCTGGGGCGCAGGGAACCTAGAGGGTATGGGGTTCCTGGGAAGATGGGGCAGAGGCTCCTGCCTGCTTGCTGTCTAGGGTTGGGAGCGAAAGAGAGAAGAGAATAAAATAACCTCATCCCGGATTCTGAGGTTGGCTCAGCTTGGCCCCCATCCTGTGCTCCTGGCTCTCCAGGGGCCAGAACCTCTGGCTCATATAAGCCTCATCTTCCCAGTTCTCCCTCCCCACCTCCCACCTGAAGCTCTTCAAGTGAAGCCTGCGTTTGGTGGTCCTTAGGGCATGAAAGTGGGGTAAAGAATTGTGAGCTAGGAAAGAACATCTTAGTCCTCCTCTGTGGCTCCTGTTGGTGAACCATTAGTGCTTTATTTCTTCAGGCAAAGGACCCCTTGAAAGCACACTGCGGGGGCTGCTGGGAGAGGAGGGGTGTGTTATACCCTTAGCTTTCGGTTTAACCCGGCCTGTGTTTACAGAGTCCTAGGTGCTCCGGGCTCTGTGCCAAGTCTGGGAAGGCAATATACTGTAACTCAGATAAGAGGATTGTTCCTGCTCAGCCCAGTGAGGAGGGCATCACATGATTTGCTTCTTAGATACAATGACCATTGCCCAGAAGAGAATAGTCTCTGGAGGGTTGGACTTGGGGCAGATTAGTTTTTTGTTTTTCAATCCTCACCTGAGGATGTGTTTATTGATTTTAGAGAGAGAGAAACACCGATGTGAGAGCAAAACATTGATCGGTTGCCTCCCATGCATGCCCCGACTGGGTATAGAACCTACAAGCTTTTGGTGTACGGGGTGAAGCTCCAGTCACCTGAGCTACGGCCTGGGCGGGACAGATTAGTTTTGTTGTGTGGGAGGAGGGGACGGTCCTTAACTAGCACCTGCCTGGAAGATGTGGGAATATTCGGCGGGGAGGCAGATTGAGAGCCCTGAGAAGGAAGGGAGGTGGGAAAAGGGCGGACTTGACCACATTCACTCAGCCTGCAGCTGTCCTGGCAGATGCAGCTGGTGTCCCTGGTCTTGACTGCCTCCGTTCTCTTGTCCCAGATGCACCTCAGACCTGGCCCTCCTTCCTCTGCCATGTCCTTGTTAGTTTCCTGGGGTTCTTGTTGTTGCTGATAACCTTCCCCATTTCTGGCTGGTTTGCCCTGAAGGTAAGTAAGGCTGACTGGCACAACCCCAGGGTGGTTGGGCCACACGGAGAGCTTTGGCCTTGATGGATGAATTTTCCATCCTCTGCTTCCTTCCCTTGAATATTTGCTATCACACTTCTGTGAAATGGGCTGGGTGAGGATTGTTCATTACCATCTTTCGGATGAGGAAACTCAGATGTGTCCAAAGTCACATGGGAGCCACACCGCCAAATGCTGGGCTCTGGATAATCTTGTTCAGGTGCATACAGATGCTTTTGCCAGATCTTCCTACCTTTTATCAGGGGCGTCAAACTCATTTTCACTGGGGACCACATCAGCCTCAAGGTTGCCTTCAATGGACCGAATGTAACTTTAGGACTGTGTAAACGTAACTACTCCTTATCAGTTAAGCGAGAGCTTCGCACTGCCAGCAGGTAGAAACAAGGTGCTGGGCCGGATAAAACAAGGTAGAGGGCCGAATTCGGCCCGCGGGCCTTGTGTTTGCTGCCTGTGCTTTAAGTTAAATTAGAAACGAAAAGCACTGGAGTTGGCCAGCAGGTAATGAGTGAAAGGAATCTGGCCTCGTTTTCACGGGGGTGGTGCGGATGGGAAAGGCTGAGCACGGCCGAGAACCACACCTGAGAGCTGCAGTGAAGGGCCAGTCCGGGCAGGCCTTGCCCTTCGTGTGGCCCTCGGCCCCAGTCAGCTCTCCTAAAAAGCCTTTGGGTTTGGTGTGGTCTGGAAGGATGTCCTTAGAAAGTCCTAAAACTGCCACTGAAATATTTGTGACCTTGGGCAAGTCACTGCCTCTCTGGGCCTTCATTTCTCAATTTGGATGTATTTGCTTCTTTGAGGGCTCCAGGCATCTGAAGTTGGCAAAGCCTTTTGCTTGGGGTTACGGGTGGAGCAGCCCAGGATTTGCTCCTGATTCAAGAGCAGACAGTTTCCTGGTGTGAGTCACATCTAGCTTCAGACCACAGGAATGAAAAGTTTCTCTGAGGATGAAGCTAATACTTTATGGTAGTTGAGAGCGCTCAGAACTGTCTTCAGATCTTGCCTGTTTCACTTAGGGACATGTGATTTTTGAACAAGTCACTTAACCCCTCAGAGCCCTGGTTTTCTCATCTGAAAACAGAGAGTTGAAGGGAGAGGGGGAGCGAGGGGAGGGCCGGCCCTGGGCTGCCGTCATCGCCAGCCTGGGCTCCCTGCCCTCAGCTCTTCCTTTGCCGTTGTGGACAGGTCGTGCCCACCTATGAGCGGATGATTGTATTTCGCCTGGGCCGGATCCGCGCCCCTCAGGGGCCTGGCGTGGTTCTGCTCCTGCCCTTCGTTGACTCCTTTCAGAGGGTGGATCTGAGGATGCGAGCCTTCAGTGTCCCTCCTTGCAAGGTTAGGGGCTTCTCAGCTCACCTGGACAGAGGGGGTGGGGGCTTGTGTGGAGTGTATTCTGGGTGCCAGGACCTCGGCCTGTGAGTAGCCATCAGGGACGCGGGAAGGGGGATAGGGAGGAGACCAGAAAGTTGAGGATGGAGGCGGGGAGCCCATCCTTGCTCCATATGCCTGACCCCATGTACTTGGGGACACTTTTGTCTACAGGGTGCTGGTGACCAGGCGGGTGGGTCAAGCTGAGTGGTCTGATCTCCCTGCAGCTTCAGCCCCTTGAGTGTCTCCTCTTTCATGGCCCCCCCAACAGTTGGCTTCTAAGGATGGGGCTGTGCTGTCTGTGGGGGCCGATGTCCAGTTCCGCATCTGGGACCCAGTACTGTCAGTGATGACCGTGAAGGACCTGAACACAGCCACACGCATGACGGCCCAGAACGCCATGACCAGGGCCCTGCTCAGGAGGCCTCTGCGGGAGATCCAGATGGAGAAGCTCAAGATCAGCGACCAGCTCCTGGTAGGCAGCTTTTCGCGGGGCAGAGTGGGCGGCTGGCTCCTGGGCCTGGCTCTGCCTGCGGGCTCCTTTGAACAAAGCAGAGGGTCACCTGGGCCTCAGTTTACCACATGCCTGAAGAGTGTGGCAGCCTTGGAGAGCCAGTGGTGCGGGTGGGACTGTGAGTTGAGTGCAAGATGTGCAGGGGCCATAGCCGTCTGGGGCAAAGGCGGCCCTTAAAGCCGAGGGGCTCTGACAGGGGCACGGCTTGACAGGAAGTCCCGGGGTCTGCCTCAGACTGCCGAGGTTTCGCCTTCACAGTTCTGTCGGCGTTGCCACGGGGCCCAGGGTGCTTCAGTAGATGTGGGGCAGGCAGGTGGGTGAGAGGAGCGGGGCCGGCCTGACCCACTCACCTTCTGGGGAGTTCTCTGCCCCTCAGTGCAGCCTGTGCGTTCTTGTGGTTTTGCGTTCTGGCTGCTCACAGAAGAAAGGGACACAAGGACAGTTGGAACTTTGTCCTGCTTCTGCACGTGTAAGCAGTTACCGCCACTGGAATTCACCTCAAACCCTATGACAAGTTGGGGTAGAAATGAATTCACAGGTGGTAGTGTGTCCCCTGACCCCACGTCCTAATGGGAACACAGGTGAATTTGCCCCTCATTCCTCCCAGCTCTGCTTTCCCAGTGAACTGGGATTAAGGAAAGGAGTGGGGAGTGGGGCATTGCCAGTCCTGGAGGTCCCAGTCCTTTCTGGAAGTAAATCAACCAACTCAGTGAGATGCCCGAGAAAACACTACTGGTAACAGTAGCAGTACCTTTCACGGGCAGAGCATTTTATAGTTCATGAAGTCCTTTTGCCAGCTCCGGTGTATCTCAGCTTTACGTTTTGCTGCAAGAGGGCTGATACTGTATTATTTTGGAGGGAGGAAAGTAAGCCTCAGAAATTATTTTGCGTGCCTCTGAGAGCCATGGTCAAGGGCAGAGCTGGACCAGAGCCAGAACAACTGCTCCTCCACCTCCCAACCCAGTGCTAGACCATTTTAAAACATGTTTTCAACATGTTTTTCAATTACAGTTGACATCCAACATCATATAGTTGGGGTACAGCATAGTCGTTAGACATGTATGTAACTTACGAAGTGACCCCCCAATAACACCACCCGTAGTTACTACGATGCCATGGACTGTGTTCGCTATGCTGCGCTTTACATGCTCATTGACTGTTCTGTAGCTGCCAGTCTGTACTCACTAATCCCTCCGCCCGTTTCTCCCAAACGCCTAGCCCTCTTCCCCCCAGGCCCCTAACTCTCTTCCCCCCAAACCCCTAACCCTCCTCCCATTTGGCAGCCATCAGTCTGTTCTCTGTCTGTGAGTCTGTTTCTGATTTGTTCGTTTACTTCGTTTTTCAGATTTCAGATGTAAGTGAGATCATACGGTGTTTGTCTTTCGCTGTCTGACTTACTTCACGGAGCATAACACCCTCTAGGTCCATCCGTGTTGTCGCGAATGGGAAGATACCAGTCCTTTTAGTGGCTGGGTCATGCTCCGTTGTGTCTGGGTAGCGCGTCTTCATGATCTGCTTGTCTGCTGATGGACGCTTAGATTGCATCCACACGGCGGCTCCTACTGTAAGGCAGGCAGCAGTGAACATAGGGGTGCATACAACGTTCTGAATTAGTGTTTCGGATTTCTTTGGATTAGTATCCAGAAGTGGGATTGCTGATTTATAGGGTAGTTCTATTTTTAATTTGGGGGGAGCCTGCATACTGTTTTCCACAGTGGCTGTGCTGGTAGGACAAGTGTCTCAAGGTCTGGGTAGTTCTTCCTAAATGCCATTCTTGATAAGTGTCAAAATGCAGCACAGTATTTTATAGAAGGAGCTGTGAAGAGGATGAGCTTGACAGGAACCCAGCCTGATTAAGTGTAGCCAGCCGCAGGGAAGAATCAGCATGTAGTTAACCAGATAGTGAATGTAAGCACTGGCCAAGCCTCCCTTCAGGGAGACAGAGCTTTGGGCGCGAATTCCCTGTCTCCCTGGCTGGCTCCACGTAAATAAAACCACCTAAACACGATGACAGTCAGCTCCCCCCAGGTGGGGAACCCCTCGAGGTCGGTAACAGCTGCTCCAGCCTGCATTCCCACCAACAGCGCACGGCGCTCCCCTTTCTCCACAGCTTCGCCAGCACTTTGTTTTTCATTTATCTGTGACGGCCATTCTGACAGGTGCAAGGTGACATTTCTTTGTGGTTTTAATTTGCATTTCTCTGATCATGAGTGACTTTGAGCTCCTTTCATACGTCCCTTAGCCATCTGCATAAAATGTCCAGTCAGGCCCTCTGCCCATTGTTTGACTGAACTGCTTTGTGTGTGTGTGTTAAGTTGTATAAGTTTCTTACGTGTTTTGGATATCGATCCCTTACCGGATTTGCCATTGGCAAACATGTTCTCCCATTCAGTAGATTGTCTTTTCATGTTGTTGGTATTTCTTCACTGTGTAAAAACTTTGTAGTTTGTTGTAGTCCCATTTGTTTTCTTTTCTTTCCCTTGTCCGAGAACACATACCCAAAACAGTATTACTAACAGTGGTGTCAAAGAGTTAGTGCCTGTGTGTTCTCCCAAGAGTTTTATGGTCTTGGGTCTTCCATTGAAGTCTTTAATCCATTTTGAATTTATTCTTGGATGTGGTGTAAGAAGGTGATCTAGTTTCATTTTTTTGCATATGTCTGTCCAGTTTTCCCTACACCATTTATTGAGTAGACTGCCTTTACCCCATTGGATGTTCTTGCCTCCTTTGTCAAATACTAATTGACCGTAAAGTCGGGTTTATTTCTGGGCTCTCCGCTCCGCTCTGCTGACGTATGTGTCTGTTTTTACGCCAGCACCAGGCTGCTTTCATCACAGTACCTTACGGTGCAGTTTGATACCAGGTGGCGCGGTACCTCCACCTCCGTTCTTCCTCAGGATTGCCCTGGCTACTGGGGGATTTTTGTGGTTCCAGACAAACTTTAGGATTATTTGTTTAATTCTGTGAAAAGTGCCTTTGGTGTTTTGATAGAAATTGCACTGAAACTCTTGATTACTTTGGGCCGTATGGACATTTTAATGATGTTAATTTATGCTTCCATTTATTTATTATACCTTCTTCAATTTCTCTCTTCAGTGCCTTACAATATCCCATGTTCGGGTCTTTCACCTCCTTGGTTAAATGTATTCCCAGGTATTTTGTTCTTTCTGAGCCAGTTGTAAATGGGATTTTCTTATTTCTCTTTCTGATAGTTTCTTTTGTGGAACCTTAAGGTTCTGTCTGTATAGCCTCATGATATATGCAAATAGTGGTTTGCATACTCTTTTACTTCTTTCTTCCCAGCTTGGATGCCTTTTGTTTCTTTTCCTTGTTTGATTGTTGTGTTGACCTCCAATACTACGGTGAGTAAAAAGTGGTGGGGGTCTTGTCCCTGCTCTTACAGAGAATGCTGCTGGCTCTCCCCACTGAGTGAGACGATCGCTGTGGCTTCGTCATGTTACGGCCTTTGTTATATTGAGATGTGTTCCCTCTCTCCCCACTTTGCTGAGAGTTTTTATCGCAGCTGGATGTTGGATTTGTCAAATGCTTTTCCGGCATCTATTGATATGATCATGTGATCTTTGTCCTTCATTTTGTTTATGTGGTTTATAGATTTGCAAGTATTGTACCAGCCTTGCTTCCTAGGAGTAAATCCGCTCGATCATGGTGTATGATCTTTTTAATGCATTGCTGAACTCGGTTTGCTGATATTTTGCTGAGGATTTTCTTTTTGATTTTTACCAAGGATATTAGTCTATAACTTTCTTTTTTACTGTCTTTGGTTTTGGTATCAGGGTAATGCTGGCCTCATTAAATGAGTCTGAGAGCCTTCCTTCCTCTTCAGTTTTTTGGAATAGTTTGAGAATGGGAGCCGTTAATTCTCCTTTGAATGTTTCATAAAATTTACCTCTAAAGCCATTCAGCCCAAGACTTTTGATTGTTGGGAGTTTTTCATTACTGATTTGATTTTGTTAGTAGTCACTGGTCTGTTCACATTTTCTGTTTATTCTTGATTCAGCCTTGGAAGATTTTATGTTTCTAGCAGTTTATTCATTTTTTTCTAAGTTGTCCAATTTGTTGGCATATAGTCGTTCATAGTATTTTCTTACAACCCTTTGTACTTCTGTGGTGTCAGTTGTCACTTCTCTTTTATTTCTGATTTATTTGGTCCTCTCGCTTTTTTTCTTGATGAATCTGGTTAAAGGTTTATCAACTTCATTTAACTTTTTCTAGTTTCTTTAGGTGGAAGGTGAGATTGTTTATTTGAGATTTTTCTTGTTTCTTGAGGTGGGCCTGTATTGCTATGAATTTCCCTCTTAGAAATGCATTGGCTGTGTCCCAGATATTTGGAGCTGTTGTGTTTTCATTTTTGTCTCAGCATAGTTTTTGATTTCTCCCGTGATCTCATTGTTGACGCGTTCATTGTACAGTAACATGTTATTTGGCCTCCGTGTGTTTCTGGGCTTTTCAGTTTTCTTCTTGTAATTCACTTCTAGTTTCATACCATTGTGTTTGGAGAAGATGGTTGATATGATTTAAATCTTGTTACGTTTTTTGAGACTTGTTTTGTGACCCATCATGTGGTCTGTCCTGGAAAGTGTTCCATGTGCTCTTGAAAAGAATGTATATTTTGCTGCTTTGAGGTGAAATGTTCTTAAAAATATCTATTAGGTCCTCGCAGGTTTGATTCCCAGTCAGGGTGCATGCCTGGGTTGCCCACCAGGTGTCCAGTAGGGGGTGCTCAGGAGGCAACCACATATTGATGTTTCTCTCCCTCTCTTTATCCCTTGCTTCGCCTCTGTCTAAAAAAAAATAGAATCTCTTTTAAAAAAATCTATTAGGTGCATTGGGCTAATGTATCATAGAAGGCTGCTGGTTCTTTGTTGATTTTCTCTCTGGATGATCTGCTTATTGATACCAGAGGGTGTTAAAGTCCCCTACTCTGATGGTACTACTGTAGATCTCTCTCTATGTCTGTCAGTATTTGCTTCATATATTTAGGTGCTCCCACTACATCCTCTTGTGATCTCTTTATCGTTATGAAATGTCTTTCCTTGTCTCTTGTTACAGCCTTTGTTTTAAAGCCTAGTTTGTTGGATGTAAATAGAGCTACCCCAGCTTTTTGTGTGTGTTACCATTTGCATGAAATACCTGTTTTCATTCCTGTACTTTTGGTTTGTATGTGTCTTTTTTTTTTTTTTAAGGGATGATATAATTCTTTATTTCTCTATGTCTAATTAAATCTGTTCTGAATCTCAACATTTTTTAAAAAATTTGTTTTGTTGAGTCCATTTGTGTCTTTCGTTATGAGGTGGGTCTCTTGTAAGCAGGGATATGTGTGGGTCTTGTGTTCTTATTCATTCAGATACCCTATGTCTTTTGATTGGGTAATTTAATCAGTTTACATTTAAAGTGATTATTGATAGGTATGTAGTTGTTACCAGTTTATTATTTGTATTTTTAATTTCTTTTTTCTTCTTCTTAAAGAAGTCCCTTTAACGTTTCTTTTAGTAATACTGGTTTGGTGATGATGAACTCCTTTGGCTTTTTCTTGTCTTGGAAACTCTCTCTCCTTCAGTTCTCAATGATAGTCTTGCTGGGTAGAATAATCTTGGCTATAGGTACTTGCTTTTCATCACTTTGAATATTTCTTGCCAGTTCCTTCTGGCGTGCAAAGGTTTTGCTGAGAAATCAGCTGCCAGTCTTATGGGAGCTCCCAGATACAAACTTTTCTCTTGCTGCTTTTAAGATTCTCCTTGTCTTTAACCTTTGGCATTTTAATTAAATTTGTCTTGATGTGGGCCTCCTTGGGTTCATCTTGTTTGGGACTCTGTGCATTTCCTGGATTTGTGTGTCTTTTTCCTCTGCCAGGTTAGGGAAATTTTCTATGATTATTTCTTCAAATAGGTTTTCAGTTTCTTGCTTTTTCTCTTCCCCTTCCGGTACCCTCACGATGCAAATGTTTTCATGCTTGATGTTGTCCCAGCCGCCCCTTAAACACCCTTCATTTTTTGAAATTCTTTTTGCTGTTCCACTTGGGTGATTTTCTCTACCGCGTGTTCCAAATCACTGATTCCGTCCTCCGTCTAGTCTGCTGTCAATTCCATCTAACGCGTTCTTCCTTTCAGTTACTGTAGTCTTCATTTCCGACTGGTTCTTTCTCATGGTTTTTGTCTTTTTGTGTAAGTTCTCACTTAGTTAGTCTGTTCTTCTCCAAAGTTCATTTTCAGTGCTCAATCTTACACAACCCAGATAATAAGCTGATAACAATTTTTATTTATGGAACCTCATTCCATTTTAATTTACATTTAGGAAGAGAAAATTGATCTTGGCCTGTTCCATGTGGCTTTGGTGCACAAACGCAAGAAAGGCAGTTTGGGAGGAGTCAGTCTCACACCAGAATGTTAGAGTCATTTAGGGCCCGGGCCCAGACGCAGACCCAGTTGGCTGCTGGTAAAGTGGGGTCAGTGTCTCTGGTTAAAATGAAGTCTCGGGAGGCCTGCACATCTTCCTCAGTCCTAGTTCCGGCATACATTTGTCTCTCTTACTTCCCTGTTGCCTGCGTTTCATCTGGAGGGATTGAATGCTCCCTGCCTTGCTGGACTCTCCGTAGCTGCTCCAGGCCAGCCACTTCAGCCCTCACTCTCCTGGGTCAGCCTTCCCATCCTCACGCATCACTCTCTGCAGCAGGCCTGGCCTCCTGAAGCTCAGGTGAGAAAAGCTCTAGGACAGGAACTCTTTCAGCTTCCTCCACCCTATGGACTCATCAGCATCTGTGCTCTTCTTTCTGCCTCACTGGAGTCATCTGCCGCCTCTGTCTTTGGCTCGCTGTCCCTGAAACAGCAGTGCTCCGGGCCCAGGACCCGGCCCCCTTCACCCCTTCATTATCATTTCATCCTCTCTTTGTCTTGCCCTTCGGCCTCTCTCCTCTCTTCCTTCTCCTCTCTCTGCCCTTAGTCTAGGCTTCTCCCAGGCTCCTCAGACGGACATCGTGGTGAACTCCCTCCTGCTGATGCAGAGGGCGCTTTTCGGTCCCTCCGCTTCTTCACCTGCTGGTGGCCTCTGACTCTGGACACCCACCCTTCTCGTACTCCAGACGGATCGTCTGCTTTATGGGCTCCCGTCACCCCACACCCCAGCTTTCCTCCTTCCTTCTGGTTCCCACTGTTACTCCTTATTGCCCTGCTCTTCAGAGTCCAGGTTTCTGTTGGTGGCCTGCTCTCATCTGTGACCTCCTGGGGAGAGCTCATGTACCCGGGCTTTTGCTTCCTCTGGACACCAGTGGTTTATACCACTCTGCTCCAGCCCCACCCTCTCCTGCACCCTGGACCCATTTATCCAGCTGCCTAGTGGACGGTCGGCTGTGCCATACACCCCTCAAGCTTAATGTGTTAAAAAAAATGATCATCCCTCCTCTACACGCCCCCGGTGCTGCGTCACCCACGGTGTGTCCCCCTAGCAGGCATCCACACTATGACCCACCCCAGAAACCTGCGCTGTCTGATTTGTCTTCACACATCTGGGCAGCCAACTGGCCTAGCCGTCCTCTCTCTCCAGTGTCTTGCTGTGGCTTCACACGGTTTACAGAACTGTGCCCCGCCCTTGGTGTATCTGTGCTCTGTGGCTGCCTGTCTGCCTGACGCCAGATTCCCATCATTTCTGTTGTCACTTTGAAACAACATCCTACTTGGTCCGTGTGCCTCCACCCTCAGCCCCTCCCACCCAGTGTCCACATGGCAAAAGAGTCTTTCCAACAAGCAAGTCTGCTCTGTCAGCTTCCTGCTAAACTCCTTCTGGGGCTACTTGTACCTGAAAATAAATCCAGGTGAGCAGGAGCGGCCACCTCAGGCCCCTCAGCTGTCTCCAGCCCCCCGGCCCACACTTGAGTGTCTAACTGAGGGAGCTATGGTTACTCACAGTTCCTGAGTGTTCCAGGTTCTCCTGTCTGGGTCTGTGTACGTGCCGTTCCCATTGCCTGGAAGGGCCCTCCTTTCCTGGATGCCCCTTCACCTAGATAACTCACTGCCCCGTGTCTTTCCTGGTAAAGTGAGCCCTTTACCTGGGTGCTAACCGCCAGCAGCCCACAGCTGGGTTGTAACCGTCTGGTGCCTGTGTGCCCAGGAGGAAACTTGTCGAGGGCGGTGTGGTGCCCCAGCCTGCCCAGAGCAGCTGCTCCAGGGAGGTGAGCTCAGTGCCTTCCGTCTCTCCCCACACTGTCCTCCAGCTGGAGATCAACGACGTGACCAGGGCCTGGGGGCTCGAGGTGGGCCGCGTGGAGCTGGCAGTGGACTCCGTGCTGCAGCTGCCCCAGGACTGCCCCCTCCAGCAGCTGGCTCCCCACCTTCTGGGGGTGGGCATGTCCTCACTGGCAGGACGTCCCCTGCCCCTGGGGCAAGGTGAGGAGCCTCCAGAAAAGGGTGGGGACTCAGCAGGGCACTCAGCTTGGTGTCCAGCACGGCGGAGCCTTGCTACTTGCTCCCTTAACCAAGTCCCTTTGCCTGTCTGTCAGGCCACTGCGATTCTAGAGCTGTCTGGAGCTCAGACGGCGGACAGAGCCCAGGTGTCTATGAGTGCAGGCAGGCCTTCGGTAGCCTGCACAGCAGGAAGCAGCAGTGTCCAGAAAAGAGATTTACGTTCAAGACTGGAGTACCTTAGAACTGGGGTTTGGGATTAAGGCAGAAAACTCAAGAGCAGCTTCTTAGCAGAGGAGGAAGTTGGGTCCAGACCTGAAGGGGATGTAAGTGGGAACTGCTGCGAACGCCAGTGATCCTGACCTTGGCAGCCAACTGACCTCCCCTCCCCGCCTCCCGCCCAACCCTGTGGGCTCCCCCACTACAGACACCTTGGAGGTCATGAGTGAGGTGGAGCCGCCTGCCCCTCACAGTGGTGCTGGGCCCAGCTCGAAGCAGCCGGTGGCCGAGGGGCTGCTGACCACTCTGCAGCCCTACCTGTCCGAGACCCTGGTCAGCCAAGTCGGGGCCTGCTACCAGTTCAATGTCATCCTGCCCGGCGGCACACACAGCGCCTACTTCCTGGACCTCACTACAGGTGCAGCTGCCCCCTGCCCTCTCTTTCCCACCCAGGTTGCCTGTAGCCCCCCCGCCCCCCCCCCCCCCGGGGCCTTTTTTAGACTACCCCGCTCCCGACAGCAGTTGAGGGTGAAGCCGTAGCGGTCAGGGGTGCAGGCACCACGTGCAGACGCTGAGTACCCTGGCCTTTGCCCCCCCACACTGTCCTAACCAGCAGGACAGCTCAGACAGCCAAGCCTCCTGTACCGTCAGCCCTGCACATGCAGGCCTGCTGTGCGCTGGGCTCTGTGCTGAGCACTTTCTGTGCATTGTCTCACCTGCCTCTCATCACGAGCCTATGATTTAGGGACTGTCATCGTCCCCATTTCACCAGTTTGGAAACAGACTCTGAGCAATTGCACAGCCAGTAGGACTTGAACCCCGGTGTTAGACCCTGAATGCTTAGTCACTACTCTCTGCTCCTCCCAGTGGGGTGTGCTAACCCCCCAGCCCCTGCCCCACATAGCTGTCCCCCCTACTCACACTTGGTTTTCTTCTCCCCACAGGGCGAGGGAGAGTGGGACGCGGGGTGCCTGACGGCATCCCTGACGTGGAGGTGGAGGTGGCTGAGGCAGACCTGCAGGCCCTGTTGTGCAGGGAGCTGCGGCCCCTGGCCGCCTACATGAGTGGGCGGCTGAAGGTGAAGGGCGACCTAGCAGTGGCCATGAAACTGGAGGCTGTCCTCAGAACCCTGAAGTAGCGGCCTTGGCTGAGCATCCATAGCCCAGCCCAAGCCTGGCACCAAGCCAGGGGCACCTTGGAGGAAGAGGCATTGGCGCTGCACCTCAGGTTATTGAGCCCCTGAGGAGCTCCAGACGCAGCCGGGAGCTGGTGAATGGAGGTGGAGCCGGGCTGCCCTGCCCTTCCTGGTCCCCTGCGGAGGACCCGACCTGCACTGGGCACACAGCACAGTGCCAGGAGCGCCGGGCCTGTGCCACTCTACCGCCTATCTGGTCGGAGGGGCAGGGCCCACAGAAACAGTCTGAAGGCAGCTGGTTTGGTCCCACTGTGAGAGAGCAAAGTACGTGGCTCAGGCTCCCAGATCCAGAGTGTGTTTGGGGGTGGAGGGTGGGGAGGAAAGGGACCACCAAGAAGAGGTCACTGCAGCAGAGGGACCTGGGGGTCAGGCAAGGCCCACATTCCAGACTGCAGTTCAGGCCCACGGGGTTTAGATGGGAAAAGGTGGAGTCTGCTCCTCCCTGGGCCCTAAACACCTCTTGACTTGCCTGAAAGCTCACTCTTACATGCCTGCCAGCCAGGCTGCAGCCCAGGGCAGCATGAAGGCAGCCCTGCCCTTCCTGTACTTCCCGCCAGAAGTTTGAAAACGCAAGTGGGTTGGGGAGCAGTAGGATGTGGCGTTGGGTGACCCCTAGGCTGTTCCCCTAGTGCTGGTGGCCAGGGCCCAGGGCCCTACAGGCTGACACGGACCCCCGTGATGCTCCTGAGTCGCCCACGGACCCTCTCTGTGCTGAGGGTCTCAGGTCCTCCGAGGCAGGAGACGGCACCCTGTTCCTCTTACTAGAGAGAGGTGTGCCGGGAAAGAGGGGGTGTCGGGGTGTGAGGCATGGTAGAGTCACCCCATTCAGGGGAGGAGTCAGGGCTGGTCTGTGCCCCCGCTTCTGTTACCCCTCGGCTCCCTGTCTCCACTGGGTGGAGGTAAGGAAACGAGAAAACCTGCTGAGAGTTCTGGCCCGGAGGCCTGGCCAGGCTCCCCGCTTCACTGCCGCTTCACTGATCCGCCCAGACCCCAGGCAGCCCGGGTTGGGGGGGGCTTTCACTTCTCCAGTCCTCAACCGAACCTCACTTCCTGAAGAGGCTGGTGAAAAAGCCCCACAGAAACCTGAGCGCTCCCTTGAGAAACAGCCTCTGGCAGCAGGCCTTCCTGTGAAAGCTTAAAGGAAACCAAAACTCAGAGTCTCTGGGCGTGGAATGGTCCGGGAAACTGAAAGTTCCCCCAATTGTCTGTGGTGGAGAGGGAGCCCTGCTGCCCGTCATTACTGCCCCTTCTCAGGGCTCTGCCCCCCAGGCAGGGCCAGCACTCCAGGAAATGGAGCCCCTGGGCTTCAAAGAACTGAGCAGAGCTTCCAGTCCCTATGGGAGGGCAAGGGGCATCTCGCAGGGTGAGGGCGTCATTCAAAGAAGGCTCCCTGAGGGAGAGATGCCTGACATTTGGAGTGTCATGGGCAGGTGTTGGCAAGGAGAAAAGGAAAGAAACAAGGAAGCCCTGGCTGGGTGGCTTAGCTGGTTGGAGCGTCCTCCCCATAAGCCAAGGTTGTGGGTTTGACCCCAGTCAGGGCACATGCAGGAATCAACCGAGTGCATGCGGAAGTGGAACAGCAAATTGCTTTCCCCTTCCTCTCTAAAGATATCAGTAAAATTTACAAAGAGGAAAAGGGAAAGCAGTGGACAGAGGGAAGCCCTTCTGAGGACACAGAAGTAACTGGGCTCTCCGGGGGGGAGAACCGGAGGCTCAGCTCTGGGGAGGTAGTGACTGGTAGCAGCGCCCCGTGGTGGGCGAGACGCCGCCCACACCCCACAACACGGGCCCCGCAGAAGCAACACTGCCCCAGTGTGGGTGGTAGAGTGACAATATGGGTGTAATAATTTAGTTCTAATTTGCGCATTTCACCTAAAATGTCACTTGGGGTGCTTGAGCGTGATATTGGTATGTTACAGAATTCCGTGCTTACGATTTTGTAATAAAAAGGGCATTGTTTGTGCCAGACCCTGTAGTTACGCTGTTTATCTATTAATACCACATGTTTCATGTTAAATTTTTCATAGTTTGTACAATCACATGATATATTCTCTGGGTTTTTTTTTTTTTTCAACAAATTGCAACATAGCAAACACATGTTGTTTTGTTCACTTAACATTAAACGTTGAGGCGGTTTTTCATATTAGCACACAGGGACTTTCCCCATTTGGTTGTTAGTTACGTATGAGTCCAGTGTGCGGATGTGTCACGGTTTATGTAACCCTGTCTTGCACTTAGATTATGTCTTGAGTTTTGCTCTTTCAAGCAGTGTTGCACTAACAACCTTTAAATATGCCAGTTAAACCGTGGTTGAGTTTATCTGGAGGATAAACTCCTAGACGGGAAATTCCTAGGTCAAAGCATGTGTAATTTGAGTCAAGTAAAAAACCCTCATTCTGAGGTTATAAAGGAATTCCATGTATTCTTATAATTTCATATTTTTACATGTAAAGTGTTGACCCATTTGGAATGTAAGTGAGAGTGGAGAAAGGAGGAAGTAGGAGGGGATAAAATACGTACCCACTTCCACACAGAGCCCAGCCGTGGGTTGTGAACCAAAGTCAAGCGACGGAAGTGCTGACGATAAATTCTCAGTCACTGGGTCACTCACGCAGGCGTCCCTGCTCAGCCCTTCAGAGGGGCCTTTAAACCAAAAACCAGGAACTGACAGTGATCAGGAGGGGGGCTTCTGGAAGCTGTGTATGGATTGGAGGCTGGGAGAACATCTCTGGCTCTTTCTGGTGAATGTTTCTTGATTCCCATCCTAAGCCAAGTGGAGCCCAGCTCACCAGCCAGGCCAACGCGTCTTTAAATGAGGCCAGTGTAAGGAGAAGCTGGGAGCAGGATTTGAGCCTGCAAAGCCAAGACTGGGTAGGAGGCAGCCCTGGAGAACCTCAGGATGCCCAGCTGGAAGGGAGCAAATGATGGACCCACACAGCTCATATTACAGATGGGAAGACTGATGAGGCCCAGCAGGCTGTGAGACAAGCTTCTCAGAGGGGTTTGGGGTGGAGCGGGGCCCAGAACCTATGTTCACTACATCAGTACAGATCATGGGGTGGTGGGATGGGCTTAGAGAGATTCTCGAGGTCCTGGGGCTCCCTGGCCGGGTAACTCTGTTAGAGCAACATCCCACTACACCAACGTTGTGGGTTCAATCCCTGGTCAGGGCACATACAAGAATCAACCAACGAGCGCATAAATAAGTGGAGCAGCAAATCTAAACAAAAATTAAGAAAGATCCCAGTACCTCCTGTTGTTCTGCTGAGCTCGACTCCGCTGTATGGGGGTGGGCGAGGGCACAGAGCCCCTATTTCTGGTGCTCTAGCTTCTCTGCCACTCAGCCAGGAGGGGACAGGCAGGAGGCGGAGAATAAAAGGGTGGCCTTGTCACAGGCCGCTGCCCTGGGCTGGGGCCCCAGCTGCGCTCCAGAGCCTGGCAGTGAGTGTCGCAGACACCAGCGACTGGTTATTAAAACTCACCTGCTGAATGAGAGGGCGAATTAGGTTTGTTGAAGAAGATGAAAGTAGGGAGAGACAGACTGGGAAAGAGAGACAGGGATAGGGAGAGAGACAGACTGACTGGACTGGAAGGCGAACGGGGAGAGAGAATGACAAGGAGACAGGGACAGAGAGGGAGCAGGAGGCAAACCTTGTGTCTGCCAGGGTGGTGCGCGCAGAGCCGCGTGGGTGGCCCTGGAGGGGCTAGAGGCTCCTGAGGAAGAGATGCCTGGGGAGGGGTTCTGTGGCTCTTGGCTTCCTGGTCCCGGTCTCCTCACCCTAAAGGGAACCCACAGAAGCCTACTTGTGGGCTTGTGGCACCATCTTGTGTCAATTCTGGGGATAGCTGGTTTTCTCATTCCGGATTTAGCTTTCAAGGATCTGGAAGGGTCTTTGGGACAGTGGAGAGAAAATGAAGAGAAGAAAGGGGCCTTAGGCCCAGGCCTCTGACATGTTAGCTTACCTGACTATTCTGTATACATTCTCTCTCTCTCTCTCTCTCACACACACACACACACGCACACACACCCGTGTGTGTCCAGGCTAAGGCTGAACTTGGCAGTGATGCAGGGTAGGGAGAGAATGAGGGAGTAGAATGGTGGGAGGGTTCATCCAGAAGGAATTGGGGGAGGTTGACTAGTGTGAGCGGGAAAATGCAGCTCATGGAATTAAATCTGTAAAATGGGGCTAAGTATACGAAAGGCCAGTATTCCAAGAATATTTCCAGGAATAGAGAAAATGCATAATGATAAAGGAGTCAAGCTCCTAAAGAAGGAAGACAGCCTCGATGTGCACGCACTGGGGACACACCCGCAGGAGTGCAAACACTGCGACAACTGGTGGAACTGAAAGGGCAAATACAGATGCACTTCCCTCCCAGGACGTGACAGAGTGGGCGGTGGGCAGAACGTCAGTCTGGAAGCAGACAGCCTGAGCAACACGTGACCCCACCCAGCCTCCCCACAGCAATGTACACGTTCTTTCCAAGGCCTGTGGAACGGCCGTAACGCAAACCTCAAAAAATTAAAAAATAATTAAAATCACATAAGTATGTTCTCCCATCACAGTGGAGTTAAACTAGAAATCAGCAACAGAAAGGTGTCTGGAAAATCCCCAAGTATTTGGGAATTAAACATCACACTTTAACTCATGATTGAAAGAAGAAACCATGAGAATAATTAGAAATATTTGTAATTAGATGAAAAAGAAATCACAACCTATCATAGTTTGTAGGGCACAATTCAAAGCAGTGCGTAGAGGGAAGTTACAGAGCAGCAGGCTCACGTTACAGAGCACAGGAGGGGTCTGTGCGGCCTCGTTCAGTTAGAGGTCTCTCCGAGGAGACAGTCTAATCACGATTGTATTGGCTTCCACCAAAACTGGAAAGAAAGTAAAAATACACGCCGCAAGTCGGGAGGAAACATTTATAAAATACATAACTGGTAAAGGACTTGAATGCAGAATAGATATGGAACTTTCCCAACTCAAGTGAGACGACAGACAGGCCAATTAAAAATAGGCAAAGGGTTTAAACAGAAACATCGTCAAAGATAAGATATGCTGGGAAATATCTACATGAACAGACACTTAACATCGTTAGTCACCGGGGAAAGGAAAATTAAAGCCACAATGAAACACCGCCACGCACCTACTAGAATGGATTACAAAATAAAGAAAGCTAATACAAAGTGACAGTAGCCACTTGGTGGAGCAATAGCCACTTTGGGAAACAGTTGGGCAGTTTCTCGCACAGTTAAACATACCTGTGTGACTCAGTCACCTGATTCCCTAGGTACCTGACCAAGAAAAATGAAAGCTTACGTCAGTTCAAAGACCTGTAGGTTTGACCTGAGATTTATGGCAGTTTTTTTCAGAATGGCCCCAAACTGGAAATGACCCAAATATTTCTTCTCTGATATATGGAAAAATAAATGTTTCCACACAATGGAATATTACTTAGCAACAAAAAGGAACAAACTGTGGATACGTACACCATGGATGAATTTCAAAAGAGAAACAGTATGTTAAGTGCAAGAAGACAGATACAAAAGGCCGCATACCTATGATTCCATTTCTATCAGACTCTGGGGAAGGCAAAACTAGGGACAGAAAGCACGTTGGGGGTTGCCAGGGGCTGGGGGTGGGGAAAGAAAATCGACTACATAGAGGCATGAGAGATTTTTCAGAGTGGTGAAAATATTTTACATCTTGATTGTGGGTTTTTGTGGGGTTTTTTTTACAACTGCACATAATTGTCAAAACTCATCACACTGCATACCTAAAATGGGGGGCTCCCACTGCATGCAACTTATTCCTTGACGCACGTGGAAAACGACAATAGCTGAGAGTCAGACGTGAGACGGTCTTTGACGTCACATACTCTGTACCCCGTCAGGCGGCCTCCAGGTGCAGTGAGTGCTTCCTGGCTAAGAAGCCCGCAGGCTGCTGGGAGCCTGGACAGGCCAAAGGTCCCCTCTCTTGTCTGACATGGGTGCTCTGCCAGCTGGGTCAGGTTCCTTAGGTCCAGGATTTAGTTGCCCTAGTGGCCACAGGCAGATACTGTGCCAGAGTTGTGGGGGGTAGGCCACTGCTACACTAAAAGAAGGAATTCCAGCAGGGCGTGATTATTTAGATGTTACCAAGCCTAGCAGGGAGATGCAGAGCTTGCAACCTATTTAAAAGCAAAGAAATGGTCAGGGGAGAGCAATGCGGAAAAGGCAGGACAACTGTAACTGAACAACAATAAAAATTTTTTTTTTAATTAAAAAGAAAGAAACGGCTTAAGAACTTCTCAAAAAGGAGACAAAACGACAAATTATCAATCCAACAGGGTATTCCAGAGGACCACGTTTCCGGCAGAAGTTCCAGCTGTTGCCTTTCGTGAGCTTTGCACTCCCGCTCCAGCTGCCTGGGTGCAGGGAAGCACGGCCAGGGGTTGCACAGTCGTGGGCGATGCGGACTGCACCAGACGACGTGGTAACAGATTTCTTTTGGGAGCCGTCTGCATGGGGGTTTTGTCTCCATTGTCAAGAGTAAAATTGGTGTGTGGGTAGCATCAGGAAGGTGGGTGGGGTAGGAGGGCTCTGTTTGTTGGATTTGGTATCAGCATGATGTTGAAATCAATGCATCGTTTCCACCATGTGCTCCGGAAGAATTTTAATGACATAGAAATGACTCTGTACACCTGGTGTCTGTGTTAGAGATGACAACTTCTAAACTCTTTCACTCATCAAGTCAGTTTTGGCAATTTACAAATACATGCCTAGAATATTATTATTTAATGCTGAAACACTCTGAGTTATAAGCATGGAGTTGTATACACTATTCTCTTCGATTTCCAAAGTCATCTCCATGGCTGTTACTATTCCATCTTTCTCATCTCACATTTTGTATTTTCATTTTTGTTGTCTAGACTCATTGATGGTTGGTGTATTTTAATTTGCTCCTCCCTTCCACTGCCCATAAAGACCAATCTTAAGTATGAATCAAGCTTCTCCTGGGAGGAACTCTGTGTCTCCTCCCCCAGCCTGCGTTTGAGCTGCAGTTCCAGCAGTCAGGGTTCCAGAGAGCTGCGAAGGAAGGACATGAAGGTTGAACGGTGTTCTGGCTACGCTTCAAAGCACAGGCATGCGGCTTTTTGTCTGGTCCCAGACCGCCTTTGAGGATCTGGGGGAAGCCCGCCCCCTGTGCCAGAATGCGCCTTTGTTTGAATCCTGGCATGAGGTCTCTGTGCCTCTACTCCCCCATCTGCAAATTGGTAATGAAACAGTGTCTCCTTATGAGGATCACCTGGGCTAACCTTTGTAGCCTGTATAGGGCAGAGCCTGGCACATGGTGAAGTGTGGAAGAAGTTAGCCGCCATCATCATCATCAGCAGCAGCATTCTCCTGCTGGGTCTTTTTTCTCCCTCCCCCACCCCCCAGAGGTACTTGTGCTTCCTGCTCCAGCCCCCCCCCGCCCCCACCAAGGGTCAGGTCTAATGCAGCTTCTGTGAATTGAGGCCCGCTGTGGGCCGATGGAACGTCGAGCAAAGAGGAAGAGGGGCGGAGCTCGGAGTTAAGGAGGATATGGTGAGAGCTGGCAGAAGAAAGAGGTTGGGAGAGCTGGGTGATGCGGGCTAGGAGCCTGCTAGCAGCCAGGACAGTGGGCCCGCCTGGCAGCACCCCGGGGTGTGTGGCAAACTTTGAAGAACACGGCTGCCTGGTGTATTGTGTCCACGCAAGGCAGGCGTTGGAGATGCCGACCTCGACCTCGGAGGTTCATTCAATGAGCCCGTGGGAGGTAAGCAGAGGGGACTGAAGACCACAGGGCCCCTCCCTGATCTTCTGGGCCTTTTAAGGCCTTTAGGGTGGGAGAAAACTGACGCATGATATTCCATTTCCAAACTGGTAGCCAGAGGCTTAAAGAAGATTCAATCTGATTTTGAAAAATTAAAGGGAGTTGCTGGGGGGAGGGAAGCATAAGGGTACTAAATGGTAGTGGGGAAAAAAAACAATAAAGATCAAAGTTTAAAAAACTAAAAATAATTAAATGGGAAAAAAAAGAAGAAATGATGTCATATAGTCAGGGCATATGGGGGAACCAAAATCTACACCTGCTCCCCTGCCTTCTGTAGTTTGGGTTTTAGCGTTACAGTGTTTCCAAGGCCTTCTCGTTCTCAGGAAGTCCTCCGGTTTCCAGGCTGACATGTATCGTGGGCACCCTTGGGTCCCAGGTGCTGGCTGCTCTCCACAGCTGTACCCGCAGGCTTCGGTGAGCCTCCTGGGGCATGGGCACACCTCTCATGCCCCCAGCCAGGCTTGCCCACGGGCACCTCCTGCATGACTCGATTGGGGGGATGCCAGGGGGTTTTGCTGAGAACTGTGCAGTGCCCCCCAACAAATGCAGGGGCTGCAGCATGTGCCAGGATGCAGCAGTACTGAGGGGCCCATTCCTGTGCGTGACCAGCAGTCCCCTCAGAGGCTGTGAGTGGGCAGCAAGGGGGCCATGGCCTCTTGTCTTGACCACCGAGGGGAGGAGTTGGGTGTTGGGAGCTGGGCAGTAGGCTCCCAGCCCAGGCTAGAGGGCAGATAGTGTCCGCTTGGTCAGTTGGAATCAGCAGGGCAAGCAGGACCCTCCCTCAGCTGGGGGCCAGGCATCACAGCGGTGAGGTGTGGGAGGTGTGCCAGTGTGGGTGCACAGGGCTGGGCCGAGAGCCCCAGTGCAGAGGGGTAGGTGGGGGCTGCGCCCTGGGCTCCCTCTCGGGGGCCAGACTTCGGAGGCTTTGTTTTCTCGAAGTCGGTAAATACCCTCACAACCTCTGACGCCTGGCCGAGCTGTCTGTTCAAGTGCTCTCTTCAAAGTCACTCCAACAGACTAAGAAGCTCTTCACCCAAATGTCAGGAAGGACATCAGGCGGGCTCTGCATTCATGCTGAGTCCTGGTGGCCCTCGATGAGGGAAGGCGAGATGGACAGCCTGGGCCTCAAGTGGCCCAGTGGCTCTCAGAGGCTTCCAAGATGCAGGCCTAAGTAGCTTCTTTAAAAATGTGGGATTTTTGGCCCTGGCTGGTGCAGCTCAGTGGATTGAGCGCAGGCTGAGAACCAAAGGGTCGCAGTTCGATTCCCAGTCAGGGCACAGGTTTGGGTTGCAGGCCATGTCCCCAGCAGGGGGTGCACGAGAGGCAACCACACATTGATGTTTCTCTCCCTCTCTCTCCTTCCTTCCCCTCTGTCTAAAAATAAATAAATGAACTCTTAAAAAAATAAAATAAAACACTGCTGGTGGTTTGTTACCAAAAAAAGGTGGGGTTTTGGAAAAAGGTGGGGTTTTGGTGGAGTGAGGACCCTATACTTGAGGGTGCCGCTGTCCTGGGGAGCAGGCAGCTGAGTATCTGGGGCTGGGGTTGGGGTTAGGAGGCCATCTGTGGTCAGCACAGCAGTGGGATCTGGGTCCCAGCTGTCCCCTAAAGTGGCTTTCATCAGAAGTCCTGGCCCCACCCAGCCAGCCACGCCCTCCCCCGCAGGGACAGCCTAGCACCCCCTTTGCACAAGAGGCCTTTCTGAAGGTCCAGTCTGGTTTGGTGTCTAATGGCCCCACTGCAGGCCTCCGTCTGCAGTGTAGTCTCAGGCTCCCCCAGCTGCAGCCTCTCCACTGGCTGCCCTGCTCCGAGTCCCAGAGTCTGCCCCTGCCTGCCCCACGCAGGCTGGGCTTTCCTGTCCCCTCTCCTTCCCTTCCCCACCTTCTTTTGACGGAGCAGCCCCGGAGCTCGAGTTGCCTCTCAGAACACCGGCAGGGAGACTGAGGCCCAGGGGAGGACAGAGACAGGACAACAGCCAGGTGCCCTGCCTTGGGCACGGCCTCTGTTTGTGCTTCCTGCTCCCCGGCTACACCCACTCCAATGGTTCGTACTTAGCAAATTCTGTGGCCATGACTGAGAGGGAGGCTGGCTGGAGGCCCATTCCCCCTCCACGTGTTTCTAACAGTAGTGTCCGAGGGGTGGTGAGGCTCTCAGCACCGGGGCTGAGCAAGATGAGGATGAGGGGTTTGGGCAGGTGATCGAGAGGCCCTTTGCAGCCCAGGTGGATTCTTGCACCTTAGCACCCAGAGGTGCTGCTGGAAACCCACTGGGTCTGCGAACCCCTGAGGGAGGGAGGATCTGGGTCAGCAGTAGAGATGCTTGCCCACCATGCCTCCCTCCTTTTCCTGGAAAGCCCTGTGTGGTGCGGAGTGCCAAGATCAGGTAGGCCCGCAGGCGCTGCCAGGGACCAGGAGGGACCCGGGTTGGTGCCAAGGCCCTCACTAACCGGCAGATTTTCTTAGAATGCACTTTCAAGAAATAACTTTCTTGGTTCAGCCAGGGCAGCTGGTCCTGCTCTTCCTCCCCGCCTCTGCCTCCTTCCAGCCCTCTAGCCTGTCCAGAGCCAGGCCACCCTTCCCCAGGAGCCTCCGGTGAGCCTCGGCTGAGCCTGTGGCCTCAGACAGACTCCCATTCGGGGCTTCCTTTCTGTCCTACCATGGCTCCAAGAAGCGCTTCCTGTCCACCCTGTCAGAAGACCTAGTTCCTTGGGACACTGAGGTATGACTTGCATGACAGCCAAAAGGGGGGCTCCCTTCTCCTTTGGGGACTTGGTGCAAACAGGTGGTGGGGCCGCAGTGACCTGGAGGGTGGGTCCAGCCCCCTGGCCACTCACCCAATACTTGAACTCACTGGCTCTCCACTCCAGCACGTGGGCCTGACAGGAGAGCATGCCCACATGATGCTGGGGACGCCCTGGCCCTGGTGTTGAACGACGTGCCCAAAGTCACACAGCCAGTGAGTGGGACACTCGGCCCTGGGACGGAGCTCTGGTTCTTGGACAGGCCTTGCCTGGTTTCACTGTTACACCACTGGGAAGGCAGGGAGCTGCCAGGGGCAGGTGGCTGCAGAGGTGTCCTGAGTTTGTGGGACGGAAGAAAGAGGGCGGACACCTCCTTCTGCTTCTTCCTGCCATGACCCAGTGTCCAGGACCTGGGGGACACCACCACCAGGACGGGAGAGTGAGGGCTATGGCAGCCGAGGGCCTCCCTCCACCTCTGACTCCCACCCCCATCAGCCTCTGCCAAGGGTACCCTTGTGCCTTCCCTTCCTGGGGAGACACCACGGTTCCCTCCAGGGGTTGTGTCACTGGGTGTGGCGTACACCCGACTCCATCCCCTGTGAGCTCTGAGAGCAGGAACTATGTCAGATTCTGTGGGTGCTCGGCCTCAGCACAGCCCGGCATTCAGGGGGCGCTCAGTATGTGAATAAGCAGCTGGTAGAGTGAATGACTGTGTATGAAAGTGAGGGGGGTGGGAGAACGAGGCTGCAGGGGTGGGAGGTGCAGCAGTGGGAGATGAGCAGAGGTCCCTCCTGCAGGGGGGTCCTCTTCCCCACAGATGGCTTGGCTTTGCGGTGAGCCCCTCAGGGCTGCCACAGCAGGCTTCGTGCCCTGTTGTTCAAGCTGTAGTCCCAGTGGGGTAGTGGGTGTTCTTTCTGAGTTCCGCTAGAAGAGGGGGGAAGCCCCAGGTTGGCCCCTGAGCCCAACCTAGACCTGGCCAGCCTGGCAGGCGGGCCACCGGCAGAACGACAGAGTAGAAAACCCTTGTTTTATTCAGCCCAGGTCTGGGCGACTTTGCTCTGTGGCATGGTCAAAATATAAAAAATAAAAACCAACAACTGACAAAATAACATTGCAGAGAAAACTTAAGTATGAAATCGGGCCTGGCGTCCGGAATCCCTGTGGTTTCGGTCCAAGTTCACTCCCTGAGGCCGGCAGGAAGGGATGCCCCTGTGTTCAGCTGCCCCTGCCTGTGGGTGGGGGGGCTTGCACCCTTGGGACCAGGTTTGTCCTGGTGGGAGGCTGCCTGGGGAGCAGGACCTGCTTTGGGAAGCGAGGAGATTGGCCATATGTCCACCTTCTCGGAGATCAGGACCTAGGGAGAGACAGAGATACAGGCCTTTGGGTAGGCTGCTTACTCCACTATCGGCAAGGTGCACCCCACCTCCCGAGCTGCAGGCTTCCCCTCCGCAGCAGCCCGGGTCCCGCTTCATTTCTCTCAGCAATCTGCGCCTGGGGAGAGGGGACCCTCAGCCCAGACCCAGGGAAAGGAGGTTCGTGGACTCCCCTTCCCAGGAAGGCCCTGAGCACTACCCCTCCCTACGCCCCGCCCCAGGCTGTTTTCTAGGCAGAGCTCCTACTGTTTGGAAATACTTTCTAACTTAGTACTTGAAATTTAAAAAAGCCTGTTTCCTCTTCAGGAACAAGATTGAAACCCACAGGCCTGTGGCCTTTCTGGGAAAGCTCCTTCCAGCTTCCTGTGTGCTGGGCCAGCCTCCTGGCTGGGGTCAGGGTCACAGAGACACTCTAGCGAGACCCAAGCTGGAAAGGAAGGACCCGAAGGCCCCAGGTGAGCACCCGGGGGTAAGGGCTACCTGGCTGTCTGCCCTCTTCTGGGGCAGTGCCCAAGGTGCCGCCAGGAAAGGGGAGGCTGTGTGAATCCACTTTTCCCAACAGCAGGCAGGAGGAGAGCAGGAAGTAGGCTCCCTGCCCCGAGGCACACCCTTTTTTCTTGTCTGCCTCTTTTCTCCTCCCTGCCCCCAGTCCCTCCCTCCCTCCCTCCCTGCTTCTCCTCTCATAGGACTGCTTCCCAGAAAACCTCAACCGTTTAGGTGACCGCTGAATCCCAACGGCTGAGACAAGCCCTGAGGAGTGAGAAAGTGCTGGAAATCCAGGCCTGCGAAAGAGCCCTGTTGCCAAGGGATGGGGCAGAACTCAGTTGTTTCAGACACACTCTGTGTTCTGGATAATTCTGATCTAATTCTGCTTACGAGGAACTTAATCTCTGCACAGAATTAGAGGCTGCTGTTCTCATTTTTAATGTACATGGTGTGATTGTGTGTGTGTGTGTAGGGTTGTGAACTGCCCACCCAGTGGTGAAAGAGCTTTCTCTAAATGTGCTCTGTCCCTGCTCACACGCTGAGCCCCGACCACAGTTACAGGTTCCACCTTCCACACCTGCCAAGCATCAGGGTGCTTTACCCAAGCACTTTCTGGGCCTTGGAATCTCTGCCATTCATCCCTCAGCTGATGGACTAAAGCTCTGGGAATGCTTGCTTTCTCTCTCTCTCTTGCTTTTTATTTTAATGGAAGAGTTGCTGGGGCCTGATCTGACATTTTAAATTCACGCGGAGTGGGCTGGGGTTTCTTTTGGACCTGTAAGCAGCAGGTCCCTCTGCATTGTACTTATGTGGGGAATCAGGAGAGAGGCGGAGGGTAGCCGGCCTGCGGCGGCAGCAGCTGCGGACCCTGCCCAGGAGCCCGGTGCCAAAGGCCTGGTCCCAGAGTTTACCAACTCGGCAGTGGGGCCCAGGGACTGGCGATGGCTCATTCCAACCAGAATCACTCCTAGTCTGTAACTGTTTAATCCAATCTTCCAATCTACGCGGCAAGGACAGTAATGATCACAGACACCGTTCCCTGAGCGCTGCCGGGAAGGGTTCTCCAACACGCAGACATGAGGCCTTTAAACCCTCCTCACAAGCCTGCGTGGGATATGAAACCACCTATTTTCCGCATCCCAGTTGAGAAAAGTGAAGTGAACAGGTCAGAGTCACAGAGCGAGCCTGTGCACCTCCATCCCCCAGTGCTGCCTCCCGCTGGGTCCCCCTGGAGAAGTCTGAGGAAGCCACAGCCCGAACCCACACTGCTGCCTGAGCCCCACCACCGGCTCTCAGCGCGGGGCTGGCTTGGGCAGGCTCCTGTGCTCAGCCTGTGGGCTGGGCCGACTGCAGCCGTGTTTGGAAGCCAAGGTGACCCCAAGTGCAGGGGTCTCGTGTGTTCTGTGGGGTGAGCCGGCTTCCCAGGCTGGAAGGGGGCTGGCTGGGCAGGGAGGGGGGAGGTGAGAACTTACTGGACAATTTTGCAGTTTGTTGTAGAAACGTAGCGGCCTGTATAGTGGATGCTGCATCTCACCACATTGTTGGTGAAGTCGGACTCCAAAACAACGTACTTAGGGTTCACGTGCACCTGCAGGGGCAACAGAGGGAACAGAGGTCTGGTTGGGGGGCTGTGCTTCACTTGGTCCCCAGGAAAGGTGGTGGAGAGGCGGACCGAGAGGTGCAGAGGAGAGAGAGGAAGATGGGGAGGTGGAGAAAGACCACATGAGGCCAAGAGACATGGAGACAGACACACTGGTGGAGAGATGGGGGAGACGCAGAGACGGAGGAAGGAGAGAGGAGATGGCTGTAGTCCGAGAATACATCAGCTCGCCCTTAGGGGAAGCGGGGAAGCGTGCCCAGAGCCAGAGTCCAGGCCACGGTGGGCCCGCAGCACAGGGCACCTGGGGTCAGAGAGGTGGAGTCAATGCCTCAGGGAGCACAGCTGGGAGGGAGGGGCCCAGCAGAGACCCCACAGCCGGTCTGACTCTGAGGCTGATGCCCTTTCACTGTGCATGCCCATCTGCGTGAACCACTGACAGCCCGTCTGGTGCCAGGTGGCACCCCTGCCCGACACAGATGGAGGCGGAGGCTCAAGCACAGCCCTGTGTTGGGAGAAGGGCTGCCCAGACACAAGGAAGTCTTTCATGTGCTGGACTCTTGGTGGGGGCGGGGTGGGTCACTGGGGTAGGCTGCACTCGGCCAATAAAACAGAACATTGAAGATCGGATGGAAGGATGTTACTTTTAAATCCTTGGACACTCCTCAAGGGCAGGAACAGCACAGCGCTTATGGGGCTTGAATCCTCAGTGCCCAGAACTCAAAGGGGCCTTTGCACACAGTCAGCGAGTGGATGCGGGAGGGAAGGACAGAACGCCCTGGCCCTTGGGTAAGGCGGGGAGAGGCCTGTGGAGCCTGCTGAGAGGCACTCGCTCGGGATGGGCCGCTGTGTTCTGAAATGCGGCAGCCCCAGCTGATGACTTCACACAGGTTAAAGCCACCTCCCGATCCATCTTCACAACCCCTCCTCTGAACTTCGCTGTGGAGCAGTGGGTCCCGGGGGGGCCCCCTGGCAGTGATTGCGGCCCTCACCCTGTGCCTGTGTGGAAGAGGCTGCAGTCTGGCTTCCCCAGGTGAGGTCTCGACGACTAGGCCCTGCACAGGCTGTTCAGGGACACACCTCATTGCGAGGTGTGTCTTTAATGGGCTTTTGTGCTCGTCCCTTCCCCCGACGGAAGGGGTGTGTGGGAGGTGGGGCTCAGGCTGGAAGGGACACTTGGTCACAGGAGTCCCTGGCTTTGTAGGGGTCACTGTGAAGAATGGAAGGTCTCTCTCACAGGGTGGTGTCCTCTCCCAGATGGCCTTCCCTGCCCACAGACGGGGGGATGGGCCACAGGGCTCTGCAAGTCCTCTGTCACTTAGGGGAGACAGAGTCATCACTTCCTCTACCACCCCACACCTGGCCTGAGGGTCCTCGGTGCCTGTGTGGAAAGAGGCTGTATCTGCCCGAGACTAAGACCTTCGGGCGGGAAGTGCAGACCTCTGCAACAGGCCCCACGAGGCTGCTTCCGCTCAGCTGCTGGGAAGAGGGGAACGTGACCAGAAGCCGCGGCATGTCTCAGAAATGGGGACACTGATGTGAGCAGCGGGCTAGAGGGGGTGCCCTGGCTCGGGAGGCCCACCTTGAGGATGTAGTTGCCGGGCTGCACATCAGTTATGTCAATCCACTGGCAGTCGATGTCCGCGTTGTAAGTGTCATAGCAGCCTGGGCTCAGGCCCTGAGAACGGGGACAAGAGTAGAGGGTGGGGTGCCATACTCCACAGAGCCACTCATGCCAACTCCAACAGCCAGGGCCCCTCCTTCCTCTTTGCTTTGCCCCAAGCCCGGTCTAGGGCGGCTGTTCAGAGTGGATCCGCCCCTTCCTAAGCCTGTGAGGTGGATGGACCAGGAGATGACAGCTGCTATAATCACCAGATATAATCGCCAGGTTAGAGGGATGAAAGGAGGGGCCTGCCTGGGAGAAATGGGTGGGGGACAGATGGCCACTCTGCGATGTTTGCGCAGAAGGACAGAAAGATGGATCTGGGCAAACAGGCAAGTGGAACATCACGTCATCCTGACTCTGTTGGCCTGTCCCTTTCCTGCCATGAGCAGGCACCCTGGGAATAAGGCAGGTAGGAGCCTGGTGGAGGGGGGTACCCAAGGGGCACTGTGGTGGCCTGAGGACTGGCAAGAAGACCCCTGTTCTGGTTGAGCTGAGTGGCTAGGGGCCGTGGCAGTAACCCTCGGTCCAGGACGTGTTGCTGCTGTCTGCTCCTGCAGCGCCCAGGTCGGGGCTGCGTCCTGCACCCCCTGCCCCTCCCCCGCCTCTCCAGCCCAACCTGTGTGTGAGAGGTGCATGCGTAGCGCTTGAGGTTGCCGAAGTCGCAGGTGCTGTCCTCCAGGCAGAAGCTGGCCTTGTGGCCCTCGGCTACCTTCTTGCCCGTGGCCGCATCCAACAGGTCGTAGTGGCTGAACTCATCCATGCTGTGGTAGTGTCTGGAGACAGAGGGCAGGCGGAGGGAGACGGAGGCCTCGCCATCTCAGGCTTCCCGTCCCATCCCTGTTCTGAGAGGGGCCCAGACAGCCTCCTGAACAGTCTGGGCTCCTGGGTCCCCCGTTTCCCACAGGGCGGCATCCCTCCTGGCCGCACCGGCCAGGTCGTCCTGGGAGAGCACCCCCCCAAGGACTCCTCACTTCCTCCCGGGCAGCTACCTGCGCGGGCCTCCCACGGGCAGAGCCCTCTATTCTACACATCTCCATTGCTTACCACGCCGGGCCCCTCCACGCCCCCTCTCGCAGCCCAGCTTTTCCGAGGGCTCCCTTGAGGAACTCTTGCCTCAGTGACGGATCTCTGGCAGAGAACACCTCGGGGCCCTCCCCCCAGCACCTGCTCCCCCAGGAGCACTAGTGGGGCAGGGGAGCTGGGGCACAAGCCCCCCAGTGCAGAGTGAGGGTGGGAGAGGCCACCGGCCCCACTCACTGGTGGCAGCTGTGCCACTCCCAGGTGTGCCGCGGCCGGGTGGGGAGGAAGTCCGCCGTGCCCTGGTTCTTCACGCGCTGGGGGAAGCGCAGCAGCACCCGCACGTCGTAGTCTGTGGCCTCGGGGGCGTAGGCTGTGCTGCGGGGCAGGGGGGAAGACAGGAGTGGGGCGGGGCACTACACACTGAAACCCAGAGTGGGCCGACTGGGCCCGAGGGCCCCGGCCTCCGGTTCCCTGCCCTGAGCTGAAGGCTCACATCTCTCCCCCTCTCTCCCTAAGGCTGGCGCCTCTGGCCTGACACTGCCCCTCGGAGGGCCTATGCAGGAGATTCTGGTAAGTCTTCCCGCCTCAGACAGAGCCTGAACACGGTTGCTGAAGTGGGAAACATCTGGATGGCGGGCCTAGGAAACAAGCTTGGCTTCTTCGGCACCAAAACCCCTTCCCTTCTCTGGTCCTGTTTGTCTTCGGCTGCCCCACACACCCTGGGCTCCAGCCTCAAACGCTGATTCTTTCGCTAACCTAGACTTTGGCCCATGCTGTTCGCTTGACCTAGAACTCTCTCACCCTCCCTTGGAGGCCAACTCAGTTCCCCTCCCTCAGGAAGTCTACTCGGACTGCTCCAGCTTAGAGAAATCTTAACAGCCTGTGGGCTCTCACAGCGATACCACACACTCCCTAAGCTTGTGTCGCTAGGCCACCTCCCCTGATTGTGCGGCTTTGGGGCCAGAGGCCTGCCCTTCTCTGTTCAGAGAGAATGGGTCTGGTGTGGGCTGCCTGCTCACGTTCACTTACTGCCCCCCAATTCTCAGCTGAAATGGGCTGTCCTGGCTGGCCTCAGGGGGACTTCCCTGGCACTTATTAAGGTCTGGGTCCCAAGGCCAAAGGTGGAAGGTGGCCATTTGTGGGAATCAGCTCTCTCTGAGAGGCTGTCTGGACAACAGGCAGTACAGATTCCTCTTTGCCAGGACATAAGGCCCTTGGCTTTGTCTGGGGGAGGCTTGGAATCCATCTGTGTCTGGGTTGGAACAAACCCCCTCCTTCCCCCCGTCGAGTTCAGTGCTGCCCTTCTGTTCGGCTCAGCATGCCGTGGGAAACCATCGAGTTCTAGGGTCTAGGCCCAGCTTGGCCATAAACGCGTGGTGAGACTTGGAGCAAGTCCCCTCCCTTGTCTGGGTTCCGCTGGCCGTCTGCGCTCTGGCACCAGCCTGCAGCCCACACTTCCGATCACCTCTGACGGCCCTGTGCTCCAGGGCTGCAGTTCTGCAGGGTTTCCTAGGGCTGTCCTCCACCTCCGGCCTCCTCTGAAGCCTCGGCCCTTGCAACAACCCCTTCCTCTCCGAACCCGCACAGCTCCGGCCTCCACACTGCTCAGGTTAGCTCCCCCCCATCTCCCTGTTTCCTGGTCTCTCCTTGGGGCGTGTCTCTCCAGCTAGACAAGGACAGCCCCCCAGGACAGGGCCCGGTGGCCCCCTCCCCAGCCCATCCAGGAGATCAGGGCTGGACATGTGGATGCTCCAGGGAGATGGAGCGATAGCAGGGTTTTAACTCAAACTCCTCAGAACTCAGCCTTCCTGGATTGCTGTGGAGGCTGTGAGTTCCTCACTGTCGGAGGAACCAGTGCAGGAGCATTTTCACTGCGTTCTTTTCCCGAGAGACGAGGACCTGAGTGGGCCAGACCTGAGTGGGCAGGCCGACTGAGTGGTACTCAGCATGCAGGCCCAGGACTGCTATCCGTTCAAGCACTGTTTGCTGCCGGTCTGTACAGAGATGCGGAACTTGCTCCAGCATCTACATCAACTACATCACTAATCGCGCTGTTTAGTTTAGCTGATCCTGCTTCTTTTGAAGCCAGATTTTCTGGATGGAGGAACCAGTAAGTTGAGCTACGCCCTGGTGCAAGCTCCCTATCTTGGTGCAAAGAGTTAACAGGGCAGTCGGTTGACTGCTCTGGGGGTTAGCGGACTGGACGTTCGGCACCTGAGAAAATGTTTAGATTCTGAAGGGCTTCCCAGATACTAAAAAATAAAAGTAAATAAAGAGTTCAAATGTCGAAAAAGCAAGTAATTAAGAAAATAGGGTGCTTCCAGCAGAAGAGAAATGCCAACAAAAGAAGTAGGTCAATGTAATCCTTAACTAGTTCTTTATCACGGGGAACCGCCCCCAAAGCACACACGTTGGAACAGAACGGTCACTGTTAACAAAGTTAGAAGCCAGCTCTGCAGGAGGCCGGACCCCCCAGGAATAATGGAGAGCTGCCTGTGCTCACCTTCGGGGTCGTGAAAACTGGTCTCTTTCCCCTGTCTGGTGCCACATGTAACAGAGGCCTCTTTGTCACCCGTGTCCTCTGTCCCTGCTGTGACCCAGACAGCCTGGGCCAGCCACAGCCACACCTGTCCTCTGCGGAGATGGCCCTGTACTCTGGATCCCTGTCTAGAGTCTTCCTGAGGACTCCCAGGTCCTCAGGGAAACCTTCTCGTAAGGTGGCCGAGAGCAGACAAGTTTTAGTTCCTGTCATCGCACCTCAGGTTCCTGATGGGCAGCACACACCTTCAGGGCTGATGTGAAGACTAAAAGCCCCAGTAAAAGTAAACTTTCTTATGTAGAGAATTTTCAGAAATGCTGGATAGATAACAGATGACGAGGACCACCAGGTCCTGAGAGGCTCAGACACTTGGCCAGGGCCGTGGGGCTTGCGGGCAGCCTGGCAGCCTGGCTGGCATGCAGGTGGGTTCTGGGTGACTCCTAGGGACTCTCCCACTGCTCCAAGTCTCATCCTCAGCTCCTTACCTGGCCAGGCACTTCTCCTCTGCTGCACAGCGCAGGGAATAGAGGTGGGCCCTCTGGACATAGGTGGACGCTTGCACGTAGTTGGGGTCGGGGACCAAGTCAGGGAGACCTGGGAGTGGGCAGTAGGAGAAAGGGAGGTGGGAGGAAGAGCATGACATTGAGGAGAGTCAGGCTGGCTGTGGCGAATGCCCAGGGAACACCCCAGCTCTAAACACCCTTTGCCATTTTTCTTCCTTTACACAGGCTGTCACCTCCTCCAGGAGGCCTCCCAGCCTGAGCTACGTATGGGATGTCCACCCTTCTCCCTAGGTTCAGGTGTGAGGCCAGGGAGGCCAGGGCGCAGGAGCTCACCTCTGGAGTTCCATGCTGTGGAAGCGCTAAGAGATATGAGAAAGAGCTGGGAGACAGGGCAGAATGTGGAGACCCAGAGGGAAGGGTATTCTTGGTAGGGGGAACAGCATGGACAAGGGCCTGGAGGCAAGACTGAAGAACCAAGTAATCCGACAGAGACTCTTTCTTCCATGTCCTTGTTCCCCAGGCCCCACACCAGCCTCCAGACACCCTGTGCGCCTCGCACCCGGAATTCTTTATAAACCACCGAGACATCCCTGGGCCTCTGGCCCCAAGTGGGTCCCAGCAGGCTTGTGGGAAGAGCCAGGTGAATGTTGGCTGGCAGACGCGAGGGTGGGCAGGAAGGGATGGGCTAGGAGGAAAATGTCCCTAGAGCAGGCTGCTGACTGGGCAGGATTCTCAGCCTGGGCACCCGGCCCAACTCCCTTCTTCCTGCCATCTGCCCCGAGACAGGCCCACGCCCTCCTGTCTGCAGCCTCTGGCCTCTAACCTGAGGGAGCCTGGCTCCCTCCCCTGCAGGGCCCAGGGGAAGTGTGGAATCTGCTCCAGCCCCAGTGATCACTTGTTCCCAGGACATGCTAGAGCTGGGGCCAGTCCATCCTGTCTTCCTTCCTCCTCACTCCTCCCCAGGAGTAATTATCCCCATCGAACCGTATTAGGAATTAGCAAAAACCAAACTCAGGTGTCCAGACCCCATCTGTATGAAATAAAGCAGCAATGATTTTGATGCTCGGAGTGTTGGAGCAGTGGGGCATGGGGGAGTGGAGTGGCAGGTGGGGAAGGGGACCCCAGAGCCCTGGGCTCCTGCCCAGCCACTGAGTGAGCCTGGGCCCTCTATGCCCCTCCCCTCTCAGGCTTCAGGGATCAGCAGATAAATGATGAAATGAGGCTGTGAGTTCCTCCTAGCTTCATTCAAGCCCTCTGCTCGTGGGGAACAAGCAAGGTAGGGGACTTGAGTCATGTGGACAGGCTTCCAACTCCCTCTTCTTGCTGCCAAAACCCTCTTTTCAGCTTTTAGGTCCTGAAACTGAGGTACAGGAGGAGGAAGACTCTGGCTTTCACAGAGGTGTCTGCCTGCATGCCATCCCTCTGCTTACCCTGGGGCCCGGCCTCAAGTGGGGACTGGGTCCAGGCAGCCAGTGTGACCTCACCTACTTGGAATGAAGAGAAAATTTGGAGCACAGGGTGGGTGAGGATGAGGTGGCTCCTGGCTGAGGGGCCGTCTTGGCCAGCCTACGTCCCATTACTCAAGCCCCCAGGAATGCCTGCAGTCATTTCCCAAGTGGTCCTCAGGTCCTCAGAGTAGGGGCCACCTTGGTGCCCGGCTGGTACTCACCCACTGGTCCCTAAAAGCTGGGCGTGGGCAGGTGAGGAAGACAGGAATCGTCCCCTTCCCCAAGGTCTTTAAGCAACGTGTGGGGGTGGGTCAGCTGGGCTGGAAGCCTCATGAGACCCGGAATTTGGCACCAGAAGCCCGGCTTCAATAAACACTGCACAGATGTCTCCACAAGCTCTCCTGGCCCGACCCCTCCTCTCCGGGCCATTCCAGGGGTTAGCTGTGCGTTCATCCGGGGAGGTTAGAAGAGCCAGCTGAATAAGAGGCCAGGGCTATTCGGGGCCAGGGAAGGTCAGTGCCACTCCTGACCTCTGAGTCCTGATCCTGGTCCCCCAGAGCCCTAACCCTAGCCACACACTGAGACCTGACACCTATCAACAGCCCCGAACCTCAGAGTCACTGCCATTTGCCCCCAGGTTATAGACTTAAAGCACGGTACTTAAAACCAACCAACCAACCAACCACCTTGAAAGGAGTTCCTTTGACATAACTGATCCTTCTTTATTGTAACTGAGTGTGGTTGGTTTTTAAAAATAACCTCCAGGGCCGTGGGGCTGGGAGTGGATCTGTGGGGCATATACATGGGCAGACTCCTCCCTCTGACCTGCAGGTTACAGTCTGAGCCCTGACCCGGCCACAGATGATCCCCTTCCTCTTATCGTCGAGCAATCTCAGGTTTAGGCGGGTGCCTCCTGCTCCAGGAAGCCCTCCACTGGCATGGAAGACCCCCCCCCACCCTGATGTCACAGGGGTTGCCTCTGTCAGTAAGCTTCTTTAAGGATGCGCTGCTTCGTAGAGTCCTTCCTCAGTTTCCAAAGAGGTCTTGTTCCAGGACCACGCCCCCAAGCACACCAGTATCTGCAGATACTCAAGTCCCTCCGTCCGTCCGCGCTCTGGATCTGCGGGTCCCCCGTGTCCAGTCACGGGGCCAACTGTACTTTACTGTCCCAGCGTGCACAGGCACGCTCCTCAGCACGCGGAGGTGCTGGGGGCAAGTGAAGCTCAGAAAAGGCAATGAACTGACCCACGGTCACACGGCGAGTTGGGGCAGCTCAAGGAGGAGATCCCACATCCCGAACCCCTCCCAGAGCTCCTCTTGTCATCCCGCTTTTTATAAAAATGAACACTTCTGAAAATTTAATATACACACAGTCAAATGCACAAATTTTAGGCGTACAGTTGATAAGTCTTGACAAAGGCGTGCTCCATGCAACTATCCCCATCACCACTCTCTGCAAAGTTAGTTCCCTCCGGCCCCTTCGCCCCAGGTAATCATCGACCTGCTTTTTTGTTACTTTAGTTCTGCCTTTCCTAAAACTTACATGGAATCACCATCACCACCTTTATCCTATCTTTTTATTCCATATTTCTGACCATCACTGGGCTCTTCGACCCCCCTAACTGGTACCCCCCACGCCCCATCCTCTCACCCCTTCCTTGCCCTGGGGGGGAAAGCTGCCAGAAAAAAAGAGCAGCCTTTAGGCTAAGGATCCCTGCCTCCCCATAGCCAGCCCCAGCCAGGGCCCCCTGCTGAGGTCTCTGGGAGCAGCAGGCCCTCCACCCTCTGCTGGTATGTTTTTTCAGGAGGGAACAATGCCTCTTTATCTGGCCTGCTCTTCAGGAGGCTCTGCTGCAGCAGCCACCGCTGCAGGCTTGGGCTCTCAGTCCCTTCACAGGGGATTGGGCCGGGGTGAACTGTGGGAATTGGAAGGGGGATGCGGGAAAGCTTCAGCAGGGCCTTGTGGATGTGTTAGTAGGGGTATCGGTCTGTTGTCTCTGGCTTCCGGGATACGAGCAGGCCCTCCAGGCAGGTGGCCAACGTTGGGTGAATTACAGTTGCAACCAGATCGTGTATTCAAGCCCCACCTCATCGCAAGAAGTGTGCGTTTCAGCCCTGACTGGTGCGGCTCAGTGGGCTGGGTGTCACCCTGCAAAGCTAAAGGTCGCCAGTTCAATTCTCCGTCAGGGCGCTTGCCTGGGGTGTGGGTTTGGTCCCCTGTTGGGGAGCAAAGGAGAGGCAACCGATTGATGTTTCTCTTTCACATCGATGTTTCTCTCCCTCTCTTTCGCCCTCCCTTCCTCTCTCTCTAAAAATTAAAAAAAAATGTGCATTTTAAAGAAAGAGGGCAATGCTTAGTCAGAAGGCAGAGATAACCTTTAGTCATGGGGATGTGACTTTGAAGAGGGACTGAGATCTCTTATTTAGAAAATATGGAGTCATCCAGCCTTGCACGTGGCACTGGAGATTCTATTAAGTGGGCTCCAATGAGAACTTTTCCTGGAGACTCCCATTTTTATAAATGCAGAACAATGGAATTCATCATAATTCCATTTCAGAGCACACTAACCATTACCATTGGTCTATGCAAGGCCCCTCTCTTGTGACAAAATTTTTTAACCTTCATCCTCACCCCTGACCCTTAGCTATATCCTGTGATGGGGGAACTCAAGAGTTCAAGGTTTTAGCTTAAGTTATAGTTAATAGGCTAAGTGATTGTGGAAGTGCATGTGGAAGGCTGTTATTCCAGGAGGTCAATAAGCAATTCACCCTTGTGCCCCAGGAGGTCTGCAAGCTTGTGGCACCTGAGCCACTGGGCTCCAGGGTAGGGAACCAGAGGCAGATAAAGAATTGGTGACCAACAGATAAAGAAGTACTAGGAGAATCTGTGGGTGGGGCTGCAACTCTCATCCAATTAATCTTTTCCCCAAACCCCTTACCTGCCCTTTCTCCTCCTTATAAAGAGGTCGGCTTGAGAGGAGATGTGAAGACGGTTTTTGAGGGCACATCACCCGCCTTCTTCTCGGATCCCTGGCATCCGAATAAAGCGCCCACATTGTCAGTCCTCGTCTCTACTTACTGGTTCTGGTAGTGACAGGCAGCATGAACGCAGACTTTTCTGGTTTCATTTGAACATTTGTGTCTCTGTACAGAACATCTGCAGTGCTTACGTATTCTTAAAGTATAGAAATGATATTATCTTATCTCATTCTGATTCTTGAGTTTTCAGTCAAGATAAACTTTTAAGATCTACCTAGTTCATTGCTTGCCGTTGCTAAATAGGACTCCACAGTGTGCACGCCCTCTGCCCCCCCATGGCTAATCTAAATGGTCTCCTGGGACAGACGCCCCAGGGATGCAGCTAACCACCAAAGGATGGCCTTGCTCAGGCTACCCAGAGAGGCCCTGGTAACCATCAGCATCGGGTCTTCTGCTCCCAGGAGACAGGCAAGAGCCTGGCTTTTTACCCTCTGTCGCAGGCCTTCTGTGTGACCCTGGCCAGGGCTGGCCCCTCTCCAGGACTGATGGCCTCCATTTCTCCAGATCTAATTGTCCTGTGTTCCACTTGTGGCCCGGAGCCCTGGGCCATTCCCCTGTGGGCACTCCTCCATGCTGACCACAGGTTAGCACTTAAGGATTCAGGCTGCTTAGAGCCTGTGCCAGGTGGAGAACATTGAGTCAAAGGGCAGCAAAGGCCCCTGGGGTGGCCACAGCCAGACTACTTGGCTAGGCAGGGGCTGGGTATAAGTGAACTGGGTCCCAAGGCCATTCCACAAGCAGCTGCTAGTCTAGGAAGCTCTTCAGCCTCAGAGGGCCCCAGCAGACCCTCCAGGGCAGTGTAAACACAGAGCCAAAGACAAGACCCGCTTTCGTATTCTGGCTTTACCCCTGGAGCCCCCTCTGGGGAGGATCCAGGGCCCCTTCACAATATGCTCAGGACCAGCCTGCCCCACCCCTCTCTTGTCCAGGTCCCTTCCCTTTCATGGGCTCAGTCTCTCCATGTGGACAATGGGGAGATTAGACTAACTGGTCTTTGAGCGTCATTTGATGACGCTCCATAAACACTTGGAGATTAAAGTACTTTTCAGGAGCTATTCCCCAGCCTTGGGCAAGAGCCCAAGACCTCTCGCAACCTCTGTAGACAAGCCTTCAGCAGCCAGGAAATTCTCCCATGTCTGACCTAAATTCTTCCTGCTTCAGGAGAGACCTGTTCCCGCCTGCTCAGTGGTTTCTGGAGGCTGCCCAGTGCAGAGGGCCTGTGGTTACATTCCTGCTGCTTGCCCACACCTCACCTGTTTCCCTGCTGGCTTCTCCTTCTCTGTGGGTTCTGTAAACCTCGTCTCCTTGGAAATCTCCCCCCACCCCAGCCCTCCTCTCACGAGCAGCAGATGAAGGACAGTAGAATGCAGAAGAGCCCTGATCTCCTGAGCTCTGGCCGGAGGATAAACAACTCCAGCAGGAAGTGGGCAGTACACTGTAAAGTATGTGTGCAGCCAGACTCCAGAGGAGCCCCAGGCAGGGAAGCAGACCACTCACAGAGAACAGCCTTGAATAAAGATGAGAGGAGAGGGCCTCCCAGACAGAGGGGCGCTGGCAGCTCTGTGCCCTAGGAAATTATCATCTAATAACCAGAACATTAGCCCCGGCCGGTATGGCTCAGTGAATTGAGTGGTGGCCTGCAAACCGAGTGGTCAAGGGTTCGATTCCCAGTCAGGGCACATGCCTGGGTTGCAGGCCAGGTCCCCTGCTGGGGGTGAATGAGAGGCAACAGATCCATGTACCTCTTGCACATCGATGTTTCTCTGCTTCTCTTTCTCCCTCCCTCTGGAAGTAAATAAATAAAATCTTAAAAAAAATAAAAAGAACATTAAAGGGTCCACGGTGCCCTACCGTGAATGGGCAATCACAGCCCAAGCAAAGACGTGATAGCCACGAAATCAGACCCAGAACCTACAGTGGTCCCCTACTGCCTACAGAATGAAGCCCAGCCTCCCCAGGGTGGCGGCTAAGGCCTCTGTGGCCTCTGGCTGTGACCTGACTTTCCAGATCTCTTGACCTTAAGGGTCAATACACAGCTCAGCACACCTAAGCTTTTCTGCCCTGGCTTCTGACCCTGTGGTGCCCTTGTCTTGGAATTCCCTACTACACACACACACACACTCAGGCCAGCTCTGCCCTCACTGGGGCACAGAGTCTGTAGGCCAAAGCCCTCCTTGTCAGTTGTGACCACCCCTCTGCCACCACCCTCTTCCAGCTCATGTCTGCTGCCCCCTCCTGAGTGGGACAGTAGCAGTGACAGCCTCACTCCTGTGTGGTAGGGCCCAGCTCGGGGAACGGGAGCTGGGAGTGTTTGTTCAATTAGCAAACTGCTTAGGACGCAGATAGGGATTAAGCTGGGAGAAGGCTAAGCTTTGGGGAGGTCAACTACGTACCCTTCTGGCAAGCCTCCTGCCTCCTCCTCGTGTACCTTGCTGCCCTCCCACCTCTGCAGGCCCTGATCATTGTCCCCCGCCCCACCTCGGGACTGCTTCAGGCCCCTGAGTTCTCTCCCTGCCCCTGGGATCCTTCAGAGTGACCTGAACTTTTTAAGATTTTATATTTTTAGAGAGGGGAAGGGAGGAAGAAAGAGAGGGAGAGAACAATGTGTGTTCTCAATGTGTGGTTGCCTCTTGCACACCCCGTACTTGGGATCTGGCCCACAGTCCAGCAACGCAGGCATGTGCCCCGACTGGGAATCAAACTGGGGACCCTTTATTTCGCAGGCTGGCACTCAATCCACTGAGCCACACCAGCCGGGGCCACAGTGACTTGAGCTTTTTACCTTTCTTATAAAATCCATTTAGCCCACAGCCTTCCCATCTCAGCTCCTAACAACTTCATCCTTCCAGCTGCACGGGCCATAAACCTTTCTGTTATGCCTGACACCTCTCTTTTCTCTTACACCTGCATCTAGTCCCTGAGCAAATCCCCTCAGCTCTACCTCCAAAATACACCCTGAATCTGACTTCCTACCACCAGGTTGTTGCCACCCTGCCCAGCTGCCATCATCTCTGCCTGGATCTCTGAACCAGCCTCCTCTTGATCTCCTGCCTGCCTCCTCACTGTCCACCCCCAGCACAGCAGTCAGGGCCTCTGTTTCATGGGCAAACCCTGCAGCAGCTCCTCGATGCCTGGAGGATAAAAGCCGAAGTTCTAACAATGGCCTGCAAGGCCCTCCATGGTCCGAGCCTATTACCTCTCTGACCTGTCTCCTGTTACGCCCCCACTCCCATTACAGTCTGCTCTTACCCACACACGAAAGCCCCAGGGAACTCCTGCCACAGGGGTTTCCACTGGCTGTTGCCTGCATCTGGAATGCTTTTCCCAGAGACAGCTGCATAGCTTGCTTATCCCCCTCCATGCCTCTGCTCAAATGTTGCCTTCAGGAGACCCACCCCGACCACATTTGCAACCTGTCCCCCATGCTCCAGACCTCCCTTATCTACTTGTGTTTTTCCCACAGTACTTACCACCTTCTATTATTTACCTCCTTCTTATATTTATGCATAAAATATAAGATTCACAAGAGCAAAAATCATGTCTCTTTCCTTTCTCTAACGAGTACCCATCTCCAGTCCACTGCTCAGGATATAGTCAGGCACTCAATAATACTATTGAGTAGCTGAATGGCCTCATAAAGTGATCAGCCAGCCAAGAGCCACTGGGGGTCGATGGGGCTCTGCTTCGACTGCTGCCCAGCTGCGGGCCCAGGTCTCAGTGCACAGAAGGTCTGGGAACTAGAGACGGGCCAGATGGAGGTGGGTTGTGTGCTGGTCTCCTGCTGCTGGGGCTGAGACGTCAGTGAGGACAGGGATGGATGTGGGGCACCCCTGAATTCCCTGCACTCAGCCCAGGGCCTGGTACCTGTACACCCGGGGTGAGCATGGGAACAAACACCTGCACCCCAAAAAGGGTCTGGTGGCATCTGCCTGGGTGAGCACAGATTCCATCATCAAGCGAAGGCTGGGACTGACTCCAAAATCCTGGCTTTTGAAAAAGGATGTGGTGCCCATCGACTCAGTAGCAGGAGGAAGGGTGGGCTGTCTCCTGGGGCTTTGACTGCCCGAGCAGTGGAGCTGTGCCTTCCCCACCCGAGCGCCTTCCTGCTCTGCTGTTCTGACCCCAGTAGCACTCGCTTCCTGGCGAAACTGAAATGCCTGATCTCTGAGTGCCCATCAGGAGGAGGGAGAGGAACCCTGGCCCTGTAATCCTGAATCCAGAAGAAAAGGCCCCCTGGGTCCAGCTGCCTGCCTTCCTTTAGGTCAGGGCAGGAGAGGGGACAAGCCACAGCCTCTCCTTCCAGCCTCCCTCCGGAAAGAACGCCTGCAGGGGGACTGGGAGCAGGTGTGGGCTGCCTGGGCTGACCGGGTGTCTCCAGCCCTCCCCTCTCTTCTCCTGCCATTCCGGCCACTGCCCTGAAGGGCTTCCCATGTGTTCTTGGCTTGGATAGCAGTGGGCGGACTTGAGCTGGGACTCAGGGGAGGGGTGCCCTTTCAGAGCTGAGAGGACACTGAGATAGGGCCCCTAGAGTTTAGAGAGAGGGAGGGGAGGCACAAAAGGCCAGACCTCTCAGGTCAGGTGCAGCAGCAGCAGGATGCCCCCCGTCGTGGGCCCCAGTGACTCGGAACCCTGCTCCGCCACCACCGCCAAAAAGCTCTGCGGTGCCTGCAAAAGGGTTCAGGCAAAAACCCAAATGTTGGTTTTCCAGGGGGTCTAGACCTGAGAGAAACAATGACCGTGGAGACATACCCTTCCCTGAGGGGCAGTTCAGTGGGGTAGAGAATCAGCCTGGATGAGTTATTGAACTTCTCTAGCCTCAGTTTTCTGGTCTGTAAAGTGGGGGTGATTCTACTATCTGCCTCACAAGGTTGCTGGCGGAATTAAATGAGAAAATAAAAAGAAAATACTTGGCATGATGTCTGGTGCGTGATCAGTATTCAATAAATATCAGCTACTACTATTATTATTATTTAAAATAGGAGCTGTCTTTTCTGGCAGGGGTGGTCCAGCTTGAGACGAGGGGAGAGACCATGTGACCCTGCAAGTGGATAAGAGGAAGGAAACCGGAAGTCTGCCTGTGATGAGGCTGTCAGGAAGTGCTTTTTTGTTCCCACACTGGTGGCATTTGACTGCCAAATAGAGAGAGGAAGAGGGCCCAGGTCCCTGCCTCCACAGCTCGCCGGACCATTTATCACAGCTGCCTCGGCCCGAAGACTCCATTGCTTTCTGGGGGTGCCCAGCCAACTTCTGGAAGGAGGGAAGGGTCCTGAGCTGTGACTCTGGCTCTACCAGTTGCCAGTTGTATGATCTCGGGTCCCAGCTCCCTCATCTGAACAATGTGGATAATAATAATAATACCTTGGGTTCTTATGAGGATTAAGTGACTCTAACTGTAAAGCTCCCAGAGCAGGGTCTGACACCAAGGAAGCACTAGCTGAGTGTCTGTTAAATAGCAGTCTGGAGGCAGGACGATGGCGAGGCTCCAACACCGCCCGGCCCAGTGGAGGGACTCTTTGCTTCCAACGCCTTGCCTGCTCACTGTCTTATCTGACCTCGCCACAACCAGCGCCTGCCACAGAGCTGACCAGCCCGTGCCTGCTGATGACCAGTTAAATGCGGGAATGAATAAAGTGTGCAGGGTAAGCAAGGATACACGAAAATTTACAAAATAATAATGTATGATATTAAGAACTCATACAGACTTTAATCCTGCTTTCACTTCTCAGAGGCCATGTGACAAATCAGCAAGTGAACCTGCCACCTTACCTATGGAACGGGATGAATGACAATGCCTGGCTCATTACTGCTACAGGAGTTAAGAGGGGTGATGTGTCCAGTGCCAATGGATGCTCGTACAAGTATCTCCTCCCCTGCTGCAGCTCGGGGACTGAGGCCCAGAGAGGGGAGGTGGGGGGAGGAGTCCCTGGTTCTCGCACTGCCTGCATGGTTTGCAGGTGGGGTATTCGTCCTCCTGGGTCATCTGAGCTCAGCTGGAACTCTGGCTCAGCTGCACCTAGCTGTGAGACCTCCCTGAGTCCCAGTTGTCTCATCTGTACTGGAGGACCATAACCTCCACCTCTCTGGGAGGCTGCGAGGGTGAATAAAGTTACACATTTAAACCACTAAGCTCAGTAGGTGTTCTTTAGCAAACAGCCAAGTTGTTAGCATCATCTCCACCTTGGGACTCTACCTCTGGCTGCTTGCTGGGGGAGACTGCCTCTGTCCTTCCCTGCATCTGCTCCAAGTCCTGAAGAAGTGGGTAGGTGATCTGGAGGGACAGGCAGCGGGGATGTAGTCAGGGAGCCAAGGCTGCTCGCAGGGGCTAAGGGACCCTGTTTGGCCTCTTGGGTGCAGGGCACGGGATAGAGAGGTGAGCGCCCCAGGAACACCTATGTGTACAGGCAGAGGAAACCTCTAGGCCTAGCTGCAGCACACTACCCATGGGAGATGCAGAGGCCCGAGAGAAGGAGGAGGGGGAGGGGGAGGGGAGAAGAAAGAGGTACCTGAAGATTCTGGAGCAATAGGCCAAGGATTTCGTCCTGAAGGCGGCTTTGGGAGCCGCAGGACCTTCCCGAACAGGGGGGTAACACGGTCAGCACCCCAGGGGTTTATCTGACCCATGGGCAGGATGGACTGGGGAGGGAGAAGCAGGGGTTAGGGAGCCACAGCTCCCTCCGAACCTCTGACTGGCTGTGTGAGGACAGAGCCAGAGGACCCGTGCCAGGCCAGGCTGGTGAAGCCGTCAGAGATGTCCTGGGAGGACGGCCAGGGCGGCCTGCTCCGCGTTACCATCACGGCGTTGCCAGAGCCCATGAATCAGGCCAGGACTGTGGCGGGGAGCCCTGCGAGAAGAGCTGTAGTCTTCTGGGGCCAGCACTACGACCACCAGTTCAGAGAGGCTGGGGCTGCGGGGAGGCAGGAGTGGGGGCAAGGAGGCTGGGACACAGGGGCCTGGTCGTGGGAGAGGGAGAGAGAGAGACGCAGTGAAGGAGACGCAACCGGGCCTGGGAAACAAGTGGCTACCTTCTAGGCCTCTGCTCGAATACGCAGAGAGCCAGGAAAAGTTTGTTACCCTCTCTGAGCCTGTTTCCTACTCTTTTCTCCAACTACATGTTTCAGAGTGCGAGGCCCTTGGGCACCCCCCGCCCAGGGTAGGAGGGAGAAGGTTGAGGCGCCCCAGGAAGAAACTGGGTTCTGCACAGGCACTTGGACACCACACAGGCACGGAGGGATGAGGGTGGTGCACACATGTGTTTAGTGTTGTGAGGATACACCCACACCCACACACTCGGGCTGCCAACGCCCAGCCTCAGACCCCCGGGTGTGTGGCCAGGCAGAATGAGGTCAGCTTCAGAGAATCTGCCCTGGACTCCCACACCAAGCCTGGGGGTCTGAGCTAAAGGACAAGACTTGGCCTTCCTTGAACCGGGATTTTTCCACGGTCCAGGCCTAGCAGGGTAGGGAAAAGGAACCTATGATGGGAGAAAAGGTCGTGCTCCCTCTCTGAGCCCCAACTAGCCTGCACTCCCCGCAGTCCCAACCCACACACTGTCCCCTCCATGACCAGGGAAGGGTGCTGATGGCCATCCCTTGCAGCAATGCTTTAGGCACCTCCTCTTCAAGGAAGTCCTCCCTGAGTCCCTAGCCCCTGACCGGGGACACTTCTCCCCTAGTCCATCCCCCAGTGCCAGCCCAATCACAGCATTGAGGTGCCCTCTTTGCTGTACTTCCCAGGGCAGGGCCTGGATTTGGGGCAGGCCAGCACACGCTGCCTGGCCCTAGCATACGACCTTCAGCGGAGAAATGTCTTTAATCCAGATGAACTGTGTGGCTCAGGGGCAATGGCTAGAGACCCTGCTAAGCAGCAAGCACCTCTATTCTAGACATGGCCTTGCCTGGGCAGGTCCCCTTCTGAACCTTAAGAACTGATAGTCCAAAAGGGGGCCCTAGGAAACCCACTGGCTTGGAGCACAGACGTCCAGTCCCAGGCCTGGCTCTGCCAGTGGTACTATGGAATTTGAGGTCTCGGTTTTCCCCTCCGCCCAGAGGCGGGGACGCTTTTGGCTGAGCCCCAGTCTGTGGTCTTGCATTCTAAGAAAAGCCACCACAAAAGCTTAGCACCTTAGGGGCAACACGTCTTCCTCTCCAAGGAGCATTAGGAGCAGCTGATGCTCAGGTGCTGCAAGTCCCAGCGAGGACCCCGAGGATGCCCCTTCGTCACATCACAGAGGGCCCTCCATCTCAGTCCATCTCAGCTCCTGGAGGTTTTCAAGCTGGGAATCAGCACCCAACTCGACTGCTAGGCCTTGGATGTGAGGGAGTGGGAAGTGGCAGCGGGGACACTCCTCTCCCCTAGCCTTGGGTTCCAGCAGGCCCTAGGGAGACAGGAACACTGCTACCTGCCCCCCGCCCCACACTCCCCAACCCTTGCCTCAGCAGCAGCCTCTCACCCAAGGCTGATACGGCTGCAGACAAGGCAGCTGTCCCTGTGCTGTGGGGGTGCAGTCCCTGAGTCCCTGGGCCCAAACACCTCAGCCCTCGCCCGGGGGGCCAGGCACACCAACCTCAGCGTGGAACAGATAATCCACCTTGGCGTGGAGACAAGGCACTGACCATAGCCTGAAGGAGGTGGGGTAGGAGTGGACCATGTACGCATGGAGGGCTGAGTGCAAAACCTTGACCAAAGTGGATTTGGAACTTGCAGTAACAGAAGCAGGAAGGAGAATTCTAAGACAGCAGAGGATGGGACCAATAGCCGGCCAGCCCTGGCCAGACCACTAGTGGGTCCTTGGCACAGTAGCCCACCTGCTCACAGCACAGGGGGAATTGCCCGTGTGAAGAAGAAGGGCTGCCCCCTGCACTGTGTCCTTGTATGCAGATGGTTTGGGCCTTCCCAGGTCATATCTTCACCCTGTCACCCCAAAAAGCCAAAGAGAGATCCAATCACACAGGCCTCCTAGGACTCTCCCCCAGGGCCAGGACTGGGATGAGCTAGCTGAGTGAGGTGAGCGAGGCCCTGGCCTAGCGTGCAAAAGTAACAGGGCACCAAAAACCTCAGTAACCAAGATAAGTAATATTTGGTGCAATATTTTTGAAATTCAAAATCAATACTAAAAAAAATCTGTGATTAAAAAAATCAAGATTTCAAATAAAGACGGCATCAGGATTGCTGATTTTTCAGTTTGCCTTAGGCTCCAATACATCTTGGTGTGGCACCATTTCTGATTCTGTTGAATATTGGGATATTTTGTTCATCACGGAAATTTTTTGCATTATTTTGATCTAAAAATGCACGAAATTATTATTTATCTCAATTACTGAGTTTTGGGAGGCCCCTTACATTTTGTGCTTCCCCAGCGTCTCTGGGGGAGTTTTGTCACCTAGTCTGGATTCCTGCCTGGGGCAAGAACTTCTCTAACCCCGGCTCACTGGGGCCGGGCTCACAGCGCCCAGGGACTGGGGACTCGCCACAGCTCCAGAAAGGCGCCCCCCAAGGCCTTTCTGACCCTCTTGTTCCCTGCTTCACCCTGCGAGGCTGGCACAGGCGCTTCTCCAAAGGTGGAGGACATGCCCTGATGGGAACGAGGAAGAGGCAGGGAGAAGGGCCTCTTCCCTTTGTCCTCAAATGACCTAAGCCAGGTCTGGGAGGTGCCTCCTCCCAAAGCCTGGCCAGTCCCTCCACCCTGGTCAGAGCCCAGGCCTGCCTGGCCAAATGCTGGCACCGATGATGTATGGAAGCAGGAGCTGGGAGGTGGGACGCACCAGGGCTGGTGATTGGGGGGTGGGGGTGGGGGTCCTTACTTAACTCAGGGAGGGCCTTTGGTAAAGACTAGAGGAGGGTCTGGGCGCACGGAGAGGTTCAGCAGACGCCAGGAGGACAAAGCGCGGGCCGTGGGGACCGTACTCACCGCGGCCGTTCTGGGTGGGCCGGTACACGCTTCCCACGCTGAGGCGGCCCTGCTGCGCACTGCTGCGCTCCGCCACGGGCGGGGGCGCGTCCGAGCTGCGCAAGGGCAGGTAGGGCGGCTCCAGCACGCGGAACGGGGGCTGTGGCTCCACGGCCCTCGGTGGGACGTAGGCCTCGGGAGGGACGTTGGCGTAGGGCGGGTACCAGAGGCGGGGGTCGGCCCCGTAAGCGCCACCGGTGGCCTGCGCCGCGTCGGGGCCCGGGCCGGGGTCCGGGCGGGCCTGCTCGGACCCCGCGGCGCCCTCGTGGTACAGGCTGTGCGAGTAGCGGCGGTCCAGGCCGTCGGCGGGCGGCGGCGGCGGCGGCGCGTAGGGCCTCTCCGGGGCCGGGTAGAAGCCCTGCGGCGAGTACTCCGGCTGCTCCTCGCCGCCGCCGCCGTACCCCTCGTAGCGCGCCCGCGGCTGGAAGGGGTAGACGACCCCCGCCGAGGCCACGGCCGCCGCGCCGGCGCCCATGCCGCCCCCCGCGGCGCGGTAGTACACGTAGCCCTGGTCGTAGGTCCGCGCCACCGGGTCGTAGGTCTCGTACTGGCTGACGAAGGGCGCCTGCGGGTAGGGGAACTGCTGCGGGAAGGACGGCTGCTGGCGGTAGGTGCTGGCGAAGGCCGAGGCCGAGACCGAGGAGGAGCTCCCTTGATGGGACACGGAGGTGCGAGCCCGGGCCATGCCCGTGCTGTCCCCGACGGCCACCTCTCGCCAGTTGTCGGGCACCTGGCCGAAGCCGAATGGGTGCCGCGCCTGGCCGCGCACAGTGTCCGAGCCCACGCGCCCGGGCAGGGGCAGGGACGGGGCCTGTCGCCGCCGGGGGCCTCCGTGGCTTCGCCGCTGCGGGGGCTGGGGGGCGCCTGCCAGCAGCACCCGGGAGCTACCCTCGGCCCGCGGAGTCCCGGCGGGCACGTACTCGGAGCCCGAGTTGAGCAGGCTGTAGAGCTGCCCGTTGTTCTCCCACTGGATCAGCTGCCGCCAGCGCCCCGGGTCCGGGCCCTGCCCTGGCTGGGCCTGTTGCCCGTGCACCGGGACGCAGAGGCAGACGCCCCACAGCAGGGCCCACACCTGCCAGCCGGCTCGGGCCAGAGCCATGGTGGCCCCCTCTGCAGAGGCCTGCTGGACCGAGAGGCTCTCAGGAGTGGCCCCCTGTGCGTGCTTCTCTTCCCACGGCCTCGAGGACAGGATGGCTCCTTGCCTGCCTCAGCTCTAGCTTTGTCCATCCTGGCCTTGGTCCGAGCGGGACGGCTCCTCCGATGACAACATTTCGAGGCCAAGGGGTCAGGGCAGGGCTGGGGTGGTGCCCAGGGCTGCACGAGACTCTCTGCAGGTCGCTGGGCAGGACCGCCTGGGGGCCTTAGATGGGCAGCCCTGCACTGGCTAGCCTCGGGGGCTGGCGCTTTCCCACTCTGAATGAATAAGCAACAGGCTGGGAGTATTAGGAGGTTTTGGACAGCCTGGTCTGCCTGCTGGGGTCTCCTCCGCAGGGCCCTATGGCCCGCCGGGTTTTAGCTATGTGGCCTGTCCCACAGCTGCTTTGCTCCCTCAGTCCCTGGAGCTCCCAGCCAAGCCACAGACCTGCCTCTGAGGAAGGGAATGAAACCTGGAGTAGGAGAGGGCCTCTGGGGACTCAGGCCTGGTAAGTGGGGGCCCAGGCAGGCAGAAAAGAGCTGTGGGGTCAGCAGCATTTTGGCTATTTCTCTCTGCTTTGGACCCAGACCCCTGCCTGGTCTCTTACTGCTTCTTGTGCTGGCTTCAATGAGCCATTGACTCCTGGACACTCCAGCCTCTCACCAGGATCCCCAGGATCCCCAAAGCCAGTGCCAAGAGACACCTTCCTTGTTGATGGGCTTTCTTGGGGGAGATGCTGAACCCCAGCTAAACCACCCCCTAATTCTGACCTCAGGTACACCTCACTTCCTTGGGCCTGAATACACTGGTCCTGGAGCTTCAGCTTTCTGTCTCTTGGCATACCTCTGGGTCTTACCCTCCTGGACATACGCCCCTGTTCTGAACAGAACTTGTGAAATCATGGGAGAGATCAACGTCGTACATGTTATGTGTGGTTTCAATGCTGTATCTCTGGAGTCAACATAGCCTGGAAATATCCCAAGTGGATAAAAGGAAACGCAGGACTGTCTGCAATGGGATGGGGGTCATTCAAAGCATTGTGTGTTATTCAGCAGCAGAATGGGGGATTCCGGAGCACGGACCGAGTCCTGTTTGAACGCAAGAAATCACACCCTGAATGCCTCCCCTGGGCTGCCTTCTGCCTTCCAACCTTTCTCCTGGGAACTGGAGAGCAGACATCCCCCTCTGGTGCTTATAAACCAGGTAGAAAGACCCTGCCTTTAACCTGGCCCATGCAGGTTAAACTCCAGGTGGGAACTCCTGGAGTCCACCTTGGGAGGAGACAGCCGGAATGGACATTCCTTGGGACCCTGAGCCCTCACTCTCCAACCCCACACCCAGCATTTGTTCACCCTTCACACTGTGCTGTAGGATAAGGGCCGGTTCGGGTGACTCAGGGTATCTACCTGCCTGTCAAATGCTCATAACCGGCAACATTCACCACCGGTCCCTCAGCTCCCCGGTGTGGGGTTGGTTTCAGAATCTAGACAGGACTCCTGCAAGGAGCAACTGGCTCCATGTCCAGATGCAGAGACAGTTTACAGAGGACTACCGGGACCTGGAGGGTTAAGCATCCCCCTCACCCCACCCCTTCGCTGCCTGCCCCCTGCAGTGCTGGCCTCAGCTGCTTGGAATCCCTGGGGTCTGTTAGGGCCCTCCTGCCAGATGGGCAGCAGCTCCAGGAGAGGAGGAGGTGAAGTGGAAACAGCCTCAGGGTACCCCAGGCGGGAGGGGAAGAGAGGGAGGAGTACAGAGGTAGGGGAGTCTCACTGGCCTCAAGTGCAGAAGGCTGAACCCCACTTCTCAAGCCAGGCAGGCGGCAGGGCTGCCTCAGGACTTTCCAGCAGTGGAGAGAGCAGGGCATGGGCCATTGTGCTCCGCAGGCCTCTGACTCTGAGCCAGCTCTTGGCATGAAACCCTACCCTATGCTGGCTCCCGATCCTTTCTTTTTCTTAATAAGGTTGAATCAGAATGAGTCAGAGAAGCCAAGTTTCCTGTTAGGCTGTGTTTGAATAAACTGCTCTGAATGTAGCGTGGGCCTCTGCACAGGCTCCCAGGGCCAGGGCTGCATCCCTGCCAGCCCCTCCAGAGACTGCGGACCTGGGGTCCTGGCCTGGCCCGGCCTCTGCCCCGGGGGAAACCAGGTGAGCTGCCAGAGCTTCAGAGTCTTCATGTGTAACCTGGGAGTAATACCTCTATTGGAGCATATTTGGGAGAATAAATGAGAGGATTATGAAAAGTGCCCAATATCGTGCCAGGCATGGGGCCGCATTTTCTTTCTTTCCTCTGGACTGTGAGAGAAAGAAGGGCTTCATTTGCCAAGGGTGCCCCCTCCCCCATTGTTCCTGTCCCTTTCCTGTTTTTACCTGTCTTCAGCATCCTTCCTTGCTCAGGGGGAACCTTGTGCAAGGTAGGCACCTATCCTGCGGCCTGTCCTCTTCCCTCCTCCCCATTCCCTCCCTCTGACTTCCTTCTTCCTTCAGTCTGGGCCTCTGGCTGTGGCTGGCAGAGCCCAGCAGCTCTGTGAGCTCAGGGGAGGCTTTGTGACCTCACCTCTCCAGGAAGGGCAAGGCCATGCCTCCCTCCATGGCTTGAGGTGTCCTGGCATCAATTGATTGAGGCCCGCAGAGTGGGGTCTGAGAGAGACCTGGGCAGGCTGTAGAGGGTGCAGAGCTTGGGTCAAATGAGGGCTTCGAGTCCCCTGGCTGGGCGGTGCCTGCGCTGTCTGGAGGTGGAGCAGGCAGGCAGCTCGTCCCTCCAGGCCAGGATTCACACCCACATTTTTAAGACCCAGCCATGTGGTTGAGGCCTGCTTCCAGCCCCTGGCACCAGGAACCAATCTTAAGGGAACTTGGAGGGCCATTGGTGCAGGGCTGGAAGAGCTCGTCCATTGTGCATGACTCTGTCAAGCACCTACTGTGTGCTGAGCTCTGGACGAGGCTTCTCTGTTGCTGGGGCTCCCATGGAGTGGCCAGTGTCTCTTGCCCATGTGATGGAAAATTTCTGGAGAATCTGTGGGGGAGCAAGGAGGCATTAGGCCTGGCCAGCAGAGGGTTTGGGGAGCAGAGAAGGGGTGGGAGTCATGACCTGCCTCACTGCTTCGCAGGGGAAAGGACCAAGAGACCCTTTGCAGGTCAGGATGTTTCTGCGGTTGGGAAGGGGTGAGGAAGGCTCTAGCGCCCTTGCCCTCTGCCTCTCATGCTGGGCAGGGCTGGGCAGCCTCCCCCCACCCATGGTCACTGATTGCTGGACCCAGGCCCTGGCACCTGGGCGGGCAGTTCGGGAAAGGCCGTGCATAATGTTTGTGCAGAATTGGGAATGGAAGCCCCAGCCGCTCTGGAAAGTGGGCTGGAGGAAGTGCTGAGTGTGGAGGCCTGGCAGCTGGCACAGAATCTGCTGACTCGGCAGGAAGAGGACCACCGAGTGGCCACTGCCAGCTGGACCCCGTGCTCACCCTCCCCTGCAGCCACATCTGGTGCAATGGTGGGGGAAGGCAGGGAGGCTTCAGTCCCCAGAGCAGCCTGGAGGGGCTCCTGGTGGGGGCTGGGGCCCCTTGGCTTGGAAGTGTCTCTCTTCAGGGTTGGAACTTCGGAGAAGCCTGGAAGTGGGGGAGTTGAGGTCTGAGACAGATGGGGTGAGAAGGGAGAGAGGGAAGAAACCCACCCTTCTCTAGGACCCAGGGGAATTCGGTGACTCTGGCCACCTCCCACTCAGTTTTCCTCCCTGCAAGGGCCTCTCTGAGCCCCTCCCCCAAGGTTCTTGGGGAATTGGAAGCAGCCTTGCTGATATAACAGTCTGGGCATCGAGGCAAGGCTCTGTGGAGGCAGGAAGTCCCCTTGGTCCCCTCAGCCTAGACCAGCCAGCTTCTCCCCTTCCTCACTTTCTGTCCCTCCCAAGAGGCAGTTATGGGGCTGGGGTCTGTTGAATGGTTCATTCCTTGTTCCAACCCCCACCCCCTCCAGCCCCTGGGGGCTGGTGGAGGCAGGGGACAGTCGTCATTGCAGGGTGGGGGAGAGCGCATCTCATCTTGGGCTCTTCCTTGGTGGAAGCATTTGGCCAAAGCTGTTGTCTGGGGCCTCCTAGGTGGGAGAGCCCCTATGTCAAAGGGGCAGGGTGGACCTCAGCCCATATGCAGTTGGGAGAAGTAACAGAGTCCCCTGGCCAAAGGAGAGTGCTGGCAAGACCAAGCAGGATGCCTGGTCCATTAGGCTGCAGCTGGGCTACCCCTGGAGAACTAGCAGTGAAGCTGAGCTCCGTTAGGCTGCAGCTGGGCTACCCCTGGAGAACTAGCAGTGAGGCTGAAGTCCTTTAGGCTGCAGCTGGACTACCCCTGGAGAACTAGCAGTGAGGCTGAGGCAGGAACTGGTTCTAAGCACAGGCTCTTCTCTTGGTTCTCTCCCCACACCCCTCTCATCTTTGTTTGCCTGCCTCTATCTAAATTTCTTTCTGGTTCTCTCTAGTTTGTTTGTTTGTTTCTGTTTTCAGTATACTCTGCTTTCTGTGGGACACACTCACTTTGCTTCTTTCCCTGTGGTGGGGGGGCAGGTGGTCTGGGTGAGGGTGGTGGTGACCAGTGCTGGCAGCTGTGCCTGCACGGCTGGGGGCGCGACTGCTTCCCCAGGGTGCAGCTGGGCCCTGGCCTCTGTGGCAGTGAACTTCGGAGGCCCTGAGTCTGACGCTGGGGTTCTGTTCAAAGGGTGTTTCTTTTAAGGCGGTTCTGGGTGACAGGAGATGAGGGTCATGGGCATGGATTAAGCTCTTACTGTATGCCACAGGACTAAACACGGTCAAGTTCTTTCCTGTATCAGACTAGAGGGACCCTGCAGGCTTTTCTGACCCTAGGAGAAAAAACTCTGCTCCACAGACATTTTTTGGCTTCCCCTAGGATGGGAAGCATCTGGCTACTGACATTTGAAAAAGTAAGTGAAGCCCTGACTGGTGTGGCTCAGTGGTTGGGTGTTGTCCTGCAGAGTGAAAGGTCTCTGGTTCGATTCCCGGTCTGGGCACATGCCTGGGTTGAGGTTTGGTCCCTGGTCAGGGTGTATACAAGAGGAAACCGATGGATGTCTCTCTCTCGCATCTACGTTTCACTCCCTCTCTTCCCTTCTCTTATAAGTAACTATTTTTAAAAATAACAGACTTTACTGTAGCATACACACGAAGAAGTACACAAAGTGTACCGCTTGATGAACACACCTGTGGACCTGGCACTGAGATGGACAAGTGGAACATACCAGCTGCTAGCACCTTCTAACAGGAAGCTCCTTGAAGTTCTGCCTACATCAGCACCTGGCTACACACACTTTTTCTTCAATAAGATTTTCAATGACTGAGTTATGTGCATAAATCACGATTTACTTAAAACCTCCCTTTGATTTCGTTTTACTTTCTTTGCTCTTATGAATGAGGCTATAATGAACCCCCTTCAACACCGACCTTCATGTCTACCTCTGCTACATAGCAGCCTCCGAGGGCCCGGGTTTGCTTCCAGCCCGTATTTGCGAGCTCTGTGACTCACTGTGCCTTTTTTCTCTCTGTAAAATGGGAATAATGGTAAGGATTCTTTTTTAGATTTTATTTTTTTTAGAGAGAAGGGAAGGGAGGGAGAGAAACATCGATGGGTTGCCACACCCCCAGCCGGGGACCTGGCCTGCACCCCAGGCAGGTACCCTGACCGGGAGTTGACCCAGCGACATTTAAGTCCCCAGGCCAGTGCTCAGTCCACTGAGCCATGCCAGCCAGGCTAAATAATGAATAAGGACTTAAATGAGGTGACACAGTGCTGTATATAGTATAGAGTCTGGTGCATACAAACACTCAATAAACACCAGTCATTATTAGTCCCTTATATTCATTTATTGGAAGTTGGATTTCTGGTGAAAGGGTCTGAATGTTTCTGAGGTTTTGGCAAGGTTACCCAGCTACCCCCCAAAAACTGCTCTCAATTTACCTGCCCGGAATGCCCTTGCCCTTATCAACACGGGTGTTATCTTCTTCAAAGGGCATTAAACATTGCGTGAGGTAAAAACAAGTTAATACCTTTTCTAAAGTAGCCTATCTCTGATCACCCGTGAGAGGGAGCGCTTAGTTTTGGGTTCATTGGCCTCCCAAGTGTTTTTCCTGCTTCTAGGCTTGTGCACAAGAAGTCTGTTCTAAGGAAGTAGCCAGAACGATCCTTTGTAAGACACACGTCAACATTTTGTTCTGCTCGAAACCTAGCAATGGTTCCCCATTTCACTGGGAATAAAAGCCAAAGCCTCCTTAGGGACTGCAGCGTCCCCGCTAAGTGACCCCTTGCTGTCCCCGCTGCAGCCACACCGGCTTCCCTCCAATCACGCCAGCGCAGCCGAGCTGTTGCACCCCCTGCCCCACCACGGCCAACTCGAGGAAGGCTTTGTTCCGATGTCATCTTCTCTACGAGACCCCCCTCCATTCTTCACTCCTGATCTCCTTCCTTAATCTTCTTTTCCTTTTACCAATAGTATTTATCACCTCCTAAAATACTCCATAATTTACTTACTCGTTAAGGTCTGTCCCTCCCCACTAGTATGGATGCCCGAGGGCAGCACAATCTCGTCTCGGTCACTGCTGTGCCACAAATACCTAGAATAGTCTGGCACGTAAGAGCCACTCAATAAATGTTTGTTGAATAAATGAAGGAGTGATGAACTTCTTGTTCATATTCTTTGACTATTTTTTTAATGTTTATCTGTTTAGTATTGATTTACCAGATGTAGTATATTTTGTAGTGCCTTTTCATGTATCACTTTGTTACATATTGTGCAATTAACATTTTGTCAATTACAGTTGACATTCAGTGTTATTCTATGTTAATTTCAGGCGTACAACATAGCGATTAGATATCTACAGGGTGGGACAGAAGTAGGTTTACAGTCATTTGTATGGAAAGGAACATAATAAAAAAATAATAGTATGAAAATAAACTGGGTTTATTTCACGTACTTACAACTGTAAACCTACTTTTGCCCCACCTGGTATATAATTTATGAAGTAGTCCTGCTAATACATCTAGTATTTACTCCCTATGCTGTACCTTACTTTCCCGTGATTATGTTGTGACTACCAATCTGTACTTCTTAACCCCTCACCTGTTCACCCAGCTCCCACCTCCCTCCCATCTGGCAACCATCAATCTGTTCTCTGCATCTATGAGTCTCTTTGTGTTTTGTTTATTACTTTATTTTTATATATTTTAATATTTTAAATTATACTTGATTGATTATGCTATTACAGTGGTCCATATTCTTCTCCTCTGCGGCCCTCCACCCAGCACCCCCCACCATTGTTCGCCACACCATTGTTCATGTCCAAGGATCATGCATATAAGCTCTTTGGCTACTTCATTTCCTATACTGTTCTTTATTTTTTTCTTTTTTAAAAAAAATATATATTATTAATTATGCTATTATAGTTGTTCCATTTTCCCCCTTTATTCCCCTCGGCCCTGCCCAACCCCTCCCACCCACATTCCCTCCCTTTAGCTCATGTCCATGGGTCATACATATAAGTTCTTTGGCTTCTACATTTCATATGCTATTCTTACCCTCCCCTTGTCTATTTTGTACCTACCATTTATGCTTCGTATTCCCTGTACCTTCTCCCCCATTCTCCTCCCTCCCCCTCCCCACTGATAACCCTCCATGTGATCTCCATTTCTGTGATTCTGTTCCTGTTCTAGTTGTTTGCTTAGTTTGTTTTTGTTTTTTTTAGGTTCAGTTGTTAATAACTGTGAGTTTGTTGTCATTTTACTGTTCATATTTTTGATCTCCTTTTTCTTAGATAAGTCCCTTTAACATTTCATATAATAAGGGCTTGGTGATGATGAACTCCTTTAACTTGTCTTTATCTGGGAAGCACTTTATCTGCCCTTCTATTATAAATGATAGCTTTGCTGGATAGAATAATCTTGAATATAGGTCCTTGCCTTTCATGACTTCAAATACTTCTTTCCAGCCCCTTTTTGCCTGTAAGGTCTCTTTTGAGAAATCAGCTGACAGTCTAATGGGAACTCCTTTGTAGGTAACTGTGTCCTTTTCTCTTGCTGCTTTTAAGATTCTCTCCTTCTCTCTCATCTTGGGTAATGGAATTATGATGTGCCTTGGTGTGTTCCTCCTTGAGTCCAACTTCTTTGGGACTCTCCGAGCTTCCTGGACTTCCTGGAAACCTATTTCCTTTGCCAGATTGGGAAAGTTCTCCTCACTATTTGTTCAAATAAGTTTTCAATTTCTTGGTCTTCCTCTTCTCCTTCTGGCACCCCTATGATTCGGGGTTGTTGGAATGTTTAAAGATGTCCTGGAGGTTCCTAAGCCACTCCTCATTTTTTTGAATTCTTGTTTCTTCATTCCGTTCTGGTTGAATGTTTCTTTCTTCCTTCTGGTCCACACCATTGATTTGAGTCCTGGTTCCATCCCATCACTGTTGGTTCCCTGTAGATTTTTCTTTACTTCACATAATGCGACCTTCATTGCTGCCGGGGTCTTTTTTATGCTGTTGAAGTACCCAGAGAGTTCCTGGAACATCCTGATCACCAGTGTTTTGAACTGTGCATCTGATAGGTTGGCTATCTCTTCGTCGCTTAGTTGTATTTTTTCTGGGCTTTTGATCTGTTCTTTCATTTGGGCCTTTATTTTTTTTTTGGCTCAGTGTGCCTGTTACATAGTAAGGGGTGGAGCCTTAGGTGTTTCCCAGGGCAGGGCAACCGATGTTGGTGCATTGTGACGCTGTACGTGGGGGAGTGGCCAAGAGGGAACAGTGCCACTTGCTCCGCTCTCTGCCAGTTTTACGTCACTTCCCCTGCTACCCACAAGCAAAGTGGGTGCTTCTGGTGCTGATTCCCAGTTTAGGGTTTGTGTCTGTTCTGGGACCCTGTGGGTCTCTCCATCGAACTCTCCTGTGAGGCTGGGAGTTTCTCTTGCCGCCTCAACCCCCACAGGTGTTTTCAGTCAGAGGTTTGAGGCTTTATTTCCCGGAGCTGGAGCCCTGGGTTGTGGGTCTGTCTCGCTCCCCAGTTGTTCCTCCTGGTTTATCTGCACACAAATGTGGGGACTGCCCAGTTCCCAAGCCACTGCCTCTCCGCGACTCCTCTCCACCAGGCTGCCCGTCTCCGCCCCTCCTACCGGTGTGGGTGAGTGTTTCTTCTTTAACTCCTTGGTTGTCGGACTTCCATACAGTTCGATTTTCTGTCAGTTCTGCTTGTTTTTTGTTTTTAAATTGTTGTCCTTCTGTTGATTGTGGGAGGAGGCACAGTATGTCTCCCTATGCCTCCATCTTGGCCAGAAGTCCCACTTCCTATACTGCACTTTACATCCCCATGGCTATTCTGTAACTACCTATTTGTACTTCTTAATCCCCTCACCTGTTTACCCATTCTCCCCCACACACCCCTCCCATCCGGCAACCATCAAAACGCTCTCTGTATCCTTGATTCTGTCTCTGTTCTTGTTTGCTTAGTTTGTTTTTTAGATTCAATTGTTGATAGATATGTGGGTTGTTTGGGGGTTTTTTGGTTTTTTTTTTTTTTCTGTTTTGTTGTTCATGGTTTTAATCTTCTTCTTTTTCTTAAGTCCCTTTAACATTTCATATAATAATGGCTTGGTGATGATGAACTCCTTTAGCTTTTTTCTTGTCAGGAAAGCACTTTATCTGCCCTTTGATTCTAAGTGATAGCTTTGCTGGGTAGAGCAATCTTGGATGTAGGTCCCTGCTTTTCATGACTTTGAATATTTATTGCCAAACCCTTCTAGTTTGCAAAATTTCTTTTGAGAAATCAGCTGATAGTCTTATGAGAACTCCCCCATAGATAACTAACTGCTTTTCTTTTGCTGCTTTTAAGATTTTCACTTTATCTTTAACCTTTGGCATTTTAATTATCATGATTCTTGGAGTGGGCCTCTTTGCATCCATCTTGTTTGGGTCTCTGTGCTTCCTGGATGTATATGTCTATTTCCTTCACCAAATTAGAGAAGTTTTCTTTCATTATTTTTTCAAATACATTTCCAGTTTCTTGCTCTTTCTCTTCTCCTTCTGGTACACCTTATGATATGAGTATTGGACCTCTTGAAGTTGTTCCAGAGGCTGCTTACACTATCCTCATTTTTTTTTCTTTTTTCTTTTTGTTGTTCTGATTGGTTGTTTTTTGCTTCCTTTTGTTCCAAATCATTGATTTGATTCTTGGTTTCATCCATTCTACTGTTGTTTCCCTGTAAATTGTTCTTTATTTAAATTAGTATATCCTTCAATTCTGACTGGATCTTTTTTATGCTGTTGAGGTCCTCACTAAGTTCCTTGAGCATCCTTATAACCAGTGTTTTGAACTCTGCATCTGATAGATTGTTTATCTCTGTTTTGTTTAGCTCTTTTTCTGGAGTTCAGATCTGTTCTTTCATTTGGACCATGTTTCTTGGTCTCCTCATTTTGGCAGCCTCCCTATGTTTGTTTCTGTGTATTAGGTAGAGCTACTTTGGCTGTGTGTCTTGGCAGTGTGGCTTAATGTAGTAGGTGTCCTGTAGGGTCCAGTGGCACAGCCTCCCCTATCACTCAAGCTGCGTACGCAAGATGTTCCTTCCATGTGGTCTGAGTACACCCTCCTCTTGTAGTTGGGACTTGGTTGCTTTCCCATTTCTCTGAGCATCCTGATCACCAGTGATTTGAGCTCTGCATCTGAAAGGTTGGCTATGTCTGTGTCACTTAGTTCTTTTTCTGGAGTTTGATCTGTTCTTTCACTTGGGCCATATTTCTTTGTTTCCTCAATTTGGCAGCCTCCCTGCATTTCTGTGTATTAGGTAGAGCTGCTTTGACTCCCTGTGTTGGCACACCTGTTTGTTGTAAGGGGTGGAGCGTTTGTTAATCACCAGGGTGGGCCAACCTGCCTTGCTGCTTTGTGGTGCTGGAAGGGGAGGGGGCTGGTCAGAGAGGGAACGGTGCCACTCACTTGGCTCTTGCTCTGTTTCCAGTCTCTTCCCCTCTCCCTCTAAGTGACTGGCATCCTTCTAGCTGCTGCCCTGGTGCTGATTCCCTGAGTGGGTGGGTTTGTATATGTTTTAGGACCCTGTGGGCCCTTTAAATGGACTTGCCTGAGAGACTGGCAGTTTATTCCGTAGCCCCAACCCCCACTGTATTTTACAGCCAGAGGTTAGGCTGTATTTACCCAACGCTGGAACCCTGGGCTGCATGGTCTGGCCTGTGGCTGGGAACACTCGCTCCCCAGGTGTCCCTCCCGGTTTTGATCTGCCACATGTGTATGTGGGGCCATCTGCTCCACACCAGCTGCCGCCACGGCTGCCCTCACCACCGCTGCCTTGCCATGCTACACTGTGTCCTCTCTGTCCTGGCTGCCCATCTCTGCCCATCCTACCCATCTGGATGAATGTTCCTTCTTTAAATCCTTGGTTGTCAGACTTCCATACAGTTCGATTTTCTGGAAGTTCTGGTTGTTTTTGTTTTTAGATTGTTCATTATACTACTTATGGTTGTGCCAGGATGCGAAGCATGTCTGCCTATGCCTCCATCTTGGCCAGAAGTCCTTTTTCTGGGGTTTTGTTGTGTTCTTTCATTTGGGCCATTTTTCTTTGTCTCCTCTATTTAACAGCCACCCTGTGTTTGTTTCTGTATATTTCCTAGAGCTGCTTTTTCTCCCTGTCTTAGTAGTGTGGCCTGTGTAGAAAAGGCACCTCTAAATTGTGTGGGGTGGAGCCTTGGGTAATTGCCAGGACAGAGCAGCCCACTTCGCCACATGTGTGAGGAGGACTCTAACAGTGGACAATGCTGCCACTTGGCTTTTGGCTGTTTGACTGATGTTCTCCCTTTTTCTAGTCACTTCACCCGCTTCCCATGTGTGACTGGTACCCTTCCAGCTGCTGCCTCAGTGGTGAATCCCAGAGTGGGTGGGTTTGCATATGTTCTATGACTATGCTGGCCCTTTAAGTGGTAAAAATCTGGCAGTTTCTTCCACTGCCCCAACCCCTGCTTTTTCTTTACAGCCAGAGGTAATGGGGATCTATGTTCCCAATGTTGGAACCCTAGGCTGTGGACTGGGATTGGGATTGCCCACTTCCAAGGTATCCTTCCCATCTCTTCTGCTGCTGCCGCTGCCATCTTTTTGTACCACATCACCTCTCCGCCCATCTCCGTGACTCCGCCCTTCCTACCTTTCTGGACAAATGTCTTCTTTAAATCCTTGGTTGTCAGACTTCCATACAGCTCAATTTTCTGATGGTTCTGTGTGTTATTAGTTTTGAGATCTGGTTGTAATTCTTTCTTTGGTTGTGCAAGGAGGCAAAGTGTGTCTACCTTTGCCTCCTTCTTTACCAGAAGTCCTCCCTAGATATATTTAAAATAAAATTATAAAAGGAATTGTTTTCTTAATTTCTTTTTCTGATAGTTCTTTATTGGTGTGTGAAATTGCAACTGTGCCCTGGCAAGTGTGGCTAAGTGGTTGGGCATCATTCTGCAAAACAAAAGGTCACCGGTTCAATTCCTGGTCAGGCACACGCCTGGATTGCAGGTTCAGTCCCCAGTAGGGGGTGTGCAAGAGGCAACTAATTGATATTTCTCTCCCTTTCTTTCTACCTCCTTTCCTCCTCTCTAAAAATAAATAAATAAAATCTTTAAAAATGCAATTGATTTTTGAATACTAATTTTGCATCCTGCTACTTTACTGAATTACTTTACCAGTTCTATTTTTTTGGTGGATTCTTTAGGGTTCCCTCTATATAGTACCGTGTCATCTGCAAATGACAGTTTTACTTCTTTCTTTCCAATTTGGATGCCTTTCATTTCTTTTATTTGTCTGATTGCTGTAGCTAGAACTTCCAAAACTATGTTGAATAAAAGTGGTGAAAGTGGCCCTGACCAGTATGGCTCACTTAGTTGGGCATTGTACCACAAAGCAAAAGGTCTCAGGTTGGATTCCTTGTCAGGGCACAGGCCTGGGGTGCAGGTTCAGTCCCCTGTTTGGGACATGCGAGAGGCAACCAACTGATGATTCTCTCGCACACTGATTTTTCTCTCCCTCCCTTCCCATGTCTCTAAAAAATAGATAAATACAATCTTTTTAAAAATGTTTTCCTTATTTAAAAAAATGGTGAAAGTGGATAACTCCGTCTTGTTCCTTATCGTAAGGAAAACCTTTTTAGCTTTTCCTCACTGTGTATGCTGTTAGCTGTGGCTTAGTCATATGTGGCGTTATGATGTTGAAGTGTGTTCCCTCTATTGCCACTCTGCTGAGAGTTTTTATCATAAGTGGATACTGGATTTTGTCAAATGCTTTTCTGCATTTATTGATATAATCATATGATTTTATCTTTCATTTTGTTTATGTGGTGTATCATGTTGACTGATTTCCAGATATTGAACCAACCTTGCCTTCCAGGAATAAATTCCACTTGATCATGGTATGTGATCTTTTTAATGTGCTGCTGAGTTCTCTTTGCTAGTATTTTGTTGAGCATTTTTGCATCTATGTTCATCAGGGATACTGGCCTATAATTTTCTTTTCTTTATGCAATTCATTTAAAAATTTCTTATTTGCATCAATATTTTATGCTTCCTTGATGTACCAAAGTACTTTATATTTAAGCTTTCAAATAGTTAATTTTTAAATGATCTCAGACTTTCTTGGAGTGTGACCTTTGCCTTCACCAAGAATATATGCATTTTCAATTAAAATTTCTTTCATGATTTTATTATTTAATTTAACTATTTTATCTGCATGTATGAGGAGAGATAAGAACATAACTTTGAAACAAACTAAGAAGCTATCTCAACATGAATCATAAAGGAATTAATTATTTCTGAAAGTCCGTTTTATCATACACTGCATGTTTTTAAGTGTTTGAACTTCCTATTCTCTGTTCCATTGGCCTGCAGATAATCTCACACTGGCATTGTTCTATTTTATCATTGCGACAAGTCCCCTTTATTAAAAAAAAAATTCTTTGCTGACATCATGTACATGAACTCTAGAATTTTTTTCTATATGAAACAGAAATGAAACAAAAGCACTAACAGGTGTGGCTCGGTTGGGTGTCATCCCCAAAGCGAGAGGTCACTGTTTCCATTTCCGGTCAGGGCATGTGCCTGGGTTGCAGGTTTGGTCCCCAGTTGGTGCATACCAGGCAACCAATTGATGTTTCTCTGCATCTTTTTCTCCCTCCCTAACCCTCTTCCTAAAAAATTAACTAATTTAAAAAAACAAACTAAAACAAGGAAACAAAAAATCCCTCTGGATATTGGAATGGATTGCATTTGTAGATTAATGTGATAATCAACTTTTTCACAACATCAAATATTTTCATCTAGGAACACGGCATATCTTCTATTTTTAAGGTTTTTTTTTTTTTTTTTTTTAGTCCTCACCCAAGGACATTTTTTCATTGCTTTTAGAGAGTGGAAGGGAGAGACGAAGGAAGACAAGCATCATGCTAGAGAAAACATTCATTGTTCATCTCCCATATACTCCTGGGCTGAGGATCATCCACTCCCTGACCAGGGTTCGAACCTGCAACCTATGTATGTGCCCTGACTAGAAGCTGAACCCACAACCTTTCAGTTACAGGATGATGCTCCAACCATCTGAGCCACACTGACAGGGCTCTATCTTCAGGGTCTTTCTTATCCTTGTTCTTCAGTGAAGTTTTATTTCATAGATGAATACGTGTGTTTGGAGCTTCTTAGCATGAAACAGAGCAATGGCGTCTGTGGTGGGCGGCCGCTGAGTGGCTCCCAGGGATCCCCTGTAGTCACTCCCTAGTGTGACCCCCCTCCCTTTTCGTGTGGGCTGGACCTAGTGACTCACTTCTCATGAGCAGAATGTGGCAAAGTGATGGGATGTTACTTCCGAGATTAGGTGATGAGAGACTATGACTTCTGTCTTGCTAGAACTCCCCCTCTCTCTGTCTCACTTGCTACCGTGTTGGGAGCTGTGTTATCGGAAGCCCCTAAGGCTGGGAACTGAGAGAGGCTCCAGCCAGTAAGTAGCAAGGAACTTAGGCTTTCAGCCCCACAACCTGAGGAGTAGAATCCTGTCAACAACCATGTGAGTGGGCCTCCTATTGGGACCTCCTGCCGAGACCACAGCCTTGGCGAACACCATTGCACCTTGTGAGAGACCCGGAGACAGAGAACCCAGCTAAGTCACAGCTGGTTCCTGACCACAGGAACTGTGAGACAAGAAATGCTCTTTTAAACTGATGGGGGACTCAAGAGTTGGACAAGTTGAGTTGAAGGTAAGAGTTACTAAGCCTAGTAGTTAGTGCATGTGGAAAGCTGTTGTTTCAGGAATGGCAGGTGCAGCCCACCCCGACTCCAGGAGACCACAAGCGATTGGCCTTTGTGCTCCAGGAGGGACCATAAGCAGCCGAGGTGGTATCCCAGCCACTGTGTTCCCGGGAGAGACAGTCTGCAGCCCAGGACACAGATAAAGAAAATTGCGCAGGACACTGGACACAGATACAGAAAATGATGGGTCAGTAGATGAAAGGATGTTCGGGAAATTGCCAGACTGCAGCTTTTATCTGATTAACTTCTTTCCTGAATCCCAAATCCCTTACCTACACTTTTTCCCCCTTAGAAAAAAGGCTGGATTGAAAGGAAATGTAAGAAGGTCGTTAGGGTACAACAGATGCCAACTTTCTTGGTTTCAAAACCACTGAAGTTTTGGGTTAATTTGTCATATAGCCGTGCATAACTAATCCATCACCTTTTAAAAAAAATCATGTTTTCTAACACATTATTAGCAAATGGAAAAGATACTAATTTTTCTGTAATCATTTTATAACTGGCCACTTTATGAAAGACTTCTGATAATTTTATATTTCTTTTCCTAGTTTTTCTAAGAAGATAGTCATATTCCAAAATAATTCTAGTTTTTCCCCCTCTTTTGTATTTTTTCTGTCTAATTTCCTCAGCTAAGATCTTTAGAACAACGTCGAATAACAAGACGTAGGAATCTGTGTCTCATCCTGTGTTTAATGAGGGCGCCTCTTGCATTTCGCTCCTTTGGCTTTTGATGTGAGTTTGAGAGTCAATTTTTTTTAGTCATGTGAAATAAATATACTTACATTTCCAGGTCACCGGAGCTTTTTGAAAGAAAATCAGTCACGGTTGTTGACGTTTACCAGTCATCGACTCAGCGAGTAAAATGCTCTTTTCCTCCTCCGATCTGTTGCTGTGGTTAGTCAGTTTGCTACAGTTTTGATGCAGCGTCTTCCATGCATCCCAGGAATGTTTGCTCCTGGCGTGTTCTTTCAGTACCGACTTTGGACTTGATCTGATTAAAGTCATATTAGGACTTTACATCCATATAAATGAGACTAGTGTATGACTCATTCATTCATTCTGTGTTTCTTTGTGCCTTTTGTCAGGTTTTAGTATCAAGGTTATTCTGCCTTTACAAAAAGGATTGAGAAGTGTGTGAGTCAGAGGCCTGGCAAGAAGCACTCAGCCAAGACGGTTTAAATAAAGAGACTTTAATGAGGATCTACTTACAGAAGTGCAGATGAGGGGAAGGGCGATGGTGCGGCACAGGGACCGGCAATAACCAGGAGCCATTCGTTCCCATTCCCAGAGCTGCAGGACGGGCACCACTGTGACTGGGGCCCAGAGAGAGCTGGAACCGTGGAGAAGAGCTGCGGGTGAGAGCTGAGGTTGAGGACACTGCCATTGCCAGAGAGAGGGCACTAAAGGAGGGAGGGAGCAGGAAGAGTACACCAACTCTTCCCTCCTCCCAGCCTTCATCTTCAGCGCAGAGCTCCGCCAGGGAGCCTGGGGGGTGAGTGTGGGCTGTGTGGGCAGCCTCCTGGGGCAGGGCCTAGGCAGGGAAGGGTGTGGATTCTGGCTTCACGTCTCACAGGTTTTAAACATTCACTTCCAGGTCTTTTATTACAACAACTTCCCTGCACTGATTTTTTGTTTGCTGTGATTGTGCTGATTTCCGTTCTTTCCTGCTTGCTGAGATGCATCTCGGAGCATTTTCCCTCCGTGAAAGGGGAGCCACTCTGGGCATGTGTCGTAAGACCTGGCATTAGGCAAGTCTTTCTGTTGTCTGCAGCCTGAACGCCCTTGTGGACTGTTGAGATTTGAGGTGAAACTTCGGTCTCTCGAAATTCTGCAGAGGGGTGGCTCCCCAGGTGCTTCCCCCTGAGCACTCTGTGCGAGGAGAGAGCCGCACAGATGGGAAAGGGTTTCGTCATCAAATACACTTGGAAAACTACGCTCGCTGATATCACTGATTTAACAATGTGCACGGACACTTTAACAGCCCTGGAAAAGCCGCAGGATAAGACTTTGTCCTTTTTTGTTTTGTTTTGTTTTGTGTGGGGTTTTTTTTTTTTTTTTTTTGCATCATTCAGCATTTCTCACGTTGGTTTTGTGACAGAAGTTTTTTTCTCCATCATAAGCACTGTCCAAACATCCCATGGAGTCTCGTTCCTAATTATACATTCTCAGAAATGTAGATTTATTTCCCCGTCTGCATGGGAGCTTAGAGAATTATTTCTTTACCCTTAACATGGACAGAACCCTGCATGGTTTTTCTAAGCATGTCTTTCTTTTTTATTAATTTGATTTAGGTAGAAAGGAAACTATAAACTTGATAGGCCCAGGGTTTTCACCAGCCCAGAAGTGTTGTGTCCTCCCTTCTCCTGTGGGTCTTGTTTTGTTTCACTGGTTTGGTTCTTAGTTGGGCCCTGATGGCTGCGATGCTCCCTCCCTTAGCTTTTTCCTCCGGGTTTTCCCTTTACATTCTCGTCCGTCCTCCGCATCCACAGTTCAGTTTTCTGCAGTCTGCATCCTGTTCTTTACCGTCACGAAGCGATGTTAAATTTGCAGCTGCATTTTTAGTTTCCTGACAGCCCCTCTTTCTTTTCCATGGTTTGCTTCTGATTTCTACCTGCTGTTTAGCCAACAAGCGCCGTTTCACTCTTTCCACTTTGCCTTTCAACTCTCCTTGATCCAGAGTTCGCATTTGAATGGAATGGAGTGAGCACAAAGCAGATGCGGTCTGAAAGTTATTTGCGTTGCCGTGATAAATCTTCTTCAAAGGGGCTCTTTCCCTCTGCCCTTGCAGGACACATTCTTCTCTCTTTATGACACAGTCTTTTCAAAGACCCCATGTGTTTGCACATGTGTGTGTGTGTGTGTGTGTTTTATTACTCTCCTTAAAAAAATAAAGAATGTTTGTAAATCTTATTATTTTCCCTAAGTGGGTTCTCTTTAGCTCACCTCTGCCTGGTGTTTTTCCAATTGTCCAGGCGTATTTTAGGCTGAAGGACTGGTTAACGCAAACTCATGCCACCAGTTGGCTGTAGACATAAATTACCTGTGGCTGTGACACAGAGCCCCGCTCACCCGCAGAGTTGACTCGTGGGTCTGGCTGGCTGCAGGGGGTGTGCCTGTGTGCTGTTCCTTCTCCCCCCAGGTAGAGCCTTCTAGTGCCACGACCAACTTGAGGATCTAGTCGGGGGACCAAGTTGGGGGCAGGCCCAGTGAGGACCCTTGTCTCTGCACCAGGGGCCCGCTATATGCCAGGCTGATTCTCTAGGTAACAATGTAGCCATGACAAGACTTGTGCCCAAGAACAGAGAAAGGCGGAGTCAGGGAGAAGCTGATTCAGAGTACAGCTTTCCCCCAATTATGTATTTGGCTCAGTGACCCCGTGCACCCCAAGTCCTCCCCATGAGCTCCTTCCGCACGCCGCTGGTCCACAGCATTGACAGCACTCCCAGATGGCATCTTCTCTGCAAGCTCGTGTCCCACCCCCGCCCTCCAAATTTGGGGGCAGTAGGCAGATGCTGCCGGGATTTTGTCTACTTGCTTTTCCTGGCACAGTGTTGGTTTCTCAGAAACTGCAGTTGTGAGTCAGCCCTGGGCTCTCCCTCTGACCTGGGTCCGGTACATTTCCCACAGACCCCCAGCATGCCCTTCGCTTTGGTGAGCTTGGCTGGGTTCTGGGAGGAGGAGAGTCCGGGCCACGTAACAGGATGTTGCTGACACTTTTCCTCCTGTTCCCCAACGCTGAGTACAAAGACATCAGGCCCCTGTGTCCCTCAGTTCGGAGAACCTACATGTCCCTTTCATTGGGCTTTCAGGGGGCTGCACTGGCTCTGGACGTGGGGTGGGGGGCATGCAGTGCATCTGGCAGAGGCTACGCTCCCCTCTATGTGGGCAGAAGGGGGTGCTTTTCCTCCCTGAAGCCACAGGGAATTTCTCATAAGGCAAGACAAGCATGGTGGGTGTCTGCCTCATCTGTGGATGCGGTGACAGACCTTGAGCTGCCTGAGTAGGGCAAAGGGAGAGGAGGCCGATGACAGCAGAGAGAGCGCTGTGTGAGCGCGCTGGCCCAGCTGCGATGCTGGTGCCCACCAGGATGGCTTCACTCCGGGGCTCAGCTTTTGAACAGAGGACAGTGGGAGTAGCCAGCAACGCAGGGACAATCCAGCCAGGAGAGGACAGTCCCACGAGACTGCAGCCGTCTGCATCTCCAGTCCCAGAGATGCACAGCAGAGAGTGGGGGAGGAAGGCCACAGCCCTGAGCAGGAGTGGCATTGACTGGAGGGGGGAACAGGAATAGTGTTTTTTTTAAAAAAGATTTTTAGATTTTATTTATTTACTTGTTTTTAGAGAGAGGGGAAGGGAGGGAGAAAGAGAGGGAGAGAAACATGGATAAGTTGCCTCTTGCATGCCCCCAGGCATGTGCCCCAGCTGGAATTGAACCAGGGGCCTTTTGGTTTGCAAGCCAGCATGTAATCCACTGAGCCACACCAGCCAGGGACAGGCAGAGTCTCAACTGCTGCCACAAGGCTGTTCTCACTGATGGGAATGGCCGGGGACTTGTGCAGTGCAGACATGGTGTTGTGAAGAACCCTGTCGCCCCAGTGGGTGAGAGGGTAGGTGCTAGAAACCAATTTCCCATTTACACCCTAACAAACTGAGACTCTGCAACAAATGTGTTACGCTTGAGAAACCATTTCTTAAAACTAAAAGGAAAAAAACCATTTTGGAGCTTTCTAGGGGTGGGGAATGGACAAAAGCATGGAATGGGAACGTCTATGAGTGAAGACGAAGAGAGGAGACAGGGGCCAAAGAAATGAGGAGCCTGTTCTTGTCCCTTTGCTTGCAAGGGACAGAATTCCAGCTCATACAAATGTCAGCAGAAGTGGGGGCTCATTGGGGGGATCCTGGAGCGTCTCACAGAATCTCAGTAGAAGTCTTCTAGCGGTTCGGCTGGAGGAGACACAGGCGACACCTGGAGCCAGGGGCCTGTGGACCATGAAAACCTCTAGACACCCTCATTTTCCACTCCTGCTGCCGGTCAGCCTCATTCTTTCCTCTCGCCGCAGGCTGGTCTGGTCCACAAGACAGCTAATGTGGCCACAGAGAGCTTCCAAGTGTTGTAACGTGGAGGTTTTGCCACGAGACAGAGCTGGCTCCCAGTGGCTCTAAGTCTAAATATCCCAGAGAAGGGCCTCGCTATCCACATCGGACCAGACGCACACCCTGCACGGTCGGTCTGCCTGGTCCAAGAGGGCAGCTCCTCGGCAGGGCAGGGAGGAACCATCCCTGGAGAAAGAGGGTCAGTGCCCGGCAGGCAGTCTTGACCCTTGGTTCTCACAGGAATCTGCCTGACCAACTCTGTGGCCTTCTGCAAAACCAGGACTCTGATGACCCCACCATCCATCCACCTACCAGGGTGCAGAGGTTCTGATCCCAATTTTCCCCTTCACCTCTCGAGATGCCCACGGCAAGGGAGACGGCAGCAGTAACAATAGGAGCTGCGTTTGTTGCGCGCGAGGCCCTGGACTGTGCTCTGTGCAACTTTTTATTTAATCCCCACAGCAGCTGTGTTCTTTCCACCGGTGCCGAGGAAAAGAATGCAGAGGCTGGGGAGAGTAGGAATCCAAGATCACATGACTCCTAGGGGCGGTACTGGCACTTCCCAGGACTGCCTGGCTCCCAAGTTCATGCTTTTTACCTTCAAGTTCTCCCGCCTCCACCTCTGGCCTTGGCATTTCCAGCCACGGTAGAAAAATCTTCCCAGCCCAGGGTACGTTCTGTTGTGTGAACTTACCGGCATCACAGACAGAGTGTGGGGACCCCCTGGGACCTGGCTGTGCCGCTGTGAGCTCTTCTGAGAGTTGCTAGGAACATGTGAGGAGGTGATTCATCTGTAAACAGCTGCTGTGTTCGCAGGGGACGCATGGCTGGGTCCTCCATCCTGGTGGCTTTAAAGACTGCAGGGAATCTTGGACAGCCCCCCCAACTCCCCGCGCCCATCTCCTTTCCCTTCCTCCCTTCTAGTTTTCTTTCTTCCCACTCTAGAAGCAGGGGAGGCCCCTAGACCTCCAGGACTTGCTACACAGGTTCTAGCAAGTCAAACGTGGGCTGCAGGCAGCGCTGTCGCCAGCAGAGGGCGCCAAAGCCTCTTCACTGGCCCAGGGCCCTTGCCTGGCCCAAAAGGACAGATAGGAGATGTAAGCTGGCAGAGCGGGTGGGAGTGGGGGAGGCACTGCATGCTCCCTGCCCATTCATCCTGCCCCAGTTAGCCTGTGGCCTATGCACCTGCACCCTAAGCTGACAGCTGTGCATGTGCCCTCCTCTGTGTGTGTGTGTGTATGTGTGTGTGTGTGCTGTCTGTCTGGTTCCCCAGGAAGCACATCTGGTAGCCCTATGATGTCAGAAAGCAAGGTCAGGGTCAGGAGATATGGACAGATGCTCTGTCCATAACAAACCGCTGATTTTACAGATCTCGGTAAAAGCATTTTCTGGACAGGCCTTACAGTCTTCCCACTTCTCCCCTCTGTGGGACGAGCAAAGCATGTGTGATGGGAGGGGATGAACAGGTATCCACTCTCGCTCTGTGCCGGGTCCTGGCAAGAAGCTTGTATCTGTCACCTTGTTTGGCCCGCCAGCCGGTCTCTCTAGCAGCCCCACTGTGCTGATGAGGACAACGAGAATCTGGGGAGGTCGGGTAACCTGCCTGAGGTCACATGGCTGGGAAGTGGTGAAGCTGAGATTTGAAACCTAGTCTCTCTGATTCTCAAACTGTTTTCCTCAGTACGGAGCCCAACAAAAATGGGCTGAAGAACTGTCCAGTGAGGTCCCAGGAATAGCAGATGGCTCGTGGCTGGGATGGCACAGCTGAGAAAGGAAAGTGGACGGTCAGTTTGCAGCTGGTTGATAGGCATCAAGGTAGAAGGGACTCTGTGAAGGGGGCCTCAAAACCCCCCAGAATTTATTTATTAAAAAATCGTGTATTTATTCTTACGTGTTTCAACCTTGGTCACCTTCAAAGTACTCTCCATTTGATGCACTACACGTATCGAGATGTCTTTTCCACCGCTCAAAACAGTTTTTGAACTCGTTGATTTTGATATCTTTTAGTGATTCTGCTGTCTTTTGTGTCACCTCTTCCACATTGGCAAAAGGGTTCCCTTTGAGGAATTTTTCATCCAGGGAAACAAAAAAAGGCATTCGGGGTGAGATTGGGTGAATAGGGAGGATGGGGCAAGGGGTTCACACCGGTTTTGGTCAAAAACTGCTGAACACTCAGTGAGGTGTGGGCGGGTGTGCTCGTAAGTCACCCGTCATCAAATGGGCAAATGCATTGAAAGAGTCTTCAGAAAAAAGTTCACTAAAGCTGAATGCAGCCTCTCACAACAATGCCAGCTGGTGCACTAGTGCAGATGGGTTCCTAGATCACTCACCTAGTAGGGGAAGCCTGTGTGACAAGGGGCCCACCCTCCAGAAGATAATTCTGGTTTGTTGCCTGCCCACCTTGTATTTAGCTGTTGCTGTGGGCTAGTTGGTTGATAGGGAGTGAGGGCCCAGATTGAAGGAGGGGGCAGAGAGAGAGAAAGAGGGAGAAAGAGAGATTGAAGAGACGAGGTGCCCAGCTGCCTGGCCAGGGTCCTTGCCCTCAGAATTGGGTCTCTGTCACCTGTTTTGCATGGAACCATGGCTGGCTGGGGTCTCTTTATGAAGGCAAGGCCTGGCCATGTCACCAGACTGGTGGGACAGAGAACAAAGCTTACAGAGCAGAGTCACTGAAGCCTGGGCATGTCCTGTCTGCATACATAAGTTGGTTCATAAGCCACTCCAGCTTGGGGGTGCTGGGGCTTTGCAGACCAGCAGTTGGCACAGCTCAGATCCAAGGAACAGGCTTTCACAGATACACCCCAATGTGGACGGGGGGCTAGGTCTGTGTCTTTGATTTCCTTGCTTGGTTGCCCCTCCTCGTGGGCCAGGACATAACTCTTCCTCCTCATGAGGGGAAATGGAAGCTCTTGCTCTGGATGTGCCCTGGGCTTGGCTTGCCCCAGCAGTCCCCCTCCAGGGGAACAGAGGGGAGCTCCTGCCTTCCCCTCACACAGAGACCTGCCCGCAGCAACGCTTGAAACGCTTTCTTGACGTGTCGCTCCAGCCCATCTCTACCATCTCTCCACTTAGGTCTCTCACCTCCCCATCCTCCCAACCTCCGATCTGTCCACCCAAACCCTCCAAGGTGGGCAACATGAAGGGTCACTAGGCACTAGGACTCAGCTTCTGGAGAAGGCAGTGGAGAGTTATAATTAACAACAAAACCTTTCTGTTTGTGGAAGGAGCACAACAGATTTTCTGGGACTCTAAGTCTGAGCAGCCTAGGCTAGCAGAGAAGCCACTAACTAAGCTGGAGACCTGCCTGGCCCGTCCCACCCATGTCGCTGGTGATTGAGAACCAGCCACTTTTCTTGCTGTGCCTGGGTTTCCTTGTCTGACATTCAGGCCAGTACCCTTCCCTCCAGACCACTCTGCCTAGAGGGAAGGGCACAAGGACCCCTGGCACAGAGCCAGGGATGGGAGGCAGCTCCTCCGTGTAGGCACCAAGCTGCCCATGTGACTACCCCCTGGTGGACTCGGCTCTGCCCCCTGGGGGAGGGAGGCTCACAGCTGGGACCTGGTGCAACCTCTGTAAACCCCCAAACGTGCTCAGGGGTCAGCCGCTTTGGAAGCCACAGATTGATTGGTGGGGGCGCGGGAGGTGAGCGAAGGCTCTCACCTAAAGGTAAAAAAACCCCTGGGTTTGCAGCAGTTGCCAATTTCCATGATGCAAATACTACCCCCCTGATGAATTTCAAGCAACCAGCACGGACACCACTGATTGCAGAAATTAGAAAAAATGTGCAAAAACATGTTTTTCCCCACTAGTACTAGCGGACTTCAGTAAGTCTCCAGGCAAGGGGAAGGGCGCAAATCCGGGAGCCTCGCCCCAAGCAAGAGCTGAATTTAGCCAGGAGAGCCACCAGGCAGACTCCAAATTTGCATGTCCCTTCCACTGTTGACTAACACAGAAGAAAGAAAAACTCAAGGGAATGTTAGGAGGGAATTCCTTTCGCAGACAATCAAATCACTTAGCAATTTAATTGCCTACATATTTTTTACCTAATTTAAAATTGCTCGTCGTGTGAGTAATTGGGCAACACATTATTTGCATTACTGAGGGATTTAGTGCCTAAATTGTGGAAGCCATTGAACATTTGTGTCTCTTAGTCTGAGATGATGGACACCTTAGGAGGTATTCCCACTGTGGCTGCTGGCCGGGGTCATGGGGGAGGCCTGGCTCTCAGGGCCCCTTGCGAGCTGCTCCACACGCCGTGAGCCTGAACAGTGCAGAAGCCCCTTTAGCTGTCAGCTAGGCATGTGCCTGGTCACCTCCCAGGTCCCCCATGCTGCTAATTGTCTTTGTTCATCCCTCCCCAGTTCTCGCTTTTGTCACTGCATTCTTCTCTTTTTGCCCTTGGCTTTTTGCCTTGCCTGTATTTCTCTCCCATCCTCAAGCTGTCTTCCTCTTCATTTCTGCCTCTGCTTCTGTCTGCCTCGTCTCACTCCGTCTTCTCCTGTGCTTTTTGTTTGGTCTCTGCTTTATTTCTCCATGTTTTTCTATCTTTCTCTTATCTCCTTGTATCTCCCTTGCTGCTTCTCTTTTCTGCATGCGTGTGCGCATGTACACGCTGCTCTTCCAGTTCCTTCTGCTCTGGGTCTCCCCTCACCCAGTTGCACCCTGGTCTCTGGCTCCTGTCCACATCTATCTTGGCACCGTGCTGCCCGGTTGGCACCCCTCCCGCACGCTGATTCTGCACCGATTCTCGAGGGAAGCTCAGAGCTGGGACCTGTGGTATTAACGCACAAACACGGTGTAGATTTTGTCACTGCCCAATGCCACAGGTTGTGGGGGGCAGGGATGGGGACAGAGGCAGTAGTGGCTCTCTGAAGAACACTGAATCCCTGACGTGGAACATTTGCCCATGTCCGTGGTGTAAATATTCTCACCATGGCTGACTTCAAGCCACCAACATGATGTCAGTGAAGGTGGAGTCGGGGAGATGTTGAGTTTTCATTCTTTCCAGCCAGCTGTAAACAATAATATAAACAGAGCCACTTTAAAATGGAGCTGAATACCTCAAACCCTGGAATGTTAAAACGGCAAAACAACCTTTCAACTGAGCCTAGGGAAACATTATGTCCAAAAAAACTTTGCAAAAAAATAGTTACAACTCTGACTAACGACCGCTGGACCAAAGTTCAACAATGTTGTTTAGAATTATCATCACTGTATGTAGTCTGCACCCAAAAAGTGTCTTCCTCCTACTGATGTAATTGTCCCCCGTCACCTCTCCTCAACCCCCGTCTCCTAATCAGAGCTCTGTTTGAGCTTCCGCTGATTCAGTGCGTCTCAGAATAGCTGTTCTTACTGATCTCAGGTAAACATTTGTTCACCTTCCACTTTGAAAGTCTTTTTGTGTTTTTAGGTTAACACGGTGCAAGCTGATCTCTGGGCAAGGGGAGGGGGCTTCCTTTCTGCCTGCAGGGCCATGGACGGATGGGGGCTGCTGACTGGCCTGGCCACCCGGGGCCCACAGCAGCTTCCCCAGGGCAATGTCTCACTGGCCTGGTGGGGCTTGACTCTGGGCCCGCAGCCTGCTGCTCCCTGGCTACTTCTTCCTTCCTCGGAGCTGGCTTCACGGTACGCTCACTGTAGGCTGGGCAGGAAGCCTAAGGATTGCCCACGCTAGTCACAAAGGCAGGCTGCCAAGACGAAATGCCTGGTTGAGCAGGGAGCAGGAAGGTGCCAGGGAGTGGCAGGGCATTCCAGGCGCAGGGCAGGAGCCAGAGTGTGTATGGGGGACATAGCTGCTGGTGACCCCTAGGCTGCAAAGTGGGAGAGGCAGAGCAGAGGCAGACTTGGGTGAGGGCCCTGGAGACTGAGCGAAGGAGCCTGATTTCTTCTGGTCGGCAGTGACGAGAGGAATGTGGATGAGGACTTCGGTGTCCACAAAAACAGGTGTTTTGACAAGGATTTGGGTGAAGCCACTTGTTCCAGGAGGCAGGTGAGGGAGCAAGGAAGTAAGACAGGATGGAGAGGCAAGCCAATGAAAGGTGTGTTAATGAGCAGACCACGGCTGTGGGCGACTACTGGCCCATTCCCAGTGGGGACCCCCGACGTACAAAACATGCCTCAGAACTGTCCCATGGAGGAGCAAGGGTGCAGTACTTAGCCACCAGCTCTCATCCCTGGTTGGCTGTGGGTTCCTTAGGTGTTCATGCCCCTAGCACTTTAGTCTGACCCATGGGGGGGGGCAAGTACAAGCTAGGGCCACAGAATGGCCTTATGAAGAGGCTGAGGAGCCAGGGTATGGGGAGGGTGGGGAGCAGTGGAAGAGGTTGGCTCCAGTCGGAGCCTTTGGATTGGGCAACACCAAGGTGGTTTGTGACTCTGGGGAGTGTTGTGGGAGAAAGGGCAGGAGCCAGAGAAGACTGACTGCTGGGAGAATGAGAGGTAATACACAGGATGTAAACTATTCTGAAAAACAGGGAAAATGGGAAAGCTGTTGGCAGGGACCTGGGGCTGGGGGAAGGGGAGCTGTGAGCCGACTGAGGAGCTGCTCGGAGCCAGGGAGAGCCGCCAGGTGGGCCTCTCCTTCAGCTGCCAGCCCTAGACAGATGAAAGCGTAGGTGGGTCCCCTAGAGCACCCCAGCCTGCACCCCTCAGACTGAACAGCTGGGCTGACACCTTGCACTTCTGTCTTCCTCTCCTTGGGAGCCATACACTGGCTCAGCACGACCCAGTTCTGCAAGCATTGATTTGATTGACTGGAAGCAGATAAGGCTTCTGCTCTGCAGGGGCGCAGACCCATGGGTGGGCATCAAAGAGGGGAAACAATGAGGCAGACCTGGACTCACCTTCCGGGGAAGTGGCAGACAGATGCATGCTGCAGGCTGGGGGTGGGCAGCAGCGGAGGCACCGGGGAGCATGGTGGAGGCCGAAGAGCAGCAGGCAGCTGTTCTGTGTGGGCTGGAGCAGCCAAGCCTTCAAAAGTGAGGAACATTTAGGGGCAGAGAAAAGAGGGGACAGGCATTCCTGGATTTCAAAGACTTCTTCGCCTGCGTGAGCCTTCCGGGCAGCTGCATGTCACACAACCTTTAGCCAGACCCTTCCCTCTGTTCTTGGATGGAATCAGACTGCCCTCGATGGAGAGGGTCAAAAAGAGGGTACTTGGAAGGACATGAGCATTGTCCCCCGGGCCTCCAGCTCAAGGAAGAAAGCTGCTTCCTTTGGTTTGGTTCCTTGGTGTGGTAAACTGAAAAGCACCCTCTCCCCCATCCCTTCAAAATGTTCCCATTCTAATCCCCAGAACCCGGGATGTTAGCTCCTGCACCAAAAGGGACTTGCAGGTGTGATTAGGGATCTTGAGATGGAGCGATTATCTTGGATTATTCGGGTGAGCCCTAAATGTAGCCATAGGGCCCTTATAAGAGGGAGGCAAGAATTTCAGAGGAGGAAGTAGGAGATACACCACCAGAAGCAGAGGTTGGAGCAATGTAAGAAAGAGGCTGTGAGCCCAGGGATGCAGGAGACCCCCAGAGGCTAGAAAAGGGGAGGAGACAGGTGATCCCTTAGAGCCTCCCAAAGGAACCGGTCCTGCCAACACCTGGATATCAGCCCACCTCTGACTGAGACTGCTTCCAGACTTCTGGCCTCCGGAACTGGAAGACAGTAAGTGAGTGCAGTTTTAACCCACAAAGTGCATGCATACTGATTTGTTACAATAGCCAGAGGAAACAAATACACCTGGGAAGCACTCAGGGATGCAGTGGGCACTGCGCCTCACCTTTGGGCAGTGAAGGAGGCAGAAGGGGCAGAGGGGCAGCTGCACTGCCGTGGAGGCACCGCTGACTCCGCTTGGCCCTGCAGAGCTGCCCCAAGGGAGGCGAGGGATCCTGCCCACCACCCACGCTGAGTCAGACGGGGCTGCCCTGGGCAGGGCATGTGGACTTTCGTGGGAGCCCTCAGCACTCCCTGCTCACCCTGGTCCTAAAGGGGGCCGGGGCGCAGCTCCGCCTCCCCCACATCTGTGGAGGGCGCACCTTCTGAGCTTTCTTCCTTTGGTCTGCAGGCCTGGTACTTTGACGACTCTGTAGCATCCTGGACCTCCTCGTCTATTGTGGACCTTTTACGGTCCGTCCACATCTCGCCCTGAGCAAGAGATTGGAGTCTTATTCCCAGTTTCTATAACTCTCCCTAAGCGCTTTCCATGAAACTCTGTCTTCAATCCTGGGGAGATTCCTAGTTATTTCCACTTTGTAGATGAGCAAATTGGTACTCATGAAGGCGAGAGGAATGCCCAAGGTCAAGGCCAGCACACTCCGTAGATCTGCCTGGTGCCTCTTCACTGCCCTGTGACTCAGCTTCTCGTCACCCACCATTTTGTTATTAGCTGTTCCATCTTGAGGTCCCTTAAACTCTTTTAACTTTTTTCTTTTCTTTTTTCTTTTCCTTCTTTTCTTTCTTCGGTTTATGGGACTCTCCTCTCTGTCCTGTCTCCCTCCTAGAGCTGGTTCACTCGGCTCCGAGATGACGAGATGTAGCGGGCTTTGTGCTTGGGCCTAGACTGCAGCCCCGACTGCCTGGGCCCACCAAGTTCGCCCTGCTGCGCCTCCCTGCCACCCAGCACCCTCGTAGCTGATCTGGGGGAGCTGGGGAAGGTCTCATTGTGCTTTTCAGGTGTGACTTGCTACCTTTCCCTCCATGCTGGGAGTCACGCAGGATGCTGTCTGTGGGTAGTCCTATGGTTTACGTGCTGGGTCTCAGCCGCAGGAGAGGTGGGGGCGCAGCCGCAGGAGAGGTGGGGGCGCAATCTGCTCATACTGGGCATATATTGGCACAAGGCACCATCTGCCAAGGAGCAGCATCTTTCCAGAGGTACAGCCTTCTAAAATTCTCACAAAAGCCCCGCCTAGGTCTGTAGTGGTTGGGAATATGCTGGCTTTGCAGAAACCCAGGGCTCGCAGCTTTGCCCTCAGGCCTCAGAGTCCAGAGTATAGAAGGAGCGTGAGAAGCGAAACCCCGCCCCAACTGATAGTCACAGCAGCTGCAGAATCCCTCCTGGGAACTGTCAGACCCTCCCAGAAACACAGTGGGAGCCTGGAAACTGAAAGCCTTCAGCCCGCCGTTTCTCTGCAGACCTGGGCACCGAGGCCCCAACCTAGGCCGAGTTCTCTAGAGCCAACCACAGGAGGTCACAAGTGCCCTTCATTCTTGCTCACACAACTAATCACCCCAGAGTGGGCTGCTTTCTTACTCAGCCCCTTCTTTCTGGTCCTTTCTGCAGGGCTCCAGCTAACACGCCCCCTCCCTCCAGCAGTCACCACACTGTTGTCCATGCCCGTGAGTCCTTTTTCCTTTGTCTGCACGCCAAGTTCTCTTGAGAACACATTTGTCAATGTCTTTCAAGCCCCGTTACCCTGTGCTCTCCGTTTTCGGACACCCCTTCCTCCCGCAGGCAGCTGCATTCCACTGCCCACGAGCAGCGGGTCATCCACAGGGTCCTCTGTGGATAAGGGCCCCGCTGCCCCAGAAGGAGAGAACAGGCTCACCCATTCCCTTGGTTTCCATACTTCCTCCCATTTTACAGAGTGAAAAACTGGGGCCCAGGGGCTCTGATTTCTCCAACCTCAGATCATCCCACTGGTCGCTTGCAGACCTCAGGCCTGCCACCTTCAGTGAGTGGAACTGAGTGTGTAGCTGAGACACTGCTGAGGAGAAGCCAGGAGTTGTCTCTGAACTTCCTTTAGGTCTGTGGCTGGGGCCTCATCCTCCATGTCCCCGTCACATCAGACCTGTGTCCCCTCTTCTGATTCCTTCCCCTTTTCTCCCTGCTTCTGTTATGACGGTTCTCTCACATCTTCCCCTAATGAGCCTAAGACTTTGAGAACCCGTCTTTACCAGACGCCCCTCATCATCTCTGCCTTCCTTGTCAATCTCCCTCACCCGCCCCTCTCACCAGTCACCGCAGTGACCTTCCTACCCCTATGTTTCCGCCACTGCCCATTCTCTTCCTCCTTCTAACTCCCACCTCCGCACATCCTTGTTGCCACCCTTTCCACCGTGACTGTCGTTAGCATCTCACTTCATCCACAGCATCCCATTTGATGTCGCCTCTGCCGTGACCACCGCCCCTGCCACCTCGACCTCCATTGTACTCACCTTTGTCACCACTGTGCTACCATCCCCTCCGAGTCCATTTTCGCTCCTGTGGTCACCACCATTACCAGGGACTTCCCACTCTCACCTCCACCTCTGCCTCTTTCTCAGCTACTTCCAACCCTGTCACTCCCACATCCTCCCCCTCAGCACAGTGCCTGGCATTGACCCTGGGACTTGGGCAAGGAGCCCAGTCAGAGAACATTCATTCTCCTTCCTGACAGATGCCCCTCCTAGGTTTCTCCGAGGAGATCATCAGCTAGGCAGGTGACCCCTCCTCTTTACCGCCCCTCAAGATGCATTTGACAGAGGGCAACTCCACCCTCCGTGTCAGCCATGCCTGTACCTAAAAAGACAGCTGCTGTCTGGTTGAGGATGAGGCCATTAATCCGGTGCTGCCCTTGTTTGTATAACGATTGCATATATTTGCATGTCATTTGCTCCCCACCTTCCCAGTGCTGCACTGTGGATGCTCAGGTGCATTTGCATATCACTTCAGGTGAGGGTCTGGCCTTTGAGACTTGGGCACTTGTCAATTCCCTCGACACTTTTCCGTGCTGGTTCAGGAAAGAACTTGGGATGCTGAATTCTAGAGTCACTCCGGTGAAAGCTCAAGGTGGGGAGGTGGGGAGGTCAGGTTAAGAGCTGGTGGGGAGAGGGCAGTCCAAAGCTTTGGCATGGTCCAGCGTGGAACCATGGGTGAGAGGCTGGTTGCAGGGGTGGACTCTGGTCCTCAGCATCGGTTCAGAATAGTGCTCTGCACAGCCACTTCTGTCCTCTGCGGGCCATAGCCCTTTTGCTGTGTGACCTTGGGCAAGGCCTGCCCACCCTGTGCAGAAGGAGTGTGCTGAACCACCTGCACCCCTCCACCGGGTGCGTGCTCTGAGCGCAGAGGTTCTCATCCCCGACTGCACGTTGGAAGCATCTGGGAGCTTTTTTCTTTTTTTTTTAAAGATTTTATTTATTTATTTTTAGAAAGAGGGCAAAGGAAGGAGAAAGAGAGGGAGAGAAACATCAATCTGCGGTTGCTTCTCTCACGCCCCCTACTGGGGACCTGGCCAGCAACCCAGGCATGTGCCCTGACTGGGAATCAAACCAGTGACCCTTTGGTTCACAGGCTGGCATCAATCTACTGAGCCACATTAACCAGGGTACCTGGGGAGCTTTTTACCAGTACCAGTGCCCTGCCCTGACCATTGTGGCTCAGCTGGTTGGGCCTCCTCCTCCAAAGCGAAAGGTCAGCTGGCTCCGTTCCCAGTCAGGGCACATATCTGGGTTGCAGGTTTGGTCCCTGCTGGGGTGCGTGTAAGAGACAACCAATGGGTGTTTCTCTCCCTCTCTTTCTCCCTCCCTCCCCCTCTCTCTAAACAAATAAATGAAATCTTAAAAAATAAATAAAAATAAAAGTACCAGTGCCCTGTCCCACCCCCTAGAGATTATTTCACCAATGGGCCCCAGGCCTAGGTTATTTTTTTTAAAAGCCCTGTGATGATTCGAATGTGCAGCTGAGATTAAAAAGCTACCACTGTGGCTCTGTCCTCCCACCCTGGTGCCACCTCACTTGTCTTTTCAGCACTGTAGGCTCACCTAGCCCCGGGGGCTGGGTTGGGTGCTAGTGCTTTTGGTGCCGTCTCAGAAATAAAGCCTTTCTTCTCTGGGGCCGTGTGGCTGATGGCCCACATGTGGCAGCACAGCAGTTGGCACTGACAGGGAGTTTTCCTGTCTCTGCCTTGGTCTTACTCCATCCCATCTCCTGCCTGGGGCTGGTGCAGAGAGGGCTCTGCAGAGACAGGGGTGGGGAGGAGTCTACTCCTGTGCAGCCGTACTCCACCCTTCCTCTCCCATTCCAGCCTCCCAGCTTCACTGCTCCCCTTCCCAAGCTCAGCAGTGAGACGTGGTAGCCCCCTGGACTCCTAACTCCCACCTCTGTACACTGACTTCCTTCCCGGAGCCCCAGACCAGCCCCCATTCTGAAGGAGGAAGGCCCAGAGCAGCCTGAACTTTGTTTCAAAACCAGACACAGTAAACTTGGCTATAATTTGGCCTTGCCCAAACTTACTGTGGTCATAACAGGCACAGAGCAGGACCAGGGAAGTGGGAGGAGACGCTCAGTATGCCTCAGCCCACCTGTGGGGCCTCAGTTGCCAAGGGCAGGGGCCTGTTGAGATGGTTGCCCTGCAGAGGACCAGACCGTTGACTCGGCTGCGCACCGTGGGCGAGATGGCAGACTGAGCCAGGCTGCGGGCGGCGATGAGGTGAGCCCTGGAGCTGCCCCAGAGCTCACCCTGGTCAGTTCTTAACCCAGGTTAAGAGGGGGGATGTAGCAATCACTCAGCAAAGGCAGTGATAGTTATTGTGACAGGTGGGACCACAGTGCCCTTGTTCCTCACCTCCTGGAGCTCCGGCGGGCTCCTCTTTGTCACAGTCCCCTCCCTCAGGTCCCTCAGGAGCCAGTGGGAGGGTGGGATTGGGGAAGACTTGCTGCCTTGCCCTTCGGGGTGGGGGATGCAGCTTCAGATTCTGGGGCCTGAGGGGTCTCACTGGGGTTGGGAGTGACAGGAGCAGGAGCCCAGGTAGTCCCCTCTGCATGATCTCATTGAGGAGGCAGCTCTGGCCCCAGAGCTGATGAGCTCTGCACTTGCAGAGCCTGGCCCACGGCTGCCTGGGGGAAAAGAGGTCAGAGGGCGTGGCTAAGCCACCTCCCCACCCCTGCAGTCGAAGAACTGAACAAATGGTCTGTGTAGGGGTAGAACTGACAGGCTTGGTGACGCATTCAAGTGTGTGCATGTGTGTGTGTGGAATGCAGTACGGGAGGAGGAGATAGTTTCTTTGGTCTGAACATCCTGACTGTTCTGAAAGGCAGAGAAAAGATCTCTTTCACATGTGGTAGCTCAGTCGCATTAACAGGAACAAGAACCTGCCAGGGATACCCCGGGCTGCCGAGCCAGTGTTTGGAGTATGTCTGCGTGGGGTGGGGTGAAGGGTGGTCTGTGATGTTCATCAATGGGAAGCGTCAGCCCTGAGGGTCAGCGCCCAAGTGCCACTTGTCCCTTTGCTGTGTGCAGCCGGCACTGACACTGCGGATGGTCCCTCACAAGAGGGATGGCCTTGAGTTAGCTGAGGAAGAGAGTTCACAAGCCTTCCTAGCTCACTGCCTCCCCCAGTTTTCCAAAACTTACTGTTTTACTTCCTTCACCTTTTTTGTTATCAACCTCTTCCTTTCTCCCTCATCCTTTTGAGAGGCCAGCGCTCCTACCTCAATTTTGGTCAGGTCAGTGGGGTGGGGCCCGGGCAGGGCAGGCCTCTCCTGCTGGCTGTGTCCTTCACCCCACAGGTAGGAAGAGTCCTCCCCTCACTGGACAAAGGTCTGGCTGGCCTGAGGATGAGTGCAGAGCCTTCCTCCTTTGTCCCTCTCTGAGGCTAAAACTCAGACGCTGGGGCCCAGTGGTCCTCCATCTTTACACAAGCCACCTCTGTGAAGCTGTTCATGGGTAGAAACCATTATCCTGGATCCAGGAACAAAGAGTGAGCCTGGCGTCATTCAAGGTGGCCAGAGAAGAGGGAATAAGTGACCCCCAGGGGAGAGGCGTGGAACAAGAGTGCAAGTGTGGTGAGGTCATGGAAGGGACACAGCCTATTCAAGCTTCTCCATCAGGCTCAGGGCCAAGGTTCGGAAAGCTTAGATAAGACCTGGGTGCTTCCGTCTTCTTTAGCTCTACGCTCATGGCAGCTATGATGTATTTAAAAATGTTATATTAGATGTGTGTTAGGCACTCATTTTTCCAGAATGGATTTATCACTGTTTTCATCACTACCCTGATCACCCTCACCACCACCACCATTCTCAAGGTCAATACAGGGAGGGCCAGGGTAGATACCCAGTAAGTCTCTGTTGGCTGAACGAAAGCACCACCACTGTCTTCATCGCCAGCGCTGCCAGAATCGGTGTCACACCTCTGCCATGGCACCACCGCGGCCATCACCTCGACTACCACCTCCACCACCAGCAGTTACATCACACGGCCGCCGCAACCCTGTGACACCATTGACGATCCCACCAACAGCCACTGTCATCCCTGACATCCCAGTTGCTTCTAACACCGTCACACTACATCACGCCTCTGCGACCAGCCATTCTGTGCCACGGACACCAGCATCACTGATAACCGCCGACCTAGCTGACATCCCGTTACCACCACCAAAACTTACATTGCCGTCTCTGCTGCCAGCACCACACCATTGCCCAAGTCACTATTAGCGCCACCGCCACCAACACCATTGATGTTTCTGCTATTGTTCTCACTGATGTCACTACACAGTCATCCATCGCCGTCATTATTGACGTCCCGATACCTCCCACCCACCGTCGTCATCGATGTCACGGCCACCACCCCTAACTGCCATCTCCTCTCCCAGAACCGTGTTTCTGTCCTTCGGAGCACCAAAGGAGATTTGTAGTTATGCACGCTTCAAGGGGATTATCTGGTCCCCACTCAATTCTGAATGTCATGGGAACAGGGATTGTGTCTCTTTTCCCCACTGTTGAGTTCTCAGTGCCTGGAGAGCAGGCAGGTCACAGTAAGGACTCAATCAATGTGTGTGACCTTAACATATTATTTAAACTGGCACAGCCCCTACATTAAAGGGAACTTAGGCTCTGGGATTTCAATGCTCCCCATAGTTCTATCTCTCGACTGGACCTAGAAAAATAGCACTGGGTAGTATAAGTGATAAACACGCAAGGAGAAGCCTGTGCTGGCTCTGGGATGTGCTTAGCAGCACGGTGGGAAGGTCGTGACCTACAGTCCTTGGCCAGGAGAGCTGCAGATGAGCTTGGAGAAGTCTAGTTCTTCTAAGATCTTTACGTCCATCACTATATCACCCGGAATTTATCTGAACCTGGACCACTTCTATGTCAACACTAATCCGGTTCATTTAAAGACCAGCAGAAGTTTTCAGATGTGCTTCTAGTAGGACCGAGGTTCCTTGGAGCTACCTAGGGAATGATGTGAGGTTTGTGGAGGCCTCTGATGGGGATCCCAGAGAGGAGGGCTCTGGGGTCCCCACCCCAGCTTCAACCACTGGGCTTCTGGGAAAGACTGTGTTACAATGGGGCGCCAGTGATTTGAAAACCAGGTTTGAAAACCACTGGCCTACAAGTCAAGTGCTTGAATGTTTTAGTTTGGGAAGCGATGTTTGGCATTACTGTGTGTCCCAACCAGAAACCACAGGCCAACTAACGCCACCCCGTTGAAGGAGGCGCTAGGAAATGCATATCTGGTGTTTCTGTGGGCTCTTCTGTTCCCAAGGCCACGGGCAGCTCACCAAGATGTCTTCTACTCTGGCTCTTTGGCAGAATAAAAACTGTTTTGTTCTTGGGACACCGTATTTCATTCAGGAATCCTTAGTTAAATCACTGTCTTGGGAACATAGACCTAAGGGGAAGTGCAGTATATGAATCCACCCAGTGAGTGCTGGCTCTTCAGCCAGGCAGGGGAGACTCACGCTGGGGGACAGGCCCTACTCTTCAACAGGGCACAACATCCAAGAGACTCAGAGCCAGCCATGGATGGGAGATTGTCACCTGAGGGGAAAGAGACCAGACGTAATTGATGACATAGTGCCTTTTGAGTGGTGGTCACTGAGAGTGACAGGGTGGGAACAGAAGGGTGGGTCAGTTGGCTAAAGAGTGGGAAGAATGACTATGCCTCACCCCCTAAGGGCCAGGCTCCACGGCAAAACCAACGGGTCCCTCCTGCTCATCCCCCGGCCCGCTCTGAAACTGTAGACGGGCAGGGCTGTGTGTGTGTGCAAGCACACAGGTGCACACACTCGCCGAGCAGCTGTGGGGCACCACCCAGCCCAGCCCCTTCTGGCCAATCATCGTGTCTGCCTTCAGGTACCCCTCAGAGCATGGGCAGATGGGGCAGCGTCACAGGGCTGCGGCCCAGCCTGAGGATAGCAGTGGCCTGAGCCTCTGCCCCAGGGAGAGATTGAACAGCCCCGACTGGAGAAAAGATGTCATTCTCCAGATAGACTAAGACTGAAAAAGATAGATCAGTTTGGGGAGACATTGGCAGGCTGAGCAGTGAAGGCGCTGAGCATTGTGTGGGAAGCTTTGAAACCAGGAGTGGAATCACCTGCTACCCAGAGATGCGGGCTGTGTCCTTCGGCAGGATGCTGGGGAAGCTCTGGAGAAACCACTTAGTGTGTGACGGCTGTGTTGGAAGTAAAGGGAGGAACAGGGGTACTGACCCCTGGGGTCAGACCCCCTCTCAGGACTGAGTCCAGTGGAGTGAGCAAGCCTGTGAGACTTTTCGATTCTGTCTTCCACAGGAGGTGGGAAGGCTCCCGGGTCGGTTACACCCTCAGTTCTTTGCTTCCCGGTGCAGAACCACTGCAGCCTTGGAAAACCCTCAGTGACAGAAGAGTTCCCCACCAGACCCGCACTCTCTCCCCCCAGCATTTACTCTTCTCCCCCACCAGGCCTTTCTTCTCCTGCTTGGACAATTCTGTCTCTGCCCTCAGGGCCCCAGGACACACTGCCCGCCACAAACTGTGACTCCAGAAGGCTGTTGGTATTGCAGCTGTATTAACGATGCCCTCACCCTAATGTCCCAGTGGACTTGATCCTGACCTCACGGCTGGAGCAGCACCTTTGTCCTGTCCACCGAGGGCGTCTGTCCATTGTGAATGTCCTCAGAGAAAGAAATCCTTTAACAGCTGAGGAACCTGGGAAGACAAGTGTCCGGCAGGTTGAAGCGGACAGACATTGGTCTTCTGCTCGCATTCCTCAGTTCATCCAGCCAGTGACATCCTCCCCCGTCCCAGGGCGCTCAGGCCTGTGCCCAGATCCACTGGGATCGACACAGAGAGCGGCGGATGAGGGCCGAGTGTTCGGGCAGCGCAGTCGGCTCCAGGAGGTATGAGTCACATGTGCAAACAGCAGAAAGACCACGCAGAGAACCCCGATGGGGTGGTGGCAGGGAATGTAGCACAGATGTCTCTGAAGCTGAATGTACCTGCTACAGGCTGGGCTTGGGAGATCAGGGAAGGCTTCTTGGAAGGGGAAGAGGAGGAGGACAAATAACTGGGGCAACTTACATCCTTCTGAATGAGCTCTGCATAAACCAAACAGGCAGCGGAGATCAGCTCGTCGGCATCAAGGTCGACCAGGTTGTTGCAGGCCTGTTGCGGGGAGAAGGCGGAGGAGGCAGGGCACGAGCTGAGCAAACAGACCTGCTGCTCAGGGCTGTTGGGGGGGGGGGGGGCGGGCCCTGGCCTTTTCCTGACCCACCTGGCACAGTGCCTAAAATGTCAACACTGGAATTTTATATTTGGGGGACATGGTAAGTGTAGTCTTCTTTTCTTTTTGTTTTTAGAGATTTGTTTTATTTCCATTCGAGGACATGTTGTTCATTGATTTTTAGAGGGGGGGGAGGGGGCGAGAGAGAGAAACATGAATGTGGGAGAGAAATATTGCTCAGCTGCCCCCCAAACACGCCCTGTCTGGGGACCAGGAATGGAGCCAGTGACTTCCAGTGTGGGGGACACTGCTGCGACCAGCCGGGCTGCACCAGGGCAGTGATTGTAGTCTTTATACTGGGCTGTGAGGGAGTCCTGGGGTCCCACCGAGGGTCTCGCGGACTTCTCAGGAGGGCTTGCTTTATAATTAGGGTGCCACCTGATATGTTTTTGAATAAGGACTTCAGCTGCGGTTTAGAAATTTTGGAAAACTTTAGACCTTTTGCAATAGGAGGACACTAGGGCCCAGGGATTCACTGTGAGGCAGTCAAGCCTCGTGGTTAGGAACCATTCAAGGTCTCAGTGTCCTCCTATGCTAACAGGGATGAAGATGATGATGGCCATCATCCATCTGGGCCAGGTTTGTTATGAAGCTTACATGAGCTCATCTACAAAGTACTCAGGCCAGGTCAGCTCCCATTATGCTTCCTGCCCGGGGGCAAAGAGAGCTCTGAAGCCCAGCACCCTACGAGCCTGGGGCCTTCGGCGGGGATGCTGTGGGGGCTGGGGTCCCCAGGAGCCATGGGACTGGACTTGGCTGAAGGGCACTCTCACCAGGAGGATGTCATCACCAGCCATGCCCTCCTGCAGGACCTGCTCACGCACCATCTGCAGCAGGCTGTAGGCCACCAGCACCTGGAAGTTTCTGCAGGGCTTCCCAGTCAGCAGAACCTGCACGGGCGGGTAAATCTTGGCCCGCGCCCCATGGCCTAGACTGCTCTCCCCTTAAGAGGGCGAGGTGCTCGCCAACCACATGCCCAGGGTCAGACATTCCTGGGCCTCGCTGCTGACCTGCTCACTCATTCACTCGCTCAGGCAAGTGCTCACAGCTACCTCTGGGGTTCTAGGCATAGTGCTGGCTCCTGGGGGAATCAGAGAAAAAGCCTTTGGGAATTCATTAGGTGGAGGGAGGAGGGAGAGAGAATGAGAGAGGCAAAAGAAGGAGGGAGAGAGGGAGGGAGAGAGGGAGGGAGGAAGGAGAGTGGAAGGAGAAAGGAGGAGGTAAGAGGGAGTGAGGGAGAGTTCAGAGAACAACCTGGAAACTGTGTGTAACATTTGAGTGGAGTGTCAGCAAAGCAACCGTCAATGTCTACAACACAGGGGAGTCACCAAAGTCCTGGGGGGTCGTCATGGATTGAGCATGGAGACCCGCAGGTCAGGGGGGAGGGGCGAGGCAGGAGTGACTCATAGGGCTGAACATTCCAGGCTGGACATAGGGCTGGGTCCTACAGGCAGTGGAGGCCATTGGACGGGGCAGTGACGAGTGGTGGGTGTGTTCACACGGAGGGTCATCTGCTGGTGGCCCTGGGGACTGGGATGGGAGGAATGCAGGCACCCCACCCTCTGCAGGAGTGAGGACTCAGCAAGGAGCCAGCACCCAGGTGCTGGGGAAATGGGAGCAGAGGGAGGCTGCTGGGCAGGGGACAGGGAAGCTGGACTACAGGCCGGGTGTCCATGGCCCAGGCAACAAGGCCCCTTGTTCTGCCCTGATGGCCCTAAGCAGGCGAGGACGGTGGGGCGGCATGAACAGATGGGTGGGCTGGTGCTCTAGCTCCTCCATCAAGGCAGGAGCAGGGTCGCTGGCCCGATTCACCCTGAGCATCTGGATTCTATCTGAAGGGCTCTTCTGCTGCCTGCCCAAGGGCTAGGACCTGTCCTTTCTGTCCCCAGCGGGGCACCTACCTCCCAGAGCCTCCAGACGTCGTCGAAGGACTTGAAAGCACGCTGGAAGCAGAGGCAGAACCAGGGGAAGAGGGACTGCACAGCCCCTGCACCCTTTCCTTCTGTGGGGAGAGAAGCAGGGTGCCAGACCCAACGCCATGGTCAGAGAAAACAAGGGATGACACACACAGTAGAGCAAAAGCAGACAGATGAACAGCAGGGCGCACAGACGCACTTGGGGGTACAGAGTGCCTGGCCACCATGTGTCCAGCTGCCCTTGGAGATGGTGTGTGGCGGGTTTTCAACTGTCCAGACTCCAACCCCAGAGCCTGGGGAGAAGACCAAATGACCCTGCTCCCTCCTCCATGATTGGGCACAGTTGGCAGCCTGGGGTGGGGGCTAGGTCCTGCTCACCACCCCCCACCCCCAATGCCTGTGCTGGGCAGGAAGGTGTCCACTCACTTAGGTGTTCAGCAAACACAGGGTCCAGGAAGTTGATCAGGTTGCCGAGCATGTCTAGGTTCTTGCCCACCCCAATGTTGATGACACAGCTGTGCTCCTACGGAAGATGGGTGGGAGGGAGGGAAACTGAGTCCTCTGGGCTTCAGGGCACCAGAAAAGCCAGCTGCGTCACCAGCTCCCCAGTCCTGGAGTCCCTCTGTGCGTCTGGCTCCAGGCTGGGCCCGTGCCTCTGTGAGAGTCTGGGTGTCTGTGTCTGTGGTGTGTGTGCAAGTGTATCCATCTGTATATATGTGTGCACGCACGTGTGTGTCTGTGATACAGAGATGTTTCAGGTGTGGCTCACGGTGCAGGAGCCCGGCTTTTCCTCCATACACATCCTATGGTCAGAACCAGGCCACGGAAAGTGCGGTGAGTGCACTGTTGCCCAGGTGGAGAAAGGGATGAGGGTGGGTTCGGGGAAGCCTCTCAGATCTCCATGAAAGTCTTTCCAGGGAGGCTGTGCCAGGGAGCAGCAATTTCCAAAGCTTTCAGTCTGGACAGTGTGGTGTGTGCCTGGGTGATATCGAGTCCCCTAGTGGGCCTGGACTGCAGGCCATGTGCAGGAAGCAGTGGGAGAGCAAATGGATGAGGGAGGGCTCGACTGCCTGGCTGAGGTCTGTGGATTTGATTCTGAAGGTGTGAGGAGCCATAGAGTATTTGTGGGAGCAGGGCATGTTTGGGAGAGGAATGCCCGAGGTGGGTGCCATCACTGGACCTGGTCAGGCACACTCTTTCAAAGTTTGGTGAGAGCTGAACCCAGCGCATCCCTGCAGCCCCTTCGCAACTCCAGTGCTTGCCTCCCCCACCCTAGAACACACTGCACTTGCTCTCCCCGGCTCCTCTGGGACCCCAAGAGCTGTTTCAGGGCTAGAGGAAATGCCTGGGGCTGCCATTGCTGCCTAACCTCAAGGGGCTGTGTAGAGAATTAGTGGCAGGGTTGGGAGGAGGTCGTTCCCTGAATTCAGGCCCAATCCTCACCATCTTCTGCAGGAAGAACTGGAAAAGCCAGAAGGTCTCATGGTCATGTTCCACCATCAGCTGGAAAAGCATCACCATCTCATGGAAGCCCTGCTGGTACTCTAGGGTGGAGAGGGACCAGTGAAGAGAGGCTGGGTGGGAGGGGCAGAGCCTGGGCTTGGGCAAGGAAGGAATGCCAGGGCAATTGAGGGGAGCGGCCAAGGGGAATCTTAGTACTGTGGCGCACCTGCCTGGGTGTTGCAGACATAACTCAGGAGCAGGATCTTCTCCAGCCTCTTCTTGTCAATAAGGACATTACCCAGGGGGTCTTTGTCATAGAGTTTCTGGATGTCATATGCTAGGTTGGGAGCAAGGGATAAGCGAGTAACACCAGATCACCTCCAGCAGAAGGTCTGTGGGTGAGATTATTTCCCCCAACCAACCCAGGGCATCCTGGGGAGGAAGCTGTACAGGGAACGTCAGCCCCCCAGGCTCCATCCCTCACCACACCCTGAGCTGCCTGGGTTTCTTCCTGTTTCCAAATCCTTGACAAGGCTGTACCCTCTGCCAGGGATGCAACCCCTTTGTCCAATTCAAATGCAGCCTAGTTCAAGACCACAGGTACAGGGTGGTGGCAGCAGGGAGGTGATGAAGACAAACCAACAGGGACAGTGTGCACCCATGGGAACCAGATGCTGGGGATTGAGGGGAGCCTGGGTCCATGTCAAGGCTGCTCCCAGGAACTGGGAGCCACCTCCACAAGACTGAGGAAGGGTCAGGGATGGCTTTCAGGCGTCCCCTCTGCACAGCCTTGCCCACCCTACTCTGCTCACTGATGTTATTCCGAGTCTCTATGAAGTTCCGGTGCAGGTTTTCCAGAAGGGGCTGAATCTTCTCATACATCTGGCATAAGGCCTCGTAGTTCTTCCTGTGAGAACAGAACCAAGACTAAACACAAGGGAGCCTTTCCTCCCAGCAAGTCCAGGGGCCCGGGGCTCTGCCCACTGTCCGGGATGCTCCCCCGCCCCCTGCCCGTGCCAGCTCCTGACCACCCTCTCCTGTGCACCCGTAGTGGTTCTGCGGCCCCACGGCCACACCTGGATCTGGTTTCACAGCCTAATAACTGGGCGTCTGAGACTAGGGCCAAGCCTCGGTGACCTCACTTTCCCTCTCTCAGCCTCAGTTTCCTCATCTGTAGAATGGGACAACACTAGCACCTCTGCCTCAGAATGATAAGCATCGGATGAGGGGGTGCTTTGTGCCCATCAGCACAACGAGCTGGTGGTGGAGTAGGCCGAAACACCCCCAAAAGATATGTCTGTGCCCTAACCCTGTAACCTTACTTGGAAAGAAGGTCTTTGTAGATACAATTCAGTTATATCTTATTTAATTAAGTTATAACTTCCATAATTAAGTTAAATCTTAATGATGAGATCACTCCCGATTATCCAGTTGGGCCCTAAATCTGATGCTCAGTGTCGGTACAGGAGGCACAGAGGAGAGACACAGGGAGAAGAAGGAAAGGCCAGGTGACGATGGAGACAGACTGCAGTGACACAGCCACATGCCAAGGGCCCCTGGAGCCCCCAGAGCCTCCAAGGGGCAGCAAGAATTCCCCCCTAGAGCCTCTGGAGGGGCAGCGGCCCTTCTAACTCCTTGGTTTTGGGCTTATGGACTCCAGAACTGAGCGAATACATTTCTACTGTGTTAAGACCCCTCACTTGTGGTGCCTTGTTAAAACAGACTCAGGAAACAAACACGGGTAGGCTCCTGTCGAACTCTCAGGGCTCCCCAGCTGGCCTTCAGCTCCCCTACTGCCCTGAGTGTTTCTCTGGCTCCCCACGTGTGTCAATGCTGGGCATCCCTGGGAGGCAGCATAGGCCCTGGGGAGGGGAGTCGGGCCTCTCAGGGTAGGAGCTGTTCCTGGGGTCCAGCCCGTGGTGTAGTCTGTGGGCTGGTAAAGGGAACAGTGTTGGGGGTGGGAAGGCCCCTCCTGTGTGGGGGCCACGGGTCAGGAGTGTGGGGGTCATTCGGCTGCTCAGAGTGAGAAGTGTGCTTGAAACTCTCAGGCTGGGGTGAGCACCCCTCCCCTGTGCAGAGCTACCCACCCTCCCCTGGCAGAATCTGGAATTTTCTACCTCCTTGTGCTGTCCACTGTGAGCCGCTCATCCTGGGAGCTCTGCCAGGAGTAGTAGCCTGTGAGGAACTTCCAGGCTTCCGTCCTCACGAAGGGGTGCAGCCCCTGGGGTTGGGTGGGAGGTGGGAAGTCACCGGTTCTCCCCAGATGCCTGCCCAAAGGGCCCTCCCAATGGCACCGCCCCCGGATTCCAGGGGAAGGCCAATGGTAGCATGGGGACCGTACCCTTTCCAAGATGTTAACACAAATGAAGTCTCGTGACTTGGCCAACTGACCGTTCTCATCGAAGAAGCCATCCCACTCTGTCTTGTCGATGGGTGGTTTCTTCTTCACCTGGCGAAGGAGGACGAGCGCTTCAGCCCTCGGGATGGGCCTCGGCTTTTCTCTTCAGTATTATTATGTAAACCACATACTCTGGGTTTTGCCATGTGAATCTAAACTCGCTTGTGGAAATTTATCCTGAGAAAACTACTGAAAATATATGGAAAAATTCTCTATGCACAATAATTTTCATTGCACACTGCTTACCAAAATGAAAAATGCAAGTGTTCTAAATGTTATGTGATGAAGGAATAGTCACATAAAGCATGGGTTACATCCTCACTGAGCTATTATGAGGCATGTAAAACAAGGCTTACACGGAATGAGTAATAATCCGGAAAAATATAGATGTTAACAGAAAAAAGCAGAATACAGAATTGCACATTCAGTATCCCTCCTCTCTATGTTCTGTCCCCCACAAAGTTCTGTTACATGTTATAAAACGACACTTCATATACTCGAATACATAGTGAATTAGCCACTATAAAAATTCTGTTAGAAAGAAGACTAGAAAATATGAAAAAAACTTACCTAAAAACAAGGCATTATTTTTGAATGATAGGATTATAAGTATTTTTTTTCCTTTTTGTTGTATTTTCAAACTTTTCTATAATGATGTATGCTACTTTGATAATAAAAAAATATAGAATAAGCACTAATTAAGCACATTCGTGAGCTTTATTTTACCTTTCCTGGAAGAGTAGCACTGGCATCAAGAGGAATGATCTCTGGTTTACATAAGGGGTCTGAGGGGAGGGAGGTCCACTGCATACAAAGTAATTAAAAACGCTCCGTACAGCAATAACAAGAAGTTAAGAGTTCTCATTGAACCGACCTCCCACTAATAGGCACCTGAATGTGCACATTTGCGACTCAATTTAAATTTGCAAATGAGTCACCAGAGAATCTGCTTAAAATCTGCAGATCATGACTCAGGAGGCCTGGGGTGGGCCCCCTGGTGATGCGTTTCTACCAGGACCCCAGGGGATAGCTGAGGCTGCGGGTCCACCAGCCAGTGGGTAGCAAGGTATTAGAGGGTACAAGAGCACTGGAAATTAAAAACAAGAGCCGACAGGCCCAAATTTGGGAAAATTTCCACTAAGTCCATGTTTCAAAGGGTTGGATTGAGCAATAGACTTTAAAGTGTGTTTTCTAAAACCTCTCCTGTTTTAAGAAAACCGTGTTTCACCTTTCATGTTGCAACACGGGGCCGACTTCCCTTACACTCCAAATGAATGGTCAATGCCGTCGTCTCAGAGAAACACTGATGCATTGGTGGCCAACTACAAACTCAGTGACCCTTCAGAATAGTGAAAGTGAAGTCACCAAGCAGGACGGCCCCCAAAGTTCCCTGGAGTGGCTCTTCCTGAACGCTCCAATGGAAGCCTCCCCTCCTGTGGTCACCATGGCCCGGCACCTTGAGCTCACCCTTCCTTCCACCTTCTGTCTCACGTTCCGTGGCGCTTGGAAGATGGTGCACAGAGGGGTCTAGAACTTGTTTCTGCTACTGAGCGCACGAGGTGGAACAGCAGTTCCCAGCCCACGTGCTGGCAGCATCCAGCCCTGGCAGTGACCACCACACTGATGGCTGATTCGCTGTGTTTCCCACTCTTCCTTCGGAAACTTTCCCTGTGGTGATCAGTTCCTCTGGGGCTGACCCACTCTGTCGTCTCTAAAAATTTTCTATCTTCCGAACCAAAATAGGACACCTGGGCCCAAGAAGGTAGAAAAACATCTCAGAGTTGGCTTAACCCTGGGAAGCAGGACCTGCCCTGACGCCGTGCCCCTCCTGGACAGGTCATCTGTCTGAGCCAGGGGGAGCCAGGCTTCGGCCCCTCTGACAGCTGCCATGTTCCCGCAGCCTACACTTACAGACCGCAACTCCGTGTGCGTGTCAGGACTAGACACAGGAGGCCATAGACAGAGCGGGGCCGGGCCCTGGATTCCTAATCATAAGAGGAAGTACATGAATTTTTAGTCAGTTGGTTAATTTGTATAATAACGACAGCTGTGTTTTGGTGGGGATTGATCAAATCTATAGATCAATTTAGGGAGAATTGATAACACTACTGAGTCTTCTGACTCACGAATACTGAATATTTCTCCATTTATTTAGGTCTTCTTTAATTTCTTCTCTCCGCAATGTTTTGCAGTTTTTAGCATATAGGTTATTTAAATATTTTGTTAGATTTATCCCTGAATATTTCTTTTTATGGATGCTATTGGGAATTTTTTTTAAAGTTTTTATTTATTTATTTTTAGAGAGAGGGGAAGGGAGGGAGAATAAGTGGGAGAGAAACATTGATTAGTTTCTTTTCACACGCCCCCAGCTGGGAACCGGCTGGCAACCCAGGCATGCACCCTGACTGGGGAATCAAAGCAGTGACTTTTTGGTTTGTAGGATGATGCTCCAGGCACTGAGCCACACTACTCAGGGCTGTGGGAAGATTTTTAACTGAAAAGTCAATTTCTTTACTAGATTTGAGATGGAGTAAGAAGAAATTGTTTTAGTTTTTACTTTAAAATCATATTTTTATAGTAACCAGATATTTTCCTTCTAATGCACTTTAAAAATAAAGGAAAATAATACAAAACAACAAGGAATGAATAAAATCATAAAAATAAAAATAATAGGAATCCAAAGTAATCAATTTTGAAAACAAATCCATGAAATTCTCCTACTACTTGTAAACACTTAAAAATATTGATGTTATGCCAGGCACTGTTCTAAGCACTTTCAATATATCAACTCATTTACTTTTTACAGCATCTATGACATAGGTGTAGTTATTACACTATTTTGAGGTCAGGGAATGGAGACTGTAGGGGGGTTACTTAGTATATCTGAAGGCACATAGCAAGTGTCAGAGCTGATGTTTGAACCCAGACCTGTTTGGTGCTGAACCCCAATTCCATGGCATCAGGAAGAACAAAAGGCAAGGATTTTCATTTTGAACAAAAGAACTATACATCTACACAAGCTGTTAGCAAAAGATATATGTTAAAATCAAATGTCTTAGGACTTCTGGCCAAGATGGAGGCATAGGTAGATACACTTTGCCTCCTTGCACAACCAAAAGAAGGACAACAACAAATTTAAAACAAAATATAACCAGAAGTGCCAGAAAATTGAACTGTATGGAAGTCCAACAACCAAGGAGTTAAAGAAGAAACATTCATCCAGACTGGTAGGAGGACCAGAGATGGGCAGATGGGTGGACAAAACCCGTGGCAAGGTGGTAGCTGGTGGACAGGGTGGTCCCACATTTGTGTGCAGATAAACCAGCAGGAACAACTGAGGAGAGAGACAGACCACACAACCCAGAGTTCCAGTGCAGAGAATTAAAGCCTCAAAACCTCTGGCTGTAAAAACCTGTGGGGGTTGAGGCAGCAGGAGAAACTCCCAGCCTCACAGGAGAGTTTGTTGGAGAGACTCACAGTGTCCTACAATGTACACAAACCCACCCACCTGGGGATCAGTGCTAGAAGGGCCCACTTTGCTCGTGGGTAGCGGGGGAAAGTGACTGAAAGCCAGCTGAGAGACGAGCAAATGGCACTGTTCCCTCTCTGACCTCTCCCCCACATATAGCATCACAACGAAGCCAAATGGGTTGCCCTGCCCTGGCGAGTGAGTACGTAAGGCTCTGCCCCTTACAACATATCAGGCATGCTGAGAAAAAAAAAAAAAAGGCCCAAATGGAAGAACAGATGAAAGCTCCAAAAATAGAACTAAGCGATGAAGAGATAGTCACTTATCAAATGCACAATTCAAAACACTGGTAATCAAGATGCTCAGAGAAATGGTTGAGTATGGTCACAAAATAGAGGAAAAAGTGAAGGTTATATAAAGTGAAATGAAGAGAAATGTACAGGGAACCAACAGTGAAGGGAAGGAAACCAGGACTCAAATCAATGCTTTGGAGAAGGAAGAAATAAATATTCAACCAGAACAGAATGAAGAAACAAGATTTCAAAAAAATGAGGAGAGACTTAGGAACCTTTGGGACAGCTTGAAATGTTCCAACATCTGAATCATAGGGGTGCCAGAGGAGAAGAGGAAGAGCAAGAAATTGAAAGCTTACTTGAAAACATAATGAAGAACTTCCCTAATGTGTTAAAGGAAATAGACTTCCAGGAAGTCCAGGAAGCTCAGAGTCTCAAAGAATTTGGACCCAAGGAAGCACATACCAAAGCACATCATAATTACATTAGCTGAGATTAAAGATAAGGAGAGAATCTTACAAGCAGCAAGAGAAAAGGAGGCAGTTACCTACAAAGGAGTTCCCATAAGACTGTTAGCTGATTTCTCAAGAGACCTTACAGACAAGAAGGGGCTGGAAGGAAGTATTCCAAGTCATGAAAGGCAAGGACCTACATCCAAGATTGCTCTATCCAGCAAAGCTATCATTTAGAATGGAAGGGCAGGTGAAGTGCTTCCCAGATAAGGTCAAGTTAAAGGAATTCATCATCACCAAGCCCTTATTATATGACTTGTTAAAGGGACTTATCTAAGAAAAAGATAAAAAATATGAACAGTAAAATGACAACAAACTGACAACTATCAACAACTGAACCTAAAAACAAAAACAAAAACAGAAATGAACCAAGCAAACAACTAGAAGAGGAACAGAATCACAGAAATGGAGATTACATGGAGGGTTATCAGCAGGGAGGGGACAGGGGAGAATAGGAGAAAGGTACAGGGAATAAGAAGCATAAATGGTAGGTGGAAAATAGACAGGGGGAGGGTAAGAATAGTGTAAGAAATGGAAAAGCCAAGGAACTTATATGTACGACCCATGGACATGAACTAAGGGCAGAGGGAATGCAGGTGGGAGGGGGGTGCAGGGCAGAGGGGAATAAAGGGGATAGAAAATGGGACAACTGTAATAACGTAATCAATAAAATATATTTAAAAAAATCAAATGTCTTAGAAAGATGGGAAAAAAGATGAAAAAAAGATGAAAAAAAGCCAACCAATAAAAGAGTGGCAAAGTAATCAAAGTAATATCACAGCACGCCACAATAAAAGCTATGGCGTCAACACAACAGAGAGAGATCATTAGGAACATCACAAGAAGTCATCTGCTGCATGTTGGGAACCGCCCGGCCTGGTTTCAGAAGCTGTAATCCCACGTGGTTAAGGCTGAGTAAAGGACTTTGGGACCGTAAGCCACTAAGGAGACAAAGCTTATCTTCCTTGTAGGGGCACCACCTCTTCTGCCCCCTTTACTTCACCCTGCCTGGCCCCGGGCCTGAGTGGTTAGCCAAAGACATGTAAGATTCCTCAAGGGAGGGACGACCTAAGATAGGCACGGTTGTGAAGGGATCCTCAGGGAAGGACTTGGGGGGCTATAGAAAAAGGGGGTGATGGACCCTTGCCCCTTGGCTTTGACATAGCCTGAGTCCTCATTCTGTCTGCAAGAAGTCTCCTAATCTCTTGGCTGCCTTACTTCCCACGCCCATCTTAAGCCTCAAAGAATGTGGGAGGGAGGTGGGTGCGGCCCTCTGCTGGAAAGGGTGGGTTCCCTGGGGCGATCAGGCCTGAGAAAGAATGCATAAAATCCTATGAAACCTGCTTTGCTAATACCCTCAATTTAAACGACAAGGGTCCAAGCATGAAATGAGTCTGTTTCTCCAAAGTTTTATGGCCCTTTAGCTATCTGACCCTGACTCAAAATAAGCCCTCATAGTTCTTTGAATGTTATCAATTGTTTGATCCTTACTGCCTGAAAATAATTGATGCGCTTTACACCCTATATTCCTACACAAATTAAACCCAGTAAAAACCCAGTGAGGAATGGTCTCCTGGCCCTTCTCCTTTGAGAGATCAGCCACCTTTCCTCCCCAAGCAGATCCTGTCTTGGTAGACATATTCTCATCTGTGGTGGGGGGACGGGGTGGGGGCAGCCCTGTGGGCGGAGCCCCCCGCCCCCCCACAGCTGCGTGCTCCAAGAATTTGCATTACTGAACCTCTACCTACTTTGCCAGGACTGAATTTGCTTATAAAAAGTCCCTGCCTTCTCCTTCCGGGAAATTCCTTTTCTCTGTGCTCTCTACTTCCTAGTACCTCCTCAAACCAAGCTAACAATAGGCCACCCACAGGAGGTTTGAGACATTTGCCAGCAAGCCAAGGACAAAGAACAGAAGCTTCTTGACATAAGGAGGGCTAAAGGTGAAAATTGCCCCATGAAAGCCCCTCCCTCCCTTCTCCTAGAACATCCACAGCCCCTGTCTGTGCCAGAAGTCATAGAATCTAGGATCTTTCAAAATGATAGGGATTGTCAGCTCCCTGGCCTCTCAAATCCATCTCCATTCTCCCACATGCCCCTATTCCTTGTCCCACCAGCCTGTGAACATCTGCACACCTATGGGTGTGCAATGGCCTGGTAACCAGGAGGGGGAGCTCTATACCACAGAAGGTGCTGGATACCCTTGCAGCAACATAGTAGCTGCTTTCCTTTCTCCTGGAAAGAGCGCTGCTAGGTAGAGCAGCTGTGGAAATCTCCCTCCTTGACGGTGGGCATCAGCAGGCGAGCACGTCTCCACCAGGAAACCTGGGGAAAATGTGCCCGTGCTTCCCCTAGAGGTTTCCATTGGGAGCCCAAAGTGGTTGGTCCCTCTAATAGCTTCCTGCTGCCAGAGGCCTTGGCTGCAGGCGTACAAGTCCCCACCCTCCTTCCCCTTCTGCATTGGGCTAAGGCTTCCTCTAATATTTTTAGTAAAATAGGAAATCCACTGGAGGATAAGAAAAACCTTCTACTAAAGCTTTCGATGCAAGGAAGGTACTCATGCTTGCAGAGCTCCCAAGAAAGCCTGGGGAGGTCATTGACTCTGCTTAAGGTTCTCCACCTGTTTTCCACTCCAGTGTACCTGAGGGACAAGACACAGTCCCCGCAGTAACTGTGAGTCACCATGTCAGTGATTCTCACCCAGGGGAGAGGGGAGGACCGAGGACAGCAGGCACATCGAAACTGGGAGGGCGGCCATAAGTGCGCCTGAAAGTTACCCAGCTGATTAGCAACGACCCAGATGTGAAGGGTTGTTGCTTTCAAGGTGCCATCACTATAGCTTACTGATTAGAAGAATGATTTAAAACAGTGGTTCTCCGAGTTTGCTGTGCATCAGAATCACCCAGAAGGTTTATTAAAGCACGGAGGGCTGGCACTAACCCCAGAGGTTCTGGTTTAGAAGACCTGGGGCTCAAGAATTTCTCTCCAGTTCCCAATGGAGGCCGAGGCTGCAGGTGTGGGCACCGTACGTTGAGAAGCACTGAATTAGAAGGCGGACTCCACAGCCCCTCTGTCTGGGTCTAAACACCAGCTCTGCCACTTAGTGGCTGGGCGACTGCCGGCCTCTTCCTTAATCTCTGTGCCTCAACATTTTCATGTATAAAGTGAAGAGAACAGCATCCTCCAGCTAATAGGGCTATGATAAGAATACGGGACTATAAATTAACCCTTTAGATAGTCATTGTAGCTAATAAGTGCTATATGACAGTTTGTTGCTTTACTATTATCTTTCTCGAAGTGCAGAGGAATTATTGGTGGTAATCTGCAGTAAAGCAGTAACATTTAAAATTCAGGAAGACAGGTGCCCATTTTAGATTTCTGCTTTTATATGTATCACTGTCTTAATCACTATGATTAATGAGACTTGAAATTATAATTACTTACTATAATTTTGGGAAATATACCATGAGGAAAATTTTTATGACTGAGGCTGACTTCTTAATGAATAAATCTATTTTACTAATTAGGTTTGCAGCCACCACTAACAAAAGCATTACTGCCACCTGGTGGCAGCACACCAAAATTGTTGGCAAAAGCCCCAGGAAAATCAGCCCTGGACGGTGTGACTCGGTGGATTGAGTGCCGGGCCAGCGAACCTAGGGGTCCCCCAGTCAGGCAGGCATTCAGTTCCTAGTCAGGGCCCGTGCCTGGGTTGCTGGCTAAGTCTCCAGTAGGGGGTGTGTGAGAGGCAACCACGCATTGATGTTTCTCCCCTCTCTTTCTCCCTTCCTTCCCCTCTCTCTGAAAATAAAGTCTTTAAAAAAAGAAAGCACCTCAGCATTTCAAGAATGAACATGCAAACCTAAAGGTCATTAGTTAGAATGCCACATATGGGGAAAAGGTAACACTGGCTTAGAGAGAGGGGTGAAAGGGGGCCTGTTTCTCAGCCCCACTGTGGGCACCAATGGTCAGACCTGCCTTGCTCCCCCTTCCAGGTCAGCCCATGGGTCCAGTCTTTGTGACCCAGCAGGGGAAGATGGCTTAATACAAACCAGAGGCCGGGGAGAGGGGTACTTGGAGCGGATGAGGAACACGCACCAGGATGAAGGAGGCCGACAGCCTGGCAGAGAGGCTGTTTTCGGGAGAGAGGGTGGTCATAGCCCCTGCTGGTTTTCCTCGAAGCCGCCTCTAACCAGTGCTCACTTGGAGCATCTGAATGATGCACTTAATTAGTGGGGAAAGTGATCTTCCTTTGGGGGGATGAGATGCATTCCTGGGGGGAACTGGGTCTCTCCTGACCCCCCGCACTTGAACAGAGCTAGTCAGCTGTGTGTCACAAGGCCCCTGGAACTCTCATCACAATGACCTTGGAACATGGGAGTACTCAGCTTCAAGGACAAGACCCACCCAGGAGCCAAGGGGACTAAACCTACCTGTCACCTAGGAAAATGGCAGTACATACCAGAGATTGGGGTCAGGGCATGCAGACAAGTGTGCCGGGGTGGCATGGAGGACTTCCTGGCAGAGGTGGGCAAGGAAGCCTTTCTCACTATCTCTGGCTCTCTCTCCCTTGGGCTCCCTTCACTTGGTGTCCCACAAGACTGGGACCCAAACCTGAAGAACCCCTAGAACTGGAGCTACAGACTTCTTCGGTGCCACCTGCAGACATTCGGAATTAGTATGTCTGGGCTGGGGCCTGAGGAACTGTAATTTGAAAAGCTCCCTGCGTGACTCCGATTCAGTGTTTAAATGGTAACTTCAGGGGACAGAGACCAGTTTCATTTATCTTGATATCAGAGAACTTAAGAGAGTGCCTGCGTAACTGAATAAATGACTGAATGGAAAAACAGATGAAGTTCTCAGACCTCACCCCACTTTCTTCTCTGTGTGTGTTTCAGAGATTTCTATACCCGCTCCCCTCCGCTCCTGCCCCGAGTTCCTTCAGGCCAGGGGTGATGTCGGATTCCTTTGTACTCCCCCATCCCAGGGCCAACCCCATCGCCTGGCACTTGGTAGGTGCTCGGTATTTGTTGAATGAACCTGAGGAGCTGGCTTCTCTTGACTCCAACATTACCAGTTCTCCATCTTAAGCATCACTTGCGTGTCCCAGCCGTGAAAGCCATGTGGCTCTTATGCAGCCTTTGTCATCAGGAGATGATAGTAATTAGGTCTTCATGGAGCAGGAGGGGGTGGCTGTGAGTAGGGAGGAAGTGAAGTAAGAACAGGACCAGCTCCCATACAGGGTGCCTTCATTCTAAGGTCCGCGAGAAGCTTCCAAAACAAATGTCCAGTGCAGGAGGTATAGAGTGGGCATTACTCATCATTTGGGATTGTATCTGCCTCTATTCTTGCACATGAGCCAGGCTGACAACCGAGCCTTAACTGCAATTTTTCCCTAAGCAGCCGAACATTAGGCAGGGAGCTGAAAAATTGGAATGCCTAATTCGACATGGCTTCTAAAAGGAACATGATGGTTACAGATCATCCACTGAATTTCCTTTCTGCAACTTTTAGATAATAACCCTGCCCCAAGTTAGTCAGTGCAGTTTGGGCATGCTACAAAAGCCTCTTAGCGACCACGTGGAGGCTTACTATTCAAACAGGACTGCAGACACTGAGCTGAAGCAAGGGGGTTTCTGGTCCCTTTTCTTCCCTTTCCAGTTCTTACAAGGCATTTACACATGTCAATCTCATTTTCGTCAGGGCCGAGTGGTCCTTAACAGGTCCTTCTATTTACAAAATTGCCCCAATTCTTTAGATTCCCCTGTATCCCTTTTCTTTTATGCATTTCCCAGTCCCTGGTGGGGGCCCAGTATTCTGCTTTAAATCTCTGTACAAGGGAGTTTGGGGGGGGCACAAGAATCCCAGTCCAGGCTGAAAAACATTACTCTTGGTATTAGAGCACGGGCCACGGCTGGAGAGACCTAGTATTTACACTAAGGAAGTCCTGGGAGGGAGCAAGGCCCCCAGCCTGTCTTTGCTCTCAGGACCCTGCCTGTGCCTTGGCAGGCGGGGCGTGGTGGTGAGGCTGGAGGATGGGCCTGGACGGTGCCTGGGGGAGACCCTCTCTTCCTCAGAGCTGCAGTGTTCATGCAGTGAGCAAGCCTGGGGATTTCGTGCCAGAAATGCCCAGGTTAAAGTTCTGATCCTGTCACCCACCCACCATGAGACCTCGGTCTCGCCTGCTGGGAAGTGCATGCAGTCTGGACTCACCGTCTCATGTGGGAACACCTTTCCCTGTCCCAGGTTCAATGTATTCTCCTTTATTGTGTCATATGCTGCCTGGCCAGTGCCACTTCTGGGTCCACCTGTAGCGTGGGTGGGATGTGTGCAGACTCCCGCCTTGTGTCAGCTGCGGGATGAGACCGCTGGCCATGGGGGACCGATGACCAAGGTTGAAGTTGATCCTGCCGTGTCTCTTCTCTGTGTAGTAAAACCTTGTGCTTGGGTAAGTCGAGTTGTTCTTGGCAACCACGACACCTGCAAACCATGCAGCGGGTTGATGTTCCGGGATGCTGCCCCTGGTGGCAGCTATTGCTGTGCTGTTAGTTCTCCACCGTGCAATGGGGCTCCTGCCTAGAGGGGTGGTAGCCAGAGTCAGTTGCTGGATAGCATCTCTTCATCTTTCTGAATCTCAGCATCCTCATATGTGCACTGGGGAGGAGGGCTGGTAATGCCTCGTGGAACTGGAGGGCAAGTGAGGCGATGTGTGTAAAGAGCCCAGCAGGGGTCCTGGAGGACAGTGGGCGCTCACTGCTTGGGAGAAACTATGAACCTCAGTATCACCATCAGTTTACCAATGCCCAGGACCTATCCAGAAAAACCTCCCTGAACCGGAAATGAGTCAGTCAAGATTCTGCCTCCATAAGGCTTGTGGTAATATCAGTGCAAAACTTTCCAGCTGTGTGAGCCAATCAGCTACTGTTTCCCTGCATTTGTCCGGGAACCTAGGACCAGGATCACTACCAAAGCAGGATGAGGTGAGTATTGGAAACCAAGTTCAGCCCTGGCTGCTGTGGCTCCGTGGGTTGAGCACGGTTGAGCAGGCTCCGCGGGTTCCTGCGAACCAAAGGGTCGCCGTTTTGATTTCTGGTCAGGGCACATGCCTGGATGGTAGACCAGGTCAGGTACCCCCAGTAGGGGGCGCACAAGAGGCAACCACACATTGATGTTTCTCTCCCTCTTTTTCTCCCTCCTTCCCCTCCCTCTAAAAATAAGTATTGAAAGAAACCATGTTCCCTGCAGTCCCTTTCATGTGGACGCCACATGACACAGCTCTGCGTCCCTGTACCACTTCTCAGTCACCCTGCTTCAAAGGACACCTACCCACGACTGTCTAAGTCTGGGGCCCTCTAGTTCTAGGTATAAATCCCATGCATTCCGATTTTATATCATTGCAAAGCGCCAACAATCTTTGGTGCTGAAGCTGCACTTTCCTCCTTGGCTCTCCTCATGGGGAGCCAGGACAAGGTTAGATTCTGCAGCAGGTTTTCTGCCCTTGCCTCCGCGGACCATGTTGTTTCTGATGATGCTGGAGACGGCTTCGCATCATGCATGTATCACCAGCACAAGAGGGGCAGAGCTTTCTTCCGGGCCCAAGGTCGCTGGAGTTCCCTGGGGTACCACGGGGTTAGATGCTGCATTTTGGACCTGCTCCATCATCTTCGAGTACCCTCACTTGCTCCATTCTTCCCCTCAGTCAACTAAAGAGGACACCTCCATCACTTCCCAGCCAGCTGTCCTGGGCACTGGAAATAACCCAGAGGAGAAACCCTGCCCCGAAGCCACCAGAGTCAGCAAAAGGGAGGCCCTCAGTCTTTGGCAGCTGAGGCTGAGCCTCCACGAGCTCTCTCCTTCTCTGAAGGGGTCTCACTCCTTAGTGGTCCTCATCGTGGTTCTCCTGACCCTTGCCCCTCAGCCAGGCTCCTGGGACCACTGGGTGCAGAGCTCTACCTCTCATGAGCTCAGGCAATGTTTTTGCTGCTGCCACGCCTACTGTTTATTCAGCCCCCAGAAGCCCCTCTTGTCTCTGGACATCCCAACCACAGCTCCCTTCTATAGGACACGTGGTATACACCTCAGGTGAAGTGCTTTACATATGTCCATGCCAACCTTGACCCTCTAGAAGAAGAACAGAAGGTCACAGAGGTTATATTACTTGCCTGGGGTCACACAGCCAAGTGGAGAAGCCAGGAGCCTTCTGGCTTCTACCAAGCTTTGTTACCATCCAGGCTGCATCTGTGTCATGGAGCTGCCCCTGGAGTCCTGTTGGCAGAAACGGGTGTCTTCGGGCCCCTCACTGGCTCAGGGGGCTGTGACCCCGCAGTCCAGCAGGAAGGAGGGAGTCGGCTATAACTCTTTCTCCAGATTTTAAAATAGTTGTTCAGTCCCAGAACATGCGCTGAATGGTCAGGAGAGGGGGAGAGGAAGTGTTACGACCCAGCTGATGAAGACGTGGCAAGAGTGAAATGGAGGGGAAAAAGGACAAGAAATTCCAGCAAACTCCAGGGACTGCTAATGGAGAGAAATAATGTGGCTAATTACATCTTGGAAGGCTATCTGAGCCACAATGAATTTTTAATGAAAAAATAATGCATTTTCCCTGCTACTTACATCAGGGAAGGAAGGACTGTGCAGATCTCCCAGCACGGCAAGAGCAGCTGTGTGTCTGGGCCCCCTCTGACCACATCGCCTGAGTTGCTTTCCTGCATCCTCGTCTCCAGGCTGCCCACAAAGCAGGCCTCCCACGGAACCACAGAGCAAGGCATGGGAGCCTTGCACGCTTGGGCTCCAAGAACATCAGTGCTGTTCCCTGGGGAGGACACCGGCATTTCCCTCTGCACACCTCCTCCTCGCGCCTCGCAGGGAGTCTTGGATCTTACATCCAGGGGGTAAAGCTCCTTCTGTGAAATGAAAAGGCTTGTGTCTAACAAGCCAAACAGGCCTGTTCGTAAGTGTAGGTTTGGGGGGAAATGAGGCCCATTCTCCCCTCTTTCCAGGATGATCTGTATAAGACATGAGTTCAGATCCCAGTCTTACAGGTGCCTTGTTGTGTGGCCCAGGCTCCATCTCCTTCCCTGTGAAACGGGGTAATGACGTCTACCTCACAGTGCTGCTGTAAGGTTCAAACAACATCTACAGCCCTTAACACAGCGTTCGGCACAGTTCAAGCAGTTGTCTGTGTTGTCGTTTGCTCCAGAGCACACCCAGGCTCACCTTGAACCCCCAAGAAACTCTCTGTGGATCCCCCAGCCTCAGGCAGTCCCTCGCACCTACTGTGGCCTCCTGGGCCAGGCACACAAATGTACACACACATGTGTGCATGTGCACACACAAACACATCCACACCCACACGTGCCGACACCTGGGCAGGACCCAGAAATGGCCCCTCTGGGCCCCATCAGTCAGGGCAACAGTTCAGATGTCCTGTTTCCAGAGACAGCCCTAGCTGAGGAGGCCAAGCAGAGGGGGAGGCTGACCCTGGGGACCTCTAAGGGCAGAGTTCATGAGCACAGGGCCGAGTAGGAGGACCCCAGGTGCCTGGGCTGACAGGAGGGGATGCGCTGAGCCAGAGCTTGGGGGGCGTGGGGTAAAGGAGGAGGTTGAAGATCAGCACCGACACCTGAAGTTTGGGGACAGAGAGAAGGTTCCATATCTGCCCTGACACATGCAAACACCTGGCAGAAGCAGGGCAACCAGAAATGTTTCTTTCCCACTACATTCCCTATTCTTTCCCTTTTCGGAACTCGTGTATCTTCCAAACCCTGGGAGAGCCCGGGAGTGCTGGCTGTGGTCCGTGATTGTTCTGGAGAAAAAGGCAGACAGCCCATCCCTGGGATTCTCAAAGGAGGCAGCTGGCCGGTGCCTGAAGCAGTGCTGTTTCACACGTGTGTCTGAAGGGGCAGGACTCCTGCGGCCTTTGCCCTCATCTCTGGGACCTGCTTGAGGGAACTGGGCATGTATTTCTTCTATGCCTGCAGCTCTCTCATTTGGCCAACTGCGGGGGTGGGGAGTGCTGCTCCTGCCCTGAACACCCCACCCTGGTGTGGTCATATGCACACAACACCCCTGAAGAAGGGCCAGGACATTCCTCCTCCACCCCTACTCCGGCCTCTACCCCTCTGCAACCTGCCCCATGCCCCATCCCTGCTTTCTGCCATCCTTGAACAAGCTGTCATAGGTTATTCTCGCCCCTCCTGGGCATTGCTCCCAGGCCCACAACAAAGCCCCCTGGGCAGAGCAACCCTTTCCACTAACGGGATTCTGCAGAAAAATGTTAGGTCAAGAGCTCGGAGCCATTCAGGATTACGGGGGCAATTCTGTGACAGGACCTGAACTTACACTGAATCCTGACACTGGCCAGAGGCTGGTCTACATCACAGAGTTTTAAGTTAACCCCTGAAGAATATTCACAGCAAATCTACTTCATACATAGAGAAATTAAGCCCCTGAAAGGGGCAGTAACTTGTTCAAGGTCACACAGCAAATCAAAGACAGACCTGTCACTAGAATCCAATCTCCTGCCTCCTGGCCCAGTGTCTTGAAATCTCTGCAAAAGGCGATGTTTCAAAGCCAGGCTTTGAAGAAGAGAGGAGAGAGGCTCAGGTAGGTGAGGGGGAATCCTCACAAAAGTGAGTCATACTCTCTGGGGCATAAGCATTCTTTTTCCTTCTCCTCCCTTCTGGGGCCGGGCCAAGTGACCGTCAGAAAGCGGGGGTTCTGCTCATCGCCCCCACTCTGGGGCACAGGAAGCAAGGGAGACAGGCAGGTCTCCTGAGAGAGCAGCAGCAGCAACACGTGCCACAGGCAGTGAGAGGCTGAGATACGAAGGCGGATTGATCTCTTCTGCTTCAAACAGAACAGAGGCCGTCCTGTCACGGCTGTTGATCAAAGGCTCTTTTATGTGTCCTTCCTGCCCGCTCCTCGTCCAGCCCCGTGGTGGCAGGAGTCCCACTCCTTGTCTCGCCTTCCTCCAGGTCTCACTGCATACTAGAGACCCTCCCCTTTACCCAGCAGCCAAGACCCCGCAGCGGCTACCGGGAGCCAGTGCTCCCAGTTCCCCACGAGCCTCCCCTCTAGGCAACTCAGTCCAGGGTCTGTGGGAACTAATATATCCCCATTATTCAGATTAGAAACTGAGGCATGGAGAAGTTAAGTAACTTGTCTAGAGCCACAAGCTAGTCGCCCTTAGGAAACCCCCATGCTTATGGGCTCCCGTGGCTTTGTCCTCAGAAAGTCTTGTGTGATAGTGGAGGCGTAGGGAGTTCCCAGATCACCTAGCATGTGTAGACCCCCAAAAGACTGTGCAATAAATAACCCCTGTGAAAAAGGAGGGCTGGGCCCTGCTTCTAAAATGTCTCAGCTCAGACATCTGGAAAAATCCAAATTTTTAATTTCGCCACAGAGGTGGGACAGAATGCAGATTTTTCCTACCCTCCCCCCTCAAACCACACCCAACTCCAGCTATCTGCACATCTGTGCCTTGCATATGAAAATCCTTAAGTACATATCCATTAAATGCAGTGCAAACTCCAAATTCCTCAGCCTGGCATTCAAGGCCCTGGAAAACTGAGAGGCCACAGGCCTGTGGTTAAGAGTGTGGGCTCCTGGACCAAACTTCCTGCACTAGCATGTCAGCTCCTCTGCCACCCAACTCGTCGACCCACGGATTGTTTAGAAATGGGTTGCTTAATTTCCAGGAATTGGTGAATTTTCTAGATGTCTTTGTTTTATTTCTAGTTTAATTCCACTATGGTCAGAGAATAGATTTTGTATGATTTCAATTGTTTTACATTTGTTAAGGTTTGTTTTATAGCCCCAGATATGATGTGTATTGAACGATCCATGAGCAACTTGAAAAGAATGTGCGCGCTCTGCTTTTGGTGGTGGCGTGTCCTGTTAAGGTCAGTTAGATTAAGTTGATGGAGACTGTTGTTTAGCTCTTCTGTATCCTTGCTGATTTTCTCTCTAATTTTTCTATCAACTAATGAGATATGAGTGTTTCAAAGTGTACAAGAATAACTGGATTTGTCTATTTGCCTTTTAGTTCTATGAGTATTTTTGCTTCATATATTTCGAAGTTTCATTGTTTGGTGCATACACACATAGGATTGTTATGTCTTCTAGATGAATTGATCTCTATCATTATGGAATATTCCTCTCTAACCCTGATAAGTTTTTGTCTCCAGGAGTCCCTTTGCTTGACATTAATATAGCCTTCCCGGCTTTTTGAAAAAAGTTTTATGGTATATTTCTTACATCCTTTTAATCTATTTATGTCACTATATTTAAAATGAGTTTCTTACAGACAACATGAATTTGGGTTTAAATCTGATCTGTCTTGTAATTGGTATGTTTAGATCATTTATATTTAATATATTTATTGATAGGATTGGGTTTGGGTCTACCATTTCATCATTTGGTTTTGGTTTCTCCCTCTGGTTTTCACTCCTCTGTGTCCCCTTTTCTGCCTTCTTTTGGATTATTTGAATATTGTATTAGTATTCCATTTTTATCTTTCTGTTGGCTTTTTGACTATATCTTTTTGTATAGTTTTAAAGCGATTGTTCTAGAGATTATGACTCAGCTACCTAACTCTTCATGGTCTATTTAGAGCTAATGTTTTACCACTTCAAGTGAAATATGTTAACCTTGCAGCCTACAAGTCCTGTTTCCCTCCCCCTTCTATGCTATAGTTATTATAGGTAGTACAGCAATATGCATTGAAAACTGAATTTGACAGTGCTATCACTTTTACTTTTAGTAATCACATACATTTTAAAGTACATATGAGGTTGAAAATGGTCTATTACTTATCATTTCCATTTCTCTTATTTTATTCCTAAAGTTCCAGGTTTCCTTCTAGTATCATTTCTCTTCTCAAGAACTTGCTCTAGCATTTCTTGTAGAGCTGGCAGTGAATTGTCTTAGTTTTTCTACATCTAAATATGTCTTTCTTTTGCTCCAAAATACATATTTTCACAAGATAGAGAATTCCGAGTTGGCAGTTTTTTATTTCAGAACTTTAGAGATGTTATTCTACCATCTTCTGGCCTCTCTAATTTCTAAGGAAAAATCTACGGTTATTTAAATCGTTGCTTCCCCCAGAATACGATACCTGCTTTAGCCACATGGACACGCAATGTTGTCTGTCAGAGGATCAGCTTGAGATGAGATGTTAAGACTGTTTTGAGGGTACTACCTGGACCTCTTCTCAGATTGCAGCATCTGAATAAAGCTCCCGTAAAGATTCAATCTGAGATCCAAGATGGTGGAGGAGTAAGTGGAAGCTGCACTAACCTCCTCCCAGGACCAGTCTGGAATTACAACTAAATTGTACAGAAATCATCCGGAATAAACAACTGAACAACAGCAGGAGAGGCCTTATAATCACAGACAGACAAAAGAAACAGCTTCACCACAACGTGGCTGGTACAGAGTGCAGCAGAGATGCAAGAGGGCTGGCTGGGCTCCCATAGGTGGCAGCTGAAGTGTGGAGGAATATTTCTATGGCCAGGGGATCACCCTGAGGATTGTGGGGTCTAAACCCCAAGCTGGGCTCCGCAACCTAGAGCACCAGAGCTCAGAAAGAACCCAGATAACATCCAGCTGTGAAAAGCAGCAGGGTTTCTCTCTGCCAGGGACAGATGGCTGGTGTCATAGAAAGCTTTTAAATGGCAAATGCACAAAATTTCATTTGTGGCCACTTACCTTGGGCTCCGGCAAAGTGGGGGGGCAGAGTGGACTAGAGATGCTTGAGAAGAGACTGGGGATGGTGGCTTTGGGGAGAGAACTGAGGGAGCAGCCACCAGGATACCGGTGTTGAGTCATTCCCTATACTGCAGGAGCCATGTTGCTCAGAGCACTCCCCTCCAAGTGGCATCAGCCTAAGAGGAAGCAATAGCCCCGTCCACCAGAATTACTCTGCCCCACCCTGTGGTAGTGAAGCCAGACCGCTGATTACAGAGCAACTACATTAACAACTGAAGGAGTCAGCCATGGACTGTGGATCCCTGGTGGTCTAGAACAGGCCGCCTAAGGCCAGACTGGGACACCATTTGACATCACCAGAGGCAGATCCAGAAAGAAAAAGCAGTGATTTCCTACCATAGAAGTTCACACCATGAAGGCATGGAGTCAAAACAGATCAATCTAAGAAGCAAAAACAAGAATACCTAAAGTGGGGGAACAAAGAAAAAACTCACAATTGAAAGGAAACGAAGAATCCCCAGAAAGAGTGATAAACGAAATACGGGCAAGTAAACTATCAGACACTGAGTTCAAAATAATGATTATAAGGAAGCTCATGAGCTCAGTGAGAACCACAAAGAACAACGGGGAAGATACAAGGAACTTCCTGCAAACTACATCAGCATGAAAAAGGACATAGAAACTATCAATAAGAGCCAGGAGGAAATGAAGAATACAGTTTCTGAATTGAAGAACACCTTAGAAGGAATCAAAAACAGGTTGGATGAAGCAGAGGATTGGACCAGTGAGCTGGAGGGCAAGGTAGAAAAAATTCCCAGACGGAGCAAGAAAGTAAAAAAAAGACTAAAAAAGAATGAAGAGGGTTTAAGGGAACTGCAGGAAACATGAAATGTAATAATATCCATATCAAAAACTAACAGAAGGAGAAGAAGAGCAAGGCATAAGAAAACCTGTTTGATGGGAGAAAAAGTCATGCAAGTCCAGGAAGCCAAGAGGGTCCCAGACAAGATGATATGTGAACTTCCGGTACTTGCAAAGGCTTCTACCCATCCGTGCCCTGAATCTCCCAAACTATGAAGGAAAGTCACCACAGTGGTGGCCTTTGGGGGTTGGCCCGATGGTGGGAAGCCGGGCAGAGGTATTATTGCCACACACGAACCCACCCCTCGGACAATTCGCACCTTGGAGGTGCAAAGGGCACCCAGCCACTGCCCGAGGGCATGAGAGCGGTGAGTTCGTGATGAATTATTATTTTTTAACGTACAGGTACTGTTGTATTTTCCTCTGATTGTTTTTGAAAACTTTTTTCTTTATCCTTAGTTTTTAACAAGGCTTTGATTAGGATATATTTTGGTCAGGTTCTCTGTGAGTTCATTCTTTGGAGAGGTGGGTAACCCAGCTTCATGAATATATAAATTTATGTTTTATCACTGAATTTGGTAGGTTTTCAGCCATGATTTTTTCAAATATTTTTTCTACACCAAACTTTTTCTCCTCTCTATCTGACATAAATGTTAGATCTTTTGATAGTGTCATTTAATTCCCTGAAACCCTATTTTTAAGATAATTTTCTGCTGTTAAGATTAGATAATTTCTATTAATTTATTTTCTTTTTTAAAAATATATTTTATTGCTATTACAGTTGCCCCATTTCCCCCCTTCACTCCCCTTCTCCCTGCACAGCCCCTCCTGCCCACATTCCCCCCTTTTAGTTCACGTCCATGGGTCGTACATACAAGTTCTTCGGCTTCTACATTTCCTATACTATTCTTACCCTCCCCTGTCTATTTTCCACCTATAATTTATGCTATTTATTCTCTGTACCTTTCCCCCCTCTCTGCCCCTCCCAATCCCCTGCTGATAACCCTCCATGTGATCTCCATTTCTGTGATTCTGTTCCTGTTCTAGTTGTTTGCTTAGTTTGCTTTTGTTTTTGTTTTAGGTGTGGTTGTTATTAACTGTGAGTTTGTTGTCATTTTACTGTTCATATTTTTCATCTTCTTTTTCTTAGATAAATCCCTTTAACATTTCATATAATACGGGCTTGGTGATGATGAACTCCTTTAACTTGACTTTATCTGAGAAGCACTTTATCTGCCCTTCCATTCTAAATGAAAACTTTGCTGGATACAGTAATCTTGGATGTAGGTCCTTGCCTTTAATGACTTGGAATCCTTCTTTCCAGCCCCTTCTTGCCTGTAAGGTCTCTTTTGAGAAATCAGCTGACAGTCTAATGGGAACTCCTTTGTAGGAAACTGTCTCCTTTTCTCTTTCTTCTAAGATTCTCTCCTTCTCTTTCATCTTGGGTAATGTAATTATGATGTGCCCTGGTGTGTGCTTCCTTGGGTCCAACTTCTTTGGGACTCTCTGAGCTTCCTGGACTTCCTGGAAGTCTATTTTCTTGGCCAGATTGGGGAAGTTTTCCTTCATTATTTTTTCAAATAAAATTTCAATTTCTTGTTCTTCCTCTTCTTCTTCTGGTACCTCTATAATTCAGATGTTGGAATGTTTAAAGATGTCCTGGTGGTTCCTAAGCCTCTCCTAATTTTTTTGAATTCTTGTTTCTTCATTCTTTTCTGGTTGGATGTTTCTTTCTTCCTTCTGGTCCATACCGTTGATTTGAGTCCCAGTTTCTTTCCCATTGCTATTGGTTCCCTGTACATTTTCCTTTGTTTCTCTTAGCCTAGCCTTCATTTTTTCATCTAATTTGTGACCAAATTCCACCAATTCTGTGAGCATCCTGATTACCAGTGTTTTGAACTGTGTATCTGATAGGCTGGCTATCTCTTCGTTGCTTAGTTGTATTTTTTCTGGAGTTTTGATCTGTTCTTTCATTTAGACCTTTTTTTTTTTTCTGTCTTGACGCGCCTGTTACGGAAAGGGGCAGAGCCTTAGGTGTTCACCAGGATGGGGCAACCCACGTTGCTGTGCTGTGACATTGTATGTGGGGAAGGGGTCCCAGAGGGAACAATGGCACTTGCTCCACTCTCTGGCGGCCTTCAGTCACTTCCCCCGCTCCCCACAAGCAAAGTGGGCCCTTCTGGTGCTGATTCCCGGGTGTGTGGGCTTGTGTGCATTCTAGGACCCCGTTAGTCTCCAGCGAACTGTCCTGTGAGGCTGGGAGTTTCTCCCACTGCTTCACCCTCCACAAGTGTTTTCAGTCAGAGGTTTGAGGCTTTATTTCCCGGCTGGAGCCCTGGGTTGCACAGTCTGTTTCGTTCCCCCTTTGTTCCTCCCGGTTTATCTGCATGCGAATGTGGGACCACTGGGTCTCCAGCCACTGTTTTGCCATGAGTCCTCTCCATCCGGCTGCCCGTCTCCGCCCCTCCTACCAGTCTGGGTAAGTGTTTCTTCTTTAACTTCTTGGTTGTCAGGCTTCCATACAGTTTGATTTTCTGTCAGTTCTGGTGTTTTTTGTTTTTAAGTTGTTGTCCTTCTTTTGGTTGTGCGAGGGGGCACAATGTGTCTACCTACACCTCCATCTTGGCCGGAAGTCTCTGTTGATTTATTTTCAAGTTCACTCACTTCCCTCTGTCATTTTCATTTTGCTACTGAGCCTATAAAGTGAATTTTAAAAGTTTAAGTATTGCATTTTTAGTTATAAAATTTCCATTTAATTTTTTAAACAGTTTTCTTTCTTTCCCAAGAGTTTCTACCCTTCCATTTATATTAGACCGGTCTTACTTTATGGACTGCAGTTATACCAGCTGCTTTAATGTCCGTGTGTGATCGCTCCATTGTCTGGGTCATCTTGAGGCCAGCATCTGCTAATTGTATTTTCCTTTGTGAGTAGTTGAGATTTTCCTGGTCCTTTGTATGTGGAGTAATTCGGGGCATTTTGAAGATTATGTAACCAGTCTTACTTGTTTCTGACAAGTCCTGACTTGCCCTGTGCTTTGGGTCAGCTCTACAGCTGAAGGGTGACTCCAGGACTTCAGTGCAGACTTTGGGGAGGTCTTTTTCAGTTCCCCGTGCCTGCCTGCCCCCACTTTCCCGATAAAGCAGTGATATAAATTAACAGAGAAAATTAACAGACTTTCCCCCACATTCCCACAAGGGCCCACTTTTCTCAGTTTCTCTGGCCAGAGAGGATTTTCTCTCAGGCTTTTAGGTCCTGTACTCCAACCCTGCAGGAGTACAGCTTCGTGGTTGGGGCTTTACACACAGCAGCCATGGAGAGTAACAGAAAAGAAAATTGAGATTCTCCCCCCACCCCATCCCAGTCCCTGTACCCAGTCCTCTGGCCAGAAGGAGAGGTTTCTCTTGGAGCTTTTTCAATATGTGCCCATTGCACAGTACTGGGGCTCAGGCCCTGTACAGTAGCAGCTGAAAGATAGGGGAAGAAAACCCCCAGGAAATCCACTGCCGTGTTGGCCATTCTTTAAGTGTTTATTTCCCTCCTTAATCCACCTGCATTTATCTATTTTTTTAAGAGTCCTTAGTGCTGTATGTGTCTATTCCAGGGTGTTTATTTGCAATCTCAGGGAGAGAGAGAGAGTGAAGTGTGTTTATTCCATCTTAGTAGTAACCAGAAGCCTGCAGACATGTAGTCTGAGGTTGAAAGACATGGAAGAATTTGACTAATTTTGCAAAAGTATTGCAACATTTAAGAGAACATGAAAGTTGCTATATATATACATTTAATTTATTCAATTTACAACAGTTTTTCAGGTACACAATAGAAAGTTTTTGCGTGTTCAGGGAGACATTTAAGTTACTTAGGAAAATCAAATATATTAAATGTTCAAATGTAGTTGAAATTATTTAAGCAAATTTAATTAAGTTGTAAGTGCCACTGACTAGTTAAGGGAGTTTAGTTTTTTTCAACTTGAGTTAATCAAATTTTAATTGAAGAAAAAGTGAAGGTCGTGTTTTTATTATACTTATAAATTGAACAATAAGATTGGTAAGTGGAACTTAATCCTTAGGAAAAGCTATGTTTCTAAATGTGTCCCTCATACATTGAATATTAATTTTAAAAACATAACTATCAGTAGTATTTTCACGCACCCAACCTTGCCCCAGCACACAATACAAAAGCTTCACTGAAGGGGGGCTCACCTCCTGGGGAGACAGGCACGTCAGGTTGGAGAGATGTCTTTCTTTCCCCCTGACACCTGTAGGCAGTGCAGACTGTACAGGTGTTTGGAAACAGAGGGGCAAGTTACTTTACTTCTCTGAGAGTCAGTTTCCTTATCCACAGAATGGGAATGAAAGCTTTGTTTTGAAGATGGATAAGAGGGGTGTATAAAGTATATGTGTACGAGGGGTGCTCAGTGCCGAGAGCTGTTGCAGATGAGTGGAAGCAGACAGCAGTTATGGGAGAGATTGTTGCGGTTGCTGCTTCTCTTACACTCTGAACCAGTTTCCAGAGGTCCCAGCCCTGGCACACTCGCACAGGGAGAAGCAATGAGAAAGCCAAACTGGAGTGGAGACAGGTGGGGGGCCTCACTCTGGTATGGCCAGGTGACGCTAGAAAGATACAGAGCTGAGGCTTCAGAGATGGACCTGAGGCCCCCACAATGAGGCCCAAGGCACATTGGAGACCACTCTGTGGGCTCAATAAGTGAAAACATCTATGTACACAGGGCCTCTTCGCTTCAGAAGGTCTTCCCCATCCCCGAGACCATTTTACAGAACGAGCTTGATTACCTCTTGCCTGCAGAAGAGATAACCAGGTATTCAGATGTCCAAAAGAAGAGTTGGATTTTCCAAGGGCAAACACCCGACTGGAATCTCAGATTCTGACCTTGAGACTGTTGGTCTCTGTCTCTGATTTTCACAGAAGGAAGGTGGGCGTGGGTGGAGAGATGGGAACAGAGCAGCAAGGGAGCATCTACCCACAGTTTTTCCAATCTTCCTGCAAGCCTTCTGTGCAGGAGACCGAGGAAGCCAAGAAAGAGGCAGGGCATAGAAGCAAAGTCGAAGACTCTGCATCAGGTCAACCCCTCGTGGCCTGGGATGGGCAGTATGTGGAGGCCTTGGCTAGCAGGGTGGATATGAGTGCAGGCCTAGCTATAGCTGCTATCCCTGCCAACCCAGCCACAGCAACAAACACCCCCATGAACTCCTGTCCCATGTTCCTTCCTGAAACTCCAAGGGCACATATGATCTGAACATCTCTGGAGCTTCCCCAGCTCCAAAAGGGCATAGAGGTGAGGTTGGAGCAAGAGCCACACCAGCTAGAGGCTGCAATGTAGCTCAGAGGCCCCTGCCTCCCTTCCTGCACTGCATCCAGGAAGCTGCACTCTCCAAGGTGCGCCGGCCTGGCTCTCTGCCTTCTGAAGGCTCTCATCCTTGTTTTCGGAAAGCTGAAGTAGACAGGCCTTCCGCTCTCTGTGTAATTTTGCGCCAGCCCATTTTCCTTCTGTTTCTTCTGCTCACCTGACTCTAGGATGGAAATCCAGCCGGTCAGCATTCCTTCCTACTGGTCCAGCAGAAGCTGCCAGGAGAGAAGCTGTGTGTGCACATGTGCATGTGTGAATTTCCTAAAGATGAGCTAGGCCTTTCCTATCAAACTGGCAGGGGCCCAGCCTTGCCCAGCAGAGTTCCAGGAGAGGTGACTCCCAGCACCAGGGCCTCAATAATCCCAGGGGCAGCTTTAGGAAGAGGAGGACGCTGACAGTCAGAAGCCAGACCAACTCAGCAGCCACCTCTCTCTGAAAGCTTGGCTGGTTTTTGAGCAGGCGGGAAGCTCTGACACAGTCAGAGCCAAGGAGAAGTGGTGGGAGGAACAGGCCAGGGCTGGCAGCCAGAGTCGGGACACATGGGCAAACTTCACAGATGCTCAGCATTGGCAGGCAGTGGGGCGAGGGGTCAAACCCTAATTATACATAGGGGGAAACTGAGGCAGAGGGTGGGACAGGACTGTGCCAAGTATTACGGAGCAAGGTAAGGACTGAATATGGGTCTTTGGATTTTTCTAGTGTCATGTATGATGTTTCCTTATTTCAAAATCAATAGCTGGAAAGAGTATTCATCTCTACTCACTGCCCACTGCCCAGTGGACACACATACTCAGGGAGAAAAACCTAGAGATAACGGAAATGGAGAAACAAGAGAAGAGAAAATAAAACAGCAGAAATGGAGGAGAGAGAGAGAAGACCGCGTCTTCACCAAGGCCCAAAATAGAAGTTGCCGCTGGTGCTGGCAGCCTGCCCTGAGATGGCCCCTTAATTGGGGCTGGATTCAGCATTTTCCAAGCCCAGTGTGGGTGTCACTGAGGACAGCATGTGCTGGGCCAAGGTTGTCAGAGGAGGCCCAGCTGGAGCTGGAATGTGTACCGGGTGCACGGCTTCCTGCCCCAGGCTCCCACGCCCTTTCCAGCTCCAGCCCTGCACACCCAGCCCCGCCCAGCCTAGGGCTGCTGTTCTGAGGAGGCAGTGCCCATCCCGAGAGCTCAGGGCCTCTCCTGCTCCTGGGGGCTTGGGCTGAAGGAGCAGGAAGGCAGTGGAGGGGAATGCGTGATTATTGCGTCCGGAGAAGGGACAGTGCTGGTGCAGGGTAACTTGTCTGTTCCCGTCCTCCCTGCCAGTGTGTGTCCCAAGCAGCCATAATTTAAGGTATCACCTCCTCTTCAATCCATTCCTCTATTGCTTAGGAAGCAGGGCTGGTGCTGTGTCTTAAGGGGACAGAGCTTCTGTGCCAGCTGCGTGTAAGAGGATGTCTCGCTGGGTCCCATTTCCCCTTAGGATAAAGTGAAAACACCTGCTATTCCTCCTGCCATGAGAAATTTTTGTTAGATGTCACTAATTTTTCAACACCGCGAAAATCAAGACTAGCATACAAGAAGAACTGAGTTGAATTGAAGCCAGAAAAGCCGGTGTTCGTGCTGCCTGTCACCTCCCAGACCCAAAAAGCCGAGACAGGGCTTGAATCTCTATGGGCTCTTTATTCAGACGGCTGGCAATCCGAGAAGACGGCAGGTGTGTACCCTAACAGACCGTCTTAAATTTCATTTTCAACCAACCCTTTTTATAAGGAGAAGAAAAGTGTAGGTGAGGGGATTGGAATTCAGGGGGAAAGTTGAGCATATAAAGAGCTGCAGCATTCTTTCATCTGCGTCCTGGGCGGTGGTCTTTATCTGTGCCCTGGGGGGTGGGCATCTCACCCTGGAATACAAGGGCTCACATACCACCTTGGTGGCTTGAGACCTGCTGAGGCGCAAAGGTGGAACTGCTTATGGTCTCCTGGAGTCAAGGTGGGTCAGACCTTCAGTTCCTGAAACAATAGCTTTTTATATGCATTGATCACTAAGCTTATTAGCTAGTACCTGAAACTAAATTTTTCTGACATTCGAGCCCCCCATCAGATTGACCGTCACCTCACCTTCCCGCTGCGTCACATGGAACTGTTTTATAGACTTACAGCACCTCTGCCTACAGTGCTCAATACCGGCTCAGTTTAAAAATAGGAACAGGTACTTGGTTGGAAAGTGCCCCCAGACCCAGAAGAAGAAGGGAAGGGAATTAATGTTTGTTGAGCACCTATTTACATGCTAGGCATTGTGCTAAATATTTTTCGTTATGTGATATCATTTACTCCTACAACAGTCCTGTGGTGTTTTTATGATCATTTCTGCTTCCAAATATGGTAACAATGGCTAAAACAATTAGGTAACTTGCCCAAGGTCACAGAGCTGGTTAGTGAAGGAGCTGGGGCCCAAACCCTCATCTGCTTGCCTTCAAACCCCATCTTACCATGCCAGCGTACCCAAGGAACATCAGGGAAGGCCTGCTTCTACAGAAGCAAGGCGGAGGACTACCACAGAAAGTACAGTCTTTTAGGAGGTTTGCAGGGAAGTAATATGCGGGACAGTGCCGCTCTGCCTTGGTGGGCCTGGGCTCATGTAGTCAGATGGTGGGCAGGGGAGTCAGCAGGAAGCGTAATGCAATTGGGCCAAGACTTTAGAGCTATTACAGGTCAGGTTCACCTGGAAGTAGTAGACTGTGAGATGATTGGTATGCAGAAAACTTCTTGGGGAGTGGTCTTCAGAACAAGGATTGTAGGGGAGGGGAGGGAGCAGGCTGGGCAGAGGGAGGAACTGGAATGTGATACGGTCTCAATGAAGCTTCAGCGGATTCCGCAGGAGCTCTGGAGCTAGGGTGACCCTTCAGTGTTGTCTTGAGTTGGGGTGAGAGAGCTGGGCCCTTGTACCCTGTCGGTGACCTGTCACTGAGTGTTGACTGCTCGTGGAAGAGGACGTGCCCTTGGACAAGGATGCTTTCCTTGGCTGAGGCAATTCCCAGAGAGAGTGGATGGGTGAGGGCTGTCAGACAACTGCTTCCCAGAAGCTGGAAGAATAAGCCTTGTGGGGGGTCATGGGCATACAACACGGCACCCATGACAAGGTTTCTCAATGACACCAGTGGGGGAGGTTGCTGGGGAAGGCCACCTCCAAGGTAGACAGAGATATCCAGGTATAACACAACCATGGGTGAGATTTCCCAGGAGCAATGGCCTTACAGATCACAGGAGAAAGGGTAGGAAGCTGGGCCAAGGAGTTCTGAGAGGAAACTTGAAGGTCGAATATGTCCCCCTGCTCTCTGTGCCAGACAGAAAATGCGCCCAGGATGCAGTCCTGGGAGGAAAATCAAAGCTGAGTCATCCCCTGGCTAACATGCCCTCCAGAAAACCTTGAGATGCTAGCCCTGTGTGGAGCCACACTGGGCTGGAGCGGAAGAGGGAGAGAATGGAAGAGGCAAGTAAAGGACGAGTTGGTCTCGTCTCAAGGAATTCACGTTCTGGCTGGGTGCAGCTTCGTATGTGGGAGCAGGCAAAGAGCAGCACACGGTGTGCTCCCAGGCTGTCTTGGAGGTTCTGCCAGCTCTTGGGGTAAATTAATTCCGAGAAGAGATCCAGTAAGGTGAGAAAGTCAAGGAGAGATTCTGAAAACCAAAGAGACTGAGGATGAGCCTGGAGAGGAGTCAGGCACGCAGGATCTGCACTCCTGAAATGTCCTCTCGCTTCCCAGGCCTGCGACCTTGGGAGGAGGGGGGAGTCAGTTCCCACTCAGGGTTTGTCCTTCTCCAGGTTAAGAGGTGACTCACAGAAGCACCCAGTCCTTTCTCTTGCCTTTTTTCCTATGTTTTATATCAACTTAAAAATACATATATTGTTATTCTATTACAGTTGTCCCATTTTTTTCCCCTTTGTCTCCCACTGCCCAGCTCAACCCCTGCTCCCACAGCCAATCCCTACAACATTGTCCATGTCCGTGGGCCATTCTACACGTTCTTTGATCCCTTCCCTTCTTCCCCCCTTATCCCCTCCACCCTCCCTTCTGGCAGATGTCAGTCTGTCACATGTTCCCATGTCTCTGGTTCTATTTTGCTCATTAGTTTATCTTGTTCATTAGATTCCTCATATAAGTCAGATCATATGGTATCTGTCCTTCACTGACTGGTTTATTTCACTTAGCATAATAGTCTCCAGTTCCATCCATGCTGTCGCAAAAGGTAGGAGCTCATTCTTTCTTTCTGCTGCATAGTATTCCATTGTGTAAATGTACCGCAGTTTTTTAACCCACTCATCTACTGATGGGAACCTAGGCTGTCTCCAGTACTTGGCTACTATAAATTGTGCTGCTATGAACATTGGGGTGCATAAGTTCTTTTGAATTGGTGTTTCAGGATTCTTAGGGTATAATCCCAGCAGTGGAATCACTGGGTCAAAAGGCAGCTCCATTTTTAATTTTTGAGGAAATTCCATACTGTTTTCCACAATGGTGATACTGAAAGATCTGATTAGATCACTGGGGAGGAGTGGGGAGGGGCCATGGGAGGAGGTTGCCTGAGGCAATGGTAAACAGTCTAGACAGGATTGGCTGAGAAGCTGAATGCCTCCAGAGCCCATGGAATTATGGGCCAGAAGATTTGAAATGAAAGAAGGGCTCTTGCGCTCAGACATGCTGGCTCTCCAGTTCTATCTTCTTCCTCAAGGATGTCTGGGTGATTGTGCTGCAGCTGCCTGCCTTCCCCAACAGGCGGGGTATAGCCTAGGATCAGGCTGGCCTGGCACAGGGTGGCAGGGTCATTCTTGTTTGGGTGTTCTAGCGGAGACATTCTCTCAAAATTGTGTAGCTTTTGTATCTTATGTTGTGTTAGTTTGTTAACTAACCATATACAAATGTGATAATTAAAAACTAACAGGGGGGCCCTGGTTGGTGTGGCTCAGTGGATTGAGTGCTGACCTGTGAACTAAAAGGTTGCAGGTTGGATTCCCAGTCAGGGCACATGCCTGGGTTGTGGGCCAGGTCCCCAGTTGAGGGTGTGTGAGAGGTAACCACACATTGGCGTTTCTTTCCCTCTCTTTCTCCCTCCCTTTCCCTCTCTCTAAAAATAAATAAAATCTTAAAAAAAATTAACAGGGGGAATGATAGAACTAAGGTGTAAAAGAGTTTAGCCATAAATGATAGGTTTAAGTAATAAAAGCTGTAGCTAAAGAGTTAAACAGTTTAGCCTTAATTGATAGGCTTAAGAGACTAATTGATAGGCCTAAGTAACAGCAGGTGGAAAGCTGTTATTCCAAAATTGTGAAGCTTTTGAATAAAGACTCCTTTCCTTTATCCAAACTTTGCCTCTGGAATTTTGCCTAAAGGGTGGTGGCGGGCACCAGGATCCCACTTGCTGTTCAGTAACAATGTTGAGCACTTTTTCATATGTCTATAGGCCATCTGAATGTCTTCCTTGGAGAAGTGTCTATTCAGGCCCTTTGCCCATTTATTAATTGGTGTTTTTCTTCATTGTGTTGAGTCGTGTGAGTTCTTTATATATTTTGGAGATTAAAACTTTGTCCGATGTATTATTGTCAAATGTGTTCTCCCATACAGTCTGTTCCCTTTTCATTTTGATGATGGTTTCTTTAGCCATGCAGAAGCTTTTTAATTTGATAAAGTCCCATTTGCTTATTTTTTCATTTATTTCTCTTGCCCTAGGAGATATATCGGCAAAAATATTGCTAAGTGGGATATCTGAAATTTTACTACGTTTTCCGCTAGGACTTTTATGGTATCATGATTTATATTTAAGTCTTTTATCCATTTTGAGTTTATTATGGTGTAAGTTGGTGGTCTAGTTTCATTTTTTTGCATGCACCAGTCCAGTTCTCCCAACACCATTTATTGAAGAGACTATTTTACTCCATTGCATGCTCATGTCCCCTTTGTCAAATATTAATTGACTATAGAGACATGGGTTCATTTCTGGGCTCTCTATTCTGTTTCATTGATCTATATGTCTGTTCTTATGTCCATACCATACTGTTTTGATTACAGTGGCCTTGAAGCATAGTTTTATATCAGGGATTATAATCCCTCCAATTTTGTTCTTCTTTCTCAGGGTTGCTGAAGCTATTTGGGATCTTTATTGGTTCCATATATATTTTTGAAATATTTGTTCTAGATCTGTGAAATATGCCATTGGTTTATTAACAACAGGAATTGCATTGAATCTGTAGATTGCTTTGAGTAGTGTGGGCATTTTAATGATGATAATTATTCCAATCCATGAACATGGTATATGTTTTCTCAATTTCTTTCTTCATTGTTCTATAGTTTTCCTAGTACAGGTCTTTTACCTTCTTGGTTACATTTATTCATAGGTACTTTATTTTTCTTGTTGCTATAGTAAATAGGATTTATCCCTAGTTTCTCTTTCTGATAGTTTATTGTTTGTGTACAAAAATGCCATCGATTTCTGAATATTAACTTTGTATCCCATTATTTTGCCAAATTCACTTATTAGGCTGAGTAGTTTTTTGGTGGAGAAAATAGGGGTTTCTGTGTACACTGTCATGTTGTCTGCAAATAATGACAGTTTTACTTCCTCCTTTCTAATTTGGATGCCTTTTATTTCTTTTTCTTATCACATTGCTGTGGCTAGAACTTCCAGTACTATGTTGAATAAGAGTGGTGAAAGCAGACACCCTTGTCTTATTCCTGACCTTAGGGGAAAAGTTTTTAGTTTTTGCCCATTGAGTATGATGCCAGCAGTAGGTTCCTCATATATGGCCTTTAGGATCTTGAGGTATGCTCCCAAAAATATTTTTTCTACACCAAATTTTTTCTCCTCTTTATCTGACATAAATGTTAGATCTTTTGATAGTGTCATTTAATTCCCTGAAACTCTATTTTTTAAGATAATTTTTCTGCGGTTAGATAATTTCTATTGATTTATTTTCTTTTTTAAAAAATATATTTTATTGATTATGCTATTACAGTTGCCCCATTTTCCCCCTTCACTCCCCTCCTCCCTGCACTCCCCCTCCTGCCCACATTCCCCCACATTAGTTCATGTCCATGGGTCGTACCTAAAAGTTCTTTGGCTTCTACATTTCCTATACTATTCTTACCCTCCCCTGTCTATTTTCTACCTACCATTTATGCTACTTATTCTCTGTACCTTTTCCCCCTCTCTCCCCCTTCCACTCCCCTGTTGATAACCCTCCATGTGATCTCCATTTCTGTGATTCTGTTCCTGTTCTAGTTGTTGGCTTAGTTTACTTTTGTTTTTGTTTTAGGTGTGGTTGTTATTAACTGTGAGTTTGTTGTCATTTTACTGTTCATATTTTTCATCTTCTTTTTCTTAGATAAATCCCTTTAACATTTCATATAATAAGGGCTTGGTGATGATGAACTCCTTTAACTTGACTTTGTCTGAGAAGCACTTTATCTGCCCTTCCATTCTAAGTGATAGCTTTGCTGGATAGAGCAATCTTGAATGTAGGTCCTTGTCTTTCATGACTTGGAATCCTTCTTTCCAGCCCCTTCTTGCCTGTAAGGTCTCTTTGGAGAAATCAGCTGACAGTCTTATGGGAACTCCTTTGTAGGAAACTGTCTCCTTTTCTCTTGCTTCTTGTAAGATTCTCCCCTTCTCTTTCATCTTGGGTAATGTAATTATGATGTGCCCTGGTGTGTGCTTCCTTGGGTCCAACTTCTTTGGGACTCTCTGAGCTTCCTGGACTTCCTGGAAGTCTATTTCCTTTGCCAGATTGGGGAATTTCTCCTTCATTATTTTTTCAAATAAAATTTCAATTTCTTGTTCTTCCTCTTCTTCTTCTGGCACCCCTATAATTCAGATGTTGGAATGTTTAAAGATGTCCTGGAGATTCCTAAGCCTCTCCTCATTTTTTTGAATTCTTGTTTCTTCATTCTTTTCTGGTTGGATGTTTCTTTCTTCCTTCTGGTCCATACTGTTGATTTGAGTCCCAGTTTCCTTCCCATCACTCTTGGTTTCCTGTACATTTTCCTTTGTTTCTCTTAGGCTAGCCTTCATTTTTTCATCTAATTTGCAACCAAATTCCACCAATTCTGTGAGCATCCTGATTACCAGTGTTTTAAACTGTGCATCTGATAGGTTGGCTATCTCTTTGTCACTTAGTTGTATTTTTTCTGGAGTTTTGATCTGTTCTTTCATTTGGGCCTTTTTTTTTTCCTGTCTTGGGGCACCTGTTACATAAAGGGGCAGAGCCTTAGGTATTCACCAGGGCAGGGTAACTGCTTGTTGCTATGGTGTGACACTGTATGTGGGGGAGGGGTCTGAGAGGGAGCAAATGCACTTGCTCTGTGCTCTGCTGGTTTTCAGTCACTCCCTCCACTACCCACAATCAAATTGTGCCCCTCCAGTGCTGCTTCCCGAGTGGGTGTGTGTGTGTACGTTCTGGGACCCTGTGGGTCTCTCCAACGAACTCTCCTGTGAAGCTGAAAGTTTCTCCTGCTGCTGCCTCAACCCCCACAGGTGTTTCCAATCAGTGGTTTGAGGCTTTATTTCCCCCCGCGCTGGAAGTGTGGGTTGTGTGGTCTGTTTCAGGGTCTACCAGCTGCAGCTTTGCCCACCCTGCTCCACAATCCACCACCTCTCGGGGTCTGCCAGCCGCCACCTTGCCAAGTGTCCTCTCTGCCCCTCCTACCGGTCTGGGTGAGTGTTTCTTCTTTATCTCCTTGGTTGTCGGACTTCCATACAGTTTGATTTTCTGTCAGTTCTGGGGTTTTTTTGTTTTTAAATTGTTGTTGTTCTTCTTTTGGTTGTGCAAGGAGGCACAGTGTGTCTACCTATGCCTCCATCTTGGCTGGAAGTCTGTTTCTGCATATTAGATTGATCTGCTTTGACTCCCTGTCTGCATAGGGTGACCCTCTGTGGTACCAGCCCTGTGGGACTCACTCGTGCAGTCTCCTTGATCTCCTGAGCTCAGTGCTCCAGGGATGACCTTCATGCAGTTCAGGTGGGCTCCCTTGTTTTCATTGGGTTTTGGGTGTTGCTGGCTTGTTTGTTGGTGGGTTCTCCCCTCCAGATGGCTGGCTGAGAGTCACTGCCCACACCATGTCTTATATGCTATTGTACAGGTGCTGCCAGAACAAAACACCCCAGCAAATAAAACCCACACAAGCAAAAATACCCGCAACCACAACTACAATATCAATAAGCAATGGGCAAAGATTAATGAATGTGGAAAGGGAATAAGAATATTATAAGAAAGGAAAAATAATAGGTGACTAGTGGAATGAAAAATTATTTTGAGATGGTAGAGGGAGGAGAAATAATAAAAGTAGGGAATAGCCCTGGCTGGTGTGGCTCAGTGGATTGAGTACCAGCCTGTGAACCAAAAGGGTCACCAGTTCGATTCCCAATCAGGGCACATGCCTGGGTTGGAGGGCAGGCCCCTCAGGAGGGGCAGATGAGAGGCAACCACACATTGATGTTTCTCTTCCTCTCTTCCTCGCTCCCATCCACTCTCTCTAAAATAAATAAATAAAATCTTTTTTAAAAAGTAGGGAATAGAAACAAGGTGAAGAAAGGGAGGGAATAAAATTTACAATGTAAATAAAAAGGGAGGGAATAAGGGAAAATGAGTGATAAAAGGGAAGAATATAATATCGGGTTTGAATTTTTTAAAGTGAAAAAATAGGAACCAAATTGAAGAAAAACAACCACTGCAGCAATATCCACGACACATGAGCAAAGATTAACTAAGATGGAAAAAGAATAAGAATATTATGAGAAAGAAAAAAGATTATGAGATGCCTAAAGGCAAGAAAAATGATTTTGTGAGGGAAGAGGGAGTAGAAATAATAAATGTAAGGATTAGAAACCAGGTTTAGAAAGTGACAAAACAAAATTAAAAAAAAAAAAGAAAGGGAAGGAGGAAAGTGAAATGGAGCAGGACAGGGGAACAGTAAAATCAGAGATTTGAAATGAAAAAATAGTGAACACCTAGGAGTAAAATTGAAGAAATGAAACAACCACCACAATATCAATGACAAATGAGCAAAGATTAATAAAGGTAGAAAGAGAATTAGGATATTATAATAAAGGGGAAAAGAATGTGAGATGACTAATAAAAAGAAAATGGTTTTGAGAGGGTGGAGGGAGGAGAAATCGTAAAAGTGAGAAATAGAAACAAGGTGTGGAAAGGATAGAAAATAAAATTTAAAACAAAAATAAAGGGAAGGAAGAAGGCAAAATGGAGTAAGAGAAGGGCGGAGTAATATATGAGATTTAAAATAAAAATAGTGAAAAAATAGGAGCAAAATTGAAGAAAAATGTTAAAAAGCTATTCAGGAGAAAAAGAATGCAAATAATGAAAAAGAACAAGGTGGAATTAGTCTCGGCAGAGTCTTGTGTTTGCCTACTCTCTTCTCCTTCTGGATCTTTCTCTGGTAATGTCAGATGGTGTCCTGGTGTCCCGGTCTAGTTTGAGGCAGACTGTTCGAGGCTCAGGTGATCCACAGTCTGTGTCTGTCTTCTTCAGGCTGGGCTGGTCCTTGCTGTTCTGCCCTGCCGGCTTTTTATCAGCATAAGGCTCAGAGACAGTTCATCTAACGTCTAACAGTGCCACACGTACCACCTCCACCTGCCTCTAGAGGGGGCTTTGGCTGTGATGGGGAGGGTGGGAGCCCTCGTTCTCCCCTGGGAAGTGCCGTTTTGTCTTCATGGAAGATGGTGGATGTGTTTCCCTGCCCCTGTGCCACGTCTTAGTTTATCCCAGATTGTTTGCAATAATGTATAGTTTCAGATGAATTAGCTGTCCATTTCACGTGAGGAACCAATCTGTTTGGATGCAGGAGGATTTTGAATAATACATAAAGACTGCAATGGAATACTATGCAGCTGGGAAAATAACTGAGTGAGCTTATTAAGAAATAAAATGATCTCCAAGATATTTTGTGAGGTGAAAAAGAAAAGAGCAAGATGCCAGGTATAAGATACTAACTTTTGTGAAAAATAGGGGGAAATGGGAATATATATTTGGCCTTGCTTATAATAGGCATAAAGATACTCTGAAGACTTCATAAGAAATTAATAGCAGTTTGGGGTGGGGGAGTGGTAGAAACTGTTTGGATCTTAGATGGGAATGAAAGAAAACCTTTCACTACATACCTTTACTAGTTTTTCATTTGGAACCAGGTCAAGATATTTCAGATGCAAAAAACTTAAAAGGATATATATCTCTGATCAAAAGATACTGCTGTGTCAGAACCGTGTTACCTGTGTTACTAAGACAGGTGTTCCAGTAAACACCTCAGAGACCCCTCTGTGTGAATGTTCATCCTTTGAAAGGGAGCGCATTGCTTTGGACAGAACCAGCTGTACCCTCCGAGAGTGGAAAGTGAACTGGGGAAATTGGAATGAAATGCTTCCCGGCATCTAAGAACACCTGAAGTTCAAGGTCCAGGCTCAGGAATGTTTCTCCATTGTTTATGCAAAGGGGGTCTTTTACTGACACAGCCTCTGACAACATCAAACATCGATAAAACCAGTTAGAGTTTGAGAACTGAGGCTTCCGGTTCTGATGTTGGGTTTGGGACAAGACTGGGATCCCTTCTGGTTTGACAAAATGTGGTTTGAAATAGTTTGTGGGAAGCAGGAGAGCAAATTTCAAGGCAGACATAAATCAGATAAGAAGGAAAGGGAGAGAGAAAGAAAGCAGAGGATAAGAGGGGACGGGAGCCAGCAGTGAAGCACCACTCCCAAAAGAACAGATGGGAGCCACCCAACGTGAGGGTGACTAAGTGTCATCCTCACAGACCCAGCCTCGGCCTTCGGCTCTGGCTTCCCTCGGGAATCTGGAATGCCCACCCTAGACCAGGCTTTGCCTGGAGCCGAGGCGTCCAGGATCCGTGCTTCCCTGGTTTCAGCGAGGGAAGAAGCATTAGGGCTCATCCAGTTCGGCCCTGTCATTTGATGGAGAAAGTGACCATCCCAAGGGTGAAGAGTGACTTCTCCAAGGCTGCACAGCTGGGATCTAGAATTGCCATTGTTCCTATAAAGCCATCAAGGGTGAGAGATGGGGGCTCCCCTGTAATGCTCACATCCCCAGAGGGTCTGCCAGGCAAATCGGGAAAGGGGCCTTATCTCCTCACCATGCAGGTTATACATGCTGGTCATCTGTTCTCCCAGGTCAGAGGCAGGGGCTGCCCCAAGGTGAGAGCTGACCCATGGGACTGCAGGAGATTACAGAGAAAACATCCCCCAGAAAAGGCCTGCAGGTGGGCAGACACGTGTCTGGGGTCATTCGGAACGGCACACCAGGAAATAGAGGTGTCTCAGGAAGACTGTCCCTGAAATGAAAGAGTGGCATCCATTGTGATTTAATGCCCCCAATAAATCCTAATCTGACACTTCAGTGTTCTGGCTGCAGGCACAAATGGGGGGCCCGGGACGGATGGATGGACAGATGATGTGCTTGAAATGATGGAGTGTTCTACCTGCACTTTTAGTTTTATGGATGGTGCCCGCTTGTGTTATGCTCGGTATCTGTCACAAGGATGTGTCCTGTAGTGAAAGATAGTCCAGAGATGGCAGGACCAACCTGTCTCCTTTACATCTTCCATGGCAGCAGAGGACTGCAGGGTCAGCCTTGGAGCCAAAGGAGCTCACGGTGCGTCTCCTGGTGGAAGGAGAGTGCCCGCCCACCGGCCTCCTCTCCTACTGCATGCATCTCTCCACCTCTGGGCCCCGAGGGGGGAGGAGTGACCAAGGTTTCACCATCAGCACAGCAGAGAGGTATCACTTGTCCCAATTAGGTGTCATTTTCTGTGGCTTAGGGGGTCAGGGCCGGGGTAACCTGCTCTACAAAGCCAGGACTGAGGGCTACAGGTGCCTGAGTCCTTGGCCATCAGAATCTGGACTGACCTCCTGGAGACCGATCTGTCCACATGGGGAAATGAAGTCATTCTTGGGCCCAGGCTCTGCTCGCGGAGAAACAGTCCCGGAGTGGCCTTGACCCTGCTGGGATCACCCAAGGATCTACTTTCTGTACCCGTAACCTTAGCTCTGAGCTGACGTTCAGAGAAACCTCTTTCGGAGTACTCTTCCGCCTCTTCACGTTTGTGTACGCTGAGCCCACCTGGGAGGCGCCCCCTCCTCTACTCTTCTAAGCCATTCTTTGTCATTCCTCAAAGGTCAGGTTCAAACTCTGCCTCATCCAAGAAGCCCACACTGATTACTCCGGTCTATACTGAATTCTTCCTTTCCCTAGCTCCTACACACTTAATACATGAGCCCACTGTCACCTTGAGTTACCTGGGTATTTCACTTCTCTCTAATTGCTTCTATGTTTCAATTCCAGACAAACTATAAACTTTACTTTTTCTTTTTTAAAAATTTTATTTAAAGATTTCATTTATTTATTTTTTAGAGAGAGGGGAAGAGTGGGGGAAAAGAGAGGGAGAGAAACATCGATGTGCCAGAGAAACATTGATCAGTGGCCTCTCCCACATCCCCAACCAGGGGCCTGGCCCGCAAACCAGGCGTGTGCCCCAGCCGGGAATCAAACCAGCCAACTCTCAGTTGGCAGGACGACGCCCAACCCACTGAGCCACATCGGTCAGGGTCAAACCATAAACTTTTTAACTTCCACAGTTGGCTCCTCTCCTGCCCACGTCTAGCAGAGGGTAGATGCCCCACAAATGGAAACTGAATGATTACCCTGAGTTGGCGTATGAGTCTTTTCTTTCCCACCAACCTGGGAGCTCTCCAAGCATGCAGAGGCCACCTTCTCTGTGTGCCCCATTGTCCAGCGCATAGCGCTGGCACAGGACGTTGCTAGAATGGGGGCCGATGGAGCTGCCAGGTCAGTCTGTCACAGCAAAGCCAGGCTGTCTCTCAGCAGTAGCTGGCAAAGCAAGCCTTCTCCAGATGTTGGTGCCGAGCCCCCCAGTTCTGGCAGGAATCTCTCCACCGATCCCAGTGTGTCTGTCCCCGCCTGCCATAAGGGCCTAGACAGATTTCTGTCCCTCAGAGCCTCGAAGAGCCTGGGCTGTTTCCTCTGTGGGCTTGGGGAGTGGCTGCAGTGTCAGCTCTGCTCCTGGTCTGCCCTGGGGAAGGAAGCTCAGAAGGAGCAAAAGGGGTCACTCAAGACCTCCTCACATTGTCAGGTTCAAGCACGGTGATGTGTACCTCCATGGGGCCTGGCCGACTCTTTTCCAGCTCTGTTTGCAGGAAGGCCTCCGGGACTTGCTGTGCACCGAGCCCTCTTCCTATTTCTCTCTCCCCAAGTGCCGTCTGCCTCCCCCTGCACAGATTCTCATTTGACAACGGAGCCATTCTTATTCCCACAGGCCTTGGAAAGGTCCCGTTGTCTCTGTGTCCAAACCTGTCCAGGAGGGATAGATGGGTCCTTGGAAAAAGGAGATGATGTCACCCCTATGCCAATGTTTAAGCCTTCAGGAAGTTCATCCTCATCCCTGACCCCAATTTCCATGAGTGCAGGTGAAGTCCAGTTTGCCCTCTGTCCTCCACAGAGGTTGGCTCCTGTCCTCGAGCTCATTCCCTTGCCTTCTCTTTGCCTGCCGTGCAGCCAAGATGGGGTCATTCTGTGGCCTCACTTTAAATCTCAGAGCCTGGAGATCAGCTTTTATCATTCCCGCCAGCTGGTTCCATCTGACTTAATTACATTTTTTATTTTGTCACTTACAGTCATTTTGTGTTTCCTTCAGTGGCTGAGCATTCCTATGAGGACCTGGATGGGGGGGTCCCTGCCCTTCCTGGGCACTTGGTGGTTCCTGGCTCCATCACCCAGGGCTGGAAAATTGCTGGCACCTGCCCCGGAGACGGCTAAAGAGCAGGCTGAATAAACCTCAGCCTCACCCTCTGCCCCAGCTGAACTGCCTTGGCTGCGGCCCAAGGCTCTGATCCAGGATGCCCCCGCTGCCAACTCCTCCAGCTGGCCGTCTGCCTGCCCGTGGACTTCAGGGTGACCTGGGGCTTCTCTCCAAAGCACTGCAGGAAGCTGAGAGTCCACTAGGATGCCCTGGGCTGGTCACCTGCTCAACTGGCCTCTTGCCTGGCTCTGTCTCTTTCTGAACTTGCTATAAGAACAGAGGTAGCTTGTTTTAACCCTCTTTGCCTACACACCTTCTACTACCAGAGGGGATAAGGGTCTAAACCTAAGTTTGAAGGAAGAATAAAGAAGACACCTGGAGTAAAATGGATTTGAAGGCTAAGTGAGAAATAAATGTAGAAACCACACACGCTGACAGCCTGTCGTTACGGTTTCGTATCCAAGACACTAATGGCGCTGAGCTCACACACAGGCATCACACACAGGGGTTAGCAGTCTTTTCCCGTCAAAACCCGAACCAGGCACCTGTCCCAGACTGAGCCCTGCCACTGGTCCTAGGTTGAGCTGTGGCCCTTGTCACAGTCTAAGCTGTGAGCCTGGCCCAGGCTGAGTCTAACCCCAGCACAGGCTGGTCCCTGGCTAAGTCTATTTCTAATCCTGGCCCTGGACTCTTCCTTCACCCTGGACAGTCCTGGCCTGGTCCTTAAATAAGCCCCGGCCCTGTCCAGCTGGGGCCTAGTCCCCACACCCTAAACATGCACTCTTTATAAAGATGAGGGAAGAGAGAATGGCTAGGTGGGTGTGGCCCTACCCCAGTGCTGGACCCGCAGGCTCACTGACTGTCCCTGCGCCCCAGGCTGCTGGCCTACCAGGGACACCCCTGTTTAAAGGCCTTCCTGTGGAGCTACAGGGCAGAGGCGGGGTGAGCCAGACCAGGCACTACTTCGTGACTTGAGGCCATTTCCTGAGTGTGTCCGTCCCCATCCTTGTTTTCAGGGACTTAAAACTAATGTCTCAGAGACACAGATGGCTCCCTGTGGAGCAATGCCCAGCCCCTTTCCCTTCATACCTCCTAGGCCACCTCTGGCCTCCATCTTGCTCCAGGTGTAAGGTCAGCTCCCCTGGTTAACTGTGGGCACCACGCTCTCTCCTGCCTAGGCACTGGCAGGGCGGCTCTCTGGTCAGCGAGGCTCTGGGGAAGGGACAGAAAATGGCCTCCACCAGAAAGCCATTCTCTTCCTCTCCATCCCCAGCTTCACCTCCTATAAGAAGTCTCCCCCAACCCCCCTGAACCCTCTGAGCACACTCCAGTTTCCCTTGGCATAGACCCAGTGGCCCGCCTTTGGCACCAGCCATGGCCTTGAATACTGCTTTGTCGGTCGGTGGGGTATTCATTGCTGCAGCCCTGATGGCCAGGTTGAGTTGGTGCCCCAGTCCCGCCAACACTACCGGTCCTGGAAGTGATACTGGTGCTGTGCCAGGGTAGGCTCGGCTGCTGAGGCAGTGACTGGAACAAGACAGAAGTTTACTTCTCACCCATGCAAAGGTCCCGGCTCCTGCGGCATTTTTGAGACCTCTGATGTGATCGCTGCCGCCCCACAGAGCCCCCTTCACCATTGTGTCCTTGTCCCAGCTGGCAGGAGGGGTGGTAGCGAGTACTGAGCATTCGGCCTGTCCCTGCCCGCCTACGCTTTCACGTTATCACAGAGCCTGGAAGCCTCTGTGCTGAATTGCTCAGCCTCATTTACCACTAGGATTCTGGGTGTGAATAGTGCCAGCCAGTGAGCTTTGTGCACGTGCGGTTGGGAAGGCAGAAAGAAGGTCAAGGCCATTCTTCCTGAGGCGGTGACACAGCTGGCCTGTAGCTTCTGGCCCGTGGGAGCTCCTACTGGCTGCTAGATCTCCAGTGTGCTGTCTGTGGGTGGCTGTGACATTGGAGCGGTTTCCTGGAGCTCCCTGACTTCTGGTTTGTAGCTGCCGTGACTGCAAACACTAGCAGCACCCCGCCACCTCCCTGCTTCCCACCTGGCCAGCTGGACTTCGTAAGTGCCTTCCTCATTATCAAGTCTCATCTTGCTTAGAAATAATACAGTGGGTCTTGTGTCCTGTACTGCACCCAGGATGATTCTCAGGTTATGTCCCACCACACCCTATTACAAGGTCATGTCTAGGGTGTCTGGGAAGTGCAAACTTGGTCCTGAGACACCATGTCGCTGGCTGAAACACGAGCACTCTCTTAGCAAAGGAAGAGGAGAGAGTGGACACAAAGGAGCGCTCACACTCGGTTTGGGTGCTGTGATGGACATGAGGAACCTGGAGAGCACTAGAACGGGCCTCGTGAGGGATGCCGCCCTAGCTCTGGTAGCTTCAAAGTGCCCCCGAAGCCACATAACTACTACAGATTCCAGAACCCGATCAGGTGAATCCAAGGCAACCGCCCTAACTGGGTTTCTCTGCTACTAATGTTCCAGCCAAGATGCAGAGATGAAGTGAATGAGTGAGAGCCAGGCTCTGGGCCACTGTGTCAGCTCGACCTCTCTGGGCCTGGCCTTTGGCCCTACACTCAGGTATATTAAATTCATTCCTCCATCAAGTGCTGGACCCCCACCACTCAGTGCCTGCCTCCAACTCAGCACCACAACACAGGATCGCACAGGTCTGTCTGTAGCTCTTTCTCTCCCATGAGTGGGGTGGAGGGTCTGAGCTGGCAATGACCTCATCTGACTAACCTCTGGATTCTCAGAGCCCGGCACCACTTGCCCAAATACTGTCTTCCATCCACGTTCCCCGCTGCCCTTCCCTAACCTGCAATTTTTCTCCTGCTGTGGGACACCACAAATGGTGCTCCTCCACCCAACGTGCCTTCTCTACTTTTCTCCCCCAAGTCTTATCAGCAAAGACCCTCCAGATACCACCTCCTACAAGAAGACCCGTAAAGGGGACCAGGTACCTCCTGTAAGCTCACACAGCCTTGGAGCTTCCCTCTGTACCTTCTCCACTCAGAGTGTGCCAGGGACCATTGGCAGCAGCATCCACCCAGAAATAGTTGGAAATGTGGAATCTTGGGCCCCACCCCAGAGCTCCTACAGTTTAACAACATCCTCAGTTGATTCGTGAACAAATTCAAGTTCGGGAAGTGCTGTACATGGACCAGGGCCATCTCCTGCCAGGCTGTGAGCTTGTGCTGAGGGCAAGAAATATTTCTAATTCTTTTTATCTCCTCCTTCTTCCCCTAGTCAGGTTGCCAGACTTAGCAAATAAAATACAGAATGCCTGGTTAAATTTGATTAACAATGAATAATATTGTCTTTTAGTGTAAGTATGTTCCATGCAATACTGGGGGCACAGTTACACTACGAAATGATTTTCTGTTTATCTGAAGTTCACATTTAATTGGGTGTCCTGTATTTCATCTGCGACCTGCTCCCAGCCCCTGTCCAGTACCTGGCCTCCTCACAGCATGTCCTCCACCCACATTGGCTGGATGGGAGCCTCCTTTATAAACCACAGAAGCTCGCCTGCTGTCTACTTCCCAGGGCTGATGCTAAATGAAAACTGGTGGAAGTGCTTGGAATCTCCGAAGCTGTGTGCACATGCAGTTTGGTTTTACAACCATCATTGCCATTGCCGCATTTCTAAAGGGTCCCAAATACATCTAAGTGGGACTTTGTGAGCATTTGTGTATGTCAGTAATTCTCTTATGTTGCTCAGATCAGTCTGGATTTGGCGTGCTAGGGCGGATGACTTTATATTATAACCCTATTATTACTATTATTATTGCCACTACCGATATTGTTGCATTTTTCCACTTTATGGATCACTGTGATTATTTTCCCTGAAGAAATGTTATGTTCTTGTCAGTGATTTCACTGCGATGCCAACAGCCAAGACCCTTCTCAGGGCTCTGAGTGGTGGGTGCCTGCAAGCTCTGCCTCCCGCTTAGTCAGGGCAGCTGTCAGTGGGTGCCGGGCCAAGAGAGTGGGTGTGTTGGCATTGGGTCGTTCAGGGGAAACAGAGACATGAGGTTACCTTCTGAATCAAAATCCAGGTCAGCCATTCCCAGAAGGGTGGTCCTTAGACCAGCAGTATTAGCACCCCCTGGTAGCTTGTTAGAAATGCAAACACTTGGACTCCACTCCAGACCTCCTGCATCAGAAACCCTGAGGGTGGGACCCAGGAATCTGTGTTTTAACAAGCCCTCCAGGGGATTCGATGTGCCCTAAATGTGAGAATCACTGATCCAGGGGGGCGTGGGAGGACTTGGAGCCTCTCAGGTCCCTTCCAACTCTATTCGACAATTCTGCTGTATTTGCCAGGATCTAGGGAGACAGGGGCCGTGGGAGCAGGGTTTAAACCCTGAATTGACAACATAGTAAATGGACAGTAGACACTTTCTATTGGAAGATACTGAGTTACCTGGAAAGGGCGAGATTTCATTATCAGGCCTGCTGGTCAGGTTCTCCTTGTACTCACAGGCCCCCAGGGGGAAAGTGGGATGGCAGACGGTGGAGCACTCCACGCAGAGGACATGTCACGTGTGAAAGCCGTGAGGCTTGGTGGCAAGGGGCAAGTTCAAGTTTGACTGGAGTCTGCCGTATGAGTAAAGGTGGTTTAGAGCCATGGTGTAGCAGCTCATCCAGTTGGTATTGTACAATCTTTGATGGTTTTTTTTAAATCCTCACCAGAGGACCTGTTTATTGTTTTGAGGGAGAGAGGGGAAGAGAGGGAAGGAGAGAGAGAGAGAGAGAAACATCGATTGGTTGCCTCCCTGCACATGCTCTGACCGGGGGTCCAACCCAAAACCTAGGTATGTGTCCTGACCAGGAATTGAACCTGTGACTTTTGGTGTACGGGACAATGTTTCCACCAATGGGGCCACCCGGCCAGGGCAAGTCTTTGATGGTTTTGAACAGGAGAGGGGCATGGCCAGAGCCGTGCTGGTGTAGGATGGAGAGGGTGAGAAAAGAAGCTGGAAGCGTGGCACGGAGGCATCGTCCAGGGCTGCCTCTGACAGCCGCACAGCTGGGCCCTGAGGTTGCACAAACGCCACCTTGCACTCTGGCTCCAGGGTAAAGTTGGTGTCCTTCTCCACAGAGATATCATTTCACTCACAGCACTCAAAAAGTGACAAAAGCAGCCTTGGCCGGTTGGACGTTCTGGCTCCTGCCAGCTGGGGACTTGGGGTCTGTTACCACGGCCGTGACACCTCTGACACCGCCCGCGGGCCTTGCACTGAGCTTCCCAGCAGAGGCTTTGGTCCAGCAGCTGTTGCCGCAGACATTCGTGAGGGCAGGTTTTGGGGGGAAAGTGAAGGGAATTGGGACTCACAAGGGCAAGATGGCAGATGGAATCTTGCCCTGCTCCTCTCTGCCACCCTGGCCTGTGGGGAGGAGGCTGCCCTGGATATGGTCTTGTTAAGAAGGAGGAAGAAGGATGGGGCTTCGGAGGCAGGGGGAAGGAAAGGACAAATATTTAAACACCCCGTTCACCCTCTTTCACCTCCTTCACTGGCCCCATGCCTGCGTCAGAGGACCGAGGGCATCTCCCCTTTTCCTCTGGGGAGCCTCAGGGAGAACATCAGGCTTCCCGGCCCCTGTGGATTGGTGTCTTTGGGAGCACAGCCAGCTGTGGCCTTCTCGTTGAAGGCGTTGGCAATGGAGGCAGCAGTGGGCATCGTTGAGAGGGTCTCTGGTAGGAAGGAGAGCAAGGACATGGCATGTCCCCACTTGATAGCAGGGATCAATCCCCAGTACCATGGGGACACCCCGTGGAAACTCCAAATACCCCTGTGTGTGTTGCGAGGGGGGAGGGGCTTACAGAGGAAAAGGGTCAGTGAATTGAAGGCAATTCCTGTGAAGTTGCCCGCATTGCACCTCTACGCTGGGGAGACATGAGTTACAGGTGCAGAGTCCCTGGCATAACGCAAGCCCCCGACAAATGTTTGACAGGTGAATGTTCTGTAAATGAGCATTGAGTGGTCACTGAGACCTACATGCTTCTGTGGCCCCATGGCCCCCTCCCCCAACCCCTTGGGGACAAAGCCACGGATGGAACGTACCTTCTCTGCTTTCCATGGATAGACATCTGGTCTCGCCCTCTGATGGGTGATCCCCAGAGAAGCACCAAGCTTCCACTTTCTCCAGGCAGAAGGTTAGAGCCAAGGCTCTTCACGACTCTTTAGTCAGCTCCCACCACGTAGTGGGGATGGAGAAACAGCCCAGCTGGGGGAATGTTACGGTCCCGAGTCCTGAAGGTGGCTCTAGAGTCCAGGTGGTCTGACTGTCACACTAACACTGGCTCCTCTGAGTCATGTTGTCAGTCTCAGTGCCATCCCAGGAGGGAATGGGGGGGAGGGTTGCCTGAAAGAGTGCTCTGACATCACGGGGCCAGAGCTGTAGGGTTTCCATCTTCCTTTGCCTCCATCCCCCTGACAGAGACCTCGCGGGGAGTGACCCCTCAGCCTGCTGGTCACCCCTGCCTCCAGAGCAGTTGCCAAGGCTAGCGATTTCATGTCGGGCAGTATGATGGTTAAAGACACAGAGTCTGCAACTGACTGACTGAGTTCGTGTCCCTGTTCTGCACGCACTTCCTATGTTGACCTTGGGCAAATCTCTCTACCCCTCTGTGTCTCAGTTTTCTTCTCTCAAAGTAGGGATGCTAACAATGCCTACCTCGCAGGGTTGCAGTGAGGATGAAATAAACTTTTTTTCATAAAGGACTTAGTATTTACACACTATTACAGCTAGACAAGAATTTAATGAAATAAAGTACCATTGGAATTTAGATTCCCTAGAAACTGAGCCCAGGAAGAGGTTCAGGTGCACGGGATTTGTTGAGAGATCCTCAAAGGAGAAAGGGAGGGAGGGAGGCGGACAGAAGAGGGGAGGGACTTAAATAAGGATGTGGTCCCAGCTGGGGTCTGGCTGCACACTCTGGAACAATAATCACACCACAGAGGCAGCCTCACCCTGCAGCAAGGGGCAGGAGCAGTGGGGCAGTGGGGCAGCCTTTAGCTTATACCACTCAGACTGTGTCTAGAGGATGCCCAAGCAGCAGGAGAATGGAAACTCCCAGCAGATCTGAATTCCTTTTGCCAAACACAATTCTAGAGTATAGAGTATAGAGTATAGAGTATAGAGCCATTAGCAGCTGACACTTGCGGCAGCTGGGCAGGTGGAGGGGGGGTTGGCCCAGCAAAGGGGCTCTGGGCAGGCACCAGTGGTGCTGGCTCAGAGCACTAAGACCTCAAAAATCCCACTCTGCTTGACAGAAGGGAGGGGGTTGTCCTTGGTCCTGACCCTCCCCCTGCACTTCCAGCAGGGCTGGGCTTCCTCTGCTACCCCATCCTCAGCAATAAATCCAAATTTTCATGAGGAGCCAGAGAAATTTAAGGGCATCCTCACCACCTGCACCACTTTATCAGCTCTCCTCAACTATCTCAGCCCCCTGAGGACTCCCTGGACTTGGGGGCTCTGACTCCTGGCACTCAGATGATTGTTTGACCTCAGCTGCCCCCTCCCAGGTCCCTATGGTGGGGACTTTCCCATGCAGGAATTTCTATCACACCGTGAGCACCTGAAAGGAAAATCAGCAAAATTAATTGGAAATTAAAGTCACCAAATGAGCACTGAATTAAGAAACCATTAACTCCAAACGACTGCTGGAAGGGGGCGGAAGTTATTGTAATTACAAAGGCTGCCTGGTTATTTTCTGCGTGTTTTCTATGTTGCAGTATCATCTTAGATCCTGAGTCTGCATCTGATCAGCATTCTGTGGACACCAGTGTTGGTTTGATGAGGTGTGTGGCGCTCCCCCGTACCCACGGACCAACGTGGGCATTGAGGCAGACCCCCCGGCCTGAGACATGGCCTGCCCACCAACCCCTGCCTGATGCACGGCAGCATGCCCCCACACATGCCCCCCGCCTCAGCACGCAGTAAGGGAAGCCATTGCCAGGGGCATCCCCGGAGGACTTGCCCACACATCGTCATTGCGTAATGGGCACCCCCACCCACCTCATTAGGCTCTGCAGGGGATCGGGACTAAATGAGATCAAATGGAAGAAGTGCATGGCTTATTGGCCAAGGGGGCCGTGGGAGAGAGTTGGGGTGGGGCAGAGCTGACTGATCACCAAGAGAACCTTGCAGATGTACTGCCCTGGAAGACGATGCTGGACCCACTTTCCTCCCTCCCTGGGAGCAGTGTACAGCAACAGAGAGGGCTCTAATAGTGGGAGGCCCACAGGAGCAGGGGATTTCACCGTTTGGACCACAGATCTATCCCCAGTGCCTAGACTCGTTTTAGAACAATAAATATGTGTCAAATGAATGAGTGAATTGCAACCCCCAAGAAACCTTCATTTGACCAGGTGCCAAGGAAAAGGATCTGTTTGCAATGGCCATCCAGCTGCTGGGAGCCAGGTATCCTAACTGGAGGATGCGGTTGAGTCCTGCATGACCTCTCACTGATGCTGTGGCAAAGCTGCTTCCCCATGACCCTCGTCTCCCACCCTCATCTCTGTATTATGGGTGAGAGTGCTTTTTCTAAAATCCATATCTAATTGCATGCCTCCCCAGCTCAATACTCTCCAAGGACTCTGTGCTGCCTACAGAGCAAACTATAACCATAGAAAAGGCCCCCAACCTGGCACTGGAGACCCTCAGAGATCTACAGTCCCACAGTTTCCCTTCCGGAATGCCCCTCCTCCAGGCAGCTTTTCCCCAGCACTGAGACCACTGTCAACCTGAGTTCTCTCTTCTCTGACTTTGTCTTGACTTTAGCAGGTAGCCAGCAATTGTCCATATTTTTATTCTTAGTGTCTTGTGAGTGTTTCCCCCTTCATATTAATTTCCTTAAGCAAATGGGTTAGTATTTTCTTGGGACTCCCACAGAAAACTCCAGAAAGGGCTGAGGAGATCGAGATCTCATGAAGGACACTCATTGCTGAGTCAAGTTCACTGGTTCCCCTCCTTCCACTCTCCCAGCACACGATCTTATAGTTCTCAGCCCAACTCTTCCTGGAGATCCTCACACTCTCTTCTAAGCATTGATTTTCTTGTCTGGCCTCATCCCCAGGCTATGGGATCTTAGAGAATAGGGGACAAATGTCCCTTCTCCCTGAGTCCCCAGCAACTGGCACAGTGCCTGCCACTATCAGTAAACAGGAGACAATGGAACAACACCTCCTCGGTTGTCTCCTGACCCCACACTTGGACAGAGCCTTGTCTATACCTTCCATAGCATTGGCTCCTTCACTTACTCATTTCCTATTTATTTGTTCAGCAACCTCATTAAAGGCCGACTGCATGTCAGATATTAAGTTAGGTATTGGGGAGAGAGTGATGAAAAGACAAGACATCGTCCGTTGCCTATCATACAGTGAGTTTCTTGAGGTTGGGAACATCGCCCCATCACCCCATGGTTCCATTGCTTAGCGCAGTGCTTGGTACATTAAGTGTCTACTGAATTGGTTAGTAATGCATCTAATTGGTTTTATCTTCCTTTTATGCCTATGATCTCCTATTAATCCTATGGGGTATTAGAGGGACTGGCATTACTATAAGGCTGCAGTTGGAGGAACCACACAAAGGCCGGGTCACTGGGAAGACACTTCCATTCAGCAAATATTCCCTGAAAATGCCCCTGCCATTGAGGAACCCATAGTCTGAAAGAGAAGACAAAGATAAATAGAGAGAGGTAAAACCCCGTGGGGTAAGTGCAGGGAAAGAGACGGCCAGACATTGGCATGGGGGCAGTGATAACACAGAGAAAGTAGGGGTGCTTTCTCTGTGCTGGAGTGAGGGACACGGCTTCGCAGAGGAGGGGTCTCTTGACCTGGACAGTCAATCAGGAGAAGTGCAGTGTGTCATGCAGGTGAAGTGGCAAAGGCAGAGGAGATGGGTTGTGAGAGACACAGTGAAGACCTGGGCATTTGGGGAACTGCTGGTGGAAGCTGAACGCCGCCAGAGCTTGTGAGAGAACAGAGAAGGTGGGGCGGCAGGTAATGGGGAAGGTGTATTACAGCCTCCGAAGCACAGGCTTTATCATGTGAGCCAAAGAGATGCGAGCATCTCTATAGCTTCTTGAGAAGACAGCAGAGAAGGATAAAGGAAAAATCCATGAGGGAGAAGCAGTACAAACCCAGCAGGTGGGGTGAGGTGTTTATCTCTAGTTCCTGCCTGGCCAGCACCCATTCACCCTCCACCTGGTAGGAGCATTTTCCTCTGTGGAACAGCCCCTGCCAGTCTAAGTCGGCCTAACCAGAGCAGTCGCCTGCCCAACCTCCATCTGGCCATGGGATCCAGGCCCCGCCAATCACAACTGTCCCTTCCCCTGGCCAGTGATTGCCTCAGAGATGGTCATGTGACCACACCCAAGACTCTGAGACTCAGTTCTGAGGTGGTGGTGGTGGTGGTTACAATGCAGGGGACCTCTCTTCTTCTGAAGATGTGAGAGGATTTGAGAAGCTGAAGCGGTTTGCAGCCCTCTGCCCACCAGGTGGGGAAGGCCAGCTCAAGTGCAGCCATCCCGGGAATACAGAGCCAACAGATGATATTCGGCTGAGCTCAGATGGCATCACCTGAGTTCTGGGAGCCATAAGATCAGCTTCTAGACTTTTCAGTGGAAATCTTCTTTTTGCTTTGTTTTAAAGTTAAGCTAATTCAGATAAGGTTTCTGTTATTTGCAGTTGAAAAAGTCCTACCACACAGAAAGTTTACAAAGAAGTTTGAGTCTCCTAGGAGAGATCCCTGGGGTAGCTGTTGCTGTTGTCTAGACGGTACGTGTGGCGTGGGGAAGGTGAGCAGGAGGCCGTGTGCCCAAGGGGAGTGGGCTTAGGAAACATTTGTGAAAGAGCCCGGAGAACACCACTAAGTTACTATTTGAGGAGAGTCATTTAAATTTAAGGAGAGGGTGACCTAGGACCCATAAAGTGCAGAAGCCTGCTGGGGGAGGCTGTCATCCCAAGCCTAATAGTTGACATCACCGCGGCCATAGATGATAACTGTCTAAGTGAACATTCTACTGTTTCTTGGGCAAGGGGTTCAGCATGCTTAGTACACCCCTGCATAGCCAGGCCACACCAATGGACTATGAAAAAAAGCGCACATTGCAAAAGGCCATTGAATTTTCAGAAACCTGTAGAAAACATCAGAAAGACCCGACTCAGTACTCTGACTCCCCTCCTTGGTGCATCACACTGTGCTGCCCCAGAGACCCCACAGGTCCTTGGGTCAGGGACGCAGAGTCTCCAGCTGCCTCTCCCAGGCCAGGGGCACCCTGCTCAAGCGAGGTCAGAGGCAAGGCACCAGTAACTTACACATCCTCTCTACCAGAGAGGAGTGTGAAATGAGATTGCATCCTTTTATTAATGAAATCACATGAGACCCTCTTTCTACTCTCATTGGCTGTATTTTTTCCTTTCCCAAGGCCTCCTGCCTATGATAAAGTCACCCCAGGGGTGCATTCACGGTCTAATGTATGGGTTGATCCAGGTTCCATGGCCTCAAGGAGAAGAAGCAGAGAGCTGTGGGCCAGTGAAGACATCCCGTGATCTGCAGCCGAGCGTCCAAGCTCTCGAAGGGCTGTGGGCAGTTTGGCAGGCTGGCGGAGTGAGTCCCTGTCAGAGGCCAAAGCTGTGCTGGTACTGATGGTCCAGCAGCACTTTCTCCAGGGATGTGGGAGGTGGGGAACTCCTATTGGCCTGTGGTCACATCCAGTCTCTGTAGGCCTGAGGTCCCAAAGCAGTTTTCTTAACTCACGTGCATACTCATTCCCTACACACACACGCACACCCCACCCCTTCACCCTCCTCTAGGGCGAAGCCATTCATTTCTGCCTGGGACTGGCAGACCATGCACTACGTTTTCCTGTCCCCCACTCAGAAAAGGGGTCCAATGTGGAAGGTCTTCCCATCTCAGGCCTTCTTCTCCTCCTGGTTCTGCACCCTCAGTGCCTGCCTCTGCCCACATCAGGATGGTCCAGGGGAGAAACCCAGCTCTCCCAAGGAACGCACTCATACCTGAGCATTAGTGAGAGATGTAAATGTTACTAAAGACCCTACAGGACAGATAAGGGGGAATCCACATTGCAAACCCCAGAAATATCCCACGGACCTGCCTGCAAAGCCTGTCTCTGCCCAGCTGACCCCCAGCAGGAAGTTTCTTTGGTCCTCTTCACTGCAGCTGCAGACTCTGTGCCTCCCTTTGATAAACATAAATGTCAACCTTCAGTGATGGATGACATTTCTAAATGAATTTAATACTACGGTTCTAGGAGGCTGAATAAGGGCCCCCCAAAATATCAAGTCCTGGACATGTTACTGTATTTGGAAGAAGGATCTTTGCAGATGTGATTAAGTTAAGGATCTTGAGATGGGAGACTACCCTAGATTATCTGGGTAGACCCTAAATGCCATCACATGTGTCCTTGGAAGAGGGAGAGGAGGGAGAAGGCGGTGTGACCACAGAGGCAGAGAAAGTAGTGATGTGGCCACGAGCCAAGGAATGCCAGCAGCTGCCAGCACTAGGAAGAGACGAGGAACGAGTTCTCCTCCAGACCCTCTGGAGACGAGTGCGGCTCTGCTGAAATCCTTGCCTTTAGCCTTCGAGGCCCCAGAACCATGAGAGACTAGATTTCTGTTGTTGTAAGCCACCCAGTTTGTGATCCTTTGCTACGGCAGCCTCAGCAAACTAATACAGCAATTTGAAACAAATCACATCCACAGGGAACTAAATAAGCTGTTTGCGAACCTTAAAAGCCCCCCTTTGGAGGACCTGACAGTCCTCCAGGCTGACTGGATGTTATTTAATGCACCCAAGTCACAGAGAAGAAAATGGGTCAGATAAAGGTAGGACCTTGCCCAAAGTACAAAAGCAGTTATAGGCGCAGACAGGACTAGAACCTGGAAACTCAACTCTCAGTCCTCCCATGGCCCCAGGTCACCTCCTCCCACCCTTATTTTCCTACCTGGGGAGAGAGAAAGATCTAGAAAGATCTGATGAAGTGGGAAAGTGATATTGGAGCCACGGTGGGAAGAGCCCAGAACAGAACACCCTGGGGATGGAATCTTATCCAACAAGGTGCAGACGCTCTAATACTTTTCCTACTAAAAAGCAGCTTCCAGAGACTGTGGTAAGTATCAAATTTGGTTAATAAGGCCTTAAGGAAAAAGTGGTGTTTTTAGATGGTATTCTTCATAGCCTGCAATGGGAATCAGAGTGGGCCCTGACCGGCGTGGCTCAGTTGGCTGGGCATCGCCCTGCAAAGCGAAAGGTCGCCAGTTTGATTCCTGGTCGGGGCACATGCCAGGGTTGTGGGCTCAATGCCCAGTGGGGGTGTGTACAAGAGGCAACCAGTTGATGTTACTCTCTCACATTGATGTTTCTCTCCCTTGCTTTCTCCTCTCTCCAAAAATAAGTAAATAAATAACACATTAAAAAATGAGCACTTGTCAGTCAAGAGAGGCATCTGGTGGGGGAACAGGGCAGAAGGGAAAGCCAAAGGGGCCGCCAAATTGTGGGGAGACCCAGGGCCAGGGCCTGCGAGGGGGTGGAGCACCGGCCTCGGAATCCTCAAACTTCTCGGCTTTGCTGAAGAGTAGCCCTTGCTGTGGGCAGAAGATGTGGTCAGATGTAGCCAGGCCTTAGCATGTATGCACACTACATGCACATGTGTGTAGTTAGAAAACACTTGTTTCTAAGTATTTTTAAGGGGAGAGAAATTTTCAACTTAGAGGGAGAGAGAGGGGCCATTGTAGCAGCTGCCCTGGGGAGTGGAGCTGCCCAGGACTAGTGTTGCCCTCCTTCCTTAAAACCTCATGTGGAGACAGCTCAGGGTCAAGGTGTGGGCCCCGGGCCCCGGGCCCCGGCTTCTGTCCTTGGGAGTAGCACCGCCACATGGCCATTCTGCTATGCTGGGTGCTCACTGTCCACAGGTCCGTCTTCCTGCCAGGCTGAGAGCCTTGGGCAACAGACTGTTCTGTTCACTGCTGACCCTGGCACTGCCAGGCTGGACCTGCACCAGAGCGTGCCTAGTGAGTCCCTACCTTGGGAGAAGTGAGGGGATGCTCATCAGGGGGCCCAGAGCTCCACATGGAGGCTTCACTGGAAACTCCCAGAGGCCCCTTCTCCTCCAGAGTCTGGGAGGCATCACCTTGTCAGGCCCTGCTGGTGACAAACGATGGACAGCCAATGTGAGACAGGCACAAAGGGGATGTTACTGGATCCCAAAACCAAATGTTGGGCAAGTCTGGGGAGCAGCAAGCCTCAGGGAGACTGGATGTGACTCCTGCACCGCAAGGCGCCTCTCAGCCTCTCCTTTCTGCTGGCAGAGCTGTCAGCCTCCTTACCCACGGTAGCCTTCCCCACCGGCCAGAACCCGGCCCATGGGCCCCGGGTTCCCTCTGCCAAGAGCTTTCTGCTCTTCCTTGGGCTCTCGGTGTTCAAATCTAAGGGAAAGATGCTAACTGGCCAGGCTTGGGTCTTGCACCTCTCCCTTTGAGGGAGGACTGGGATGGAAGGCAGGGCGGGGTGGAGTGGTTCGATGATTGGCAGGTCCCCGAGAAGCAGGGAGAGGGGCTGAGCAGACAAAACAATGGAGATCTTGTATTACTTACAATATTCCCTCCCCCTCTGAGCTGGCAGAAGCCAGAAGCAGGGGTGTTGTAGGTGGGAAAGTGGTACAGGTAACACAGAGGCCATGGCTTCTACGTCCCTGCCATCCGTGGGATCAGGTCTCGAATCCTCTCTGGCATTTAAGTGCTTTTACAACTCCTCCCCCACACCATTACCTCTAACTCCTGTCCCAAAGCCTCCCTCCACTCAGGTCACTTCTCACACAGCAGAGCAGAGTGGTTATGAGCCTGGTCTCTGGGGCTAGACTATCTGGGTTCAAATCCCAGCCTTCTACCCTGGCTGGTGTGGCTCAGTGGATTGAGTGCTGGCCTGCAAACCAAAGGGTTGCAGGTTCAATTCCCAGTCAGGGCACATGCCTCGCTTGCGGGCCAGGTCCCCAGTATGGTGTGTGTGAGAGACAACAACACATTGATGTTTCTCTCCCTCTCTTTCTCCTTCCCTTCCCCTGTCTCTAAAAATAAATTTAAAAAATTTCTTTTTTAATCCCAGCCTTGCCACTTACTAGCTGTTTGGGCAAGTGACTTAACTTCTCTGTACCTTAGTTGTGACGATGAAGTACATTCATCCCTGCAAATCCACTTAAAACAATGCCCAGCACATTGTCAGCCCCCAGGAAGCACTAGTGCTTTGGTCCACTCAGCCCGCATCTAGGATGCCCTCTTCTTGTCCGCGCCCTCCCCATCCTGACTCCCCTGACTATCGCACCCCACGGACCCTCCTCCTGCCAGAATCCCAGTGGCACAGGTTGGGCATCTGTGGGGGAGACTCACGGTCCAGGCTGCCTTCTTTCGGTGGCTCTGTCCCCAGAACACTCCAGCAGGTCTAGGCACATGGGGGTGTCAGGAAAAACCTGACCCCTCTCCCCTGCAGGACAGGAAGCACTGGAAAGAAAAAGCTATTAGACCGGCACTGATGGGGGCCAGTAGGGCTAAGCAGGCGTAGCCCCTCCCCCCTAGCTGCCACTCCCTGGGAGCCAGGCAGTCCCTGTACCTGTGACATCACACCTTCACCCATAAAAATAACCAGCACATCTCAGCAGTTCGCTCTACGAGGTGACAGGTTATGAGTGCAAGCCAGCCCCTGCTGAATGAGTGACACCCCTCCTTTCCCACCCCAGAGCAGGGTGATGTGTACCCATCAGTCAAGGTCTCTGAAGACCCGGAGGGACGGAGGGACGGGAAAAGCAGGAAGACAGACAGAGGCAGAGCCTAGATTTTCTAAATTTAAATTGTAAACTGGGGCCCCGCTGCTGTGGGCTCTTGCTCGGGTTCTTGGACTGGGCCCCAGCCCCTGCTTCTGCCTTCATTCTCCCCTCCCCAAGCCCGTCTTGGCTGAGGGCATGCTGAGGGCTGTGGGTGCCGGACGGCAAAGGGCAGCGTGACAGGGGTTTGAGGAAGACAGATACAGATGAGTGAAGAGCTGTCAGGCTCAATTACATCTCCAGGGAGCCCAGCAGCGACATTATTTAGTCTTCGGGCCAGACTCGCTGGACTCCACTGCCTCCCACAAGGCCTCCCTGGGCTCTGGCCACCGAGGGCACCTGGGTGCTCCGCCTGACTTTCTAAGTGAGCCAGGATCAGAGGGGGTGCCTACCAGTCCTTCTGCACTCAGCAAATGGTCTGGGATGGGCAGGGGCCATTCCTGTTCCTTCCCAACCTGGGGGGAAGCTGACAGTGACAACCAGCATTCTGGGTCACTCTTGGCCCCAGGGCCCCCCAATCTTTCAGTTCCCTAGCTTCTGGGAGGTTATTAGAAGCAGCAATGGCCTGGAGAAACACTCAGAATAGCCCTGAGTGTGTGTGTGTGTGTGTGTGTGCAGTTTGCAAGTGTGCGTGTGCTCAGAGGGGAGTGTGTGACTCGGAGCTTGGATGATTACTCGGCGGTGACTGTAGAGTAGCTGGTGACAGCATACGGAGGAGGGTGTCTGTGTGTGTGTCTGTGAGGGCGAAAGCTGGGGAGCCTCTCTGGAAGGGGAGACAGTGAAGGAGGCCCCCCTGCACATGTACCTGTAAAGGCTTCCCCCCTTTATGGTTTTGTCCCACTTCTATCCTTCCTGGCAAAGAGTGGACACAGATCACTCCAAACACCATCTACCTAGCATGAGACCTCATTACACAATTATTTGTTTCATCAGAAAATTTGTTGCAGCAAAAATGCCGTCTGGTTTCAGCAAAAATTAAGCCTGCCTTCCCAGTTCTCCCACTGGAGGAAGGGTAGTGAGGAGCCCAGGGCCATGGGAGGCCAACTGGGGACCCTTAGTTGGCAGGGAGAACCCTCCGTGGCTGCCCAGCGAGCAGCCTAAGGCTGGGGCAGGGGGAACTCACTCCTGTCTGCCTTTGCCTGTACCACCTCTGCCTGAATGTTCTCCTCTCCCTTTGCCTATCCATGCACAGCAGCTCTGCCTTCCGGGGTGTGTGCACCTGTCACCTCTGTGAAGTCATCTGACGCCTTTTCCCACAGCACCTATGTCCTGCTCTGCAGTTGTCCTGCGTTCTCTGGTGGCTACTCTGAACTCCTCCCCCACAAACTGGTGTCTCCTTGCAGAGAAGGCTCTACCCAGCTCTCTAACCCTAGGCTAGGGTCTACACACAGTAGTGGCTGTAAAGCTAACACGTATTGGACACCTACTACGCACCAGGTGCTTTACAAGGATGCCTCTTTCATTCTTCCAGTAACCCATGAGCTCGGTTGCCTTTAGCATTCCTGGTTCATAGAAGAGGCTGAGATTCACATTGGCCCGGAGAGGAGATGGGCAGTGCAGCTACGTCTGTTTGCCGTCAGAGCCATGGTCTTCACTCTTAGGTTGTGCTGCCGTCCTGTAGGGAGAGGCTCTGGACTTAGGAGTCCCAAGGTTCATCATGGCCATGCCACTTAGCTCTTTGTCACCTGAGGCCTTGGTTTCCCCGCCCATACATGGAAAAGCTGTGCTTCCCCCTTTGGATCTATGCCAGTGGCCGGAAAGACAGTGATTGTGCCTGTGAGTCAACATCTCATTTCCAGAGTTGTTCTCTTTGCTTTATTTAATTACAGCCTCTGCCCGTGGCCTCTGGAGCCTGGCCGAGTGAGGCAGACTTGTTTTCTCCCACAGTTCAGGTGCTATGAGACCCCATAGCACCTGAAGCTGGGGTCTCAGACACTGGGGTTCAGTTCTCACTCTGCCCAGGCACCTCTGTGTGGTCTGCACCACCCAGCCCCGGGTCTGGTGTCTAAGGCCAATGGGCCCCGCCACTGCCTTCTGAACAAGCCCAGCAGGGCGTGACTCTCTTCCTGTCCCTCCTCCCCTCAGGTCTCTGCTCTGTCTCCTCAATCCCTCTCCCCTCCCCCGCCTGCGCCTTCTTTTTTCTTACTGTCCTCTGTGACACACAGCTGCCTCCTAGGAACTCTTTATGACATTCTCAAGCCTTGCAGCAGAGGAAGGCAACAGGGCTTCAGCTGTGCTGTTCTCTATCTGAGAAGTTATGGACACAGACGGCCAGACTCAGGTCACCTGAACCCACCTCTGCAGGGACCATGACCTTTCATAATTGAACTTCTGATTAAAGTCTCAAACACAGCTGGGGGTTTGCGGCGTTGTACAGCCATCCCATACACACACCCCCATGCATGTGCACACGCAGGCACACGCAACACCACTCCTGATTAGACCCCAGGCTAACAGGATGGATGGGTGGATGTTCGAGAGATAGAAGGGTGGGCGCTACCCTGAGCGGACAAATGGGGCTGGCGTGGCAGGTGAAGGAGTGGTGGGCAGGAGGCTGGCAGTGAATGGGGGAACGTTTGGTGACTGGAGAGATGAAAGCCAGTGTTGCTGGTGTGTGGAGGTGCCGATGAAGCGGCTTGGAGCTAGGCCGATCACACCCTCGCACAGTGCTCATGGTGTGCCAATGGGCGTGCGGTGGGGGCGGGGGGGCTGCCTAAAAATTCATCCCTGACCAGTGTGCAGCCTTCACGATCCATGTGGTCTATGACCAGCTTCAGGCTGGAGGGTGGCAGTCATTCAGTAAAGACACAAAGGCCAAACAGAAGGTGAGGGACTGGCCTGCAGCAGGGCCAGCAAACCTGTAGGAAGGGTCGGTAGTACCTCGTTCACACTCTGCAAGACACGCCGTCTTTGCTGGAACTGCTCCACTCTGCGGTCGTGACGGTGCAGCCACAGAGGACAAGTAACAAGTGAACGGGCTCTGTTCCACCAGAGCTCTATCTGCCGTGCCGAGGTCTGGATTTTATGTCATTTTCTCGTGTCAAGAAATATTATTTTTCTTTTGGTTTATTTTCAATCACTGGCAAATGTAAAAACCATTTTTAGCTCTCAGGCTTCACCAACACAAGCAGTGGGCTGTAGTCTGCTGATCCCGGGGTGGAGGGTGCCTGAGACAGATAGATCAGGTCGCAGAGGGGGGCACGCGCGTGCATGGGGCACCACGCTGCCATCCCCTTGCCCAGCCCAGCTCCAGTCTAGGTTCGCCCAGGGGTCTTCTGATGATCTTCTCTTGCAACATGCTTTTAGGGAGAAAAGACAGACTCCCTCAGAATCCTGTTTCTCACTGTGAATTACTAAGCCAGAGTTCCTGATGATAATATGACTTCCCATATTCCTCGCCTACTGGGAGAGACTCCGTTCTGTCACAGCAAACATCCGTTCCACTTGAGTAGCATTTCCGATGACAAATTAATGAGCTGGTATGAGGGTATGCATGTAAGCCCCAGTCCCCGTGAGCCTGGTAAATATTAGTCTGTCACAGAGCGATCACTATCCTTGGTGCCCAGCTCCCCAAAGCAGGTTCTGCAGCTCCAAGGCTGGCAGCTGGGTCCTTGGTACCTTCACAAGGTAGTGCCACCTTGAGGAGCCTCCAGGTGGCCAGCCAGGCTGCTGGTGAGGAGCCTCTGTCTGTGCTCCATGTCTGCCTTTCCCTTGTGTGGGGAGCTGGCTGAGTGGGTGGCTGGATGTGACAGGGGGCTGGCCAGGTGGATAGGTGAGGGGAAGGGTAGATGAAAGATGGGAACTGGTATGTAGGACGGATGGATGAGTGGACCCAATCTACAGATGTGTGGCCACTGAGGGTGACTAGGCAGCCACATATGCCTCGAAAGGTAAAGGCAGAGCCAAGGACTAACATAACATATAAAGCACCTGCCACATGCGAGCACAGAGCATAAGTCTGGTCCCCTCTCCCCTTGCCCCCTTTGTCCCCTCTCCCTGCTCCCATGAACTTGTATGCAGGAGTTTGACCTTCAGAGACCTTATTCAGGCCCTTACTGGCTCAGTTACTACGTAAGAGACAACTCTCTTACCTGTTCTGAGGGCTTTTTAGGAGCTGGAGGGGGCTCCACACCCTCTCACCAGCTCCAGCCCTTGGTTTATTTGCAGTAGGTACAAAGTGTTTTTGCCCCAAACCTCACTGGCAGGGGCAGAGTCCATCTTCCAAAAAAGGTCCCCAGCTCCTCTCTGGAATTCACTCCCCTCACTCCATAGCAACACTGTTATCTGTCCCTGCCTTTGGCCCATTATGGGTCAGATTCAGACATCCCCTTCCCATTCTCAGATCTGCAGGGCCTTTCCTCCAGGAAGCCTTCCCTGATTGCTCTCAGTTGAGCCCCCTCTCCTACAGTGTCTCCTAAGCTTCATAGTCCTACACAGAGAGACGCAGCAGGCTGTGTGTGTGTGTGTGTGTGTGTGTGTGGTGGGGGGCCGTTCTGAGGCTTCTGCATCTCCTCTCCTCTCCAAGCTGAGCTGGCACGAGCTCTCATAGGTGCTAAGCAGCAACCAGCACAGGCTGATTGCTCCATCTTAAATGAGGAGCTGTTTAATTTCCCAGCGAAGCTTCCCTTCATGGATGCGCTAAGGGAGCACGGCAGGCTCACCAGAGGAGGGGGCGGCAGAAAACAAACACCAAACTGGCTATTATTACTTTTTGTTGTTAATTTATCCCCTGCTTGGCTCCTGATAGGCTCCAAGATGACTAAATAAACCCTGGAATCAACTCCCCACTCCACAAACTCGATCTTCGGCAAGGAAGGGCTCTGTCTGCAACATAAATTAGCAGAAGCCTGAGTATAAAAATATGATTCTGTGAACAAACAAAAGCCTTCCGTCATGAGACCAGCAGTCGCTGAGCGTTCCTGCTGTCAGCTCTGTTTCCAAGCAATTAAAAGGCAGAGGGAGAAGAGGGAACAGCACCCCTCGACCCCCTGTGGGGCCAGCAGGGAGGTTCCCAGGGCCCTGATGCTGCCCTCGAGGCCCTGGGAGCTGGTGCCGGGGCAGGCCTGGCAGGAGACCTCCTGGTCTGTCTGGCCCCAGGATGCTGGGGCATCGGCAAGCATAGGCCTCTTGGCCTCAGTTTCTTCACCTTTAAAAGGAGCACAGTAACTGCTAGTGGGTTTCTCACAGATCTGGGAGAATCAGACGAAATAAAACGTGAGAAAGAGTTTGAGGAAAGGCAGGGGTATGTGAGGGGTGATTGCTGGACTTCCTGTGGTCAGCCAAAGGACTGCCCAGGCAGGTGCATCCCCCAGAGGCCTTCCTTCCCGTTCACGATCTCCACCCAGGCCCATTGTGCAGATGTCAACAGTGAGGCTCAAGGAGGTTGGGTCTGGCCCAAGGTCACTTTCCAGAAATCAAGCCACATCTATTAGACACGGAAGCCTGTGTCCCCCCTGTTCTGCTTTCCAGGCAGAGAGCTGTCTGGCCAACCAGGGCCCACTTGCTGTCACGAGCGAGAGCTGTGGAGTGGCCGGCGCAGGCAGCCTGTTGGCAATTAGGGCCTGCTTCACTCGGCTGACTCCAGGACAGACCAGGCAGCTCAAGCACGGCACCTGCCAGGAAGGTTGGACTAAAACAACCCTCGTCCGAGCCTGAAGGCATTGCTTCTCCGGCCACGCGGATTCCCATGAGGCCTCATGATGGGAAAGAACACTGGGGACCCTGAAATGGCAAGACATGGTCCCTGTCCCCGAAGGACTTCCGGTCTGCTGTTGGTGACAGACTCATGGTCAGCCTTTATGACTGGCCTTGGATGGAGCGTCCTCTGCCCACAATGCCACCCTGGAGGCCCCAGAAATGCTAGAAGTGGGGGTCCGTTTCACTGCACGGACTCAGAGCCACGCACGCCCCCTGCTCACTCACTCCTCCCACAGGGATCCGGGAAACCGCCTCTGGGAGCCAGGCAGGGCAGTGAGGGAAGCAGAGCTTAGTCGAGAGAGGGCAGCCAGCCATACAGCAAAGTGAAATGCAGGATGTTAAATGGTGTTAAGTGCTATGCAAAAAAATAAAGCAGGGAAGGGTGTTAATGGCTTTAAGTCAGGCTAAGTTAATCCTTAAAATACCCCTCATTTGACAGTTGAGGAAACTGAGACTCTCAAAGTTTAAGTAACTTGCCCCAGGTCAGACGGTGTGGATGGGAGGTGTCAGGGTTTGAACTGGAAGGTTCTGATGGGGGAGCTCTGCTCTGAACTCCCAGCAATCATCACACCAAAAGACCCCACAGCACACAGAAAGCAATCCGGTTGCAAGTTCCAGCAAGGAAGCTAGCAGACTGAGGAGTTCCTTTTATTCTGTGCAATCAGGAAGGCTTCACATAGGAGGTGGCAGCACCTGAAGCTTATAGGGGAGAGGCCCCTGCTGCCCCTGTCAGAGGCTGTGCTGGGCCTGGTGGAGTGTGCTGGTGCAGGCTAGGGGCTGCCTCTGTTTCTCTGCCTTTCCTCTGCTGGGATAAGCAGTACATTCTCTCAGCCAGCCTCTGCCTTCTGACTTGGCTCGGTAGGCAAGCACAGAGGTCCCTTCCTGCACCAGTCTACTCGAGGCCCACCGCCAGCTCAGCCTGTGGCTCCTCCTGGTTGCCTGCACAGCAGAGGTGCCTCCAGCCCTGGGCTCTGGGCATCAGCCTGTTGGCCCAGTAGAAAGGCTGCTGGAGGGAGTTAGGCTGCCAAATGTAAAGAGAGAGAATTGATTTTTTTTTTTCAGCTACGCAGTTGTAAACATAAACTGGAAGATACATCTCTTCCTTTATGGGAGACAATATAAAACACGATGCAAGTTTATGGAGGGAATGTGTCTTTCTCACACAGGGTATTTCCCCCCCGAACACTTGGCAGCCTGCAGCCACTTCATTCCAGACACAGGTAATCAGCGGAAGAGGAAGTGCAGGGGGAGACAACCACAGTTTTATGAGCAGAGGCCCTAGTCAGTTAGGGGCAGCGGGGAGGCTCTTTCCTTATTTCTTGCTCCACTGGAGACCCAGGGCCTTCTGAGAGGATGAGCCCAGACACCTGCCGTCAAGCTTTGGCAGCCAAGAACGCAGCCGGGGTTGTTGCCACATGCTAATTCTTTCAGTGCCGCTTCCCCGGGCAGCCCCCCCTTTACCAGGCGCTGCGCTGGGAGCTGTGGACAGACAGATCCGATTGGATCCTTGCCCTTGAGGAGCCAGCCAGCCGGCCAGCCGGCCGGTGGGGAAGGAAGATGCTTACAGGCAACTGGTGCTGACTTGTCAACACAAGAAATTAAGATTTCTTTTTAAGATTGCTGGGCTAACCCCCCGGCCAGTGGGTCACTTGTTCCAGCCTTCCATCTTTTAGGTAAACAGTTAGGGAGGCCCCAGGGAAGCAGAGCCCCACCCCTACCTTTGCTTTTCTGCTAATCCTCCTTTTTTGTTTTTATCAGCCTTTCTGCCTTTCCTCTCTCACCCTCCCCACTCCCTCTCTCCTGCTCCCAAGTGTACCACTCACACCCACACGCCCTGGTCTCAGGTTTCGCTTTCAAGGGAACTCAAACTAAGAAGCCTCCCCGAGCCCCACTTCCATACGTCTCTCTGACAGGCACTCTCTCTGGCCTGCCAAGCGCCTCAAGAACTGCTCCAGACAGATACATGCTCACGGAAGGGGAGCTGGGGGAGAAAGGAGAGTGGCCCCTCCTCCTGGAAGCTGTCCCTGTCTTTTCTCCAACTTGACCACATAATGAGGTCTCAGGCTCGGTAGACCTAGGACAAGGCCACACCCATGTGACCGTGGACAAATCACTTAACCTCTCAGAGCCCCGATTTCCTGTCCGGGAAGTGAGGATAATAACGCCCACTTTGAAGGGTTGTGAGAACAAAGTGAAGTCGAGTGTGGAAGTAGAAGCGCAATCCAGCTAAAAATCCATGAACCCCTGTCTGTATAAATGATGTCTCCCTAAACACACTGCCAATTCCTGGAAGGCGAGGGCCTCTTTCACGCTTCCCTGTCCACCCTGCAGCACCAGCAGGGAGCAGGGGCGAACCAGAGGCTCTCCCCGAACACTCCCTGAGCATCGAGGGATTGGCCCAGGGCCCCAGCTCCTCTCAGACCTGCGATGCTGAGTGTCTGGATGGCTGAGCAGGCCCTGGACTGCATGGAGCTGGCCTGGCCCCTGCCCGGTGGCAGCAGGAAGACATTCCTAGCGGGGAATGGGGAGTGAGCTGGCCAGAACCTCAGGGAGGTGGCGCTGGCTGGCACAGCCCCTCTGCTCTCCTGAGATGACAGTGTAGGGCACTTTCCTCAGCCCTTGAGGAAAGGGAAAAAACTGGCTTCCACTCTGAGCCCAACTGCATCCGACATCTGGCAGCTTGAAGTGAAGTGACTCATGCAATCCTTAGACACAGGGAAGTGGGGGGGAGGAGGGGAAGAGGGAAGAAGAAGATTGCAGAGGGTGGGCAGGCGGGCAGGCCATGCCACCCCCGAAAAAGATATCAGCAGTCAGAGTGGAGAGCAAAGGCTGGTCTGTGCCCAGGTGACTGACGAGCTGCTGCCTGGCCTTTGTTCTGCTCACCCAGCTTTGGGCCTGGTGTCAGGACCTTTGGCACCAGGCCCATCAGACCTAAAGACACCCAGGTTCTGACCAGCCCAGGCAGGATATGAAGTGATGCTACAGGAAGTGAGTAGCCTGTCACTTGAGGCATGTAAGAGAAACTGGATGAGCCTTAGTGTTAAAGACTTTGGTCTAATAACCACATATGCTTGTCCGATGCTGAAAGGATCCACTCAGGGCTTAGAAGGGGGCTGGCCTAGGTAGTGGATGAAGTCATAGAGATTGGGGGCACCGAATCTCGTGCATAAAGTCATTTCTCTGTCCACGAAGGTGACAAAGGCAGGCTGGATAGGGTGGGAAGGCCTGTCTCTGGCTTCCCCTGTAGACCAAGGCGTGGTGGCCTTCTGTTCTCCAGCATGATTGCTCTGGAGGCAGGATGGGGGTGGTGACTGGAGAGCTGCCTGCCACAGGCGCACCCCCTTGGGAAGCTCAGAGCATGGCAAGGAGAAACAGCAGGCCTGTGGAAGGACAGAGCAAGAAACCCTGACTTCACACAATCCCATTGATCTCATCCGAAGAGTCTCAGGCTGGCAGTATGTGGAGGAAGTGGGGGGGGAGCGGTCAGCAGGTGGGGACAATCTCGGGAGACTTCTTGGAGGGAGTAGAACCTGGAGCAGGGTCTAGCTGTAGATAAAGGCCCGGCCAACGCAGGGAGATTTGGAGAGATGGAAAGGAGGCTGGAGGTCATCCGAGGGCTGGGAGCTACTGAGCAAAGGTGAGGAGTGGCAAAGAGGCCGGCCTGCGAGGGGCAGAAGCAGCAGTCAGGAGTGGGGTGGGCGAGGTCAGCCTCTGTCCTTTCTAGGCTTTATTTTATTTTTTATTTTAAAAAGATTGTATTTATTTATTTTTAGAGAGAAGGGAAGGGAAGGAGAAAGAGAGGGAGAGGAAGATGGATGTGTGAGAGAAACATCAGTTGCCTCTTATGCGCCCCCTACTGGAGACCTGGCCCACAACCCAGGCATGTGCCCTGACTGGGAATCAAACCAGTGACCCTTTGAATCACAGGCCGGTGCTCAGTCCACTGAGCCATAGCAGCCAGAGCATTGGCTTTAGTTTAGGTCTCTCTCAGGGGTCTATCTTTTCAGGGTTTTTCCTGGATGGAAATATCCTGCCTATGCTCCCCTGGGAGGCAGGGGGCCCTGAGCTGCCTCCCCTCCTGGGCCTCCCATTTCCCAGGTGCACAAGGTAGGCTGGGCCATCTGATCTGTGAAGGTCCTTCTGGCCCAACTATTTTCAAAGTCAGGCCAACGCAGAGGTCACCTCTTGGCCAATGTAGCAGCCTAACTGCCAGCATCTCCCCTTTGCATCGGCCTGCCCACTTCAGTTCGACACTTGTCCGTGGGTCCTCAGCACCCCTTCCCCACCAACTCAGGAACTCCCTTCTCAGACTCCTCTCTCGGGAGGCCCTGCCAGTCATCCTCACTGCCAGGCCCCATCTCACGCTATTGTCCTGTTGATGACCTTGCTCTCCCTCTCTGACCAAACTACATGTCCTTAAAGGGCCAGCAGGAGACACATACCGCATTCCTTCATTCAGCCTTCCTGGAGAGCAGAGGCTGTGCACGGCCCTGTGCTGGTAGCAGTCACCACAGGGTTCTGCTCAGCATCTGACCGTGAGGAGCGCCCTTCTGTAGGTGCCTTTGCAGAATGCGCCGTCCACAGGAACCTTGCCTCTTTGACCACTGAGCTTTGAGGAACCAACACCTTTTTTTTCTTGATTGTCTTACCCTTGCCCTGCTGTTCCCTGTTTGCCTCTCGGGAGGGCACAGTGTGGGCTTTCAGACCCCTGGGCTGTATGCCATCTCCCCACCCCTAGCTGGATGCTCATGGGCAAGTGAGGGGACCTCCCGCACTTGTAAAATGGGGATATGATGGAACCTACTCCCTAGAGTTCTCATGAGCAATAAACGGGTGACGTACATTCAGTGCTGAGTATCACACCCGGCATGTTGTAGGGGTTCAATGTCAGGTGTGATGCTCACATGGTACTACTGTGAGGACCCAGGCCCTGCTCCCCACTTTCATCCAGGCTCGTCAAGGGCAGGGCTTTGGAGGCCCGTGTAGTTGAGGGCTCCACCATGAATGTGTTTGCCATTTGTTTCATTAGTTCCTTGAGTCCCAGGGACTCCTAGGAACAGCCTGAAGAAAAGTGGGGAGGTTGAGGTGCCCTACAGAGGTCCTATTGAGGTATCTGGTAAACCCTGGGGTGAGGACCCAGGGCGAAGTCCAAGGGTGAAGCGGCTTTGGCCATATCAGGCCTCGTTCGGTGCAGGAAGCTTGAGGGAATAACGTCAAGTGACAGTCAGGCCTTGGGTCCCTCCTCAGGTGCCACAGCCCCTCAATCCCTGGCTGGGTCGGAGCTCTAGGCTGCCACACCTCCCTTAGTACAGATCTGGACTGGAGATGGAAAACTTGGGGTGCTGCTGGGAAGGGGGCCTGGCCAGGGCATCTGGGAACCACACTACAGGGGAGGCTCTCACCTGGTAAAAAGGATGCTCCAAGGACAGGTATAATGGTCTGTTTCTTCCTGGAATTCCTCACCAGCCCCCAGCTCCCCACCCCCCACCCCCAGAATAGGGCCTGCATGTGGTAGCTGCTTAGTCAGCTTCTGTTAAATGAATGAGTGACTAAGAGCCAGAGTTGGGTTACTAGGCAAAGCTTGCCCACGGGATCCTCCCTAAACGCTCCAGAAAAGCCCACCTTCTGGAGTTTCCTAGTCCTCCCACCACTTGAGTCCCTGCCCCTGGTCCAGCCCCTCTCCCTGGCCCAACCCACCCCTGCTGGCAGCCTCTTGCAGGCTTTCAGGCAGCCCCAGGGAGAAAAGCCAACGGGCAGGCTTTCTATTGTCAGTGGCTGTCAGGTACCAGGTAATAATAGCTCCTGTGGAGAACCAGCTGCCTTCTCTGGAGAGTTGGCAAATGCAGCCCTGAGGGAAAGGGAGGAAGAGGCTGGTCTTGGGGCAGACCTCCAAGCTGGCTCCTCCTCCGGATGCCTCGCCCCCACCACAAGCAGAGGTCAGTATAAGTGCAGAGGCCCACGTTGTCCACACTGGCCCCTCCTGGCCTGGAGCTCCTCCTCCCAGCCACAGTCCTACCAGGTCCAGGGCACTCCTGAGCAAGCAGGAAGGCCAATGGGGAAACTGAGGCTCGGACCAGGCACATGCTGTACCCCCAGATCAAATATCGAGCTGCCTGTGGAGCAGGGGGGCCAGAGTTCATGTCCGACTCAGGCACCGAGTGGGCAAGGCACGGGTGGTTGTGCAGAATCACAAACAAATCTAGCCAGGGACACAAGTGGCACCAATAGACCCTGTGGGTCACAATGTTGGCCCTTAAGGTCGAGGGGTCAGAAGTGGGAGGAAGGAAATTGGCAGCCCCTCCCTCCTATAGTTAGGAGGTCCACCACCCAGGATAGCTGCCTCAGGACAGCTGTCACTCCCCAAGACTAGTGGTGTCAATGGGGTTAATTGCATCCAACTAGGGTGACCAACTCATCTCAGTTTGCCTGAAACTTCTCTGTTTTTAGCACCATAAGCCCCATGTTCCAGGAAAGCCCTTGGTCTCAGACAAATTGGGACAACTGATCACCCACTTCCACCTTGCTTTGCACCCCCTCCCAGCCCCGAACAGCCTGGGCTCCAACCCCCAGGGCTTCTCACGAACCTGCGCCACCTCTGCAGAGCCTGGTCTCCTATGAGCCGCCAAGGCCTCCACCTCAGAAAGCTCCAGCAGAGGGCCCTAGTTGGCCTCGGCTGGAGCCTGCTGTGCTGTCCTGTCAGAACCCTCTATGGCCATAATGACATACTGACCGACGGGACTTCTCGCGTGGCACTCCCTCCACAGAGGCAGGCCTCTGGCTGCAGACTGGGCAGGCCCCAGGGCCCAAGGCCAAACTGCTTTGATGTTGTTCTTGGGGTAATTGGCTGCAGTGCCCAGCCAGGCTCAGGCTGCCCTCTGACCCCCTCCTCTGCTGGCTCAATACCTGGTTCAGCTGGGCCCAGCATCTCTAACTGGGTCACCCCCACACCACCCCCACCAACACGCCTCCACCAGCGATAGCATTTCAGCTGCAATTAAGAATTTCAAGTTGCAATTAAAAATTAATTGGAAACCGTGGGTTGTTTATATCTCTCTGACCTCAGTCACCAGTGGGCTGGGGAGGGGGGGTGTGGAGGAGGGAAGAGGGGCAGGTGAGGGGAGGAGGCCTTTTCAGAGCAGTTAGCCATGGAGGGAGGGCTCTCTGAGCTGGTCTGAGGTGCATTGGAGCAGATTTCTCCTGGAGGCTGGAAGGAATGCATCAACCAGCTGGCCTTGAATGCCACAGTCTCTGAATCCTCTGAGAGCCCCAGAGCATGGGGATCTGTGGGTGGAAGACGAGAGAAAGTAGATGAAACTCACATGAGACAACTGATGGCAGAACCAGGCTTGGAGGTGAAGTTCATGGTGGCTTCCTTGGATCCTTGGCTCCCCCTCCCCAGAGGCAATGACAGCCAGTGGGGTGGACAAGGAACTTGGACCAGGTAGCTCCGCGTCCTCAGAGCCCACAGAGAGGTGGTGAACAGGCTGCTCTGTGGGCTCTGAAATGGGCCCCAAGTTCTCTGGCCCCAGGCCTCTCTGGCCAGTGCACAAACAAGCTTGTCTCTGGTGTTCTCATGCAAAGAGATTCTGAATTCACAGTCCTCAGTCTCCCTCCAGGGCTCAGTGATGTGACCTCCACTTTCAGGTGAAGACATTCCTCCTGCCAAGGATCCCCTGTGGACTTGGAAGCCAAAGGCACCTTAGCAGTAAGCATCACCTTAGCCTCTGCCTTCAGGGGCTTCTGTCCATCCTGAATGTCTTCTTAAAACTTGCTGCCCTCAGCTGGTTTTCAGGGACCAGGTCCTCTCCTCCCTCCACACCTGGAGGGTTCTCTCCACCTCCAGGAAATCCCTGCTGATTCCTAGAGGCCACTGTCTTCTCTCAGATCCCTAGCACCTCGGGGTTACAGCCCCCCGTGGACCCAGATTTTATCCCATCTGTATCGATGGTAAACCAGGCTTTGTGAGCCTAGTTCCCCAGGACTTGGTGAGGGTGGGTCCTGTGTCCTCTTCTACCCTCCGATGCAGAAATCTGATCTCACAGCACTAGAAGCAGGCAGGCTCTCAATAAAGAGGTTCTAGATGCCAGATGTGAGATGGGTTTGTGGCCCAAAGTCCCAGAAACGGGGTGCCACAGTGACTAAAGCCTGGGGTGGGGTACTGAGGAGGTGGTTGGGCTCCCTACTTAGAGGAGGTGATTGCTCCTCCTAGACTGAAGTCATGTGTGAAATAGTGTATTTGTGTGTGTTTGTACATACATGTCTGTGCCTACACAGGTGTATGTGCCTGCGGAGTGGGGTCCCATTTTTTTTATCACATTCTCATAGGGGTCATTGCATTAGTTAGGATTTGCACACAGCTGCTAGTAACAGAAACCCAACTACAATTAGCTTAAGCAAATTAGAGGATTATTTTCTCTCAAAAGAGAAGTCTGGGTTTAAGCAGTCCAAGGTGGTGTAGCAACTCCATGATTACTAGGGATGTGGGCTCCTTCTATCTTTTGACCTACCACCCTTGGCATACAGTTTTCACCCTTGAGGGCGCAAAATGGTTGCTTGAGCTCCAACCATTATATCCACACTCTAAGCAAGAAGTAGAATTCAGGAGGATAGTGCAAAAGGGCATATGTCATCTTTCTCTCAAGGAATATTCTTAAAAGTCCACCCTACATCTTCTGCTTATAATATCACTGGTGACCTCTAGCTGCAAGAGAGGCTGGGAAATGCAGTCTTTTTGTTGGGTATCTTGCTACCTGGAATAAAACCAAGGCTCAATTACTAAGAACAAAAGTGGAGAACGGGTATCAGGTACATGACAAGAGGGCTATGTCCCAGCCAGCAACCCACACAAGCTGAACGAGCCCTAAGATATGGAGCTTGGCTGGCCTGGACCAAGATGTCATCTCTTCCAGGAAGGAGAAGGCCTCCACACAGTCCCAGGACCACTCCTGAGCCACCACCAACCTGTCCACAGAGAGTAGGAGGGCAAAAGTTCACCTGAGCAGGTGCTCAGCAGAGCTTCCTTCTAGCTGGAGCTGTGACTATGAAGGAGAGAGTTGGGGGGAGGAGGAGGAGCCAGGTAAAGCCTGGGCCAGAGATGGAGATACCAGAGATCTAATTATTGCATTCTTCTATTTGCTGTTTCATTGTGCATCTAAATTGTGGGCCTCCCAATAACTCTCCTAGGAGGTGGTGGGTACCGTGACCATCCCCATTCCCCAACTCTTTTCTAATGAAACGCCTTTGCCTGCCTCTGGCTCCTGCCAGGAGAGGCTCAGGATGCTACCCAGAATCTGCAATTCACCCGCTGTTTTAATTAGGAAAGAGGCATCTTCTGAGGATGTCCACAGCGAGGCTGGTAATTAGGGAGCAAACTAACTGCCTGCTCTTCCACAACTGACTTGGATCTGCTGGAGGGGCTGCTTTGACCTGTGCTGCTTGGGAGCTCATTAACAAACCGGTTGAGCACTTGGCACGGTTCAGGCAGGGGCTAAGTGATGTGGGAGATGTCCCTCCCACATCCAGGAAGTAGTTACAAGGGAACAGGGGTTGGAATAAGAATGCTGGGTGGAAGGGGCTGGTGGCATTATTATGGTGAGGTGACTGGTGGGAAAGATGGAAGAGGTGTTAGGATAGATAGGAAACCCAGGCGGGGAGGAGGAGGGAGACATTCTCACCCGCTAACTCAGCAGTCCTGAACCCGGTCCGATAAGATTGCCAGGTGTTCTGACATCACAAGAAACACCATGTTAGCCCTGGAGGAGGGGCGCCCTTGAAGTTCTATGTATCTTTTCCACTATCTGGGAAAGGAAGCCTTTGAAACTGTGTATTCATCCCAAGGTCTAGAAGGGGAAGAGGAGGGGGTCCCCAGCGCCCAAAGAAGAAGGTCCATAAAACAACTTTGGTTAATTGCCTGTTTCTGGTCATGATCTGTTTTACAAGTGGGCCCCTAGTGCTTACAAAAAGAGCCCGTAAATAACTTTGGGTGACCGCCTCCACTTTAATTAACTGCCTCCTGTCACGTATCTGTTTTACAACAAAATGGACAAGTGTGGTCTGGAGTGAGATAAGAATTCTGGGCTAACAGACCCCCACGCATACCTATGTTTGGGTAGTCACGTCCCCCTGGGGGCAGCTGGCACCACCTTCACCCACCAATCAATATGCAACGCCCTCACCCTCATCCCGCCACCCATACGAGTCTTCAAGACACAGGACCTGATGCTCTTGCCGCCCCTGCTTTTTCAGCCCTTGCTTTTTGCCATCCAAGCCTATGCCTTTCACCCCCACCTTGGCCAGGCCCGGTCTCTTCCACGAGACTCATCTCTAATAAACCCTGCCTGCATGCTAATAGACTTGCTGATCTGTAATTCTTTACTGAGTCAGCAAGAAGAACTGCGTGTTTCCAGTAACAGAGGCAGAGGAGGAGGAGCCCTAGCCCCTCTCCTGGGAGCCCAGGCTAGGGAGAGACAGGGCTTAGCTGCGCGGGACAATAATAGAAGCACATTCATTTAACCCGTGTCTACTGAGCACCTGCTGTGTGTCAGCCTCAGTTCTAAGCCTGCGGATGCCTCAGTGAACACAGCAAAGGTCTGTCTGCCTTTATGGAGCTTACAGTCTAGAGACAGACAGTACATGAATGAGAAGTTAAACGCAAGTGCTATGGAAAAATACAGCAGGTGAAGGAACTAGGGAGTGAAGGTGGGGGCTGGGAGCGGTGGGGGCTGGGAGCTTGCTATTTTCTACTGGCTGGTTAGGAGAGGTGCCATTTGAGACGAGATGGAAGGCCGGTCATGGAGGAAGCCCTTGAGGGTCGTCCTAGCCCAAGGGCTATAATGGCAGAAGGACCAGCAAAAGCAAAGGCCCAGAGGTGGGGATGTGCCCTGCATTTGTTGAGAAGCAGTAAGGAGGCCGGTTTGGCTAGGACAGGATGGGGGAAGAGGAGAGGGACAGGAAGGGGGTCAGGTTGGTGAGGGAAGGCAGGTCAGTGAGGGCCTTAGAGGCCACAGTGAGGACATAGGATGTTGAGTCTGCTGTAGTGCGAGAGCAGGCCAGAGAGGGCAAGGGCCCTCTGCAGGGAGCATATCACAGTCATCTCAGGAGGTTGTGCATATCTGGGTCGAACCTGTCAGGTACACTAGATGATAAAAACAAAAACAAAAGAAAACCTGAAAACGGCCTATGTGTGAACAAAGGAATTTATCGGCTCACAGAAAGTTGAATCAGGGACTCAAATGAGGTTCTGAGGAATCCATATGCTTTTCTCTGTGCCAGCTCCCCTTGGGGTGGCAAACAGTCCCCGGCAGTTCCCAGTTTACATTCTACCAGCTTAGCCACTGCAACGGAGGGCCCCTCTTTCCCAATGGTTCCAGTGAAAGTCCCAGAGCAGGACTTCACTGGCCTAGGTTGGATCACGTGACCACCATTGTGACTCTGATTGGTTAGGCCTGGGCGATGTGCCCGTGGTTAGAACTGTGGGGGTGAGGTCAGCACCACCCAGGCCTCGTAGACTGAAATGAGAGAAGGGGACTTGCACAAAAGGGGAAGGTGGTCGTGGTTTCCAGCAGAAGGGGAGCTGATGTTGGGAGAGCAAAAGCACAGGGCAAACACAGATCAGAGAGCCGGGACACAGCCATTACTGGATGAAAGAAAGGGAGGGAGAGAGGAAGAAGATTGAGGCGAAGGGAGATTCAAACCAAAGAGGACTTGTTCCAAGAGGAGATTGTGGAGAACAGGACCACCAGTGAAGACTTCCTGGAAGCAGAGGGGCTGATTCAGAGAAAGAAGATGGTAGCGCGTTTGGACAGGGAAGGGGCAGACTGACCCATTGCACTGAGCAGGCACCTCTTGCGGCGGGAACACGCAGAGTAACCAGGTGCTTCTGCACGTGCCTACCCTATGCCCTTGGAATGTGTCCCGCCCACTGCCTCCCTGGCCACCTTTCTATTTGTGGAACGGTTATCATGCCCCATGTTAGACATGGCTGCCGTTCCAAATGGATTATTACAGATGATTTAATCACTCATATTAGCACTCCCTGGCGCCCACGTGGGGGCCCTGGAGCTTCTCCTCTCACATCAGCCCTGGCAGAAGCTTTCCTGAAGGGGCTGCTGCCCAAATCACTACAGCGTATGCAAGCTGCTGGTAGATGAAGCCGTCGCCAAAGCTCCGTGCCTGCCCCTAGTAGGGGCGCCAAAGGGCCCGCTGGGGTGTAGGGAAAAGGTGTTAAAACTTCTGTTTATATTTGATTTTTTTATCTTATCCTTTTAAAAGTAGTATTTTACATAGGTTTTATGACACCCAGAATATATTAGCACAGAAATATATGCATACGAAGGAATTGGTATCTGTATATATTGGAGGAGTGACCTGTCAGAAATGTCTGGGGTCCACCAGCATAAATAAATACAGTTAACAATTACACAGAACCTGCCGTGTTCTAAGTCACTTCACTCTTCACAACAGCCCATTCTGTGTAAAGATACTGGAGCACAGAGAGGTTGAATAACTTGCCCAAGGCTATTTAGCTTGGAATATGCAGGGTTGGGATTACCCCAGTGGTCTGGTTTAGAATCCTCTCTGCCTGTCTGATAAGATTGGGGTCCTCTGGACAGGAAGAGGGGATCTGAGGTTATTGAGTTTATCTTTGTTTCTAGCCTGAGAGAATCTTAATCGCTCTGCAGCGCAGCCTCAGAGGCTCCGGAGCTCCCGGATTCTCCCAGTGGCCCTTAGCAGCAGGGAGAGAGCAGGGATGCTACTTCCCGTGTGCAGGTGAGGCAGCTTGGGTCAGGAAAGGGCAAGAAGCCCACCCAAGTTCCCACCACACTTCTCTAGGAAGCCTTTCTGCTACTGCTGATCCTCTCAGAGATTCCCATCCTCCACCCACTGGCACGAAGGGCCCAGAGCTTCCGCTTTTACAAGGCCGTAGTCTGTCTTTACAACTCTGCAGGCCCAGATGCTGGAGTCAGCAATGGAATGAATGAATGAAGCAGAGGCTTCATTACTGGGTAGCTGGCTTACTGCAGTCTGTGTCAACACCACAGTGGCTTGGCCTCAGTTCTCTCTCCCCTCCGCTGCAGAGACCAGGCTCCTCCCAGCAGTGGGGGATGGGGACGCTGAACCCTGTGTGACTCCCGGCACGTCATTGGCCTCTTTGCGCAGTTCCCTCGTGGGCAATTAGCATAGCAGTGGTGTGCCTCTCCCAGGCTGCAAGGGTTGTACCTGGAGCTGCATGTAAAGCAGCTATGAGTGAGTGGGATCTAGTAGAGCACCTGGCGCAATGCCTGACGCTTAGTGGATGGTCAATTCAGCAGAATCCCAGTTCCCACCCTCCACCCACCACCTTCTCTATGTTGTCATTGGCAAGAGATGAGGTGAGGTGTCCTTGTCCCGCCAAGCCTTTATCCCCACGGAACCCTCAGTCTCCCCCACCCCCCAACGCCAATGCATTCCAGCAATTCTCCCCACTCTGCCTTCCCAACCCCCACCCCTTTGCTCCTGGAGTTGTTGGTTTAATGTGCACAATACAATTAAGGCAAAATGGCTTTCCCATCAAACCCCCATCAACTTCCCTACCCCAGCATCAGCAGCCCTATTCCCTCCCTCGCTCAGGGACCATGGAGTTTAATTTCGGGAAATAATTCCCCGAATGGTCTCCTCTGGGGAGCCCCGCCTACATCCCAGAGAACCCTCAGAAACCAAGATGGGGTTTTGTTTGATGGGAAGCTACAGGAATCAGGGCCCAGTGATAACGGGAGTCCTCAGCAGAGAAATTTCTACTGTGTAGCTCACTGCCTTAATAAGGGTTTTCTCCAAAACAAAACCTAAGATTAGGATGTGGGGGCAGAAAGTTTGAGAGTAAGGGAACAGCACAAGTAGCAGGGAGAGAGGAGCTGCCAGCAAGCGCAGCAGGGGCAGGGTCCTACTGTGGAGGCTGGGGCTCCACGCGGCCTTGACCTCTTGGAACAGGGTGGGTTGGGCCAGATGGCTGTGGAGCAGGGACCCCAGAAGCGGTGCCAGAGCCAGCACCTCCCCCCTCAAAGGGAGAGGGATTACAGAAAGCACCAGAGGCCACCTGGATTCACATCAAAACCGTAGGACAGCCTTCCCATAGCCTGGTGCTACTGTAAACAAAGGTGATGTGGCTGAGCTGAGTGAACCGGTGTGGGTTGCCTCAGCAGTGGGGAAACAGAGGCTTCGAGAGCTACCGGGCCCAGAAGCCCGGCCTTGGACCAAGATGCTTGTGCGTGGCTGGGAGACTCCTGACCCCTTCTGCAATGGCAGCCACGAGAGGGGTAAAGACACTGGGGGGCTGACAAGCATGGTGGACATTAGTCCATCTCTGTTGAAAAGCCAGACACTCCATGGCACATGGGTTTCTGGGCCAAGGCTTTGAAACAGACTGTGCAGGGAAAACGGAGGTCTTTCCCCTCCCCTTGCTATTACGGTAGGCTGCAGGGGGCCTGAGGTCATGGGCCTGTGGGCCCTGGAGGCCACGTGGCCTGGGAGCATTCTCAGCACCCCTCCCTGAGTAAAACACCGCAGCAGTGCGAAAGGGCCTAGCCGGGCACATGGACGTACCAATGAGCCAGTGGCGGAGGAGAGGAGCTGTGTGCAGCAAATGGGACCCCAGCCAGTGTACACAGCCTCCAAAAGATGCCTGGGGCCAAACTGCAACTGGGAATCTGCCAAGCAGCTCCGATGAGTGTGCTACAGCCACCTTCCCTTCCCAGAGGATGGTACTTTTCAATGGGAGACAAGGGATTCCAGGCACATTTTTAAACTGGTCTGGCCTGGCAGAGGGTGGCAGGGTTCTTTCTCGCTGGGTGTTTTCAAAAGAACAGAGCTGGAAGGCAGAAACCTGCCATGATTCCAAAATGGAATGGCCTTTAAATCAACAACTCTTTCCCTTTCCACCAACTCTGTGACTCCAGAGTTTTGCTCTTGGAGGTGAGTAGAACCCCTCGAAGCTGTTCTGTAACGGCACCAGCGGTTGTGTAACACTGAGAAGCAAGCACACAGGCCACCTCCAGAACTGTTGCCTGAAAGGCAGGGGCTGGAACAGTTATCCATTGGCTCCTGTTCCCCCATTGGCTGAGGGCTGGCCCAGGGTTGTTAGTTCCCCTGCACTTTCAGCCCTGTGTTTGTTCAGGTCGAGCAAACTTCCCTAGCACCGAACAAGACCCTGAAGCACAAAGTGAACTCTGGGGATGTGCTTGAGGAAGAGCCCCGTGCCAGCACGCAGTGAGCCTGAGCTTACCTGGAGCTGTGTACCACAGCTGCGGGGGGAAGCAGAAGCGAGCAGAAATGTGGTGCTGGCCCTGGAGAGATCCACTGTGCTAGATGTCACCTTCCCGCTTCAGGTTAAGTGACTTTCGTTTGTTGAAGACCCTGCACCGGTGGGCATCATGATTTTCCTCCGTTGAAACCATCCTGCTCAGTCACGCGTTTATTCTGCCAACATTTCTGGATACATATCGAGTGCCCGGCCCTTTGCTTGGCACTTGAGTTATGGAGAATGAATCAGCCCAGGGCCCTTCCTCAAGGACTTCCCAGGCTAGTGGAGGAGGCAGAGTCTCATCTGAGTAGTGCCACGGAGGTTTGGGAAATCGGGAGCACAGAGGCCGTAGTTACCTTGGAGGAGTCAGGGAGGGCTTCACTGGGGAGGTGGTGTTTGAATTGGGCCTTAAAGGACTTCGCCAAGCTGAGAAGTAGGCAAGGATCGTCTAAATCTACGGCCTGCCCACAGAGCACCTTATAGGCAGTCAGGAGACCTTGTGTTTAAAATCCATGTCAATCTCTCTAAGAGTTCCCCTACCCAGCTCTCCTTGCTCCTCCACGAACCCCAGCAGGGGCTGACCAGAGAACTGGAGATTCAGCACTGGAGGAGGCTGCCTGCTGGACCTGAGCCACCAGCTCTGGGTTCCTCTGACACCTGGGCCCTGCCTATGCCTGTGCCAACCCCGACGCCCCTCCCCAAACCTACCAAACCTCCCTAGGGCTCCAATGCCACAAGCCAAAAGGCCACAAGCTGGAGTCCTGAGGTACACATACCTGGATCTGGATTCTGGTACCACAGTTGTGAGGTCTGGGGCAAAGGGCCTCTCTCTGTGAGTCTTAGTTCCACAGGTTACAGGGTGAGGGTTGCAACAGATAACTCAGATGCGTGGAGCACCTCACGGAGGAGGAATGAGGACGAGGCAGCTGTTATTGTCAAGTATTTGCATCGGGAGATTGGGAAGGGGCAATTGTCCCTCTCAGGGACCCTGCACTGTGGAACTACCCAGCCCACCAGGGCACTTGCCAGGACGGCTGGGTGTGGGGCTGGAACCCAGTGCTGAGCATACGGGGGTGGGTACTAGACTAGTCTGGAAAGGACCCTGTTGGCAGGGTCTTGTCCCCGGGGCCCAGGCATGGGGTAGATTTCCTGTAGTCATCAATTTCCCCTTCCAGCTACTCCCAGCCTCTCTCTGTATTTGCATGAAAATGGCATGCCAGCTGGGATTGGAGGGTCCAAAGGTATTTGTATTCCAAAGAGCTCCCTCAGCTCCCTCCAAGTCATTGCTGTCAGAGGTGGTAGGCTGGGCTGGGATCCAGAGGCCTCTTTCTGGTGGGCTGACAGGCAGGCAAGGGGTGAGAGGCCTCCACCACAGAGGGGCTGCCCTGGGCTCTTGGCCCTTCTCTGCCCTCCCCTCCAACATCCCTGCCAGGCCTCTGTCTGGTTGGCTCCAGGGCCCCACCAGTCCAGTCCAAGCTATTCTTACCTCCCCACTCCACACCCCAGAGCGAGCCTCAGCTGTGTGGGGGAGCGCTCTTTAGTTTGAAAAAGCATATTCCATATAATAAGTGCTTTGATTTGTTTTTGGCCTCAACCTTTCATTTCTTTGACATTTTTCAATCCTGTACCATTAAAAGGAGGAATTTGAGGTTTGTATGCTTATCACAAGGGAGCCTGGACTTTTTTAAAGTTGAGAAGCACTTGCCCAATGGTTAATAATAATAACCATAACGATAACTAACAGTTGTGAGCATTTGCCCAATGCCACGAATTATGCTAAGCAGTGTACAGACACTATCTTTATTAATCCTCATAACAAACTTAGGAGATGCTGTTACAATCATCATTTTACAGATGAAGCAACGAAGGCTTAGGAAGGTAACAGGGCCTGCGTAGGATGATACGGCTAGTCAATGGCAGGATGGACCAGAGCACCCCAGCAGCCCCTCTTCTCCAGCTGCCTCTCTGGGAAGAAGGAGCACTGGCAGGGGACAGAGGCTGGCGGTGTTCAGGTACCACAGTGCCATTCCAGACAGAAGTTCACCCTCAGGCCCCTCCCCACCCATCCTGCTCTGGAGCTCCCCCTGCAGGGAGGTAACTGGCATCAGCCCCCTCCAGCCTTGTGTGTAACCACGGGGCTCAGAACCTGCCATCAGGGTCTCTGCTGGGCTGAGCTTGAGGACATTTCCAAGGAAAGGGCAGAGAAATGTCCCCAGCTTGAGGCGCAGCGTCCAGCGCCAACCCCAAGGAAGCATCCAAGATGATGGCTCTGCTGTGCACTGATGTTCTTTACTCACCCGCCCAGCTTCCTCTCCCTCTCCCCTGTCTCCTGCTCAGACGCTCTCCACACCTCCCCTTACTCCTCCTCTCCCCTCTTCCCTGCCCACTGAGAGCCAAGAGCATATCAGACACTCTTCAGTGACAGAAGAGCGCTGCAGAGCCTCCGGCTGTGTGATCCCAAGTCAGGTCCCCGCCAGGCCCGAGACCCCCACTGACTCTCCTTTGCAAAGTCTGGGCCTGGTTTCCATCAGGATTCCATCACACAAACCAGAAGCCCTCATGTCTGCTTTGTCACTTCCTCCTGCGTCCAAGGAGTCCCAGAGTCCCAGTGTGACCTAGGAGATCCTGACTGCCACTTCCGAATTGGGTGGGAGTACTTGGTGTGACCCCAACAGGAAGTGCTACTGGGGGATTTCAGGCACCAGGTAGTCCTGTGATGTGTGTGCGTCACACAAAGGCCATGGCTGCTTGAGTCCCACTGCAGACCAGGTGCAAAGTCTGAGCCCAAAGAAGCTGGAGGTGGAGGTGGAGGTAGAGGTGGGGGCAGGCTGGGAGCTAGGGGCAGGGGCACTGGGAGGAGTGGCCTTGCCACCCTTTTCATCTGCTCCTTGTTATGTAATGCCTGAGAAGGTAATTAAGTCCTTCTCCCAACAAAGGCTGAGGCTGGCTGCACCCCAAGGCCTAGCTTGGAAGGAAGGGAGATAATAAGCACTCTCACCCTGCCCCCAACCCCATCACACACATCCAGGAGGCCATTCTGAAAGTCCCCATTAGCATTCCTGAGGATAAGGAGGGAAGGCCTCTAGGGTGTCCTGGAGGCCAAGAGTGTGGGCTATGCTGACCTGGGCCCTGGGGACCCCAGGAAGAGGGCTGTGCCCCTAAGGCTCTCTTCTAGTGCAACCGAGCACAGGACGGGGACCAAGGGTGCCCTGGGAGCTCAGAAGGGGGAACCAGAGTCCTAGAGAAGGACGAGGGTGATGAAGAAGTTGCTGCAGCTCCCTCTGCCTGAGCTCTCAGTGTGTGCGGATGGGGGGCAAGGTGGGGGGCCGGGGGAGGCACTGCGCCTCACCACAGTCCTCTTGAGGCAGATTCTTACTCCCTTATTCTTTTCCATAAGTGCAATTGAAAGGATGAAGAGGTTAAATCGTTTGCCCCGATTACAGAGTGCAGACTGGAAGGCTGCTGGAGGGGTGCCTTTCAAAGGGTGGGTAGATGGCAGGCAGGCCACAGTTGGGGTGGAAGGGAGTGTTGTGGCACCAGAGGGTGCTGAGCGGTCCAGTCAGGTTGAAGCCGGTGATGTGTGGGGGGGGGTAGGTAGAGGGGAGGGTGGCCGTGGGTCCTGGAGGTGTGAAGGGGCCCCTTATCTTCCTGTTTAAGAGCAGGGGAATAACAGGAATACACCCTAGGAACAGTACCATGGTGTGGAGGGAAGGGGTCCGCGTGTAGCAGCCTCAGGAGGCTGGTCTGGCCCCAGACCTCAAAAGCCCACATTTCGAGCTGTGATTCAGCAGGGAGGGAGCCCAGGGTGAGGGACTCTAGCCAGGAATAAGGTAGAGACCTGGCCACACATTTGGCTCTGCCACCTGACCTCACGAGCAGCAGACTGCCCCGACATTTGATTTGGTACAACAGGAATCCGACACACCTCTCTGAACCTGTTTCCTCATCCGTGAAACAGAATAAGGATGATGTCCATCACAGGGAGCGAGAGAGGGTTGTACACTGTCTGTGTCGGAACAGACCTGCTCTGGGTTGCCGCAGTTCCTCCCAGCCAGAGAGGGGCCTGGATGGGCCCCCTGCCTGCCTTTTGAGGAGGCTCTCAAACCTCAGGGATGAGCACAGGTAACGGGAGGGTTTCAGGGTAGCCTGTAACTTTCAGGCATTTAGTGAGCACCAGGCCCAGAGCAGCTACTCAAGCTCCCCTAATTTTCTTGATGATATGGAGCTGGACCAGGCATGGCAGGGCCCCAGACCGAGTCCTCAAGCCCCAGCTACAGGTTTCAACCACCCCTAACCCCTCCCTGTACTCCCAGATGACTGGGAGGGGATGTGGGTGGCTCAGGACAGCTTTTCTCTCCTGTCCAACCCTGTATCCTTGTGCCGGTGGGTCAGACCGGCAGACTGGAAGAGAAAATGTTCTGTGCTGTGAGATCTGTTTGGAATTCCAGCGTTTGCTCTTGGCTCTGGGCCTGGAAAGCCCTTCTCAACCTGTGAGTCCCCTCTGGGCACTCTTATTCGTCCTGACCCGCTGCCTCTAGTAGTGATCCGTTACATCCCTCTAGCCAGCAGGTCTGTGAGCAGGAGCAGGTTTGGATGGTGGGAGAGCAGTGCAGAGGGGGTTGGTCTCATGGAGCAAGAGAGGAAGCCAGGAACACTGAGCACGGACAGCCATCTAGGCTGGGGCACTATCTCAAGAGCCAACAGTAGATCCCCTGCCTCACAGCTTGAATTGGGGTTGAATGTATCCCATTGCAGGATTCCCAGCAGGAAGACCCCTGGGTGCATGGCAAACACACACCTGTGCACACATGCATGCATGCACATTCAGGGAACTCTTCCTGCCTCCTTCTGGGCTGAGACCCTGCACCCATTGGAGGAGAAGGGGCAAAGAATGGGAGGCTGAGGCTGGTAACCCAGGCGAAGCCTCACTCTGCTATGCACTCACCTTCCCTGTCTGGAAAATGGGGAGATTTTCTGACTTCATGTGATCAGCCCACGTGCCCCATACCGCCTTCCCGGAGCTGGGGAAAATACAAGGAAGGACAGAGCCTGGAGACCTGCCACTCAAGCCTGGAGGACTAGCGGCAGCTGCTCCCCTGGAGGAGTGTGGCCGGCTCACGTGACCGGCAGGAGGGTGGGTAGGGAAGAGCTGGGTCACATATGCGGGAAGGCTGCCCTTCTGCCTTGAGGTTAGAAAGGCCTGGCCGTGGTCCAAAGGAATTGGCGAGAGGGCGGTATGGTTCTTTTTCACCCACGTGCTTTGGTTTCAAAGCAGATGCTGCCACAAGGTGTCACTAAAGGCAAAGAGAGGTCCATGGGCTTTGCTCAAGGCCACACAGGCCTTCTGAGGCCCAGCCCTGGGCCCTTCTCACCAGACCTAGAGGGAATCGAGGCTGGAAAGGAGAGCAGTAGGGAGCCCAGGAAGACTTGGGGACCTTGCTCTGCTGTAATGTCCCAAGTCGCTTCACGGGCTCGGGGCTCTGAGCGTGAGGCTGTGCCAGGTAACTTCAGCGGAAGGTCAGGCCTGGGCTGTCTGCCTCTGGGAGCTGACCTTGCTGGGAGAGCAGCGACCCCTCATACCATACCTGATTCACAGTGTGGCTCTGCTGCCCCCGCTGTCTGCATGCGTTTTCCAACTTCCAGTGGAAGCCACTTCATAACTGGTCAGAAGAGGAGGCCAGACCCTGTCCTCTGCGTTTTTAAGCCTTCACTGAAACACCTTTTCAATGGACTGGCTGAGGGCTGTGAGTTCTGGCACGGACACCCACCTGTAGCAGATGCCGCTGGCAAGTCAACCCAAACCCTTCCACACCTCTTTCTCCCCAGCCACCCTGCCAGTCTAGAGTGGCCATGTGACCCACTCCTGTCCAATGAGATGTAAAGGAAGCACTGAGGAGTTTCAGGGTGCTTTTTAATTTTATTTTAAAAAGATTTTATTTATTATTTTTAGAGGAAAAGGGAAGGAAAGGAGAAATAGAGGGACAGAAACATTGATGTGTGAGAGATACACACTGATAGGTTGCCTCTCACACACTCCTCCCCACCCAAATGGGGACCTGGCCCACAACCCAGGCATGTGACCTGACGGGGAATCGAACTGGCAACCCTTGGGTTCACAGGCCAGCGCTCAGTCCACCGAGCCACACCAGCCTGGGTTCAGGGTGCTCTTTTTAAAAGCTGCAGAACTGGCATTCCCTGTTGCCGTTCCATATTCTCTCTGCCTGGACCATGGACAGAGGTCTGGAGTTGCTGCAGCCATCTTGCTGCTATGAGGCAACAAGCATGGAAACAAAGTGGATTCTTTCGCACTAAGAATCGTGGGGGAAATGATAGAAGGAGCCTGGGGCCCAGACAGCCTAGCCCTGAACTACCCATCCCTGAACGCCTCGCTGTATGGAACCAATACCACCCTCTTAAGTATTAGGAAACCATTTATTAGGTTATCTTTTACTTACAGCCTTGTGCATCCTTTATTGTTCTACCACCCTCCTCCAGGTTAGAATGCTGAGCTTGGGTAGAAAAGGATCTCTTTCCCCTGACCGTGGTATACGCAGGGGAGGTCGGGACCCTGAGCTTCCAATGCACTGTGAGCCCAGGACTCTCTCGGCACAGTAATGCCCTGGGAACAAGCTGAGCATTGACTGCCTTTACTAACTGACTGAGATCGGGGCTCTCACCGACCTGCGTAACTGTGTGCGTGTTTCTTGCCCTCTGTGCCCTCCCAGTGCCACTGGCCTCCTGGGAAACTCCCACTCACTCTTCAGAACTCATCCCATTTTTAAAAAACGGAAATCAAAAACTCAACCCTCTTCTCAGAAATCGCCGCCCTGGCTGTACCACTAGGAGGGATTAGACATATTTCCGTTGTACCCCACAATACCCTGGGCCACTTTAAGCACTGCATTCCTTGCATACAGATGTAATGCTACAGTGCATGCCACCTGCCTCTCCGCATAAGGTGTGTTTCACCTTCAGTGCTGGTACACATAGCAGGTATTTCAATCACTCCGTGAGCCGTCATTCCTCGCCTCATTCATTTTGCCCAGAGTTTAGTGAGCTCCCCCAGAGATCCCAGTGCCACGTGGAGCAGCTCTGCCGTGCCAAGCTGTCTCAGGGACTAGAACATCTTTGCATAGACAGAGGATTGCTAGTGATAGTCACCAGAAGCCTGGACGCAGGGATGGGTACTTCCAGCCACAGACCTGAGTCCTTACATCTTCACACAGCAGGGAGGGGATGCAAGCCTGGAGGCAAGATACCAAAGCAGGTTCTGGTTCTGGGCATTCTGCCCAGCCCCATTCAACCCTGCTGTTCAGTGAGGAGGCAGCATCCCAGCCAAAGGGTCACAGGGGTTATGATCCAAGCCCTCCAGCCCGGGCTCTGGAGCTGGAGGGGAGGTCATGGGGGTATCTTGCAGGGTCCGCAATTATAGTCACCTCCTCCAGGACTCAGATTTGGGAGCTGAGGGTCCAGCAGGAGGCAGGGGCAGGGGACATCTCCTCTGGTGGTAACCACCTGGCCCCGAAGGCTTACTGGAGAGGGAAGCCCCTAAAACACTCACCCTGCCCTCCTCTGGACCAAGAAACCTTTCCTCTGCACTGCCTCTGCCCCCCACTCCCTTGTTCTTTACTCTCCCTCCATAAGCATTACCCAGGTGCCAGTCAGGTGCTCAGCATTTCAAAACCAGGGCTGCTAGGCCCATTGACAGGGAGGGCCTGAGTGCTGCGTTTCCATTGGCTCTCCAGGTCGCCCTGGGCCTTGGACAGCCCCTGGGGCATCGTGTGTCAAACGTTCAGGCCTTCCTGCCCTAACCCAGTTCTCTCCTGCATTTTATTTATTATTTCTTGTGTGTGTGTGTGTGATTTGAAAATATATTTTATCGATTACGTTTTACAGTTGTCCCATTTTTTTCTCCCCGTTATTCTTCTGCGCCCTGTACCCCACCTCCCACCAGTATTCCCTCACCTTAGTTCATGTCAATGGGTCGTACATATAAGTACTTTGGCTTCTCCATTTCCTATACTATTCTTATCCTTCCCCCGTCTATTTTGTACCTACCATTTATGCTTCTTATTCCCTGTACCTTTTTCCCCATCCTCCCCCCACCCCCCCGGCCCACTGATAACCCTCCATGTGATCTCCATTTCTGTGATTCTGTTCCTGTCCTAGTTGTCTGCTTAGTGTTTTTTTATTTTTGTTTTTTGTTAGGTTTGTTGTTGATAGTTGTGAGTTTGTGGTCGTTTTACTATGTATTCTGTTGCATTTTAGAAGAGCTCAGGCCCCACACCCAATGAGGAGGTGCTGGCTCCCATCCTGGCCCTCCTGGGCTCTGATGGAGGGAGGGGCGGACATCAGGATGGCCAAGTGCAATGTCAGGAGACCTAGTGTATTGCCGGCCTAGATGGTTACAGCAGGAGAGCAAGTAAGCCCTGTTATTCCAGCTGATAAACCTGCCTGGCAAGAATTGTTACTGTCTTCCCAAAGGGGAGAAAATTTACCAAAACTGACACAAGAAGAAACAGAAAATAGAATTCTTCCAAAACCCTTACAGAACTGGAATTTTAATCAAAACTTTTCTCACAGAGAGAACTGCAGGCCCAGATGATTTTCCTGGTGATTTTTATCTAATATTAAGAAAAATAAATAAACCTTATCATACAAAGTTTTCCCAATCATATAAAAAGATGGAACTCTTTCAAGGTCATTTTATGAGGTCAGCATAACCTTGATATCTCAATTCCCACATCTGGGAAGAGGGGATAGCAATGGGTAGCACCTCTGTTAGAGGGAGGGATTGAGATTAAGGGCGTTGTAGGCGTAGCCCTTCGCCTGGTCCCTGGCACCTTGCATGTGGTCAGTGTTTCCTCGGTAATTGTTTCCTTGCAGACAAGCCAGGGTTCAGGCCAGGGCCTGTGTCATATCTGCCCCAGGCTGAGTCCAGAACAGTGTCCCTTAGACGTAAAAAGAAAGGAGAAGAGATCTGGGGACGCGCCGCGAGCAGAGCCTCTGTCTGGTGACATCCATGCAGCAAACTCGGTTTCACTCAACCTGCACAGAAACTCTTCCAAGTAGGTGTTTTGGTCACGTTCTACAGATAGGAAAGCTGGGGCCCAAGAACCTAGGACAGACTGTGTAAGGTCAAAGCCAGGCCTGTCTGAAGATGAAGCTCATGATTCTCTGAGCTTTGCCAATTAGGCAGGTTTGTCAACCAACCAAACCGCAGTACGTGCCGTGCTCCGACCTGGGCTGATCTGTCTCTGCACTTAAAGGTCCCCCGCTATAAAGTGGGCAGAGGAGCTGCTCTCAGCGTTGAAAGACAGATGAAGCACTTAGAGTCTCCTGGCAGACCCTGTCATGTCTGTCTGAAAAGTTCCCGTGAGCCAGCCCACCTGGCTGTCAGACCCACCCTCACAAACCAGGCTGCTCCAGGCTGCCACCTGCCCCAACCCCCACACAACACCACTTAGGGCATGGGGCGATGGCTCACCAGGGCAGGTTCATGCCTCCTGGGTACAATGTCTTTATTGCATAAGTAATACATGAAAAAACTCTCACTGTCATAAAACCAACTCAGAAATATATTGACCAACCAGGGAACTGGCCCCGTTTACCCTACCCCTCTCTACTCCACCCCCACCCCCACTCCAGGGATGACACAGCTCAAACAGCAGGCCAGCCCCCCTTCCAGACCTGCTCCGGTCCGTGTCCTCTCCGACACGCACCTCCATACAAAGCGTTTTGCTTTGAGGTGGCGTTTTACCCGACTGCCAGCCATCCCGTGGGTATTGTTCTGTGTGCTTTCTTGGCTTCACAATCCCCATGCTATTTATATCTTCTCCACTTCCCAAAGGCTTTGAGGAGGTTTACCAGAGTTCCAGAGGGTGGGGTGCAGAGCAGGGAGAGAACAAGGGCCCCCAGAGTGGTGCTGACCTGGACTGATAACCCAGTTCTGCCACCTGCATCTGGGTGACCTTGGGCTGGTCCCTAAACTCTCTGAGCTGTAGCTTCCTCCTTCGTGAGATGGGGAGAGTGGTAACAGCAGCTACCGCACAGGGCCAGTACGAAATCGCTAGGAGCAGACGAAGAGGCTGCTCAGTCATTTCGGCTCCCCAGCCTCCCTAGGACTTTGAGAACAGGGACCTCAGCGGCCAGGAGGCCAGAAGTAGCCAGTCGGTCCTCAGAGCTCAGGGTGTTGGGTCCTCTCACTACCAAAGCAGGAGAGGCGGAGGAGCCAGGAGCGTAGCAGGCGCAAGCGTGGCAGACTCGGCGTGTGGCCGTCTGTCCTGTCAGCTCGCTCTGGCAGTGCCAGACGTTCTGAGGGAGAGGCTGGGTCTCCTGTCCCTCTATGTTCCATGGAGGTGGCAGCTATGACAACAGCTTGGCCCTTCATCCCCTAAGCATGGGGATAAGCAAGCTACCCTTAACATATCTGTTCATGTTCTTTGAATGATTCCATGATCCAGCCCTTTACTTCTGAAACCTGTTGGAAGGTGGGGAAACTGAGGACAAGGGGAGGCAGAGCTGCTGGACCTCTAGACGTCATCTGGTCCAGCCTCGTCATTTGACATAAGGAAACTGAGCTGAAGGTAAGGAAATAACTGGCATGCAGACAGTTCTGGTATATAGTCAGTACAATAAATGTTCACCGCAGATAGCTGGGGCCACATGCTTTAGTTAATTCTCAGCCAGCCCTGTAAGGTTAGGCATTGTGGTTTCCCATTTCAAAGGCCAGAAAGCTTAGGTCGATTTCTCAAGGAAATGCCAGAATTCGAGCTCTCTGTGTGCCTGTCCCCAGCCTGCTCCCCGGGCTGCGTGTCTGTGTGAAGTGCCCTCTCTGCCCCTGACCAGCACCTCCTACACTCTGCCCCGTCCTTCTTCTCCATGAGCTTCAGGTCTCTGGGGAAGCATCTCCTGGCCCTGAAGGGTGGTCTGCTCACCCTCCTGTGTCCCACTACTCCATGCTGACCTTCAGCACCCCGAACTCGCTGCCCTCTCCCCACCTACAAGTCCTGGAGGAGAAGAATCTAGTCTGATTCTTGCCTCCCCACACCCAGTGCAAGGCCTGGCACACAGTGAGCCAAAGCGCATGTTTCTGGAAGGAATGGAGGAAGGGATTCCAAAGTTCATTTTCTTTCCTCTGTCCCACAGCTTCTTGTGACAGAGTCAAGGTCAGGGGACAGGCCCCCAGATTTTATACCTAATTTTATCTCCTTCCTTACCTCATCACCCCTGCCCATCCTTCCCACTCTCTCTCCCCTGTATGTGAGTGCTCCCTACTGCCAAGGGCAACAGCCCCTTCCTGCCTCCTCTGCCACGCTGCCCAGAGTCACGAGGAACTGCTCCACGAGCCTCACGCCCATGAGGGTCCAGGCCTCAGTAAGGGGTCCCTCATCGGGACATTCGCCTTGCACAGGTGACAAGGCCTTGACCACATGCCAGAGCGGGAGGGGCTTAGAGGCCCAGCCTTGCCTGGACTTTTGAAGCCACTGAGAAAGTGGCACTTCCTCCACCAGTGCCACACTCCTGCTCTCTGGGAGCTCTCGTGGTCCTCAATCCCTCTCCAAGTTGAGTAGGGGCCTGGGGACACTCCCCGTGTTTGTCACCAAGAGTACTGTAGTTGGGGAGGACTGTGTTTCCATGGATACAAGCCATGGGAGCTGCTGGGAGATGGGGCTGCGGTGTACACAGACACAGATCCACACAGAACTGCAAGAAAAATAGCAACAGATTTGCTGAGTCATTGGCCCCACGTATTTATAATCTCTGGCAGAGGCAGACCTGCCTATCAGAGGCTAATAATACTGCAGCAGCGTGTTAATTGCAGAGTCTTCAAGCATCCATTCAGATACCGGCGATCACTCCTTGAATAAAGAGGGGGCCCTCCCAGGGAGAGCCCGCATGCATGTGAGTGTGTGTGTTTAGGAGTGCGTGTGTGCAGGTATGTGGGACCTGGCTCAGGCAGATAAAGGCTAAACACCACATCCACCTGTCGGAATCCACCCCCAGCAGTGTCTCAAAGCACTCTGCAATCACCTAAGGATGTCTGGGACTCAGCCTGCGTGGAGAGGTGGGCAGGAAGCAGAGAGGAAGCTGGTGGCTGTCTCCCAGGGTAGGGGAGGGAGCAGGGTGCATCCCACAGCCCATGCAGACAGCTCTGGGCAGTAAGGTAGTTAAAAGAAAGGGAGGAAAAAGACCCCTGCCTTCTGGGAGGTAATCCCCGTGGGTCCTCCCACACACTCGCCATCACACAGGGGCCACAATGAGGAAGCAGAGTCAAGGAAGGTGGGTGCTCAGGAGCGTGGGTTCCATCGTGAATAAACACCCAAAGACCAAACTCGGCTCTGAAGGAGAGTCTGCAACTGTGCCTCTGGGAGCCAGGAAACCATCCAGCTCCACCTCTGGCAAATCAAGTCCCGGCCTCCTAGGACTTCCATCAGGACCCTGTGGTCCTGCCCCCGCTGTGCTGACTTGCAGCGGTGCTAGTCCCATTCCCATCCACTGCCTCTGCCACCCTGGGGGCTCTGTAGTCACTGGGGCCACATGTTCCCAGCAGAGAAGGCTCTCAGTGAAGATTCATGGATGAGGAACCAAACCCCTCAAGTTCTCGGAAGGCAGTTCTCAGGTCCCCCCGAGTCTTCTGAACTCCAAGCCAAATCCTCCCCTGACAGAGGCTCAGGGCTCCATGCTGGCTCCCCTCCTCTCTGGACGTGATGCTTCTTACATGGAGGCCCCCCCGCCCCTACTGGATGCAGAGGGCAGAAGGTGAGGCCCCAGTCGGGTGCTGGCCTCACTGGTCTCCCGTCCCTGCCTACCGTCCCATTCAGGTCTGCAAGGGTCGCTGAGCCCAGCCTTCCTTTTTTTTCAACTGGAACATGGCCCCTGGCCTCAGCCTAGGAGGACAGAAGTCATACTCTCCCCCCAGAGGTCTGACAGCAGATGGGTTAGTGGCCTCCAGGGACCCACAGAGGAAGAGCAGAGCAAAGCTGCGCAGGGAGAAGGGGCGCCTGGGTTCGCTGTGTGAGCTAGGCCTCAATTTATTCTATCCCGACCCCCAAAACCACTCAATCACTTGCGACTGAGCTCACAGTATGCCAGGGGAGGCAGGAGAGGGGGGAGGAAAGGAGGCTGGGAGAAAAGAGAGGAACACCCTTTAATTCTCACTTCTCTTCAAGAGCAGGTTGACTCAAGAGCTATTATTAATCGTAAATTAAATAGCGCAGTTATTCTGAATAAAAAAGAACTCTCCTGTTCCAAGTTTCCACCGTCCTCTCTCCAGAGAAATACCCAATGTGGCCTGAGTGAGGTACAGTATCCAGTGATTGGCGTCTGTAGGACGAAGCTGATGCTCCTCTCACTGTGCCCAGTCACGGGCTGCCAAGTTGCCGCGGTCCAGCCGCAGCAGGGTCCAGGGGTTCCTGAAAGGTGGGTAAGGCGTCGGCGATGGGAGACAGACGACATCACGCCTCAGAGGACGGTGAAGCTCTGTTCCGTTTATTGCAAGTACAAGCAGGTTTTTATATTTTCATTTTAGGCAGTGTTAGGCGAAGCAGAAAAATTTACCCAGATATCAGACAATTAAAAGCAGCTGTATGTACAGAGTTTGAACGTCTTATTGTTTATTAAAGTTCTCAGAATTTGTCATGGGGCAAAAGGATACGCTAGATTGAGTAGAGGTTATAGGAAATTTATCATAAGGCCTTTGTGATGTCTAACTTAGCTATCTACCTTTTCTGTCTAAAATGTTGTTTTTCTATGTACTATGGACTCTGACTCCCTGGTAATTGTTTCTCCGTGCTCAATTTGTAATAGCTAACCAGCTTCTCTTAGTTCTTTGCCTGTCTAATTCTAATTGCTGTATTTTTCTATTCAAGGTAAAGGAGGGGCTGTTCTCCACCAACTTTTAGACATTCAGGGGCTATTTCATTAGAGGGGATAATTTCTTACTCAGGTTTATAAACACATTGTTTAAACAATTGGGGCATGATTCAGTGGTCTGGGGAGAACTAGTTGTCCCTTCAGAAGTTCCCTCAAGGTTCAAGCCTCTTTCTCCTCATGGCCTGTTCTCATGGGAATCAAGGTTCAAAGTAAGACCATGAATAATATCAACAAGGAAGTTACTAAGAGCAATCCCAGGAAAATTACCACCCCCCTTTGTATGCCACGTTCTCCTCCAGGAAGATGGATTCCTTGAATTCCTTCTTTCCACGTCCGGACCTCGTCAGACAACATGGTTGGAAGAGCACGTGGCACCAAGTGCCCCTGAGAACGAGTGTGGGGAGACAAGCTTCGGATGCCCGGTGTCCTCTGTGATCCCACCACAGAGGCCAGTCTGTGTTCAAAAAGCGGCCCTTCCCCTTGCTGGCTCAGCGACCCGGACAGGTCGCAAACTGATCTGTTCCCTCGTCTGGAAAGTGGGGATGAAAATATATAGTATCTACTTCATTCCGTTGTTAGAGGATTAGAGTTACTAATAATATTGTTATTGCACACGTGAATTTAATATGCGCTTTAATATGCCCTCCCCTTTGGCAGTTAGCAAACACAGTAAATGGGAGACCGACCGCTGGGACGTGCACAGGGTAGAGCCTGAGACCCAAGACTGCAGGCATCAGGGTCTCTGGGCTTGAGCCGTCGCTCACCGCACAGAGCTCCCCGCTGGACACGCACCCAGGCTGAAGAAGGAATTCACAACTTGCCGTCTTGCTCTTCTCTGGGCCTCAGTTTTTCCTCCCACCACTAGGAGGCGAAGCTGTGAGGTGGCAGCTAGGGCCCGGCCTGCTCTGACCTGCAGTTTATGGTATCAGTTAGGGCAGCGCCTACCACATGTCAGACCTTGTGCTGAGCACTTTTCAGTGGGTCCGTCATTCCATTTAACCCTCACGGCAGCTGTGTGGGAGGCACTTTGTTCCACAGGTGAAGGAATCGAGGCTCAGAGAGGGTAAGTACCATGTCCAAGATCACAAAGCTAGCAAGGGGGAGAGGCGGAATTTGAACCCAGGGCTGCCTGACTCCACCACCTGATGCCAGGGCCCTGTAGGCCATGTCACCTGATCTCTCAACAGATTCTTGTCTAGGAATGTGTTGTGTAAATCAAGATTACTGGCCAGGGTGGGGGGATGCACAGAAGAAAGGGGGCAGGTCTGGGCTGCCCCTACCCCAGCCAGGCCTGAAGGCCAGGCAGCCCTCTATTTGATGTCAGCTTGTCCCAAAAGGTGAGAACTCCAGCGGGTCGCCTAGTGCCAGATAAAGGCGCAGATCTTAGAGAATGGGGAGAGGAGCCTCCGGGAGGAGGCTCGATGGAAAGGCAGAGGCAGAGCTCTCACCCAGGCCCAGATCAAGTGCCAGCAGGAAACCCAGGGTGCAGGCTCGGGGCCGAGGTCAATGCGGCCCTCCGGCCCCTCTCACCGGTTCCTTCACATCTGTCCCAGTCTTCTGGTGCCTCCAGGGCCCACGTGGCTTCCCCCTCCTGTGTCTACAATGGCAGCAGTTTTGCGGAGGAGCACTGTCCCCTGGGACTCGACTGTGCTAAGTCTACGTCGTTGTTTGTGAGGAGGAGATAAGGCCGACTGCATTTTCGAAAGCGGCTCCAGGGAGCTGCGGTTGCCTGTGAGGCCATGACTGGGACCACTCAACATTCGGCCGCTGGGAGTTGGGATAGCGAGCTCTGGGATCAGCTGCAGTGGGGGGGCCTTGGCAAGGTCGGTTTGGGAGCGTGAACACAGGAGTGTGCTCGTGGGTGTGTTCGGGGTGTGTTCAACCTAGGGCTGATGGAGGACACCGGCTGTTGGGCAGGGCTGAGCTGGGAGATGGGACCCAGGCAGCGGGGGGGCAGGGGGTACACTAGTTGGTGCTTGGCTTCCGGGAGCTGCTGGAGATAGAGGTGCGCACAGGATTACCTTCCACCTGGTAAGCACCAAAGCAGTGAGCTCCAGGACTAGCACCTGGGGAGGGGCTCCTAACTCAACCGGCCAGGTCAGGAAATCTCCCTGGAGGGACCTGTGAGTCCTTTCTGAGGAGGAAGGTGGGAAAGACATTCCAGGCCTCTGAGCCACATGTGAGGGCCCAGAGGCACAGGAGATGACACAGGGTTGCCATCTGCCAGAATTTCTGTGTAGTTAGAGGGGAGAAGGTGGAGATAACAAGGTGGGCTATTGGACAGGGCCAGTTGTAAGAGGCCTGGGCAATACACCTAGAAGCATGTGTTTTCTGCTGAAGGCAATGAGGAGCCACTGAAGAGAGTCATTTGACATGACTGGCCTTTCAAAGATCACTCAGGGGCTGGCTGACACTCCATCCAGCTGTCCAGAACCCCAGCTCCAATCCCTGGGCATCCCAGCGAGCTTGCCTGGGATTGCACCCTGCATTCGAGCCGGGGGCCAAGGCAGGGCCTGAGTTGAATAGACGTGCTATTCAACTAGGGTTCTCCGGGGCGATGGACCTCTTTCCCATTTCACAGATGGCTACGTTAGAAATGCAACGAGGTGAAGACAGTTACATATCAGAAAATCAGTCCATAAATCAATCGTATCAGTTACTAGAAAGGGAAAAGTTACACGGCAATCTCAACAGACACCAAAGACCAATCCTGATGAAAACACAGCAAAATAAAAAGAAGAGAACATTTCCTTGACAAAATAAAAAAATATCTATGTGCAACCAACAGTCAATATCATTTTTAGCAATAAAACACCAGCAAGAGGTATTCGTACTTAAGTTAGAATGGGACAAGAACGCCTGCTATTAACACAATTGGTTTCCATTGTTCTGGAAGTTCTAGCCGATGCAATAATACATTAAAAATAAAAATCAAAAGAAGCACAATGTTCAGGAAGGAGGAGAAATTACTATCATTATTTGTTCATGATATGATTGCTTATCCAAAAACTCAAGAGAATCAGCTGAAAAACTAATAAAATACAATGAGAGAGGTCAGTAAGATGGCCAGTATCACAGCAAATACAGTAGCAGTGTGTTCCAGTTAGAAAACACAAAATACAGAAATGGTGTCCCTAATGTGGGTTCTTCAGTGAGCAAACGGAGTAAGAAAGGCACTCCAAGTTCAAAAACAAGCTCCAAGTACCAGCCGTGGTGAGGGAGGATAGGAAAGTGGATCCCGCAGCGGGCAGGAGCTGCAGAGGGGAGCTGCAGAGGAGAGGGAGAGGAGGAAGCCGTCTTGGAGCACCTTCCAAGGCTGGAGGCAGTTAGGCTTGGTCTGGGAGCTTCCCTGTTAGCAGAAGACCCAGTCCTTTGGGCCTGGTTCCCAGGATCCCTGGCAGACAGCAGTTCCGGACAATGAGACCGGGCTGTTCCCTATGGTTCAGTGAGCCTGGACTCCTTGAGCAGGAAGAACCTACTGCCTGGGGGCTCCAGGCTGCCCTAGATATGGGGTAAGGGGGACTGCAGATCCTGGTGGAGAAGCATCATCCACTGCAGGGCACAGACTCCCAGAGAGCGAGATCCCAGCTAAAAGAGCATTGCAGAACATTTGACAGGCTGATTACAGATTGCTCCTCTGGATTCATTAAAGCAGATTTCCTAAGAGAACCTGTCCATGGGAGAGGCACGCCCGGCTAACCCGAGCTCCACTCTGATGCCAGGGACTCACTCCCCAGCTCTCTGCCTCCAGACTCCTGGTAACTGGGCACTGTCTAGCTGGGGTGCCCCTCGAGGCACCCAACAAGACAGCAGGTGCACAGGAACTGGCTGAGTCGCTCGCAGGGCCCATTCTCAGAAGGCAAAGCTTGAAGAGTTCTCTCCCATTTTCCATGGTGCGAGTATGGCATGTTATGAGTGCCTCGGTCCTCTTGCGTGCTGGATGATGTCTGGGTTTTTCACCACTCTCCCTCAGAGAAGCCCCACAGCTGAAGGCGTGACAGCTGCCTTTCAGAATAGTGAACTCTCTTGTCCGCCCCTTCTGAAATCACAGGCTCATCTGCATGTAAAAACCTCACTGCCTCCAGTCCCAGCAGTACTGCTCCTTCCAGGAAGACAGGACAGTCCCCACCCAGGTAAGATGCCGCTGTTTAGAGAGAGGGTTGGTGAAAAGCAGTGGAGCTTCTGTGGAGGAGTTTTAGGCCCTAAGACACTGTATAAGGGCATTTAAGTCACTGAATTACGTGAGAATCTGATTATTTAGTGCCCGAAAGCAGGAAATTAGTGAGGGGCAAAATGAGGCTTCAAGGGACCCTTCAGGTCAGTGGTGGGGAGGAGCAGAAGGGCAGGACAGAGGAAACCCACTATACCTAGCACCTGCTGGAGACTTAACTGGAATGAGCCGTGAAATCCACGACCAAAGCACACAGGCTTTATTTACACCTGGCTCCCACAGCCTGTGGTTGTAAGTGCTAGCCTGTGGCTGCTCCTTAGAAAACCAAGCTTCAATATGGCAAGCCTCCAATTCCTCACTAGAAGCTAACCTCCTCCTTGCAAACCCATTCCTCTGCTGTATTTCCTAATGACCTTGGTCTTCTCATCTGCCTTGGTGCCTAGAATTACGCCATTAATGCTTCCTTCCCTTGGGATCAGAACTGCCCTCCTACTGTGCTCTGTAACCATCCAGGTCTCCCAGCCAGGGCAAGGGGTGGGGCACAGGAAGGGAGAGCTCATATTTCTTTTGTGGGCTCTGCCTTTGTGCCCCAGCCCTCCCTTACTTCTACAAGTTCATTGATTATCTAGAATCCCCTCCCCAAGCCCAGAGTTGGGGAGGAGACTCTGGGCAAGGGGGTTGTTTGGCTTCATTCAACAAGTCCCCCTGGCTCCTTGGTCTAGTCACCATGGAAACCATGTGAGGTCACCAGTATCATTAAAATGAGAGGGAAAAAAATTTTCACTTTCTCCCCAAGCGAGTGCCCCCTTGGCTCCAGTGACTTCCGTGTAGGAGTGAGGAGGACAGGGAGCAGTCTGAGGGGAGAGACCTGGCCCCATCCTCAGATGTGGATTAACCCCTTGATGCTGAGTGCTGGCTGCTCAGACACGAGCCATCTGCCTCTGAAATTTTCAGGAGTCCTTGCCTAGAAAGAGAGAGTCCTGCAGTTTGGTGTATATGTGAACAGGCTTCACGCTGGACCTGGAGAAGTGGGAAAGAGCTCTTCCCAGGCAATGGCGCTGAATAAATGCTAGTCTAGCAAACTTGGGGAGCTGCTGTGGCAGGGAGAGAGGGAGACAGATCTCTGGACCACTGTTCTAGATTCTTCTTCCTCTCATCCAAAGGTGAGAGCAGGGATTTCCAGGGTGTCAGGGGCCCTCCCCATGTTCAGAGGTGGTGCTAAGATTGGATCATGTGCCACCCTTCACACCTTCTTCCTCCACGCTGCCAGCAGAATGCAGATGTTCACTGCGCTGGAGAGGCCCCAGCCCACCTGCTGCTCCCCTCTGAGGCCAGCAGTGGGACCAGCCGCTCAGCTCCTCGTACCCCTCTCCTCTGTCCTGCAGGCAACTCAGCTTCAGCCCATTTTCCTCCCAGGATCCAAAAGTCTCTCTGTGCCACTTTCCCTAAGAGCCTTGCCAGTACCCATCACCACTGAATTTCTCTCTGACCATCTCCTCTGGCAAGTGGGCCTCCTGCTCTCAAATCCTGCTGCTGCTTCCTTTATCTCCACTGCTTCCCACACCTAAGACAACCTCTCTGCCTTTGGTATCTATTTAATCCCACATGTTATTCTTCATCATCACTTATAGCATGTCACCTTCATATGTCCACAGCAGCCAGCACTGCCATTAGCAACTTCCCCGCTGCTCCACCACCACTGTGCTCACCACCCCTGAACTATTTATCACACTGGCCCTTCCATCACCCATGCTACCTCTCACCACCACCATCACACCTCACCGCCACCCACAGGACCCCACCGTCAGTGCCGCCCCCACTATCTCCGTCATCACCACCACACTCCCGTCACCACCGCCGTTACCATTGCCGTTGTCAGCATCATTGGTAATCACCACCAACGACATCATCCCAACTGCCACCACCACGAGTGCCCTTCCACTGTCAACACTGCCGCCACCACCATGCCCATCACTGACACTGTACGCACTGCCATCACCACTGTTACCTGTCTCACCGCCATCCTAACCCGTGACCGCTCATCGCTATGTCACCATCACGGTGCACATCACCATCATGTGAAGGGAAATGATAGCTTCCTTCACAAAATCAATCAATTGATTAATCAATCAGTCAATTTCAAATCCTCCATTGAAAGTCATGGAAGATTCCACAAGGAGGGCCCTGGATCGCAAGGCCCCCATCTTGCTCCCTCGGGTTCTTCTTCCTTTGAAGAATCTCTCACCAGTTGCCATTGCTGCCACCAAAATGGCCACGGGGGCTCTTCCTCGACTACCTCAAGGCAGAGATGAGACAAAGCTAGAACATTTATAGTAAGTGGAATAATAAGCTGCTGGTGAGAGTACATATTGACACAAACTTACTAGAGACTAGTTAAACAATACGACAAAGCCTTTGAAAAGTGCATTCTCAGAAGTTTTACTTCTGAGAAACTATCCTAAGGAAATAATTAGATAAGTGTGAAAAAATGATGTGTGGATGTTACAATAGCGATAATTAGTAACAGTCTAAATGCACACAAAAAGAGACATGGCGTAAAGAAACCATATGGAGACTTCCGGCCAAGATGGGGGCATAGATAGATAAGCTTTGCTTCCTTGCACCACCCAAAGAAGGACAACAACAAATTTAAAAACAAAAAACAGCCAGAACTGCCAGAAAATCAAACTGTATGGAAGTGCGACAACCAAGGAGTTAAAGGAGAAACATTCTTCCAGATGGGCGGAGATGGGCAGCCGGGCGGACAGGATGCCTGGCAAGGCGGTGGCTGGCAGACTGGGTGGTCCCACATTCACGTGTGGATAAACCAGAAGGAACACTGGTGATGATTGAAATAAATGAAACGGAGTCTTAAAAAATAACGATAGAAAAAAATCAATGAGTCCAAGAGCTAGCTCATTGAAAAGATAAACAAAACTGACAAAACTTTAACCATACTCATCAAGAAAAAAAGAGAGGACTCAGAAATAAAATCAGAGATGAAAGAGGAAACATAACAAGTGACACCAAGTACAAAGGATGTAGGAAAATATTATGAAAAACTATATGTCAATAAACTGGACAACCTGGACAAAACGGATAAATTCCTAGACATACAATCTTCCTAAACTAAATCAGGAAGAATCAGAGAATCTGAATAGACATATTATACTGAGTCAAACTGAAGCAACAATTAAAAAAAAAACCCTCCCAACAAACAAAAGCCCTGAACCAGATGGCTTCACATGTGAATTTTACAAACATTCTGAGAACTAACATTTCTCCTTCGCAAAATATTTCAAAAAATTCAAGAGAAGGAAAGACTCCCAATCTCATTTTATGAGGCCAGCATTATCCTAATTCCAAAAACAGATAAAAACACTACATGGAAATAAAATTATAGGCTAATATACCTGATGAACATAGATGCTAAAGTCCTCAAGAAAATATTAGCAAACCGAATACAGCAATACATCAAAAAGATCATACACCATGATCAAGTGGGATTTATTCCAGGGCTATAAGGTTGGTACAACTATCACAAATTGATAAATGTGATACACCATGTAAACAAAATGAAGGATAAAAACCACATGACCATATCAATAGATGCAGAAAAAGCACTTCATAAAATCCAGCACCCATTTATGACAAAAAAAAAACCCTCGCAGCAAAGTGGGAATAGAGGGAACACACCTAAACATAATAAAAGGCATATATAACAAACCCACCGCCAGCATCATACTCAAGGGGCAAAAATATAAGCCTTCCCCTTAAGATGGGGAACAAGACAGGAATGTCTGCTTTCACCTCTCTTGCTTAACATAGTCCTGGAAGTTCTAGCTACAGCAGTCGTACAGAAGGAGAAATAAAAGGCATCCAAACTGGAAAGGAGGAAGTAAAACTGTCTTTATTGGCAGATGACATGGTATTGTACATAGAGAACCACAAAGACTCCACCAAGAAACTACTAGATCTGATAAATGAATTCAGTAAAGTGGCAGGATACAAAATTAATATCCAGAAATATTAAATAGACGCTACTAAATAGATGCTTTTCCGAAGAGGACACACAGATGGCCAGCAGACTTAGGAAGAAATGTTCACTCAACATCAGTAATCATCAGAGAAATGCAAATTAAAACCACAATGAGATACCACCTCCCACTGGTCAAAATGGCTATGTAATAAATCAACAAACAACAAGTGCTGGTGAGGATGTGGAGAAAAGGGAACCCTTTTGCACTGTTGTTGGTGGGAGTGCAGACTGGTGTAGCCGCTGTGGAAAGCAGTGTGGAAATACTTCAAAAAATTACAAATGGCATTGCCTTATAACCCAGCAATTCCACTTCTGGGAATTTATCTGAAGAAACCCGAAACAATAATTTAAAAGAACATAAGCACCCCTATGTTCATTGCAGGTTATTTACAATTGCCAAGATATGGAAGCAGCCCAAGTGTCCATCAGTAGATGAGTGGATAAAACAACTATGGGACACTTACACAATGCAATACTACTTGGCCATAAAGAAGAAGAAAATTTTACCCTTTGCGACAACATGGATGGACCTGGAAAATATTATGCTAAGTGAATAAGCCAGTCAGAAAAAGACAAATGCCATGTGATTTTATTCATACATGGAATCTAATAAACAAACTTAATTAACAAGCAAAATAAAGACAGACTCACAGACGATAAGCAGGCTGACAGCTCTCAGGGGAAGGGTCAGGGCATGGAGGAGTCGAGCAAAAAGGAAAAAGGACTCACGGACATGGAAAATAGTGTGGTGACTGCAGGGGAAAAGGAGTTTAAGGGGGATATATGGTAATGGAAAAAGTACAACAAAAAACTTAAAAAGTAAAATAAACATCAAAGGAAAAAAGTAAGTTTCAGGGACCACATTGGGAATACACAGAGTCAGATGGAACCAGATAATCTGGGTGTCAAGTATGGCCTGCGCCCTCCCACTGCAGACCCCAACCTGCCTGCACATTGTAGGCACGGTCTTAATGCGCACCCCGCCCCCCCGCCCCCCCACCACCCAGGAACATCCGTCTACATGGCTCAGCACTTGGAGGCCTGGTCCCAAAAGAGCAACATTTGGGGGAGACACAGGGAATCCCCACTCTAGGGCCTAAACGTACTCATCTTCTGATACGGGTCGGAGCACCCACATCTTCCCATAGTTTGGGTAGCTAAAGGAATGATGCCGTCTATAGAGCAGGTCCTGCCACCCACAAGGACACGGGAGCTTCCACAAGATACTCTCTTACCGTAACACACAGCAGTCGTGCCAAAGATGTGCACGCACGATAGCAGGACAGTTGTCTGTTTTGGCACAACACATTCACCCCCATCACCACCACCACCATCACCTTCACTGCCCTCACCACCATAACCCCCAGCCTCCTTTTATCCAAGCAGCGAGCACCCATCCAGTTCTACCCATATTCAGGGTCAGCTTGCCTCTCACGCGCCCCCAACTATAAAGACACAAAAAAGAGGAAAGCATAGGGCAGAGGGCTGTTTCGTCCCCATCTCCGGACATGTCCCTGATCCACACAAAACTCTCTGCCGCTCATTCGCTTGGTATTCCACGGAATAATGTAGCTGGTAATGAATTTGTTTTGCATTCAGTTGGATAACACGGTTAGTTATGAATTTATAATTTGCAGAGGGATGGGCTTTTTTTTTCCCAAGGCGTCAGAGAAGCTGTTGCTTACAAACTTGTAATTTGCTGGTGCAAATCCATCTGTAAATGACACCCCTGCAAGCTGAAAATCTCCCAGGCATGAGAATACTGCCTCAAAATTAAATCGTGTGTTTGACAAGAACCTGCTGTTCTGTCCTGCCCTGACCCTGGCGGCCCGCCCTTCCTCCCGGGTTCAGCCACAGCCTTGCCAGTTTGTCTCCATCATTTGGCCCCCACTGCTCTTGCCCGCCCCCCAGCAGTCTAGCTCCCTGCCCCTGCTCCTCTCCTTCCACATCCAGAAGGTGAGTCAATGGCCCACCCAAGGTCGCACGGCTTTCTGGCTGTGCCAAAAACTGCAGACTGGCTCAGTCAGCACAGGTCAGCACAGCTCATAATCTGAGCTGTGGGATGAATAGGGAAGATCTCTGTCCACTACTCCTAACTCTCTCTAGGTCCATGTCCCCCCATCATTAATGGGACTCCGAGCCCCCTTAGAAGTATTCCCCCCAGATCTGTCAGCCAGAGTATGCACAGGCAGAGTCCACTCAGGAAAGTGCCCCCCTAACCAGAACAGAGCCCAGGGGAGGTGGTAAGAGGGTGGGTGAGGAATTGAGCCAAGGCCCAAAAGGGCAGAACTGGGGGGGGGGGGCAGTGATTTGTGAGAGCACAGTACACAGACCAAATGGGGCTAAACCTCATTGCTTCAACTATTTCTAGCTTCTTGTATTTCATTTTTTTCTCTTATTTCCTTTTGTGTTTCTTTCAATTATTCACTGATTTATTTTTTTAGTAAAAAAATTATTTTTATAGCCATGGCTGGTGTGACTCAGTGGATTGAGTGCCTGCGGACCAAAGGGTCACTGGTTTGATTCCCAGTCAGGGCACATGCCTGGGTTGTGGGCCGGGTCCCCAGTAGGGGGCGTATGAGAGGCAAGGCAACCACACACTGATGTTTCTCTCCCTCTCTTTTCCTCTCCCTTCCCCTCTCTCTAAAAAAAATTTTTTTAAAAAGGAAAATCAGAACCAAAATATTGGATGAGCACCTTGAGGAGCTCACTGAGAAATGCAACTGCTCCTATGACATCAGATATCGACGCACTAGGCTCTCAAGTACAATGTCAAACATCCTGCTAGGTTTATGTTGCCCTCTTTTCTTGTATAATAAAAAAATATTAAAATGACAAAAATTTACTTGTAAACTTTTATATTTCTTTCACTTAGGACGAAAATAAAAAGGAGTTTCAGTCCATAGCTGGGCTGAAACATGAAATTGGTGCTTGGTAAGAAGGAAAAGCTGGAGAAGAATTTTGGCACCTCACCAACAGAGTCAGTCAACAAACATTCACACACGTGGACAAATAAGAAGAGACCATGGCCTCTGCTGTAGAGGCTTAGCGCAGAGGCAGGCCATTGTACAGCAGTGAGGATCAGATGGGATCACTGCTTTGATAAATCGGTGTGTTGTGGAGCCCCATGGCAGAATCACCGAAAGGAGCCTAAAAGAATGTAACATGAGACTTGCTGCTGGTGGCTGTGACCTCCAGCAAGTTGCTTAACCACCCTGGACCGCCTCAGTCATCAGCCAGTATTTGCTTCGCACTTGTATTGTGTCAACAGGAGGGATGCACATGCTAGCAGGGAATGCAGACGTGACATCCCAGGGGGCAGGGGCCAGTCTTGGGGAGGGCTCTGGGAAGGCTTCCCTGAGGACTGGATTGTAAACCAGGGCCTCAAGGGTGAGTGGGAGTTAGCTAGGTGAAGAAAGGGTAAGGGTGCCTGCAGGCAGAGGGAACAGCGTGTGCCAAAGTCCAGAGGCAAGAAATGTGTGTGTCCGAGACACAGAAAGGTCAGTATGACTAAAGGCAGAGACTAATGGGAGGTAAAGAGGGAAGGGAGCTGACAGAATTAAAGGGGCCAGACCACCCACGGACCGGGGACGTGATGAGAATTTGAGACTTTAGGAAGATGTGGAACACGTGAGGGATTTTGAGCAGGGGAACGATATGTTCGACGCAGTTTTTTGAGATCCTTGTGGCTGTTGTGGGGCAAATACCTTAAAGCAGGGGTGTCAAACTCATTGTCACTGGGGGCCACGTCAGCCTGGCGGTTGCCTTCAAAGGGCCGAATGCAATTTTAGGACTGTCAAAATGTAACTACTCCTTAACTGTTAAGTGAGAGGTCAGCACTGCCGCCGGGTAGAAACAAGGTGCCGGGCCGGATAAAACAAGGTGGAGGATCGGATTCGGCCCATGGGCCTTGTGTTTGCCACCTGTGCCTTAACGAGAACCAGAGAGCATGTGGTAGAGGCTGAATGCCATTGTCTGATGGAGAGCTGATGGTGCCCAGGCAAAGGGGTGGCAGCAAAATTGAGACAGGACACATATTCAGGAGGCAGAATGAGAAGACATGTGGATTCGATGGGGCGGGGTGGGGGGGGGAGTTGGCGAAGAGAAAGATTCCCACAGTTTCTGTAAGAGCAGCGGAGATAAGGGAGACAGGATGAAGAACTGTTTAGGAAAACACCTCAAGTTCAGTTTTGAATTGTAGCTGCCAAGGAGGCAGAGGATCCAAGAGTCTGGAACTTGGAGAGAATCTGGGCTGGAAGATGTGTATTTAGGATGAGGGGCCATATGGGGTAACAGCAACCCTAAGAGAGGAGGAAATGATGGAGGGGAAGGAGGAGGGTGAGAATAAAGAGGACACAGGACTGAGCCTTGAGCAGCCCCAGCGTTCAAAGATGGGCAGGGCGGAAAGCGGGCAAAGGAGGCTGACAGCCAGCAGTGAAAATGCAGCCAACAGAAACCCAAGATAGCTTGGGATCCCTGAAGCTGCAGGAAGTGAGGAGGTTGTACCAAATACAGTGGGAAGACAAGTCAGATCAGGACCTGTGGGTTGAGCATCGTGGAGGTCAGCAGCGAACTTAGCATTCAAAGTTTTGTTAGGGGTGTAATGGAAGTGGACTCAGTGCAAAACAAGGAGGAATGAGTGAGAGCTGGGGAAGGCGAGGCAGGAAATAGGCACAGTGCTTGGCATTAGGCTGGCAGTGGAAAGGAATTTGAGACAGTCGTCGGAGAGGGCCGTGGGATCTTACTTCTGAGATGGGAGAGCTTAGAGAGCAGGTTTAGATGCTGATGGAAAGGGGTGGGGAGGGAGGAATAACAGACAGCATAAGATTCCCCAGAAGGCCGGAGGGGATGACAAAAACCCAGTTCTGCCAGGCTGGAGGGAGACTACCCGCATTTTGACGTGTATAATGCACACCTCTTTTGCCCAAATTTTTTAGGGAAAAATAAGAATGTACGTTATACATGAGTGGTACTAATTCTCTATCTGCATAAATGTTTTTAATTCTTTATTTATGCTTATGTGTTAAAAGTGTAACTCCAGAAAGCAATAATGATATGTGTATGCAAAATAAAGGTCTGGAATACGATAATCGGTTTTGTTTCTAAAGATAAATAAATAAATAATTTAATTAAAAAATTAACATGAAAGATTTTTTTCCCTAAAAGTTTGGCCCAAAAAGTGGGTGCATGTTATACATGTCAAAATATGGTCATTGAGGGTTCTTTGTGAGAATATACAATATCATCTGCAAAATATCATCTTCCTGGCATACCCCTATACCCCCTTTTCAGAAGGGGACACAGTGGCACAGAGAGGGTATGTGATTGGTCTAAGTCACACAGCAGGGCTTTAGATACAGGTCTTTCATGAGGAGAGCAGGGTCTGAGTGTTAGAGGTTCAGGGGAGGAGTGTGAAGCCTTAGGATGTGCCTTGGGGGACATCCCTGAGCTCTGAGCTCTGCCCCTTCCCTCCAGCTTTTCCTATCTCAGGTCATCTTTAAAACATTTAATAAAGACGTGAAACAAATAACTATTTTAGAGATTCAGTAGTCAGAAACCGTCCCTTGACAGCAGACGACAGCAGACTGTGCCGGACATCGAGGGCATGGAGGTGTCTGCTCTTCAGTAGTTCTCCGTCTAATGGGACAGGGTCAGAGTCACAACGGCGACGTTAATGTGGCAAGTGCTGTACCTGTGGCAGATAAGGGTTCTGCGGTGGCGCAGAAGAGGGACCTTGCACGTGGGAGAAGAAGTCAGGAGGTTCTGGGTGACCTTGAGAAGAAGGCTGAGGAGGGGAGCACAGCAGGCAAAGACGAGAGCAAGTATAAGGAGGGTTAGCAGGGAGAAGCTGCAAGGAGCTCAGTGGGGCAGAGGCATAGGGAGCAAGAGGCAACAGAAAGGAGGTAGGACAGATGGACAAGGACAAGCTTCTGGAAAGCATGAATGCCAAACTAAGGAGACCGGACTTGCCTTGTAGGGCCTGGGAGCCATGGAGGGTCACAAACAGGTAGGTCAGAAAGCCAATGCCAACAACAGTGGGACCTGTAGGGTAAGTCTGAAGGTTGACAGATCCATTATCTGGCCATCAGCTAATGCAGGAGCCAGTGGGCATAACAAAGGGCCTGGTCATCAGTAGAGAGAAGAAACCTGTCTATACATGTCCAGAGGGGACAGTCAACAGGACTCAGTGACTAACTAGATGTAGAAGAACGGGGGTTTAGGGTAATCTCAAGTTTCTGGCTTGTGGTGGGGGTGAAGGGTGATGCCATCCTCTGAGACAGGGAAGGCGAAAAGGGAATACGTCTGGGGAATGGGATGACAATGGGCTCTGACTGGGGCGCGTTGAGTTTGAGGTGCCTGTAGCACATCATCACGGAAACATCCAGTAGGCAGGTAGCAATGCAGTGTGAAGCTATGGGGAGGTCTCTTCTGGAAACAGCAAATTTGAAGTCAAATAGTTCTAGGGAGTGTGGAAGAGCTCCCCTGGGGGGAGGTCCGTGGAGTGAGAAGAGAGTCTGGGTGGAAATTCCATGGATCACCAACATTCAAGGGACCAGAGGAAGAAGAAGGATCTTTGAGGCCATCCGAGAAGCAGCACTCAGAGAGGTGAAAGAGAATCGAGAGAAATGAGTTATGATGCCACAGGGGAGAGAGTGCCAGGAAGCAGGACAAGCTTAGCCGGGTCAGGTACCACAAAGGGATTGCCTTGGACAGGGCAGGAAAAGTGTCCACTGGTCTTAACAAGAACAAGGTCTTGCCCAGTGAGGGCAATTTCAGCGATGCAAGGATGGCCAGAACTAGGTTACCAGGTCTGAGGCATGACAGGAAGTGAATAAGAGGAAGCAACCAGTGTAGGAAATCTTTTGAGAAACTTGCTTCAGCCAGGGAGATTACAGTGAGCAGAAAGATGTCCCCAGACATGAGCCCACCGTTGTCCATCCCGTCCTTGCTCTGAAATGGCCTGTCCTACAAGACTCAGCTATGGGCTCTCCTTTACTTGGGGATTTTCTCATGAAAAGTTTGCCTGTGGTGCTATCCACTCATCCCACCTTTGTGTTCAGAAAATTTCTCTAAGCCCAAAATATCGATGAAAAAGCTAATATTCACAGAACACATACTAAGCCTTGTGCTGAACACATTAGATGGACTGTTTTACTTAGACCTCAAGACAACAATCAGGAAGGCATTTACAAAGAGGGGAAACTGAGGCTTGGGAAGATTTAGTGAGTGAGGGGCATGGTTAGTGGGAAAGCTGGTGTATGAGCAACTCCACCAGCTAAGCACTAGCTGGTCTCTGTCGTCTCTCTCTGAAGCCTGAATATGCTCACTCTGGCTCCGGCAGTGCCAGGGCCCACCCCTTCTGTGAGTTCAGCTTGCAGATTGAATCTCTGTTCCCTCCTGTCCCGCACGCCTGCCAACTGCAGTCCTGCACATTCAGCCACAATGGACGACAGGCCAATAAAAACAGCTACTATTTTTCCAGCTCTTGGCCCCCCCCCCCATAACCTAGGGCACTGAGTTTGATGTACCTTGTTCCTTATTTTATTCCATCTTCAAGGCGACCTTATGCAGTCACTATTACTTTGCCTATTTTACAGATAAGGAACCTCGAATTCAGAGCAGGCAAATAATTTACCCAAGATCACACAGCAGGTGAATGGCAGAACTGGGACCCAAATCGAAGTCTGCCTGATGCAATAATCTGCCAAATACTCACCCAGCCCTCCGTGGCCACAGGACAGCAGCTCCCGCCCCCACGTGGAAGTTTAATCATTTAGGAGATCATCTGTTCATTTAGTATTCCGCGTATGTATGTCAGGCTCACCAAGTCAGCTGGAGTAATGAGGCCTTTATTGGCTCTTATACATGGGTAGGATGTTGTTGCAGCTCCCAGGACTGAAAGAATGGCAGGAACCAAGGAATGAGAGCCAAAATCAGGACTCCGTGCTGCCATCACGCTCTCAAATTCCTCTTCCGTCTGTTGCACTGCTTGACTGCTACATTTGGTGGGAAAGATGCCTCGTTGGAAAGCCTCGAAGCCTCAGGACCATAACATCCAGCTGTGTGCTGAGTAGGAAGGAGGCTTCCTCCTCCCAGAATCCACATATCAATCCCAGGGAAAGCCTCTGATTGGCCCTGCTTGGGTGATGTGCCCACCCCTTGAGCCAATCACTGGTGATGGAGAATGGGCTTCTATGACTGGTGTGGTCTGGGTCACACACCTACCTGGTGGCAATGGGGCAGCATGTGTGGAAATAGTAGGACTTTAACAACAACCCATCATGTCTGTGTGACAACAGGGAGGAAGTTCCTACAGGAAAGGGATGCCGGATATGGGATAAAGGACAGAAAACAGGCCAAAGTAAAAATCACTAACTACCACATCCCCACCACTGGCCCATGTGAGAGACAGGGCAGACACAACACAGGTACCACCCTGGGAGTTCACAGCCTCACATGGAAATCAGGTTTGTAGACACAAAGCTGTTAATGAGAGCTGAGAGCAGCTACCACCTATGAAGCACCTACCAGGTGCCGGCTTTAGGCCAAGAGTTCCATGGTCATTTTCTTATTCCATGTCCACCATGACCCTAGAAAGAGGTACTCTTGCCCTGGCTGGTGCTGCTCAGTGGACTGAGTGCCAGCCTGCAAACCAAAGAGTCGCTGGTTCGATTCCCAGTCAGGGCGCATGCCTAGGTTGCGGGCCATGTCCCCAGCTGTGAGAGGCAACCACACATTGATGTTTCTCTCCCTCTCTTTCTCCCTCCCTTTCCCCATCTCTACAAATAAATAAATAAAATCTTTTTTTAAAAAAGGAAGTAAGTACTCTTATCATCCCTATTTTCTGAATCAAAGAGGCAGTAGAAAACAACATTTTCTTTTTTGGCAAGACAGCCCATACATGAAAAAATAAAAATGTTATGGGCTTCTTATCCCTGCTCGGAGAGGTTAAGTGACTTGCCCAAGGTCACACAGCTAGCATATTAAATGAACATCCTAGAAAACATATACTTAAGGGCCAAAAGAGTGCTTCTGTTTCTTCCTGTTGACTACAGGGCCAGGGAAGGCTGTGGGGAATGGGGGGCGAGGGTGGTGAATCCAAGCAGAGCTTTGAAGAATGGAGCATCTGGGCAGAAAGGCGGGGAGGTTGGGGGAAAGAGAGCATGGGTCCATTTCCAGACACTGAGGAAGGCCAGCCTAAGAACTACCCAGGGCCTATCTATTCCCTCCTGTCTGTGGCAGCCCCTTGAAGATTTACAATCAGAGACCCCTCCTGGGACTCCTCCTGAGCCCGCCCTGACCAGCCCAAGCCTTCCTCACAGGAGCTACACACCAGTCCCTCCCCTCCTTTGCACTGGCTGCCCTCCTATGGACACACCCAGGGAACTGAGGTCTGAGGTGGAGTTTAATCCACACCGATGACAAAAGAAATGTCACTTCCTTTAAAAAAAAATCTTACTTGTATCAATGAGGCCCAAGGTCAATTAGGTATTAAGCAGTTACATTCCCATCCTCTCAAACTGAGTTCATTGCCTCCAACACACCCAGTTCAAATATACCTCCCTCATTTTGGACATGGGCAGATGGTTCCATGGACCTGAGACTAGAAACTCATTTCTTGTCCTGAGGACCAGCCCATTTAGATCTTGGCTGTCCCTTAGCCCCACTGCTGCAGCAGAAGCGGTTGGTGGGACGGTATAATTTCACTTTATGAAGTACCTAGAGTAGTCACACACTCACAGATACAGAAAGGGAGATGGTGGTCGCCAGGGGCCAGGCGCAGGGAGGGCGAGTGGGCAGTTATTGTTTAATGGGGACAGAGTTTCAGCTTTTCGTGATGAAGAGTTCTGGAGTGGGATGGTGGTAATGGAAGCACAACAATCTCTGTCCCTGAGGTTGAAGTCCCCCATGGGCCGGCTCCAAATCCCCACCTAAGCCCCCATCTCCCTTGAACCCTCACCCTCCTCTAGTTCAAGATCTCTACACCCCTGTTGTTGGAACGTTTAGCAATTGTCTCCTATGCTCACTAACCCTATTCCTCACCAACCACTCAGCCCTCAGTGTCCAACGACTTAGCTCCTGCCATCTGCCTTCCCCTCCTCCCCCAAAACCTGTCCCTACCACAGTGGCTTCCCATGGACACTTTCCATTCCTTCCCTCACAGCTGCTCACCGCAGCCTCTGACGCCGTTGACCGCGTGCTTCCAACAAACTGTCTCTCCCTGGGCCTGGACTTTTCTGGTTCTTCTCCTCTCTCCCTGAGCGTTCCTGTCCATCTCACTCAGGGACTCTTTCCTAAGGCTCTGACCTGGACCTGCTATTTTGTTACTAGTCTACACAGTCTTTTTGCTCAATGTCATCCCCTCTGATGAGGATTTAAAAAATACTCAGGCCCAGGCATAGACCTACATACTCACCTGTCTTCAGGATATCTCTATTCCAAATTGGACTCCTCTCCCTCCCCCGAGACCCGTTCTTCCCCTCTGTCCTCTAACTCAGCTGGTGGTGCAGCCATCTACTCAGGCTCCCACACTGTCATTCAGGGGTCTCCTGGATTCTCCCACTCCCTTAAACTTCAACCAAGTCCTGCCATCTTCTCCCAAATCATTTCTCAAAGCATCCCCTCCACTCCATCCTTGCTGCCACCCCAGCGCCTCCTTCTCTCTCATCTCCATTCAGGTAACAGCCTCCTAATGGTCTCCCTGTGTCCTCAGGTCCACCAGCCATCATGGCCCAGAAGGATCTTCTGGGACGGCAGGCAGGACCAGGCTCCCCTCTGCTCCAGAACAAAACCCAAGCTCCTAACCAAGGCCTTCCAGTCTCTTCAGGGTCTGGTGGTCTTCCTGTAATCCACTTTCCACACACAACAGAACTGTCAAAATGGTATCTCGAAAAGGCCACAGTTGGCTTAAACTCACCCTCCCCTCAATTCTGCATCTCCCCTCCTCACTGCCTGAGTGCTCAGCCTCACCTCCCTCACACTGACGGTCCCCTGGGTAACTTCTACTCCCCTCTGCCATTCAGCCAGCCCCGGGTTGCCTATCTGGCGAGGCTGCCAGCCCGGGTCAGGGTTGTTCCCCACCCTCCCTCTCACCCTGCTCGGCCCACCCTGTCTCTCACCATTGCTTCTAGAACTTGCCTTTGTCCTGTATTTACCATCCTCCAGTTTACTCAGGAGTGTCCCCCCCCCCCCCCCCAAAGAGCTGTGAGCTTCCTGAAACGCCGTTTTTTCCCTTCCTGTACCGCAGAGTCTAGCATGCGTGGGGTCGGGGACACAGAGGTGAGAAAAAATGTTAAGTGGCTGCATAACCGACCGAAGTGACTACCTGCCATCTACGGAGCCTCCGGTTCGCAGCTGCTCCCAGCGAGAGCCTGGCACGCTGGAGATGCTCCGTCAAGGTTGCGCATGTTTTGTTTTCTGAATTAACCTTATTTAAGGCACTGTCTGGGGGTAGTCTGAGGTGTGGTAGGGAAAAGGAAAGGGTCTGGATGCGGGAAACTGAGCTGAAAGGGAAGCGTGGGGTGCACCACAGCAGGGGAAGGGGTGGTGGGGTGTCTTAGAGGTTGGAAGGAACTAAGTCCGTACGTAGCCTGCTGTCCCTCCGTGCCCCGGGGTCAGCGGAGTCCGGCGGTGCTAGACCGCCTCCGGCCCCTCCGGCCCCACCGGCGCAGGACGTCTCCCCGCCGCCGCGGTGGCGAGAACCCCGCTCGGCGGGCGCGCTCGGCGCTGGGAGGCGTGTGTGTCGCTTTAAACGCTCCCTCCCGGCGCGCGGGGCCGGCCCTTCGCTGCCGGCGCCGGGCGCACGGAGCCGCGGAGCCGGGCGGCCTCGGAGAGAGCAGCGCCCGCCCGGGCGGCCAGTCCGGCGGGGACCGCGAGGAGGCCCGGGGCGCCTGGGCGCGGGCGGCGTGACACTCGCGGAGCGGGCCCAGGCCTGCGGAGCCCGGCCGGGCAGGTCAGGGCGAGGCCGCGGAGGGAGGCCCAGCCCGAGCTGCCGCCCGTGCGCCCGGCCGGCTGGGGAGGCGGCGAGCCGCGCGGAGCGGGCGGGAGGAGGCGGCCGCTGGGCCGGGCCACCGCGCGCCCTCCCTTTCCGCCCCGCGCTCGGCCGGGCCGGGCGGGCACCAGCCCCTCGGCCAACGCCTCCCCTCCCGCGGGGCCCGGCGGCTTCGGGACCGTTCCGACCGCGCACCGAGGCGGCAGCGCCCTCGCGGCCCGCTGAGCCCCGGGCCGGCTGCGCACGCCCTCGCGGCCGCTCGGGCCGCCTCGGTGAGGGAGCGAGGACCTCCTGCGTCCGGGCTGCGGGCGCCCCGAGCACGCGGCGGTGCCGACTCCGTCCCGGCCAGGCGCGCCCCGCGGGCCCCGGCTGTTCTGGACTGGACTGAGCGAAGCCCGGACGGCGCCGGGCCCGGGGATGCCGGGCGCAGGCTGAGCGGATCCCTCCGACTTCGGCTCGCGCACCGGGACCGCCTCGGCGTCGCCTCCGACGCCCTGCGACCGGGTCGCTTGTGGCCTGAGAGCCCCCGGCCCGCAGTCCGGCGGGGGTCGGGGGAGATTCTTCCTGCCCCCTTCCCGGGGGCGCGGAGGCCCCGCCCCCTCCCACCGCCCCGATGTCTCCCGGGGTGGCTCTGAGGACCTCCCCGAGGCCAGGGGCCGAAGGGTCCAGAGAGAGAAGCCCACCCTAGGGAGCCTGGGGGGCCCCCCAACCTCATCTTGGGGCTTGGCCCCCGACGCTGATCGGAAGGCAGGCCGGTACCCCCACCCTCGGTGAGTCCGGAGCGGAGCGGGGTTCGGAGGGAAGGCGGGGCTGGGAAAGGGAAGGTCTGCTGGTAAGAGGACACCTCAGGGGCCCGAGGGGTGGGGACTGAAGACTGGAGAGACCCTCTGGTGAACCTACGGGGCCTGGCCTGGCTCGGGGGGCTGTTCAGGGGGACCTGGGGCACAGTGCCCCATCGCAGGCCGAGGACTTGTGCGTCTAAAGCAGGGGCTCCCTCTTTTCCTTCTCAAAGAGGAGCTGTGCTGTAGACCATCTGCCTCCACCACCGCTCCCTACAAAGAAAAAATGAATACATCCCCAGCGAGGAAGGGTGCAGGCTGGGGAGAGGAGGGAGGCAGCAGCATTGCCGGCTGGCGCTGCGGCCTGGGAGGGCTGATGCCAGGCTTGCTCTCTCCGCAGGGGGCTGCCCTCCTCCAGTCCAGCTCCCTTCCCTGAGCTGCCCACATCTGGAACCCCCTCCACATCTGGAAGACCCCAGCCACCATCCTTCTGCAGGTGTCAATTGCATCCAGAGATCTCTGCCTTTGCAACTGCCCAAGAGTTGTGAGGGGATTGCCTCTACCTTCCCCTATCCCAAGGGCATCTCAGTCCCTGCAGAGTCACCCCTGCCTCTGTCCAGGCTCAGCCGCGGACAGCAGCCCAGCACACCTATAGGCACATCTAGCCCTGGAGGCCACACCTGAGATCCAAAGCCCCTCCCCCTGCCCTCCTATGTCCTCACCTTGACCCGCTGTGTCAGATCTGTCTCTCTCTGGGTGTCCCATTCCCCATCCACAGTCAGGGGAGGTGGGGTGGCAGGGGTCAGGGGCTGGGTGAGAACCACCCAGGGCCAGGGTGGGCTGGGGGGCCGTTAAGATGTGGAGCTCTGCCTGGCTGAGGGGGGCTCTGTGGAGGCAGACGCAGTGTGTGCCTGGCTGGGGGAAGCATGGGCAGGCCCGCTGCCACGTGGTGAAGGATGAACATTCGGGGCACCCTGGACCTCGGGCAGCCCAGTGAAGACCCCAGCACCGGTGGCGAGCGGGAGCGGATCCGACAGCGCATGAAGATGGTCATCGGGCAGCTCGAGGGCATTCTGCGGGAGCTCAAGGAGGTGGCCAAGGAGCTCAGGGAGGTGAGTGAGGGGCCAGACGGACCCTGGACCAGTTTTCCTGGGCCTGGCACAAAAACATACTCTCACATGTATGTTTCTGTGTGTGTGTGCACGCAATGCTGTGTGCACATGTGCCACTCTGCTGGGTACTTCCTTCTCCTCGCTCTCCTTTCCCCAGATCTGCTCTGCTAAAAATCTCACAATAGCCCGGGGCTGGAGGAGTCTCCGTGTTGCAGCAACTGCTTGGGCAGCACATCATGCGCCCAAGGTTCTGTGGTTAGCACTCAGGGCTGCCCAGGTGGCCAATAAGGACCGAGTCCCACCATAACCTCTTCGTGGGATACACTCTTCTGGAGCCCAAGCTGATCTTTGGCCCCAGTATCTGCCTCTCAGGCTCTGACCTGGTCACAAGGGGCCCTGGGGAGAGTGTGGATGGCTCTAACGAGGCCATCCCCACTGCTTGGGGCCCAGCCCAGAGCATTCCCACGACATTACACAGATGCTCGAAACCCATGATCCTGGAAGAATTACAGCCAAGCTAGGCCCTCCCTGCCCTCGGGTGGGAATGAGTCTAGGGGGCTGCTAGGGGGTTATCACAGTTTCTGTGCGCACTGGCAGGGGCAGGCATCTCCTCTAAGGGGATGTATCCCCATCCCACAGTTCTGACTGCCTTTTGCCAAGGCTGAAAAGTCACCTAGAGACCTTACGACGTGTGTCCCTCTCTGTCTCTCGAAGTGAAGCCGGGTTTAATTACCACTTCCCACATTGCTGGGGTAACGAGGTACACATGTCCTTGGTCCTGCCTGCTGGGCTGTGTTCGAGCCCAAAATGCATGACCAGCGTTCTGAGCCACTGGCCTGAATTTGCCCGCTGGGTGCCATTGCACCAGCCAGGTGGGCTTTAGGCAAATTTCAACTCCTGGTAACTAGGGCCCCTGCAGAGATGGCAGGGAGAGTGATTGAACTGGAGTTATGAGCTTGGGCTCTCCCAGCCAGCTGTGCTGGGAGGATGGGGGCTAGGAAGATTGAGGAGAGGGGGTGATGATGGGTACCAACTCCAGGCTGGCAGAGTGGCCTCTAGCCTGGCCCATGAGCCAAGAAGCAGGGGTTGTTTGAAGGGAGTTTTTTCCAGAGTAGAGATGGTGGGACGGGAACGTGGGTTGCGCGGGACAGCCCCTCGAGCCAGCATCAGCGTCAGGGAGCCTGCCAGGGAGTCCCTACTCGGTGCTGCAGGGAGAGAGAGGTAGTGGTGCTTATGCCAATGGACTAGGCTAGCCAGGGTCTGGGCTGAACATCGCTGGGGAATACAGTTTGGTGGTCAGTGCCCCTGAACCACCCCTCCTCCTCCAACCTCATTGGTCCAAAGGACTACATCCCCTCCTCAACCCTCCCCAACCCCCATCTATTTCAGATGTTCCGTGGTTCCATCAGAGTCATGGGAACTCATGGGAAGTCTGAGTCTTGAGCAGGTGCATGGGGCTTATGCTCCAGCAGGCCCACCCAGAAAGAACCAGGATTGACTCAAAGCCTGAGAGTCAGCTGTGATATAGCGCAGAGCTTGTTCCCAACTGACCAACTGAGCATCTTGCAGGAATTTGCTCTCTTCCCACTCCCGCCCCGGGGCAGAGCCATCCAGAGTTTGAAGGCATCTCACAGGTCCTCCAGACCAGCCCTGTCTACTCACTGTTGAAAAAACTGAGGCCCAGAGAGGGATAGGGACTTGTCGAAGGTCGCAGAGCCTACCAGTGGCACTCAGTAGAACTCAGGTTCTGACACCTACTCTGGGGCTTCAGAAGGTGAGCTAATGGGCAACCTCTTTCCATTTTGTTAGGGACCTTCTATAGATGATACCTTCAGCTCATGCTGTGAGAGGGTGCCCTTTAGGGGGTGGGGCAGGAAGATCAGAAGCACTGGGATTTATTTGCAGATCTTTGAGATGTCCCCTCCCTCCCTGCTCAGCACACTCACTCACCCACTCCCATGTCCCGAACAACAGAGCTCCAAGTTCATGGGCTGTGCAGCCCAGATGCCTGATCTAGAACAGAAAGATGAGTCCCCTCCCCTCACCCCCGCTAGGCCTTGTGCCTCTACCCAAGACTTTGGTGGGTTACTACGACAACCAGAATCTACCCCGAATGCCACCACCTGCCCACTGCCAATGGCGTCCAACTGGGGTGCGGGGCAGGCCTCAGAGCTCCCCCATCCCCCAGCAGGGTCTGGACAGAGGTGATGGACAGAGAGGAGTGTCGGGGAAGACAGGTGATGTTCCAGGAGGCCCAGGCAGAAGAGGAGATGCCATTTCGGGGGGATGGGATTTGGCAGGAATGGGGTTACCACTTAGGGAGTGCCAGGTCCTCGTTTGTGATAAAGGTTGCGGCCCCTACTCTCCCACACACTTGGAATCTGTGATCTTGGCTCTTGGTCCTCCAAGGGGTCCTCCAGCAGAGCTGGATGTGCCTGGCTCTTCTCAGTTGCTTTGGGTGACATTTTTCAATGGGGAGCTAGGGTAGACCCGAGGTTGAGAGGGTTCCCTTATCACACTCCACTCTCCAGGCAGCACCAGCTCAGAGTTCACCATCTGGATTCTGGTTTCAGGAGGGCAAAGCACTTAGATCTGAATCCACAATTTACACACAAGACTGCCTGGGAGCAGAACAGGGTGCTTGATGAAGGAGGAGGGCCAGCAGAGAGGAAGGGCTTAGCTGTATCCCCTCTGCAATCCTCCTCTGCCATCTGCTGTGCCCTTCCCCAGATACTAGACATGGCAGAGCCTCCTCATCCTCTTGAGCACACAGCCTGAAAGAAAGATGAGGAGCGCTGAAGCACTGCCCCCTGCCCCCCAGCCTCAGTCTGCTCATCTCTGCAATGTGGATGATACTAATTCACACCTCAGAGTGACCTTACAAGGCTTTGTCGGGGGTGTGGCATGCAGTAAGTGGGGGCCAATGCCTACTCACACCTCTAAAAGGTTTGGAGTTCCTTCTCTGGTGTCTCCCTGACCTCCAAACCCCCTGCTGCAGCTCTGCCTCCGCTTCCCCAGGGAGAGAGGGGCAAGTTCTGTCCCATGGGTGAGGAAAATAGTTTTATGGACTCAGGGAGGTGAAGAATGTGGAAGTGTTTTGAAAGCAGAAATTGTGCCGCAGAGGGATGCGATGGTCAATCATTAATCAGTCCCCTGGGTTCATCAGTAGTGCTCCAGGGTGCCAGGCCAGTCCCAGCTGGCTCTCTAAGCCCAGAATTCTGTGGGTCTTAAGAGAAGCAGCACAGGGCCTGGGGTCTAAGAGCATGGGCTCCACAGCCCGATGTCTCTGGTTCAAACCCAAGCTCCACCCCCTTCCTAGCTGTGTGGACTTAGTTACTTTACCTCTGTGTGCTTCTGTTTTGTATCCCTAAAATGAGGATATGCAATTTTATGCCTCCTTCTGCCACCAGCCCCAGGGTGGTTGTGAGAATTAAATGCAATATTCTATATGATGTACTCAGCAGTGATGGGCACAGAACCGGCTCCATGTGTATTAGATATTATTGATGAAATACTCTAACACTGGCCTGCTCCTCAGCCCCATCTCAGGCCTTGTTCTTTTGGAGTCTGCTTGGCTTCTTAGCCATGGTCAGGGAGGTCAGAGCCAGGGCCCTGTAGCAGGCAGTTTCACCCTCTTCTGGTTGGGACAGGACATAGTGACGGGGGTGGGAAGCAGGGCTCCAATAAGATGGCGTTCGAACAGAGACCCAAAGGAAGTGAGGGTACCAGTCAAATGGATATGTGGGGATGAGTCTCCAAGTGGTGGCAACAGCCAGGGCAAAGGCCCTGAGGAGGAAGTGTGCTCAGCGTGGCGGGGATCCGCAGGGAAGCTGGTGCCGTCAGAGAGGGTGGACCAGGAGGCAGAGAGCAGGAGGCAAGGGCACACGAGTGTACTGGACGCAGAATTTAGATTTTGTCCTAGAATCCCACACGCTCTCCAGGAATCTCCTTGTTGGTTTCTGGGTGGGAACCTGCCTCTCCACTGCTTTCCCTGTTCCCTACCAATTGGGAGCCCCTGAGGACAAGGATAAAAGCTCTTGTCCTCAGCCCCCCAGATGTTGAGTTTACCTTGAGTAGATGCTTGGCCTCCTCCTCCTTGGTTCTCCCATCCCCGAAGTGTTGCCTCAAAACATTCCTGTGTGGTGCATCATCACTGGCTGTTTGGTAGGATGTAACTCAAGGGCACAATCGCCCACCTTGGCATGAACACCTCAGGAGAATGGAGGGGTGGACAAAATCCTTTTGTGGACTGAGGGAAGAGTGACGCTCCCCACCTGATTTTCTTGGGGACTAGGCACATGGCAGTGGTGCCATCCCATTGGCAAGGTGCCGTGTATGAGGTGGCCAGGAAAGCCACAGGCCCGACAGCATGAGGCAAATGTGGCCCAGCCAGAAAGCAGCTGGAGCAGGAGAGGCTGGGGACCACGGAGCTGTGCCAAAGTGGGTCAGCTCCATCACCCGCAGCTCAGCAAGAATTGTGCGATTTTTTTTTTCCTTGCCTCCCTTTTCCCTTCGTGTTCTCCTTCTCCGGACAGAGTCCCGAAGCTCCGTGGCCAATTAGGCCAAATTACAGGATGAGAGTTATGAATCACGGTCAACTCACTCCCCCCTCCCCAATGCCACAGTCCCCAAGAAGACAATAAATAACATAATCACAGAATTAAAAAATAATCAGTGGTCATAAATAATGCAGAATCTCAGTTATGTAACCATCTGCCTGGAGAGCCAGGAGGGAGGAAAGGAGGTAGCAACTTGTCAAGAGAAGTGAGGGGGCCAGAGGTGAGCGAGGGAAGACAGGAGGAGATAGAGGCTGTGGGACTCTCCAGGCCTCTGCCCTCGCTCCAGGGTTTTATGGAACACAGCCATGCTTTTCTTGGAGAGGCAGCTCAGCCAGGGCTGGAGGGAGGGCTGGGACAGGCAATATTGGGTTGTCTAGGACCGTGGAACATTTTCTCAGGAAAGAACCCCCCCCCAGCAGTTTTTATTAAGCTGTCCGAACTCATCCACTCACTCAATGGCTGTATTTGTAAAGAGTGTACCAATCCCTGTGTCAAACTGGGGACCCACTGCTGGGCGGGGCATTTTCTGGGCCACTCCTTGTAGGGAGAAGCCATCAAGCGTTTTAAAACTTATGCGCTCATAATGTTGTAGCAGTGATAAATCCTGGATAATATGTTAAGGAAAGTTACAGGGTGCTTTGAGAGGCTTTCACAGGAAACCTGTCGTCACCTGGGGATCAAGGAAGACTTCCTTGTGGAACTGAGATGGAGTGAGCAGGAAAGGAGCGAGACATTTGGGCGAGGTGCAGAGGCAGCAGTACGCTCCGACGGTTTTAAGGGTGGCGAGGAGGCATGCCTGGGAGGGTGCAGAGCAAGGCCACCCTCCCAGATTTGGTCAAGGGTGGTGTTTGGAGGCGCAAGAGTTTGGGGAGCAAGGAAGTACTGGAAGCAGAGGATGCTGAGGTCCTGTGGGCTGATGAGGAAGTTCCCTGGATGGCGGGCAGCTGGAGCTGGACAGGAAGCTGCCGCCTGCCCGCAGGGAGACGAGATGAGTTTGGACGCAGTTGCTCAGGTGAGGGCAGCTGAGGCTGTGGCTGGGACAGAGGCAGGGGTACCCTTGGGTCAGGGCCTGGGCCCCCTCTAGAGCAGGCAATTCATGTTCTTTCGGGGCCAGGCCCAGGAGTCAGAACAGCTCAGCTCCTTCCAGTCTCTGGGCCTCAGTTTCTCTACCAGCAAGCACAGGAAGAGGGGTGGACTCAACAGCGACTCTGGTCCCTTCTGGCTCTGGGGTTTTAGGATTCTGTGGTACTTATGGTTTTGTTTCTCTCCCCATTCCTCCTCTTCCCCTCTTTCTCTTTTATTTTTTCTGTGTATATAATTATTTTCCCTGCACTCCAAGACAATCTCAAGTTACATGTAGGCAAAATGATTATTAAATCTCAGAGAGAAATCGCAAATTTCAAGATATCTAAAGCAGAGAGGCAGGTAGCATGGGGCCTCCCAGCTTCCCCCCCCCCCCCCCCCCCCCCCCCGCCACTGGCCACAGGAAATGCAGCACCAGGGACGGGCAGCAGGGTTGTGGGCTGACCAGGCTCTGCATGCAATCCGGGTGCCCCCGGCACCTCACTTCCCTTTCCCATCCTCACTTTGTCATTTATCACGTGAGTTCGACCTGTCCCGCCTAGTGAACGGGGCCGGGTTGGCCCGTGGGCCTCCACCATCCAGCTTTTAGAAACTGTTCTGCGTCTGTTCCGTCTGAAAACAGCCCTACTCTAGGGAACACAGGTGCTACCCGTGTGCTGGGGTTTGAAAGGCCCAACATGTCCCATTATTCTGCCACAGGCGCTGGATACGACCCGTCCGTGTTATTCCTTCGGTAAAGAACTGACTCCCGTCAGCTCCTGGGCCTACTCCCGTGTTGGTGCCCAATGGTGTGGTGGATACTGTTCTGCATGCTTTCCCTGCATCAAGGCCTTAGATCCTCACCACAGCCTAACAAAGGAGAATTAGGATTCTCCTTTGCTGAAGAAAGTTACACACAGAGACAATGAGTACCTTGCCTAAGCCCGTAAGCTGTGGGCTGGGGTCGAGCCCCAGGTGTGGCTCCAGAGCCCAGGTTCTCAGGTGCTTGTGTGTGCTGACCGCACTTTCATACACATTCATGTAGCTATTAAGTCCCCATGACCTGGGCAAGGAGAAGAGCATCATCCCACTTTACAAGGGAGGAACACGAGACTGGTGAGGGGAAAGCCAGACTTGGGACCTGAATCCCGGCCTCCCTCTTTGTCCTCCCTCCACACCTCCAGAGCAGAGCCAGAGAGGGTGTTCTAGGGGAGAAGGGAAATGGCCTGAAAGTGAAGGTCTCCAAGAAGATGGCTGGCAAGGGCCTCTGTGGTGAGGGAAGTGAGTTCAGGCCTGGCAGCGTCCGGGATTTTGCCCTGTGTGCCTTGGATCCTCCTCACAGGGTGTTGGGAGGCCAGCTTCAAGGCCTGGCCGGGCCTCTTCCAACTCTGCGCCATCCAACACAGCCGAGTAATCTCACTCCAGGTTCCTACTAGTGTTACCTCCTTGTCGCAGCAGCAGACTCAGCAGCTAGCTTGGTTAGGGGAGTCTAATTGGAGGGCGTGGCTTCCCAGAGGTGCAAGCCCACTCCTGAGGGTGGCAGTGCCCCGAGGTGCTATTTCTTCATCACGTTAACCCCAGGCCCTCAGGTCAGTGGTTCTCAGTTGGTACCCAGACTAATGGCAGCAGCAGGGAAGCCTGTTAGACCTGTACCTTCTTGAGCCTTAGCCAGAACTTACTGAGTCAGAAACTGGGGAGTGGGCTGATGCACACTCCAATCTGACCCTATGCTAGGCCAGGGTCCCCACCAGCCCTTAGGTGGGGCTTGGGTTGAGCAAGGGCTTCTGGGTCATGCAGTCTTCTCTGTGGTAGGGGAGTCATCGGAGTGGGAGACATAAGGAGGGATGGCCAGACTGGAGGCTGGGGCCCTAGGCCCATTGCCTGCCCAAACCCAGAGCTCACAGCAACGCTCACAGCAGTGTTCAGTCTTGCGGGGCAGGGCAAAAGCAGGAATCTCCGCTTCCCCGGAGACTGGAGCCACGGTCCCGTGATCTGTGACCTCAGGAAATGATGATCTCATGGGTGGAAAGTATGACACCCAGTAGGTGCTCAGAGATGGGAGATGATGTCTCTTTTATCACCAGTGCCCCACGGGCCCCTTTCTCTGCCCCTATCCTTGTTCCCCATGAAGCTGTGGTGAGGTGGTCAGGCCTACTTGGCGGAAAGGACGTGGAGGTCCAGCAAAGTTACGTGACTTACCCAAGACACACAAAGCAGTGTCTGAGCTTGGGACCCAGGTTCTTGACTCCCCCAGCTCTCCTGCAGGCCTCAGACAAGTGTTCCCGGCCGCTCTTGACCTGGCGCTGTGGGGAACGGGCATCCCTAGGCATCGACACCCCAGATCAGCTTCTCCAGTCACTCCTGGAATCTTAGAGATTGCAGCAACCTTGGAGATCAACCACTTCAGCCAACTCCCATTTACAGATTGAAAAACTGAGAGCTAATGGGAAATTGACTGGGTCACCTGCATGGGACCCTCCGATCCAGCAATGCCCTGACCCCTCAGTTTTGCCTTTGCTTTCCTCCTTCACTTTGGAGCACCCCTCGCCAAACCTCTAGCACATCCCTAGACAGCAGTGGTCCTCAGTAAAGATTTGTTGGCTAGGGACTGCGTTAGGCCCTTAACTGACTGGCCGGCCTCTGGGTAGGAATACTGGAGAGGCACTGAGAGCTGCCCTGGGCTTGGTAACTCCCTTCACATGGCTTTGTCCCGGGTCTCTTGGTTCCTCCGTTTTGTTTTTGATGTTTCGCTGTTTTGTTTTTGGCCTGAAGCCTCTCTCCTCCTCTCCACGGTCCTCTCCCTGTGTCTCTGATTGGGTCTCCCTTTTCCCTTCACCATCTCCATCCCTGATTCACGTGCTGATATTGTCTGGGCCAGGGGATGTCCTGAGGCAGGGCTGCCTGCGTGGGGTCAGCTTCAGTCTTTCTGGGGTGGGTGGGTTGCAGTGACCTCACAGCTGAACTGCACGCCCAACCCTGAAGGCATTTAACAGGCAGCTCTCAGCCCAGGACGGATGGGTTTTTACATTGCTTACCAAATAATGATGGTTTTATTCCTTCCCCGACCAGCCGGGATTGATCTCCAGTCCCCAGAGGCCAGGCAAAGGAAGGAGGGAGAAGGTTCTGCAGTGCATGGGGGTGGGGCGGTAGGGACCTCAGGGGGACATTTGCTGACCAGCTGCACAGGCTGACCCAGGGCATTTCCTCATGTTCACCTCATACCATTTTTCTCTCTGAGGGTGGGTAGACCTGTCAGCTCCCCACCGAGTGGACTTGCCAGCATCTCTCACCCCTCTTTAAATGGCCCCTTATTGGTCAAAGGAAGATCCGTCCCTGAGTGCCAGGGCTGCCCCCAGAGAGGCAGCTGGCTTTGGGGGCACAGGGTGTGTGAATGGATGGGGGCAGGACTGGAAGGCAGTCCTCCTGCTCCCAACAGACTAGGGAGTGGAAAACTGGAAAATGGCAGGGACAAGCCCTGGCCTATTCTGGGCTCTCCACGGGCACACAAGCCTGTGACTTCAAGTCTAGTCACTACCCTGTGGGGTCGTCAGCTGGGGGATGTGGGCAGGGGGACATGCTCACACCTAAGTGATGCCACGTGCTGCCTGGCCCTTCTCATGTCTCTGCCCTTCCCCGGCCAGGTGGTGAGCCAGATAGACAAGCTGACCTCAGACTTCGACTTTGAACTGGAGCCGGATGACTGGACCACGGCCACTGTGAGCAGCACCTCCAGCAGCGACAAGGCCGGTGTGGGCGGCCCCTTTGACCTGGGTCACCTGGACTTCATGACAGCTGACATCCTCTCGGACAGCTGGGAGTTCTGCTCCTTCCTGGACGTCTCTACCCCCTCAGACTCCGTGGACGGCCCCGAGCCGACCCGGCCAGGGACTGGCCCCGACTACCGACTCATGAATGGTGGCACACCTGTCCCTAACGGGCCGCGGGTGGAGACCCCGGACTCTTCCAGTGAGGAGGCCTTCAGCACCGGCCCTGTCAAGGGCCAGCTGCCGCAGCGGACCCCAGGCACACGGGAGAGAGTGCGGTTCAGTGACAAAGTGCTCTACCATGCTTTGTGCTGTGATGATGAGGAGGGGGACGACGAGGAGGTGGCAGCAGAGGAGGAGGTGGGCCTGTCCCCAGAGCCTCCCCGCACAGAGGCCCACGGGGGCCCTCTCAAGACCTCCCTGGCCCTCAACAAGCCGAGGCGCTCTCTACTTACCGGCCGATGCTCAGGCCCTCCCTTGGCCCCTGAGCAGACCCGAAGGGTCACAAGGAACAGCAGCACCCAAACGGTGTCAGACAAGAGCACACAGACAGTGCTTCCCTACACGGCCACCAGGCAGAAAGCCAAGGGGAAAAACTGAGGGCCAGGGAGGGGACAGGGGGCTGGTGGGCACATAGAGTTATAAATATATATATATATATTTAAACAAACGCAGTCATAATAAAATTTTAAAATGCTGAGGATCCAGCCCCACAGGCCCCAAAGCTTTCTGGGAGCTCATCTCAGGCACAGAGGTGCTTACTTGCCTCTCAGATCCCAGGAGGTGTGTCTAGAACTTCCTTCCCGCCCTTCTCATTGCAGGGCTCCTGAAGGGGGGTCCAAACTTAGGTAAATTGGGTGATCTAGGTCTAACCTGGGGCTCCTCTGGAGTCTGGCTGCTGGCCTGGGCCGCATCCTGGCGGGATTCGCCCACAGGAGGCAGGCTCTGACGCAGCAGTGTCCAAGGCCAGACGCACAGTGCTGTGGAGCCGGCGGTAGGACTGAGGGCCTGGGGTAGCAGCCCTCCAACTGGGCCAAGGATCGCTTGCCTTCTACTCCAAGGCAGACCTTGCCTATCCTTCCCAAAGGATACATACAACCCTCCCCCCAGCCCTCATCTCAGGGTTGCCCAGGACACAGAGAGGGAGCAAGCTGCTCCCACAGGTGGGCCTGCATGCTGGGAAGCTGGGCTTGCACAGACCTTGCAGGATCAGGCTGGTCTGGGCCGGGGTTAGAGAACCTGCACCACTCCCAACCCTTTCCATTCCATGCTCAGCCTCGTCCGCCTGGGATTAGAGACTCACAGCAGAGCCTCAGCCGTCCCCTGGCTCAGCCTTGAGTGCAGCTGAGATCCATGTGAGAAAGGAGGCAGCAGCCACCATGGGCCACAGACAGGCCGCTGACCCCAGAGGAATCCAATGGCCTTGCCTCTACACACTGGGACCCTGAGTCCACCTTGGCAGGTCGTGAATGACACCAACAGAGACAAGGTAGGAGCCACCTGGGGCATGGTCCGTGCAGATACAGCATCTGAATATTCTAGGGATAATAATCCAAACTGTTGCTCACATTTATTAAGCAGATCTCTATGCTGCTGCCGTGCCAAATACGTCTCATAGCATAATCTCATTTAATCGTCACAAAGACCCGACAAGACAGGAACTGTAGCTGTCCTCATTTTTCACACGAGAAGACTCGGGTTCACAGAGGTTAAGTAACTGGCCCAAGGTCACAGAGCCTGTGCTACCCTGCCTCCCGTGAGCGTGCAGTCTCCAGGCCATACCTGGCCCAGTAGCTGTGTGACCTCGGGCAAGTCCATTCGCCTCTCTGAGCCTATCTACCTCATCTCTGACGTGGGTCTGATAGTGCTCACCTACCTCACCGCTACTGTGGGGCTTAGACAAGACGCAGACGGCGAAAGCACTTGGTAAATGCCAAGGACTGAGTGTGTATTGTGGTCAATGGGACCCCCGCGCAGATGCCAGTGTTTTCCAGGGCTGGGAGCCCTGAGTGGGGCGGGAAAGAAGCTACTGCCACCAAGTGGGAGCTGCTTCCAGGCCGCAGCACGGTGGCCCCCCACTTGCTCCGAGCAGGGAGGGGTCAATGGTGGCAGTGCAAGGATGCCACTGCTCGGGACCTCCCCGCTGCACACTCAGCGAAGGCGCAGCTTGCCAGGGACCGCCAGGAGGGGTGTCTGCTCCGCACGTGGGCGCCCAGGAGAGCCTGGCAAAAGAGAGGCTCTGTGGCCCCTGGGGCGGGGCGGTGGAGACTGTGCTGGCCAGTCCAGAGCACATGCTGGGGGTGCTGTCAGGATGAGACAGGCCAGGTCTAGGAGGCCTGCTCTTCAGTGTTGGGGTCTCCCTTTGGCCCTGAAGAGCCAGCCATGTGCAGCCTCCAGGGTGGAAGTCCAGGGTAGGGGTTGCGGCTAGCTATTTCTGCCCAGGACTGGGAGTAAGAGGTCTGAGCTCCTCCATCAGCCCCAGGACACTCGGGCAGTGGTGTAAATTAGTGATAGGACCCTGGCTCAGAGGATGAATGCCCAGGGGTCCCCCAAGGGATGGCCAGCTGGGTCCTGCCCTGCCTCACCATGAGGAGGGGAGGTGCAGGCCAGGGCAGGCCCTGCCCAGGTCTGGGCGCACCTGGCTTTGGGATTCATTTTTGTTCTCCAAAGGCAAGACTGTCTGTAGACTTAGTCTCTCCGCTTTATATAACAGTCAAGGGGAAGACATCTTCAGGGAGCTCCCACTTCACCAGGAAGAAACTGAGGGAGCCCGTGGGAGGGCATTGTCCTCTCCTGGGAGACCCCCATTCGGCTCTGAGATTGCACGTGGCCATGGCTAACACACACCACCTGGCTACTGGCCCCAGGGGGCAGTGGTGAGAGAGTGCCCTGCACGACGGGGAAGTGGGTATTGCAAAGGGCTTAGGTTCTCCGAGGCCCCAAAAGTACTCGGCTGCCCTTGCATTTATGCCACACCCAGTCTGGGCCTCACTGACCCGCGCAGTTCCCTGTGGCTTTCTGATGACCTGAAAGGCAGAGGGTGGCCGCCTATGCAAAAACCGTGACTGTCAGAGCTGTCAAGCGTGAAACACACTGCTCCAGAGTAGTGAGCTCCCTGTCCTTGAGGCAGACGCAGCCAGCCCCCGGGCTTCCTCCGGACCTGCCCACTCCCCCAGGTGCAGTCTCTCCCTGCTCTTCACCACCTCCAAACCCCTGCCAGTTTCTGGGTTTCCTCACCCAGAATGTCCCGTCATATCTCCCTGTTTCCCGGAAGTCTTATTTTCCTGACCACCTACTGTGAGCTCAGGCTTGTGACAGCCAGTGCCGTGGCGGAGGGCGGGGGTGCTGTGTCGGAGAGGAGTCGTCATCACAATACTCACGTTCGCTGGGCGTGCACTGTGCACTGGGTATACGTCCTACGTATACGTCTCACTGCACTTATTCCTCACAGCAAATGCGAATGAGATAAGCAATTATATTTATACCTGTTTTCCAGATGAGGAAACCGAGGCTCTGAGAAGTTAATAACGTGCCTAAGGGCACAGGATAGGCATGGCACCCGGATTTGACCCCAGACTCAGTGACTTGGTAATCAAACATGTGCTGTGTTCATAATCATGGTGAACCCATGCCCTGGTCTCTGGGAGTGAGGGAGGGGCTGGGGTCTGAGAGCCAGGTGTGCCTCTGGTGGGGTGTGGGTCCTGGGAGCAGAAAACCTGGGAATGCCATTCAGTCTTTGGAGGGCTTGGCTACTATTATGAATGGCCCTGGACACAGAGCCCAGCACCAAATGGATTATGTATTCAATAAATGTTTGTTGAATGAATGAATGAGCCCCATTTGCAGAGGGAGCATTCATTCAATCAGCTTTTATTGTAGACCTCCTGCATGCCAGGTCTCCTGTTACTTGTGCGCACACACACACACAACTCCCCTGGGAAGGTCCGGTCTAGTGGCGCTCAGGAGCGGAGCAAAGTCAAAATGAAGGGGTGTGGGGTTTCAGTGAGAAGCGACGGGTGGTGGTGGGTCCAGCCTGTGGTCCCCGGGAAGGAAGCCAGGAGCGTGAGCCAGGCTGCCGGCTCGGCAGGGAGACCACTCTGGGATGTCAGGGGAGTGAGGAGGGGTCCTCTGTCTGATCCCAGTTTAGTGGCACAGGCATGGTGCAGAGTCTGAGAATGCAGAGACCTCACTGTCTCCACTTCACAGGGGAGGGGCAGGCTGTCTCATCCACAGGAGTCGGATGTGACCAAGGAGCGGAAAGGGGGGACAGACTATTCTGAGACGCCAGCACTATCCCCACACTTACAGACAAAGTGGGGCCCTATGAGCGGAAGGGAAAAGGACCAGGGGAGAGCTAGGAATTTAAGGCAGGCCCAGACCTCCACCACCACCCCTCCCAAGTTCCCTTTCTCTGTCCCTCACCCATCCCCCACCCCATCTACCTCCCATCCTCCAGCTGGAACTTGTGTAAGAAAACTGGAATTTATTGACCACCTATTATGCCCGGCACTGTGCCGTGTCCTTTAACTAACACTAAATGACAGATTTGGCTGTGCCCAGTACATAAGAGGTTGTTCAGTGATTATTAAATAAAGGGATGGCCACAATCTTCATTTTATAGGTGAGGACGCTGATGAACCAACAAGGAATTTGTTCAAAGTTGCACAGTCAGAAATAAGGAGAGCTGGACATTTGCGTTTGCTGTTATTATTTATACTGCACAAAAGCTGCTATTTCTGGAACACCTCCAATTTGATGCATTAGGTACTTTACATAAATTATCTCACCTATTTTACAACAGCTCTCCAAATAACTGAGATGATTACTCCTCTGCACATGAGAAAATGGAGACTCGGCAAGGTGTAGTGTCCTACCCAAAATAACCAGCACCTGTGTGGAAGCAGGATCCAAATCCAGACTCCCCGCTGCTTACCACACTCCTCGCTCCAGGGGGCCTAGAATCCCTGCAAGCAGATACGTTGCCAGAGCCCAGATTTGCCATTGGCACCTCCGAGCCGTGCTCACCAGGGGTCAGGCTCCACTCCCCTCAACTCAGCACTAATTCTTCCCCGGGAGCATTAGCCCAGGCTCCTAGAACCCACCCCCTGTTCCCTGTGGGTCTGGGCACTGACTAGGCAGCCGGCCTAAACAGCTCGAAGGCCAGTGTCATTGCCCCGTCTCAATCTGTGGCAGAACCTGGAAGATTAGGCTGCTCTCAGCCTATTTCTGGTCTGGCCTAAACTGGCTTTGGTTTGGGGCTGGGGTATCTGGGAAAGGCTTCTGGGAGGAGGAGGGAACAGAAATGGAATTTATTTGCGATGGAGTAGAAACTTGGGCGCATGGAAGTGAGAACTAAGGGCATTTGAGCCGAAACTGGCTGGTGTGGCCACACAAGGACTAGAGAGGGGCCTTGCTAAACGGGAAAGGTGTGAGTGCTGCATAACAGGCTGAGAGTCCCATAGCACCCCCCAGAGCCACTCCACCCTCTTGACTGTGGGGGAAGGAACGGCGGTTTTCCTCCTGAGGCTGAGAGAACAGATTGAAGATAACTCAGTAAATGGGGACCCACTGTAATGAGTAGATAAGGACAGCACAAAATCACACACCGGTGAGTAAAACATGTGCTAAAGCCCTGGAAACTCATTGCACCTTCCACGTACGTCCGACATTCCTCCTGCGTGCATGCTTACTGGACTTCCCTTTCCCCAGAGCGGCGGAGGAGCCTGGGGTCGCGCTGGCCTGCTCTTGCTCCAGGTAAGCTGACTGAGGTGCCGATGAGCCCTGGCTGTGACCGCCGGCCTGCCCTGAATCCCGACTACAGACCCAGCCACCATCATCATCCAACTCTCCCACTGTACCTGTCCCCAGCCATACTAGCCCAGGAAACCGAGGTGGGTGACCCCAGGCCCATGCTGTCCACTGTGCTTGACCAGGTCTGACTCCCTGCCAGAAAAGCTCGAGCTCACACACCTGCCTGAAGCTCTCGGTTCCCTGTTTAGGCCTCTCCCCCTCCTGCCCCTGTTGGGTGTGTATCACACATTGTTGCCCAGCAGGGTGTCTCCCCCCACAGCCCTCTTAAAAGCACCACAGAAAACCAGTCTCCAGGTGCCAGCTCACCTGTCAAGCCACTGTACTTCCCCACGCTCCACCCCCAAGAAGGAAGTACAGGGCGGAGGTCACTAGAGGGGACAGCCTGTGCAGAAGCTACGGGAGGCCTGGAGGCCCTGACTTTTGTGGGGTTCCCCTGTGGCCAGTGGTAGGGCCTTCCCAGGAGACCTCCGTAAGGACAGAGAATTTTTCCCAGGACCAAGAAGTAGACCGTTTGTGGGAAGGGCCCCCAAAAATGTAGTGATGGCTACATCCCCTTTGGTGAGATGGGGAAGGGAAGAAGTTCACTGGTGACCCAGGTGTAGAGGTGTGGAGGGACGAGTCGGAGAAGCCCAGCGGGCACTCGGAACTTCTCTTGACCAGAGATGCCGCCCCCCACTGACCCTACTCACCCGCCAATTCCCTGAGCATTTCTCTTTTCAACCAGGGGTTGCAAGTTGGTGTCCTGCATACCTGTTTTGCCTCCCACACCTAGATTTGTCTTATTTTAAAGAGACTTCTGGTCAAGATTGCAGAGGAGATATAAACGCTGTGCTTCATATTCTAGGAACTTACTCTCCCCTCCTCCCCCGCCTCCTCTTCCTACTGTTCCTCCTCAATTCATCAGCTGTAAAGCTAGCATTGTCCAGTCACCCTTCCCCAGGAAGCTGACACCTCTCTGCTTTTTTAAGATGTGCGCTCTGGGCCGTGGACATTGAGTAAGTGGCCCTCTCACTGGTCGCCCAGCGATGCGGGGCATTCCTGGGATGGCTGGATGACACGGAGGCCTAGTCTCCATCAGAGTTAGGGCTCAGGGAGGGGCCAAGGGTAGGCAGGACTCAGCCTGTGAGCTGGCTCAGAGCTCAGTCTGCTCTCCCCGACTTGGCTCCCTGATCTCTGGTTTAAACCATTCTTCACATACAAAATGCAAAAACAACTTGTCGCTTTCCTGCCATAAAACCTTCTATGAAACAAAACAAACTAACTAACTTCGGTGGTTCTCCATGGCCTTCACGGTCACAAAACAGGACAGAGGCTGGTCTGCGCTGCTCTCTGCCTTTGCAGTCCCACCCCTCCAGCTCCCCACTGGGCCGAAGAGCTGCTCGCAGTCTCTGAAGCGCCTGGCTCCTCATGCCCTTTGTTCTTCGAGGCCATTTCCCCCACGGGACTAACCCTGCTTCTCCGCAGCGTCGTGTAGTGTTTAGAAGCTGGAGAGCTCAAGTCGAGAAAAGCTGGGTTCAAACCCTTGTTACCAAACAGAAGGAGTTTGTCTACCCAGAGAAGCGTGGCATAGGAAGTCATCTCAACCGCACAAACCACCCGGGCTCGGAGGAAAAGCAAAATACAAAGTCGTACAATATGTTCTTCAGCTCCAGGGCTGCTGCCCAATCTGGGGCTTTCTGGCCCTGAATCCAAAATGCAGAAACAGTAACTTGTGACCGAGGGGACAGACAGGCCCCCATCCACAGGGGAGCGTGGAGGGCCAAATCTAGAAAATAACCAACGAGCAGAGGGTGAGTATCTCTTGACTGGAAGCAGAAGAGGCAACAAGCCAAACGGGGTCCCTACCCGCGGCAGGCCCTGACTCACCTCACCTGGTGAAGTGAGGTTCTCAGCCTCGGAACCCAGAAGGCCATGTCCATGTCTGGGTGTGAAAGGGGTGAGGAAACTGTCCCTTGAAAGTGTCAGATGCCTGCAACGAATGAAAGAAAACTTTGTGAGCCGCTTCAGATAACATGGCTGTGAAGAGGGGGCACAACAGGGAAAAGACAACACTGCGGACACGGCCGCCTCTGCCCTCGGGCAAGAACGGAGGAGCCCTGAACTGGAGAACCTGAAGGTTCTGCCCTGCCTGTGGCTGTTGCCGGGACACGGGGCAGACCCCACACCCACCCAGGCCTCCCTCTCCTGCAGCTGTGTAGTCGGAACAGTAGGCCGTGTACTAAAGAGCTCGCGGACAGATGGAAAGCAAGAGAGAGCTGTGCGAGGCTAGGGGTCAGAAAGGGCAGAGGCGGGAGAGAGGCAGACCCTAGGCCGTGGCAGGGAAGGGGCTCTGGCTGGGGAGAGAGGCCTGGGAGGCCTGAGCTGTCACCGATGAGGTTTCAACAGACAGGGGTGGGCATGAGTGAGCATAAGGGACTGGCCCTCCTCCATCTCAACACTCAGCACACTTCAAATTAATAATTAAAATGCTTCCTGTCAGGTTCCAGCCTGACCCATAATTAGAGCAGCTCTAGGCTTCAGGCAACAGTGATGAAAACAGTTCTTGTTAGAAAGGAATTTTCTGAGGACCAGTGGGATGAGAATAGAACTCCCTCCGCACATTTCTCCATCAGGCCCTCCCCTCCATCGACACTCCAGACAGCGAGGGCAGGGGCCCTCCTTCCAGCCTTGGAAGGGGCGTGGGGTACGCAGCAGCATCCACTTCCTCCCTGCACAGGAGGAGGTCGTTCAAGGTGCCGTCCTGGCTGACATGAGCGGGCAGCGCAGGGATTTGTGCAAGAAGGCCCGGCAGGGCTCCGTGGAGTCTCAAAGAGCAGACAGACAAATCCGGGGCCCAGCTGCAGACCTCAAATCCCACCCCCAACATGTGCATGCAAAGTGTTGCTCTCACTGCCTTTCCTCCGAGGGCTGCTGGGCAGGAGCTGAGCTTGGCCGCCAACTGTTCAGTGGTCAACACTCCCCAGCCCCTCCCCACCAACCCATGGCGTCCACCACTCCCTCCTAGAGGACAGCCCTTCCCCATTCCTACCAACAAGATGGGCACTGACCCAGGAGTCTTAGCTCCCAGCTCCTGGGCTTCTCAGATGCCCAGGGGCATAGATTGGAAGTGCTGTCCATGGTTCTAGAGAAGCTTGAGTTTTCAGGCCCCTCCCTCGTCGGTGCTTCGAGAGCACTGGCCCCTCCCCCAGTCCCGCCCACTCTTTGAGCATCCAGTCTTTGAGCCCTGACAGCTGTCACACCTCCTCACCAGCCACCAGGCCTGCCCCCGCCCCCGCCCCAGGAGGGAAGGGATCCTCAACGCTTAGCTCATAAAGGGAGAGCTCTGAGTGCCCACCCTGTAGGCCTGCACTGCTTGGGAATCAGAGCTCACGCCAAAGTTCACTATTAGAAGAAAATCACTTTAAAGCAATGTTGTGCTACCTCATTGAAGTTGCCTTCATAAATATTTTAAAGGTGTTTATTAGGAAAACCACAGGAGCGGAGAGGAGGCTGCTGAGGCGGGAGGAGAGGTGTCCTGTAAGGTCTCTGCTGCTGCCACCACTGCCACCGATGAAACCTTTACTCCTTCAGAGGGGCTGACGTCGTGGGGGCTGCACCACCCCTTTCAGGAAGAGGCTGAGAGAGGCACCTGCTCCTGTCCTTGGACTGAACCACGTGGGGCTCTATAACAGTCCTGTGGACATGGCACTGAGCCAGGGCAGGGGCTGTCTGGGTCCTCCTCTGACCTTTGCTCCCAGTTGTTGGGCAGTTCCTGCTGTTCTCTGAGCTCATGGTACAGTGGAGAAGAGGCTCGGGGTCCCTTCCTGGGTGACGTTTCTAGATTTGTGGATTCTGCCCTGTGCTCTCCTCTCCCACTCCCTCTTCCACTCTCCCTCCTGGGCTCACAACCATCCAGGGCCTCGTCAGACCAGGAGCAGCAGAGCCAGGCAGACACTTCCAGGGGCATCCTGGCCTGCCTCCCCCCAGTCCAGCCGGCAGGGAGAGCAGTGCTCGGGGACTGGGGAGGGCTAAGAATGGCATCTGGCCCTGGCTGGGTGGCTCAGTTTGTTGGGGCATCCTCCCATACACCAAAAGGTTGTGGGTTCGATTCCCAGTCAGGGCACAGACCTAGGTTGCATGTCCTATCCCCGATCAGAGCGCATAAGGGAGGTGGCTGGTCAGTGTTTCTCTCTCACGTTGATGTCTCTCTCTCTCTCTCTCTCTCTCTCTCTCTCTCTCTCTCTCTGTCCCCCCCCTCACTCTAAAATAAAGTAAAATATATCTCCAGGTGAGGATTTAAAAAAGAAAAAAGAAAGAATGGCAGCTGTCTGCTACTCCATCTTCTGTCTGATAGGGTGGGGCCGGGAGGGAGGCACCATGGTTGCCTTGGACACAGCTTCTCTCCTTGGGAAAGAGCCTCTTTCTCTTCCTCAAGCCAAAGCCAACAAGCCAATGAGACCTGGAGAAAACAGAATCAATCTGCAGGCTAAGGGACGACACTGATGTACTCTGCTGGTACCCAGGGGCCGTGGCTGCGTTCTTGCGTGCCTGGGGCTCCTCTATTGCCATCGTCCCACTCCAAACGCCCCATCTCACTGCCTGTCCCCTCTCTGTCGGTCTCAGGGCAAATCTCTTCACTTTGTCTGGACTGAGCCAGATGCCAAACGCTCAGGACTATCTATTTACACAGTGTCGTGAGTGCAGGTGGACGGCACCGTGAGCCTCTGTCCTCTGGGTGATCTTGTTCCGTCTCAGTCAGCCGGGAAAGCGGGCACTACTCTTGACCTGATTTTGCAGTTGCCGCTTGTAAGGTCTCAGAGCATTCAGTTCCCCAAGTGTTAGCAGGTAGTATATGCTCCACAGAGTTTAGGGAACCTTTTCTGGTACATATTGTATACATAGAGAATGACTTACCATTACTATATCAATTGTTTATGGGCAAATAAGGGTTTCTAAGAGGTTTTAAAAATAGATGCTTGCTTTAAATAAGTGTGTGGTATGTGAGAACATGGGCGCCTTTCCAAGCTCCGATCCCCCTCCCGCCCTGTGGGAGCACGAGGAAGCCCATCAGTAAGTGTGCTGGGGGACACTGGGAGCCAGGAGGAACTGTTCTCCCTGCGAGCCCGGATTGTAAATAGATGGCACTTTGATCTCACACAGCCTGCATGCGGGCCCATCAACCTGCACTCTATATAACCCTGTCCTGGGAAAGTCTGTGTTGTGAAGACCTCACCAGCAGGCTGCCCCCCGGTGCCTGCAGAAGTCCAGATAAACTCACGTCTTTCACAGCCAGTCCTCCGGGTTATTTCTTTGGCAAGCAAGCAATATGCTGAAGTCTTTTTGGACCTCGACTCTTTGCACAACAATAGGTCAAGCACCTTGGCAGCCTCATTTCCATTATTCACTTGCTGGGGAATCAAGTTTTTGAGGGGCAGTGCAGAAGCAAACTTCAGCCTGGTCCTTTTCATTCAGAGACTGGATGAATGGCACGTATGTTCTTGCACTGGGCCGGCAGGGGGCACCTGCTCTGGGGAGGTGAACTCCCAGAGAACAGTGAAGGAGCCAGTTCCTTGTCTGGCTGTGACACAGCAGGTGTCGTCGGAGACCAAGTGATACACAGGAGGGCATGTGCAGGATTTGCATGGGCAGAGGAGACGGAGGGCAGGTCCTTGAGGGGAAGAGCTTGAGCAAAGCCTTATGACCAAGACTGAATATGGTCCGTGAAACTTCTCTCCTCCATAGGTCACCTCCACCAACTCCCTCATCACCCATCCTCCCAACAGAATAGAATGCACCCCTCTCCCGGTACTGCAGACCCTATTCCCCAAACATCGAGGGTGCAGATTCCCTTGCTGCCAGCACATTCTCTTTTGGAGTTGCCCCAGACCCCTCTGGCAGCAGTGGGGGGGGCACTCAGAAGGACAGCATGGAGAGAGACACCAAGGTGATCAGCACCCTGGCCAGGCTTCCCGGGTCACCAAGGCCCTTGGCGTGGCCATACCAAGAGCCTGAGCCCCCTCTGCAACTTGGCCAGCTTCAGGTGCTCATAATGTATGCACAAGCTGCCCTGGCTGCTGTGGCTCAGTGGATTGAGTGCCGGCCTGCCAACCAAAGTGTTGCTGGTTCGATTCCTAGTTAGGACACATTCCTGGGTTGTGGTCCAGGGCCCCAGTAGGGGGCGCACAAAAAGCAACCACACACTGATGTTTCTCTCCCTCTCCCTAAAAAATAAATGAATAAAATGTATGCTCAAGTCGCCACTAGTCACCATGATGAACATATAGACTTCAAAGCCGTTAATGAAAACTAGAGGAACAAGGAGCAGTGTGTTCATTTATTAGCAGCAAATTACACAAAATTATCTTAGCAAATAAGACAAAAGTCAGTGTCCGTTTAGTGCCTGGCAGAGACACAGGTTGGTCCTTGTTCCCAGCACCCCAAGACTGGGAGTCACATTCTGCAGAAACGGTTTAGGGGAGAATAGTGAAACACAGAAGGCAGGAAGGGAGGCTGAAGGCTTGTGAATTATGGGACTAGGTGGGTAAACCCTGGCTGCACACAATTTGAGCCTGAGGAAGGACTAGAGGCCAGAGACCCTGCGGGAGGGCGCTGGGGGCAGTGGTGGAGTAGGGAGCCTCTGCTCTGGCCACTCAGGATACAGCAGGGCTTCATTCAGAACAGTAGAGGCCCCAGGATACCCTGGGGCAGAAGCCAATTTGAGAGTGGGCAGGGGCTGGGGAAGAAAGCAGGAAGCGTGTGCAGGCTGCTTTCCTGAGCCTGGCACACACTCACAGAGTGACGGGCTGCCAGAGCAGGACAGAAGGTCCTGGCCTCTTGAAGAACATGGAGCTGGAGAGAGGGAGCCATACTTACCGCGTGACTATGCACACCTGGAGGCCTGGGAGGTGTAAAGGGAGACACAGGGAGAAAGGGGGGAGGGCCTCTCATTTCCTAGACTGAACTGAAAGGGACAGAGCCATTGTCCATGACACCCCATCCTTCCCCACTCCTCCAGAGCCTGAGCGCCTGGTCTGGCTAAGGGCAGGGGCTCGGGGCTGCTGGGCCCCACAACACAGGGAGCGGGCCCCTCTATTTTCCACACTTAACCGTGATTGTGTGCCCCTTGATATTCCTTGCATCTGTATTTTCTGCGCATCCTTTAATGTGAAAACAAACACCTCTTGGTCTGACTCAGTGACGGTTGCTAACAACTGGCTCATCTCAGGTGCATGGTCTCAGAGATCTCTGCTCAGCGTTGTCCCCTGAACCCCATTTTGCATTCATTTGTTAGGCTGGCTAGAGCCCCTGGGTGTGCGCATGAAATATTTAGCGATTATCTCAGCCATCTGCACCAGAACTTCCAGGGATGGATACCAGGTACTTCTATTTAAAAATCTCCTAAGTGATTCTAATGTGCAGCTGGGTTACAAACCACTGGATTAATGGGATCTGGAGCTGTATCACGAGGAGCATGGTGCTCTGGATCAGGGAGGTGAGAGGCTGATTTATTAGGAGCTGAAATATTACAATCTGTGCCAAGGCCTTACCTAAAAAGGCAACGATGAAACCTGTCTAGAGAAGGGCAGCAGTGGTGGAGAAACCATACCACCTGAGTCAGGTTGAGGGGACCGGGGCATTTTTGCAGCTCGGATGCTGGGGAAAGCCTGGGGACAAAGGCTATGGGCACTCTTTTGCCCTGTGAGGCCCAGGTTTCTGGTGCTTCTAACAAGCACCACCTTATTCACGGTGAGATAATGTTGCCATAATTACCTGGAGCTAAGGGAGCCAGATAGCAGGTTAGGAACATCCTCAGACACAAGTGCAGAAGATTTAATTTGCCCTGAGGCACCTGCACCCAGCAAGGTGCGGATGAACTGCCCCCATCCATGCCCGTCAGGTGTCCCAGGTACAGGATGCAGGGCTTAGCCCAGCCCCAGCACACACTCAGGCCACCCCATCCAGCAGGAGGCAGACACACTCACCCCCAGGACTGGGGTCACGGAAACGTTAAGAGAGCTCCCCGGGAACGGAGGCAGCTGCTGGAGGGAACAGTGGTCCGGAGTGGGTGAGAGAGGGAGAGATGACCACAGACCCATACTCTGAATCAGGCCCCCCTGCCCGGGTCCCTGACCAGCTGGGGTGGCAGTTCCCAGGGCCCTTCCTGTCCTGTCTAGAGCCGGGTTTGCTCATGGCCCTGAGTGTTCTTTGCTTGCATTCTTGCTGACAGAGGCTGGCTGAAGGCAGCCCAAACAATTGTCCACTCTACCAACACTTAAAACGTGCAGGCCTGTCATCCCAAGACCCCACTTCTTGGGCTCCATCCTGTAGAAACCCTGGCACAAGTCTGCATGATTTATAGGCAAACTACGCATAGGAGCTGGCGAAACATGTTCTAGAACAGTAGTATAATACTATGAGAGACTATGTAGCCACTTAAGTAGAATGAGGGAGGTCTTTGAACGGAGCTAGACACAAAATAGTGTATGCTATAGGATTCCACTTACAAGCAAAACCAGTCCACGGTGGCAGCAGCCAGGATAGTATCCGAGGGTGGGGAGGGCAGTGCTATTGATTGCGTAGGGTCACAGGGGAACTTTCTGGGTTTGGAAAGTGACTCATACCTTGACCTGGATAATGGTTACCTGGGCAGAGGTACTTGTGTGAGAATTCATGCACCGAGGGCAGATGTCTCTCAAACACTAGGTGTATGTTACACCTCAATTAAACAAATAAAGAAACAGAAGAACTGACCTGGGAAAATGGCAAAGCAAAAGAAGTTGCAGAATGATACGTATGACTTCATTTTTGTAAATGAGTAACGGTGTGGGGGGAAGGTGTGGAGGGACAGCCGACCCTTAGTAGTGCTTCCCTCTGAGTAGGGGCCTGGAGGTGAGGACGAGCGCTTCACACACTTCTCTGCTGTTTGCATTTGTAGCATTTGAATCTGCTGTCCCCCACCCCCATCCATTCTGGCTCCCCACTTCTCGTCAGCCTCAGCTTCTCTGTGGGTTTCCTGCCCTTGGAGGCCCGGGGTTTGGCTCCTTGGGGGAAACTTTGGCTCCACATTGCAGTGTAAGACCTGGGCTGTCCAGCGGGATACGGGGGCCTCGTCCAGCTCTGATCAGCCGGGGTCTCTGCTTTTTAGAACTGCCTCCTGGGATGAGCAAGATCAGGCGTCTCCCCCTGAACAGACCCCATGGGAGGCATCACTCACCCCTGTGTGCCGCAGGGCGCTCTGAAGGAGGAAACAAGCAGGTAGGGAAAGGCAAGGTGGCTCGGGACCCTGGTCATGCTGTTTGTGCTCCCACCCGGCTGCTCCCTAAGTGGACAGATACACTAATGGTCCTCACAGCCTCGGTGACAAACAGATGGTCCTGGAGGTGAGTTCCAGTCGCACCCTGAGCCGGGCAAACAATCCCTGACCCCTGCAGGCTACAGCTTGCCGCAAGGTGAGGATTTCTCCACTAAAATGCAGGAGTTGAAACTTTGCCCAGAAATACTGCTCTCTGAAGCACTTGTCACCAGGGACTTAGTGGCCCCCTTCCTCCTCTCTCAGCCCCCTGGGCAAGTCCCTCGTCTGCTGGGTCGCTGGCCCAAGCAGGTGACACAGTATCACATCTAAGCCTTACCCTGGCCCCATCAGAAAGGAAAAGCACTGGTCATCAGACGCGTTTCACAGGTGGGCACACTGGTTTGGACAGCTCGTTCTGGGCCAGGGCGCGCCAGCTACAAATCACCGGGGAGCAAGTGCAGCCCCAACGGCAGGGACAAGAGCAGCCGTCCTGTGTCCCTGCAGTCTGCAGTCCACCGTGTCTTCTCATCGCTGCTTGCCCAGCCCTCACAACACCCCATGAAACAAACTATCGCCCACCTTACAGGCGGAGTTGATGCCCAGTGAGGTGGGCGAACCCCCGTGGGCGTGGAAAGCAAAGGTAGACTCTCACAGACCTTTTGATTCTAAAACCAGTGGTGGCCCGTCAAGCAAGGTGCCCGTCTCGCTCCCGGGGCCATCTACTTTATAACAAGTGCTCCAGTTGGTAAAGAATGTCACATAGTTCTCAGAAGAGGACTCAAAAGTCACCCCTACTTCATGGATCAGAAAATTAAGGTTCAGAGGTGTGAAGGACTTGGTCGCAAGTTAGTCGTGGAGCCGGGAACAAAAGTCAAGTGCCCTGACCCCCAGCCCTAGGCTCCTCCTGCCACCCCAGGGCCTGTGGGCTCTGGGGCCAACTGGCTAGTGCCGAGACGCAGTCTCCCAGGGGCAGAAGCACAGTGCACTCTGCAGGCTCCCACATCCCCGAACCCGGTTCTCCCAGCGCCTGTTTGCCTGCACTGCTCAACCCTTCCTCTCAGTCTTTGGGGGTGGACAGTGGTGAAAACCTCAGGCCCACTCTACATGTAAGCAAGGCCCCGGGAAGCTACAGGCCCTGCTCGGGGGGCACGGGGCAGAACGAGGTCCTGGACCTCTGACTCACACCTGCTGTCAGCTTCTCACGGGGTCTCAGCTTCCCTGTCTGTGAAATGGAGCATGAGCCAGGCCCTAAGCAAACCTAGGGCTGGAGTCTCCCCGGATGGAATTAGAAGATGTTGTAAGGAGTGGGTGGAACCCCACAGTGGCCTGGCTCTCTGCACAGCCAACTTCACTTTACCAAGAGGGAAACTGAGGCCAGGGACAGGGCCACAAGCCCCCAAAGACCCAGTGCTGTGAGGACGGTAAGAGAGAGGAGATTCGGCCTTGATGCCCAGGAGGGAATCCTTCCTGCTGAGTCCTGAGACCCGCCCTGTTTCCACACACCTCGCAGAGAAAAAGCTTTCTACAAAGGCATTTATTTTTCCCCAAACGCCCCACCCACCCGCCCAGTTAACAGAATTCCTCAGAGTCCCACATTTAAATTAGAAATACCCACATCTTCCATTGCTGGCAAAGGGAGATAAGTTGGTGGGAGGACATCAGAACTCCAGAAGTTTACTCGACTGGAGGTGGGGCCGGCCAGAGAAGCCAGAGCTGTCTGCCCAGTCCCAGAACAGCACCATGGTGGAGGGGGGGCTCTCTCCCTACCCCCAGAGGTCCCAGGCTTCCCCTATGCCGTGCTCTTGGAGTCTGTTGGGCTGCCTGCCCACCTGCTCACCCTGGAAAGACTCTTTGGGGACCATCAGCTTCTCTCCAGGTAAGAACTAGGGATGGGATGGGAGTGAGGTACCCAGGTAGCTAGGGGCACAGAAGAAGGGTACAGTAGGGAACAAGGCAGGAGCCTCTCTCAAGAACCGCTATATCCTCACAAGTTTCTGGCTGAAGGGCAAGATCCTTGAGGGACAGCTTGTCTTTTCAAAGAGGGTTCCCCACACCGAACACAGTGCCGACACCCCACAGGCGGTCAGTGAAGACTGTTGGGGCAGAAAACCAAAAGGTGGAAAAAGCAGAGGGGCAGAAGCTGACCCTCAGTGACCCAGAGTGACCAGCACATGCTTCCCGTGGGAACAGCTTCTCAGGCCCCTGAGTCTCTGCGTGGCTGGGAGGGTGCCTGTCTGCACTCAGAGGGGAAGGGAGGACTTCAGGAGATGCTGAGGCTGCAGCGCCCCCTCGGAGGACACGGGGTCACGGGCAGCTCGGGGAAGGCGGAGGTGGTAACGAGTGCCATCAGGGCCCCGGGAGGAACAAGGCAGGGTGACTGGGTGGCACGTCTTTGGAGAAGTAAGGCAGAGGGTCAGTCTGCATACTGTGTCCTCTGGAGAAAAAAGGCAGCCAGGTGGCCCACATGGTGTGAGCATGTGGCGTATCCACTGTGTCTCGTGTCCATGAGAAATAAGGCAGCAGAATGACTCAAGAGCCACATCCATTGGGGAAACGAGGCTGTGGGTGGTCTGTGTATCACATCCTTCGCAGAATGAGCACAGCCACCAGGGTGGGGGCCACCTGTTGGGCACAGGGAAGCCCCAGCCCGGGGCTCACACTGAGGTCCCAGTGCAGCCGGAGGTGGGAGCTCAGGGACGGGGCAGCAGCTCCCTGGTCCTCGTAGTCAGGCTATCTCTTGTCCATCACCTGCATTTCGTGATGGGAAGAAAGATAGGAGGGAGAAGCATTAAGTGCAGGAGCTCTACTCTTAGGAGTACGTCGGAACCCCAGGGTGCGGAGTGTGAGAGTGGGCACAGAAGTCCGACCAGCAGTCTCCAGCACTGAGTCCTGAGACCCAAACGACATAAACACAGGACCCGGGAGTCAGCCAGACCACAAGGGCACCTGTGGGAGACTGCCCAGTGCTCGCCAGCCCGGCTCACTCCCCATGGCTCTACTCACCCAAAACACTTCCCTCCCACCTGCCCCTCTGCCAGGCCACTTCCCTGCTCTAGCAGGGAACCCTCTCCAACTTCCCTTTCCCACACTGATTCTCCCCACAGTCATGCTGTAGGGCGCCTCCTTCCCCTGGCTTTTGTGTCCATGTAAGGGTACATACGCCATGGATTCATAGCCCTGGCCTCATACCCCCTCCCTGGCCTGGAAGGAGAGTTTAGAAGGAGGACCGGGGCATGCATGGCCTCGCCCTTCCCTCTGCCACTGTTTGGGGGTCTGTCTGCCTGTCGGGAAAGCAGCTCTCCCTCCTGGGGGCTGCCCCTGTGCTTGTCCAGCAGGTTCAGAGCCTGGGGCCCAGAGGAAAGCCAAACACAGGGAAGAGCATTGAGGAATCCCTAACAGGGACATGGAGGCGACTGGAAAAATACTTAAGGTTCCATAACCTTTGGCGACCAACCTTGATTTTCTAAGTAGAAGCCCATCCGATCTAGTGGCAATATTCTGCATCAAGGAATATTTTGTTCAAAATACATACAGAAATACACATATTTACCCACAAACATATATACAAGGTGGCTGTTGGTTACTTTCGAAAGAATCTCAGACTAACCTCCAACCATTTCTCAATGTAGCTGCTTGGTGTAATAATATGAACACTAATCATTGTTAACATTTACTAACTACCTAAGTACCAGGTGGCTGCCCTTGTGAGACATTTACTGGTCACACTTGAGTTAGGGGTCACGTGATAGGTTCTGGCCAATGGGATGTAAATGGAAGTGCCCTGCGCTATTTCTAGTCAAGCCCTAGAAAAAACTGCACCTCCCTTACTTCCTTCCCCCCCACCCCCCGCTTTAGGTGTGGGGGGTGCAGGACCCGGAGCAGCCATGTTGGACTCGGGGACAGAAGCTTCACACTGAAGGGGCAGAAACCGGGAGGATGGAAGTTGGCACCGGGACATCAGTGGCCTTATCACCTGCGCTTAGACTTCTACAGGAGAGAGAAATGAGCTCTTGTCCTGGGTAAGCCTGTCACGCCCGTGTCCTAGCAGAGCAGCCAGGACCTTGGTTACTCTGCCCTTGGCCACCTCCCCAGGGGGGAGTGCAGGCTGCTCGTGGTGGGGGGGCAGGTTACCGGTGGAGGGTGATAATTACTTCCCTACAACCCTCCCTGCCTCCTACACACAGGTGCACGAACATTACCACGGGTCATTACCTTCTTTGTTTTCAGAGTGTTTCAGAGGCCGCAGGACTGTAAAAAAAGGAGCACATGGTGAGGAGGAACTGTGGCAAGTGGTAGGGCAGAGAGAGAGGAGCTGAGGAAGGGAGGGCGAGAAGGACTGGAGCAGGAGGAGGAGGCAGGTGAGTGCGGGCAATGTCATAGCACCAGGGAAGGTGCCCTAGGCTGCTGTCCCCAGGCCCAGCTCCGCGCTGTGGCTTGCTGCTCCCCTCTCTGGGCCTCGGTTTTCTGCATCTACATGAGAACCACCACCCTACCCTCCAGCAAGCTAGTGATGTGGCGGTGTCCCACAAACACGGGGAAGTAAGAAGCTAAAGGGGCTGCCAGTGTCCCCAGATGGCCGGGGATCGTGGGGAACGGACACTGACCAAATCTCTAAGCCACCTGCTCCTCCCCACTCCCTCCCTTCTGTCAACTACACCTGCCTCTGAGCGTGAGAACAGGAGACCTGATCCCACAGCTGCCTGCACGCCGCACACCAAAGGCAGAGAATTCACTGGCTTAATTCACAGCAGTCCCCGGGGTCAGTCCCCGGCCCTCCCTCCTGCAGCTGTGGGACGGGAACCTGTGGGAGGGGACCCTGTGGGGTGGGAACAGGTGTCAGCTGGCATCATCCCGAATGGTTCTGTAGGAACCTACCTTTCCCAGCCCAGAAGCCAGAAGGGAAGACGGTGAGGCCACTGCAGCCACAGGACACCAGTGCCTGGGCACCCACCCCCCTCTGGGCTCCTGGTTTGCCCCCCATAGCATCATGACCTGTGACCTTTGCAAACACCCTTTCCAGTCCAGTCACTCTAGAGGGCTTGAAAACAAGCCCCCGGTGCCACTGGTGCAGGGGCAGGGTGACATTTTCCGGATGGAGAACGGAAGCCTGGAAGAGCAAAGCACTTTGACCACAGGTACCCAAGCTCTATGCAGAATGGGACTATTGTAAACTGTCTGCCTGGTGACAGGACTCCAAGGTATTTACTAGGCACCAGGTATGACTCTAGGCCGTTATAACCATTACCTCATCGGACGAAACCCACTCAGCCAATGAAGACAGGCAATTATAAGGAAACTGGGACGCAGAGATAAGGAAGCAGAGGAGCAAAGGGACCAGCTCCAGGCCGCCCAGCTTACAAGAGCAGGATCTGGAACTGAAACCCAGGCTGCCCTATCTCCTGAGCCCTCCCCGCTCCCCTAGGAAGCCACCAGACTCCACAGTGCAGGGTCCCTAGGGGCGGAGCCGGCTGGCAGACCGGCAAAGGTGGGCAGAAGTGAAGCAGCCCCCGGGGAGGAATCAGGGGAGCCCCACCTCCAGGCCTGATGCTGGGTAGAGACCAAACTCACCCGGGCAGGGAGGCCTCAGTCCACCGGACATACTCCATTCAACCTCAAGCAGCTGGGGCTCCCCCGGGTCCTGGACTCCTCTCCCCTGTCCCTGTGTCCTCTCAGCCAATAAGGAAGGCCAGCTCCAAGCTTAGACTTACCCGTCTTAGAGCCTTCGCCGTCTCCATCCTGGTCCTCAGCTCCTGGAAGACAAGCAAACCTTCCTCAGCTCCATTTTCATCACTGCACTTTCCCACCTGGGGGGTGCAGGAAGCAGGTAAATGGGAAGCAGGCGTGGCCTGTGGTCAAGTGTTGGACACAGAGTGGGACCTTGAGAGCAAACAGCACAGAGCAGAGCCTGGGGGCCGGATGAAAGGGCTCTCAGCCTGGAGTCCACCATTCACCCAGCCAAGGACCAGCTCCTCGCCTCCACCCATCCGCCCATCCCATCCCCTCACCCATCCACTCTCTCACCAATCCAGTCAACCACCACCCTCCAACATGGATACCCACCCACCTACCAGTCCATTCATCCTTCCCCCAGCCCAGCCAGCACCACGGCACAAGTGTCACCTGTCAACCAACCAGACAGACTCCTCCCATTCACATCCTCACTGTGACAGACTCCAGGTCATCTCCCAGCTCTCACCACCGACTTCCTGTTTATCCAAGAAAACCTCTGTGCCCCGGGCAACTCACCCACTGCCCAGGGTCCACTCCCTCACCCACCGCTCACCAGAGTTGGCTCACTCACCTACCAAGGTCAAGTCACCCATCTAGCACTAGCAGCTCACCACCTGCCTGTCACCAAAGTCAATGTACTGACCCCAGCCCAGCAAATGGCAGTCATGCCTTCACACAGCGACCCCAAACCCACGAAGCCCTCACACTTTGCTAAATTTCCTGGTTTGAAACCTGCGCTCTCACTCACAGACATACCCATGGGACTCACACTATCAGTCACACTTGTTTGCACAGACATATTCATCACCTCCTCACACTTCGGCCTTATACATCCACCACTCACTTCCAGTCACTGATATATACACTCATCCTGCATATCTGCACACTCACAGACAGGCTCACACTTGTTTACACACACAAGACATTCGGCCTGGAGGTAACACACACAATCTAGCCCCATCGGCAAACTCACTCTGTTACCGGACAGCACTCAGATCGATGTCCCGGATGCCCTGGCACACCCAGGGACCTGTGCACGCACACTTACTGAGCCCCTCACCTGCATTCTCCTCTTCGCAGCTCTGTTTGATCTTTCTCCAGCACACGAAGGCCAGGGCCGCCAGCAGCACAACAAGACAGACGGAGAGTCCCACGGTCACCCACAGGGCCTCAGGGGGGAATGACACAGGCTGTCCTGGGAAAGGCAAGGGAGAGGATGGGGAGAAACGATTTCATCTCTGGCCCCCATGGCCGTGGGAACAGCACCTTCTGCCTCCACTGTGTGAATGGGGGGCTCCCACCCTTTCTGAGCCCCAGCCCTATGCAGAGTTCACATGCCCTTCACTGCTCATTCACACACCCTCCTAAGCCTGACAAGGCCTTAGCTGGAGAAGACATGCCTCAGCCTGGCTAGGTTGAAGGGTCTGCAGTTGATGGTGCTCAAGAACCACCCATGTCGGCTCCCTGCTGACACGGGAATAACGCTTCAACCTTTTTAGGGTGATTCAAGAACCTCAGTCATCTAGCTGCTGCTTCGCCTCCCCCAGCCTCTGTATCTTATCCCCACTACAGGAGCCTCTGCTCCAGCCAAACTGGTGTCCTGCCCGTTCTCTGAGAAGTCGACTGGCCCCTCCAGCCTCCACACGTTGCTGTCAGTTTCCTCCACCTAAAAAGTGCCCCCGAGATCTTCACCTAGCTTAAGTCCACCTCCTCAGGAGGCCCTCCCTGACTACCCCGGCCCTGCCTGGTGACAGTCCCTACCCTGCGGATAAGGAGCCGGCAAACTGAGGCCTATCAGCTAAATCTGGCCTGCAGCCTGGGTTGTATAGCTCGTGAGCTAACAGTGGTTTTTCCATTTGTAAAGTGTTACCAAAAAATGGAAAAGGAGGGCCCTGGTAGGTGTGGTTCAGTTGGTTGGGTGTTTCAGTTGTGGGTTCGATTCCTGGTCAGGGCACATGCCTCGGTTGCGGGTTCGGTCCCCGGTCAGGGTGCATATAGGGGGCAACCAACTGATGTTTCTCTCCCTCTCTTTCTCCCTCTCTAAAATCAGTAAGCACATCCTCAGGTGAAGATAAAAAAGAATGGAAAAGGAGGAACACCAGGAGATGAAAAAGCAGCAGCAGCAAGAGACGGTATGTGCCCCACAAAGCCTAAGATGTTTACTGTCCCGCCCTTCACAGAAAGTGTTCGCAGACCCCGCATGTCGATGAGGGTGGGCAGTGAGGGCGCCAGAGTGGGGAGACGCGCCAGGGGCGTGTTTCCGTGAAACGCTGAGGGCCCTCCTGTTAACTGTGCCATGGCAGACGGAAGGAGCTCAGTGCCCACACCTGGGTCAGGGCCACAGCTGTTCTGAGCATGCCATCTGGCCTGGTTCCTGGACCCCTGCTGGGTCCTGGGAAGGGGCCTTAGGGACAACAAATCTAACCAAAGACAGCGCTGCTTCCCTGCACTGTTTGGAGACCACAGGCACCCGGGGCAGCAGCAGCAGCAGAAAGCATCAACCGTGCTGAGGGCAGTGCCCCGAGCCCTTCGGCAGTGGAGGCCCCGGCACCCACACGGGCATTTGTAGCAGCTGGCACCTTCAGCTGGCATGACTGGCAAAGCTGCCGCTGTGGACATTGGGAGCAAAGGGGCCCATCACCCCAATAAGGAGGAGAGGAGGACAGCAGCTGATACGAGGGGTCGGGGGGCCAGTCCGTGAAGCACGTGGGAGAAACTCCTGGAGACCCCAGGGTGCAGCTCCTGCGCAGTGACAGAGCAGAGCCCCGGGAACACCCACAGGGAGACAGACTCTCTCTCTGGGTTCGCCCCTGGCCGGTGTCTGGAACACAGGTCAGACTTGCCCTCATTCAACCAGTCAAGGCCAGAGCAGGGCGCAGAGCTGTGTCCTTAGGCTCCACGCCCAGTGCCTGCTCCACACGGCCGCCTCAGCACAGCCACCTCACCAACCTCCAGCAGGCGTGGTGGGGAGAGACGAGGCTGCAGGACTGGAGGTCTGGCTCTGAGAACGTTGGGCATGGCACCAAGCTGCCCAAAGCAAAATACAGGCCAAGGGTTCCCAAGTAGGCCAGACCTGCTCTAACGGAAACAGGAGGCTGGGTGGTGGGGAGGAGGAAAATTAGACTGAGAGGCTGAGTTCAGTTCTGGTCCTGGGTCATCTGCTCACTGCAGGGTACCGGAACCCAGGTCCACAGACCCCACGCATGATAAGAGTTTAGAGGGGCCATGCACCCTCAAAATTGAAATGCAAACCACTGCACTTATCATTTATCTAATTTTCAAAGAGCTGCCTGGCCCCCAGCAGAGCCAAAGCCACCGTGCCAGTCTGTGGCTGGGGCAAGTCCTCTCTTCTCTCAGGGCTTCGGTTTCTTCACCTGTGAAATGAAGGCACTTTAAGTGTTAGTTACTAAAGGTTAAAGTAAAGATTTTTGTCTTTGGTGGGGTAAACATTCTCCCTGCAATTACATTTATACTGAGAAGCCCTTTCTGTACAGTGTGGCAAAGATCCAGTTCAGCCCGGTGTGCAAATTACCAGGACCCTTCAAGGTCCCAACGACTCCCACCTGTCCCTGCAGAATGCTCTTGACCACTCTAAGCCAATCTCACTACCTGACAGCTCATTCTCTCCTGAACACACACTGGACACCAGGCTGTTCTTTAAAATGTCAGGGAGGCCCCTTAGAACACCTAAGAGGCTGGGGCAGTGACTTCCCCACAGAGAGCAGTGACCCAGGGGGGTCTCCAGGAGTAGGGTGGGGTCAATCTTGGGAATGGGCTGGGCAGAGGGAACACAGCCTTGCCAGAAGGAAATACCTAAAAGAGAAGAAGGAGTGAGTCTTAACACCTAGAAGGTAAGTGAAGGCCTCGGAAGGTGTAGGTACACTTGGGAGGGGAAGAAAATCAGGAATAAGTCAATGAACCCTGAGGCTTGTGCAGAAACCTGTGGCGAGGTGCAGACCGGGACGTGGGTGGGCTGGGGGTTGGACGGAAGTCATGGGAAGGGGAAACAGGATTGAACCTGCTGTCCTGACCCCAGGGAACACGGGGAGGCCCCTGGGAAAGGCCAGGTAGCCCATGGGAAGGGACTGAGGAGCCAGAATAAGATCCAAACACAGAAGGAGATGGCCTCCCTGGGCCCGAGCCTTGGCCTGAGCCCGCTCATCTCCAGACGCAAGGGAAGCCCACTGAGGCGGGCACTCGGGAAGGGAAACGGTGTCTGGCCTAGGATCCCCAAACCAGGGACTGTGGTATCGTCTAGTACTTGAGCACATGGGAGCGGCAGAGAGAGCCCCGGCCACTGCAGCTGAGAGTGATGGGCTGCCGGGGACTGCCCACTTGCAGAGGCCCAGCTCCCTCTCAGGGCCTCGGAACCAGATGGTGCCCACGATGCAGCAAAGGCTTCCCATCACCCAGAGAAGTTCCCACAGGAAAACCCTCCGACACCAGGTCCTGGGGCCACGCCTCCCGGCTGCCCCAGAATTCCCGCCCAGTCTCAGACTCCAGGCAGGTACTCAGTACAGGAAGCACAAGCGCTAGCTCAGGTGCTCCTAGGACAGCAAATACTACGAATGCCTCTTATCAGCTCATTGACGCAAGTCCCTTAAGGACTCCTTGGGGGAGAGTTTGAGACACCTCAAATACGTGAAAATGATTTTTCAAGTCTTCTGAGCACCCAAACCTACCTACATTCCAGCCCAGGGTTCAAAAAAAGGGGGTGGCTCCCCCCCTCCTCCCCCGCTGTTCACCTGTCCCCTACCTGTGACGGCGACAGAGCCGTGAGCGTCCTGCCGCAGCACGGGGTTGCGCACCAGGCAGCTGTAGGTGCCGTTAGCACCCAGCACCACCCTCAGGATGCTGCGCACGTCAAATAAACCCTGCTCGTTGGCCATCTGTGAAGTGGTCACGTTGCCTGCCAGCGGCACCCCCTGCCCATCCTGCCAGAAAACCTCCGCCTCCGGGTAGCCCCGGGAGCTGGAGCACGTGATGGTCACCGTGTCCCCAGGCCGGAGGTCCTTGTTGGGCTCCAGGGTCATGCTGGGCTTGGAGTAGGGAGCTGGAGGGGACAAAAGGTAAAGGACAAGGTAAGGCAAGGGCGGAAGGGGCGCAGTGAAGGAACAGGGCGCCTGGCGCTGTGAGCACAGGGGTCAGCACCGGGCAGTGGACAAGGGGCCAGGGAGTGAGAGGGGTGTGCTGGGGGTTGGGGCGCCCCCTTCCGGCGCTCACCTGCCACCTGCAGGCTGACCGCAGCGCTGCCGAAGTCCCGGACGCTCACGAAGCAGGTGAAGCTGCCCTCGTCTGCCACACGCACGCGCCGAAGCCTCAGGGAGGCGTTGCCCTGTGCCAGCAGGTCGGGGAAGAGAGCGGTGCGGTTGGCATAAGCGCTGCCCTGGTCCTGGCCCTGCGTGAAGCTGTGCACCAGCTGTTTGGTGTCTGTCAGCTGCCAGATGAGGTTGAGCTGCGCCAGGCTGAAGCCGGGCTCAGGCGAGAAGGAGCAGCGCAGGGTGGTGTCTGTGCCCACCAGGGCCACCACGGGGTTTTCAGGGACCTGGACGTCCAAGGCGGTGCCTGGGGGCAGAGTCGATGGGGTGGGGCAGTCAGAAGTGGCAGGGGCACTCTGGGCCTCCCCAGTCTCCTCCCCCTGGTTTAACTCCAAGCCCCATACACCTGCCCTTTGAGGCCTGAGACCTAAAGTACGTTTACTGGCTTCAGTCCTCACTACATCAGTAAGCACCTACTATTTGCCAAGTGTAAGAGTTAGGAATGCAAGACAAGAGGACCAACGTCGCACCTCTACGGAGCTGACATTTTAATGGAGGAGAGGGACACACAAGCACACACATTCTTATTATTAGCACGTGATTCAGGACAGAAAGGAAGAAAACATTCCTGAGTGGATTAGAAAGTAAGGCGGTAGGTTTTCAAACACCTGGCAGGTATTTAACAACTGTCTCTGCTGGCTTCCTTTTCCCCTACGTATATATTATCTTTATAAATCGGAAAGTGACGTTTAAAAAAAGTATGTACTGAAATGTTAATAGTGTGCTTCAGTGAATGAGAAAGGATCACGGTGCTTTTTCTTTTCTTATATAAACACGATTAGTTGTCATACCAGGAAGAAAGCACACCCATACCTTTAATACGGCTGTGAGGCACATTCTTAGAGCTATTCGGCTGATATTTAAAGGGAATGAAAAGGAGCCTGACATGCCAGAGCCCGTGAAAGCAATCCGGTCCCACAGGGTGGCCCCAGCAGGACAGCTCCCTCCCCTGCCCCCACTAGAGTCACAGCCTGAGGGCCAACCCTGCCACTGACAGGCCAACAGCCATCAGGGCTCCACCTCAACAGGAGGGCCGCACAACCACACCTGGAGTGGTCGGCTCAGATGAGTGTGCCACTGGGCCCCATAGGACACCTGCTATAAGGCCACGCTACCAAGACAGGAGTCAGAGCAGCCCTAATACACAGAAACACACATAGGCCAGCAACCAAAACGAGGGGACAAGGGAACGGCCCAAATAACAGAAAAACGGTCCAGAAAAAGAGCTAAACAAAATGGACCCAAGCAGATGCAAAGTTCAAAACACTGGCTCTAAGGATGCTCAAAGATCTCAGTGAGAACGTCAACAAAGAGGTGGAAAAGATAAAGGTGGAAACAGAACACATAAAACAGAACCAGTCAGAGATGAAGAATCCATGAAAGGGAATCAACAAGACAGCGGACGGACGAAGCAGAGGGTCCAGTCAACGATCTGGAAGATAAGGCAGCAGAAAACACCCAATGAGAACAGCAAAAAGAAAAAAGAATCCAAATAAAGGGGGGTACTTTAAGGGGCCTCTGGAACAACATCAAGCGTCTCGATGTCTATAGCATATGGGTTAGAAAGGAGAAGAGAGAGAGAACAGGAATTGAAAGCCTATTTGAAGAATAATAACGGAAACTTCCCTGACCTGGTGAAGGAAATAGACACACAAGCCCAGGAAGCACAGGGAGCCCCAGAGAGGCCCACACCAAGACACATCATAATTAAAATGTCAAAGGTTAAAGACAAAGAGAATCTTAAAAGCAGCAAGAAAAAAGCATTTAGGTGACTACAAGGGCGCTCCCATAAGACTGTCAGCTGGTTTTTCAACAGAGACTTTGCAGGCCAGACGGGCTGGCACAAGATATCAACGTGATGAAGAGCGGGGACCTACAGCCAAGATTGCTCTACCCAGCAGAGCTATCGTTCAAAACGGAAGAGCAGACAAAGGGCTTCCCAGACAAGGTCCAACTAAAGGAGTTCGTCACACCAAACCAACATTACACAAAGTGTTAAAGGGTCTTCTTTAAGAAAAAGGAGAAGATAAAAAATATGAATAATGACATGGCAATAACTACATGTCTATCAACAATGACGTTAAATGTAAATGGATTAAACACTCCGATGAAAAAGCACGGTGGCTAAATGCACAACAAAACAAGACCCTTGCAAATGCAGCCTACAAGAGACCCACTTCAGATCGAAGACACCCACAGCCTGACAGTAAAGGGATGGAAACAATGTTTCACAAAAATGGAAATGAAATTAAAAAGCTGGGGTAGCGATACTTATCCCAGGCAAAATAGACTTTAAAACAAAGGCCGTCATAAGAGACAAACCCAGCAATTCCACTTTGGGGTATTTCTCCAAAGAAATCCAAAACACTAATTTGAAAAGATATACGCACCCTTATGTTCACTGCAGCACCATTTATGGAAGCCCAGATATGGAAGCAATCTAAGTGTCCATCAACAGATGAGTGGATAAAGAAGTGGTGCATACATACAGTGGAATATGATTGCCATAAAAAAGAATGAAATTTTACCATTCGCAACAGCATGGGAGGACCTAGAGGGTATTATGCTAAGGGAAAGCGTGATTTCACTTATATGTGGGATCTGAAAAGCAAAATAAATGAATAAAACAAAATACAAACAGACACATACGGAGAACATTTTGATGGTTCCCAGATGGTAGGGTGCTTTGGAGGGGGGGGCTGGGAGTAAAAGGTGAGGGGATTAAGAAGTACAAACTGGCAGTTACAGAACAGTCATGGGGATGTAAAGTACAGCGTAGGGAACAGAGCCAATAATATTGTGATAATTTTATGGTGCTAGAAAGGCACTAACACCAGAAATACCATTGGGGGGGGTCACTTCGTAAGTTTTATGTCTAATCACTATGTTGTACACCTGAAACTAATATAATATGTCAGCTGCAGTTGAAAAATAAAAAATATTTAAAAAAAGAAAATTTTAAGGACACATAGACAAAACCAAGGCGGAGGGTGGAAGCAAGGGAGGGAGGTGGGCTCGGCTGGGGTAGGGCAAGGGGGTGGGGAGAAAATGCAGCCAATTGTAATTGGACACACAAAGAGCCAGGGTAAGAGTTGCTGGTGGAGGCACCAGCAGGTGGAAAGGCCCCAAGGCGAGACCCACCTTGCTGTGTGACAAGGTCGGGAAGCTGGCAGTGTGTGGCCAAATCATCTGGGTGGGAGAGCTTCGTGAGACCGGTGAGGAATTTAGGGTTTTCTACGTGTAATGGGAAGTCACTTGGGGGTTTATTCAGGCGTAATCTGAGTGCTTAGAACTCACTCCGGCTCCTCTGTAGAGGGCGGATTAGAAGGCACTTCAGTGGTCCCTGTAAGAAGTGATGATGGTTCAGCTCCAGAGGGCGGCAGTGGCGATGGAGAGAATGAGACAGATGGGAGCTTTATTTAGGAGGCAGAATGAACAGGGCGTGCTAACGGATTCGAGGAGAGGGGAGCACAGGAGCACGGATCCCAGCAGCCTGGGTCAAGTGTGTCCCCAAGGGGCAGGGCCAGGGAGCAAGCAGCCAGAGACAAACCCCCACTCCCCCCGCCCTCCATCCTGTGGATTTACCCTGTAGCCCCCCCACTCCATCACTTCTGCCTCCAATCCAGCTTTTCTTTTAGAGCTCTAGAAAGTTAGGGAGGGGTCCCCAATGGTCCTTCTTTTGAGGAGGTGTGCCCCCTCCCCTGGCATTGCCATCCTTGGGTACTAGATTAAGTGTGTGCTTTGGATAACCAGCAAAGCAGGCACACTCAAAAAGTGTGAAAATCAGTCTTAACACAAAATCTACTGAGTCCAGAACTCATAAAGATTTCTTGAATTGAGAAAAATGACATTTTAGGGTAGTACGTTTATCGTGACTTGCACAAGGGGCAGGGGTTTCCTAACCTTTGCAGTGCACTGAGCTCTCTGAAGGTCTTAAACTAGCCCTGAATCCCTCCCTGCAACCCCAGGTGCCCCTTTTAGGGGCATTTGGGGAATGAAACCTGAGGAATCACCCAAACAAATCCCTTTCTCTAGCAGGGGTGTCCAATCCCTGGCCCACGGGCTACACGCAGCCCAGAATGGCTATGAATGCGGCCCAACACAAAATCGTAAATTTACTTAAAACCTTTTCTTTGCTCATCAGTTTTCGTTAGTGTTTGTGTATTTAACGTGCGGCCCAAGAGAACTCTTCTTCCAGTGTGGCCCACAGATGCGGGAAGGTTGGACCCCTAGAGAAATAGGAGCAGCAGTGGAGAGAGAGAGAGAGAGAGAGAGGCTTCCTTCTTTTGACCACTAGATGGCACCAGACACTCAGCTTTCTCTTTCCCCGTGGAGGAAGGTGGTACAGATTAGGCTTTGAAACAGAAGGTGAGAATATTGTGACGAAAGTGTAGTTGCCACTGTCGCATGCCAACTCTGTACCAAGCACTGTGCAGGAAGATTTCCATTATTTATGCAACGTGGTGACACCTATTATGGGGCTGGCACTGATCCTGTTCTCTGAGCGGAGACAGCAACAAGAAAAGAAACACAATATGTCACACGTGGACACAAGAGCCAGAAGCAGCGTGAAGTAAAGGTCGGGGATGGGGAGGGATGTGTTATTTTATACAAGGTAGCCAGGAAAGCCTGGCTGAGGAGGTGACCCTGGACATGGTAGTGCTCACAACGCCATTTTACAGAAGAAGAAACGGAGGCTAAGAAATGTAGAATGAGTTGCCTGTTGGACTCTGGAGGTGGGAACGAGCGTGGACAGGGTGCAGGAGAGACTGGGCGGAGACTGCCAAACCCTCCTGATCCCCGCTAGACAGAGGCTCCACAGGACCCGAGGCGGGAGTGCGACCCCCTCCCCCACCTCCAGCCCCACCTGGCACCGCGCCCCTCACCTGCGAGGCAGAAGCACAGCACTCCGAGGGCAGTGACCACGTGCACACCTGTGCCAGGACTGCCCATCTTCCTCTGAGGCAGCTGACAGCTGGGCTCTCGGTGGCGGAAGGCTGCCCCTGCCTGTGAGGAAGAGGAAGGGAGCCTTTGTCTCAAAAGGTCCTCTCCAAGCACAGCCCACTCACCTCCCAGGGACCAGCCCGGGGCCAGGTTGCAACTGGCAGCTGGCATGTCCTTCCTCCCACACACTCACAAGGCTCCTCCCTACTGACGCAAGTTTTGAGAGATTTTGGGAGGGAACTGAATCGCTGGGGAGGCTAAACCGGGGCAGGTAGCTGCGACCCACCCTTTCAGAACCAGGATGCAAACATAAGGAGAAGGAGGCAAGTAGAGGCGAGATGGGCCAGCTCAGGGCAACGATGTGCTCATTTAGGTTCAGGGAGAGGAGGAACTGAGGCTGGAGCCAGACTTAAACATAAACCAACAGGTCTGGTCTTTACCCTGAAGGCAGCTGGGGGCTGCCAAAGACTCTGGAATTGGGGGAAGGATATGGTCTGAGCTGTACTCTGCAAACACCTGCAGGGGAAGTGAGACAAGCTGGGCAGAAGGGAGGAAGCAGGTCTGGGTGAAAGGGCCAGGACTGGAGAATATGGGGACAGAAAGGGAGCGGTCAGGAGCCCACAGTTTTGTGCCCAGTGACCAGGTGGGGCGCTCACTGAGACGGAGAACACAGAAGGGTTCCGCACAGGGCATGGGAAGTCAGCGCAGTTTGTGCTGTGACTTCCAGGGGCGAGTTCTAGGAGGCAGCCGGGTGCACGAGTGTGGGGCCCAAAGAGGGGGAACATTTGCTGGCTTAATACACTAGATTGAGTTAACAAGATGGATCAGAAATGGAAGGGGCCAGGGCTGGGGATGACCCCCAAGGCTGCAGTGAGGACTGACTGAGAGAGGTCTGTGGCCTCAGGTCAGACCTCAGCAGGAGGCCCCGACCTCCCTGGATCTCTGAAAAGGGGCCAGACTGACGGGAGCAGAGCAAGGAGAAGGGCCAGGTGCAGGTCACCGCAGCAGAAAGCCCCAGGTGTCTAGCAACTGGCAAAACTGGGGAACCAAGGACCTAGCCCCCTGGGTGACCTTTCCTCCCTGGCATATCACCAGCCATGTGGCTCAGACCCTCCCCTGACCTTCCCTCCCCTGGCTTGTCACTAGTCGCGCAGTAGACCGACCGCCTTGGAGGAGGACACAAGGGACCGAATGGTAGTCTCATGCAACTCCCACTTGTGCCCTTGCACGACCACTTCCTTAAGCATTGACCCCTAGAGATGACAGCTTGGCCTCCAATGTTTTAGCTCCAGGCCCAGAAAAGCAGCAAAACAAGACAAGTGATGCCATGGCTGCCTCAGGACCAGCTGTGATGACTAATGACCCCCCTCTGCCCTGGCGCCAACCAATCAGTGGAGACCAGGACCCTGAAAGGACACATCTGGGAAGCTGATGAGTATTCTGTTGAGATCCTCCCCTGGGACCTTCCCTAAAATCTCCATCCTTAAAATCCCTTAGGACAGAGGACCCAGTGCAGGCACACCTGTGCCTTTCCCTTGCCCCTCTTCTCCCCGCCAGGTGTGTTACCATAATGTTTCTCTCTCCTAAGTTCCCAGGGTCCTTCTCTTGTTGCTTGTGTAATTTGCTTCCTGAGCCCATTCCTTCTACAGCTCACTTCTTCTACCTCTGTGACTTTCTAAACAAACTTTTATAGTTTCAGTCTTGTCTCTGAATTCTTTCTTAGTCAGAACTCAATTATCAAGGTTTTTTAACCGAGCTTCGTTCTGCCGCCACCGTCTAAGGCCTGGTTCCCGTGGTGTCTGACTTGGGCGGGCTGCTGCAGCCTTTGCCTGGGTCCCACAGCTGCCGCCTGACTGTGAGCGCCCAGCCACACAGACCACGCCGATCAACAAGCCTAGAAATAATTTCACATTCTCATAACCCCGGGGAAGACAGGCTGAACTACTCACTCCCATTTTGTAAGTGAAAAAAACCAACTTAAAGCCCATATAAGCGAAGTGGCAACCTAATGTGCTGTGATTTGCCAGTTAGCACAGCTGAGAAGTACTTGAGTTCCCAGCCACATCCTTCTGCCCTTCCACGGGGCAAAACTCTACAGCCATTAACATCAGTTCCAGTCACAGGCAGAGGGTCTCAGCCCTTCTAATCCCAACTAAGCATATGCCAGCCCCCACACACCCAGAAGCTGGGCTGAGGGAGTCCCTCAACCTCACCCAGTGCATCCTGCCAGCCCCGTCCTAGCTGTCTGAAGTGGGGAAGCCCTGAGCAGCCACTTCCTTCCCAGATGCTTCCGGTCCAAACCTGGTGACCTAGTGCCTCACCAGCTGCTGAGTCAGCAGCCTCCCGCTCCATTCATAAAGCATCCTTGGCAAGCACCACATCCTGCCATAGGGCCACCGTGGCCCACAGGAAAAGCTAGTGTCCTGCCATGCCTGCCTGTCCCCCAGGGAAGCACCCAGGACTAAGGATTAAGAAGCTCCCAGATTCCAAGCCTCCCTTTCTCACTTTCATCCCCAGAAAAGCCAAGGCCTGTCTGTTGTTCCTGGGCCTGTATATTCTCCTGGCTTCTCATGTCTTCGTCTTCCATCTCCCATCCCGACTCTCCTGACACCCACCACTCTGTCCCCACAGATGACCCCATCTCTGCGGTGCTTCCTCTTAGGACCTAAGGCATGAACCTGCTCACATCCTAGCCCCTGCTCAAGAGTCTCCCACGGCTCCCCATTTACTGCTCAAGTACACAGCCCCCTGACCAGGACTCAAGACCTTCCTTAATGGCTGTCGCCTCCAAACATCAAGGTAATTTCTGCCTCTGGAGTTTTACTGACTGAGGTCTCTTGGGAATGCCTGCCACCTCTGTGAATGTGGGGGGTCAGGGAGCACTCTCTCCTGATCAGACCTATCCGGGCTCCCCAAGGGCTAAGCTCGCCTTCCCTCTAGTGAAAGAATGAGGGAGGCCCCAGGGGTGGGTGTTGGGCTTGCTCCCTTTTCTCCCTTCCTAGACGCTGGACCCAGGAAAGGTCCCTCCTTTGTGGCTTCCTCTGACAGCCCAGCACTGAGGAGACCTGAGAATTCCACAGCACCCAGTGGCTCCAGCACAACAGCTGGGCACCCAAGAGCAGAGGGCAGAAAGGAAAAACACACCTGGGACATGAGGTGCTGCCCAGTGAGTAGAAGCAGCCTGCCTGGGAACAGAAAACCAATCACTGCCCCTGGCGACCGATGAGCTCCCCGCCCAGTGCACCGCACCTGGACCCGGGACTACAAGCGCTGGCACCGCCCTTCCCGTCTCTCTGTGCAAAGGGGAATTCTACCCCCTAGGCGGACCAGCCCTGCAGGCAGCCCATGCCTCCCCCTCCCAGTGAGTCACCAGCCAGCCGTTCCTTCTCCTCCTTTTCCTCCCCCATCTCCTATCCCAGTCCTGGCTGAATGTGGGAACTCCAAGGAGCTCTGCAAGGAGGGATCTCCAAAAGAAGCAGGAGTGAGGGGCCCAGGCCACCGTTAGCCTGAGAGCGCAGCAGGCACAGTGCAACTCCAACAGAGGTGGAGCCACAGGGGAGCTCCTGAGAAACAATGCAAGATGTGACCCCAAGGGCTAAGACTGGGCTCTATACCAAGGTGCCCGGGAATTGGGGGTGTCCTAAAGGGACTCCGTGCCCTCACCATGGCTACCAGCAGCAGCCCATATTCTCCTGCCTTCTCCCAATCCCTGCAGGGGCTGCTTGGGCAACGCTTCCCACAAAGAAGGCAAGTGTCTAGGCATATAAACAGTGTCAATCCATGCTAACCTGCACAGCACAGAAGCACCACTTCTAGAAACAGTGGTTAAGCCCCTGGATACAGCTACGCCTGAGGCAAGATGCACATCTAGACTGCCCAGGCACTTCAGCCAGTCTTTTCCCTGCCCCCCGACTCCCGCCTGAAGCCAGTTTGAGCTGAGTTTCTATAGCTGGCCATTGAAGAAGTCCTTGGAAATACATCTATTCAGGTACTCAGAAATGCATTTCATGATTAGGCAGGTACTGGGGGTAGAGAGATGACTCTACATTCCAACGGGGAAGGTGTGCATGCACATGAATCATTGCAGTTCAGTGCAGTGTGTGGCCTAAGATACAGGGAGGCCCCTCGGAGACCCGACAGCCCTGACTAGCCCTTCCCAGGCAGACGGACTGGGGAAGGTGGCCCCTCCCTAGCTAGTCCCAGCCCTCCTGATACTACCTATGTGCCTCTCAGGCAGATCTCATTGAAGAGGTAGAAAGTGAGCCCAAATTTGGGGTTCTCGTCCTCACTCTGACCCTTTGCTGTGCAGTCTTAATAGGTGACCTCCCCTCTCTGAGCTCAATGCTTCCTTCCATAAAAAAAAAAGAGCTTTGCTGGCAGTTGTTACAACTTCATTAGTGTGTTAAGCCTTCAGGTACTATATCCCTCAGGTCTAGCCAATTAGCTGCCACGCAGGTCTTCCTGAAGTGTGCAAAACCACTGTTACAGAAATAACTAGTTCTCCTCTTTCGCCTAACATCTCCTCTTCTACTGAGGCATTTTCAGTTAGGTACCTGGTCACTCAGCTAAAGACTACAGATCCCAGCCTGCCTTGCAGCTGGGTGTGGTCACATGACCACTTTCTAGCAGCGAACACGATGAGACCAACTGATATGCCCAACTTCTGGGTCATGCCTTTAAAGAGAGGGCATGTACCCTCCCTTTTCTCTTCCCTGTTGGCACCGGCTGGAACACGGATGCGGCCATGCTGCCAAAGGCCACACCCTGAGGACTGCAGAGCAGCAAGACAGAAGGCCCTGAGGAGTTGCAGTATCAGCCCTGAACCTACCCGGAAGGTCAGGTGGGTAAGAAATGCGCATCTATTCTAGCCGTCTTTCTTACAGCCCCTAGTGTGACTAACTCAGGGAGCCCCCCCTCCCTTACTTTCCTGCCTTCTCCCCCCACTCTGCTCGCCCCAGGAAAATTGCCACTGCTCAGAGGAGAAAAAAACACCCCACACCTAAAATGAGTATTTCGGAAGAAAAACTGGACACTCTCTCATCAGAGTCACTCAGCGACTAGATTTCTAGGCCTGGCCTAGATTTATTTCAAAGGTAGACGTGCCGGGCTTGGGGACTGCGTGGGGGGGAGGGGCTGAGAGAACGGGTGCAAGTGGGCACACACAGTGAGAAGGGGACCCCGGAAATGATGCACGTTTAGGGGGATGTATGGGTCCTCCTGGGCTTGAGCTATGGATCATCCCCCCCAAAATGCCTGGTGGTGGACCCCTTGGACACACAGAGCCGGACTTGGAACAGAGAGGGACAAGGGAGCCATCTGCGCACCGGTGGTAGCGAAAGCCAAAGTCGAGATCGCTGAGGGCAACTATGAAGTGAGAAGAGGCCCCCCACAAATTCTGGAGAAACTATGGAAATTAATAGGCAGGCATCAGAACAGGGAACCTGTCTCTGGCCATCGGCACACCCTCTGTTTGCCCCTCCCCCTGAGAGACACCCACTGCCTCCCAAGTCAGTGTCCTGGCTTTTGGGCAGCTCCCATTGGTGGAAAGCTCTACCTTATATCGAGCCAAAAATCTCTCTCTCATACAGCCCCCGTCAGTCCTCATTCGACCCCTTGGACCGTGCAGAACAAGTGTGCCCCTCCTTGCAATATTCAATCTTCCTCTCTCTTGAGGTCACCCATGGGTACCCCTGTCATACCGTCCACCAAATGACCCAACATGATGGACGGTCGAAGGTATGGCCAACGACCATCCGTTGTTTTCATGTATTGCTGCTGATCCAAGTGTGGACGGAAAGGGGCCGCACACTAAACCTGACAAGCTCAGAGGGGGCCTGCACGGCGGGCCCTACAAACTCAGAGACCAAAGTAACCCCGTAGGACGGTCTGAAGGTAACAATGCCTAACTACAAGTGAGTCACACGGTAATCTCATCCTAGGCCTGTAGCTTCCTTGACTGAAGTCAATGTTTACAGTAAGTGAGCCTGTCCACTGTCTTCTTGCATCTAAGATAACAGACCTTTGAAACATCACAATACTCTGCTTTCTGGGCCCCTCCGGGCACAACCTGGCCAAACAAGAGCACCAGACCCCAGAACCCTGCGTTGCTATTTTGTTGCCCACATACAGTCTCTGTGTGCTGTAAACGGTGACTATCCTGTACCGGCTGATGCAAAAGAACGTGTCTTTGCTTTACTCTCTAATCAATCTCCCTGCCTTGCTTCCTTTAGCCTCCCCAATCTATCTCCAGTGGATTCCACGTAACCCTCCTTACATCTCCTCTTTAATCCTAAGGTATGAAAATAAGCTGCAAAACGGCTGGAACACAGTTTCTCTGGAGCAGTTTCTCAATCCATTGAGATTTTGCTTCCTGGCAATTGTCATCAGTTTGGTTCAAATAAACTCCTAAAAATTCTCCTCAGGCGTGGACGTTTCTTATGTCAGAACACGCCTCTTCCACCCTCTTCTGAAGGATTTGGGGGAAGAGCTGGAGCTTAACAGGAGATTTCAGTTTTACTGTTGCATTTCATCTGGTTAAGCTGAGTTCATCACTCCAACTACCGTGATCTTTTTTTTTTAAATTGTACCAAAACATGCCTACCATGCAGCTTACCATTTTAACCATGTAAGTGTGGTGTAACCACAATCTTCTGAAGTGCTGTTTGGAGAGTTCCTGGTGCACAGAATGTGCTCGATACTTTTTCAGTGGACGAAGAACAAAGAGTGGATGAATGCCTTCCAAAACGGATGTTCTCCTCTCCCTGCTCTCTCTTGCGTCGCCCAGGTCCTCGGGGAGAAGGCAGGAATGGGACAACCCCACAGCCCTGGGATCAGTGTCCCTCCAGTGTTTAGGGCTTGTTGTGCGTCTTCCTCCTTAAGCTGCCACCCAGCTACCCACCCGCTCCTCTCCACCCCTAGGCTGTCACGGGATGCATCACGACTTCCAGTAAAGAGCCCATCACGTGGAGAAGAACCAGAGAAAAGGTCCATGTGAGGAAAATGGCCTGAAAATTGGCTCCAGGGCTTTGTCAGGGATTAAGGACAAGTTCACCAACCTGTTGTTCCCACAAGCGACCTTCTTCCCTGTAAAACTGGTTATTTGCCCACCTCCAGTCTCCCGGGCTTCATGTGTCCACTCAGGCAACACCCACATCCTGGGGGCACGGTGCCGGGCGCTACAGACAGACGTCAGTGTTCTTGCTCTGCAGTTGGACTGGGTTCACCATTAAGTTTCCTAAGTGCCCATCGCACTACATTATTTGTTTGCAGCAAATAATAATAATAAAAGCCAACAGTGTCAAATGCCTGCTGCCCACCAGGTTCTGTTCCAAGTGCCTTTGCACACGTTAACTCTTCTCAGCTGCCCAGCAAGTCGAGCCACTGTTTTTATCCCACTTCACAGATGAGGAAATTCAGGCAGAGTCATTAACTTGCCCGACGTTACCAAGCTACTAAGCGGCATATCGGAAATATCGCTTTTACTTATTTTTATATTTTACTTATTGACTTTAGAGAGGAAAGGAGAGACAGACAGACAGACAGACATTGATTTGCTGTTCCACTTATTGATGCAGTCATTGACTGATTCTTGTACGTGCCCTGACCGGGGATTGAACCTCCAACACTGGCATGTTGGGATGACACTCTAACCAACATGCTACCTTCCAGGGCGGAAATGTCACTTTTATAATAAAAACAGGATAAGGGTTTGGGAGAAAATATATGATTAAAATAGAACATGACGAGCTCTTTGAGGCAGGTGGATATCAGGGATTGTGGGGGTAGAGGGTTGATTTGCAGGAGGAGCGGGGAGGCTCAGGGAGGGCCTCATAGAGGAGGAGACACCCCAGCTACCCAGCAGAGGAGGCCGCACCAGCGAGGCAGTGGAGGAGGGAGAAACCACAGCAAGACAGACACTCCTGGGAGACGAGGCCAGGGAGGTAGTTAGGGATGGGTTAAGGACCCTGAGTTGATCCTGCAAACTGCAGGAACCTGTGAAAGGCTAAAACCTCCAGCTACACTTCTCTCCCTCCGCTGTCTACCCCAGGCTGTCCTGAAATATCCCTGACAGCTTCTCAGAGAACTTATTTTCAAGGTCACTCAGCACCTCGACAGACTGTCCCTGTGGCCAGAAGAGAAACCCATTTAAACGAGATTATCACCTCCCCACCTGGGAGTTCCTTCCTCACAGCTTCTGCTCGCTCCTTCGCTCCTTGAGGAAGAAGCAAAACATGAGGAACAAATCTATCTTCAGTCTCTAGTCTTGATGCTCTCATTCTGCTGTACACCCTTTATTCTGGAGCGCCTCTCTCTCTCTCTAGACTGGCTCCTTCTGATAACAAAGCCACTTTCCTGCAGGGAACCCAGTCCACTGGACTTCCAAAGCCTCAGGATTCAGCCTGTGACCACACCTGGTCAAGGAGAACACCTGTCCCACCCCCACGTGGTGACTGGGAGCCAAGCCACACCCCCAGTCAGAGACATCCCAGAGTGTCCCTGTGGGACTTATTAGAAAAGACTCTTGCCGAGGTTACTAAGGAGGAGGATGTGCTCTGGAGCCACTAGCCAAGAATCTATCAGCTACCAATGATGTAAAGAACTGACCCAAACAAGTAAACGGGCAAAGATGAAAGCTGGAGGAATACAGAGACAGTGCCCTGAAAACATCATTTAAGCTCCCATGCCTCAGGCAGGCTGCTCCTGCTGACTGCCCAGGTCCTTGAGCCGATCTTTTTGTTTTCTTAAGCCGGTTTGAGACGGAACTGCCACTGGAGGAGTCCTTGAATATACATTCATTCACGCATTCGGTAATTGAAGTATTCATTCCCCGAGTACCCGGTAGGCAGACGTGGGGAACAGAGAAATGCCTAAACTCCGGGTCTGTCCTCGAGCAGCCTGCACACACATCACTGCAGCCCCGCACACTGTGCTATTTAAGATGCAGCGAGGACCACTTGGTAATCCCAAAGCTAAACCCTGAAAACTGACCCAAAGCTACCAGACGGTCAGGCTGGGAAAGGCCATTCCAGGCAGAGGGCACAGAGCTAAGAAGCAGCGTGGCAAGCGGGAGGAATTGCAAGCAATTCAGTGTGGCTGAGACAATTGCAAGGTGCTGGTCACCAGAGGGGAAGGTGCTGAAAGGGAGGCAGGGACTAGAGCAGGGAGTTCTGTGTGGACTTTGTTGGAAGGTGATGAGGAAGAATGAGGAGTACCTATTGTTATAGGTAGGCCGAACCTTGATTGATTGACTGGTCAATAATATAACGTTAACTTAGCTGAGGAGGTTTAAATTTTAAAGGAAGATACGTAGAAGAGCAATGGTGTACTCAAAATAAGAAAGAGCTGATGGTGGAAATTTGAGGCATTAGAGAATTTTTCGAGACCGTACCCTCCTGGAGCTGCTCCAAACAACTCATTCCCCCTGCGTGTGGACCTACTGCTGGTCACGGATGTAGGACTGAGTCAAGCCGGAGTCAGCAAAGGTCAAGGGAGAAAATACTGCAGGCTCTGTGGGCCATCCAGCATCTGCCACAGTGACCCGACGTGGCGGGAGAGCACTTGCAGAGAGCGTGTGGCAGAGAGAGAGCTCTGCTCCAACACTCAGATTTGAACTGCGTATCATTTTCATGAATCCCGTGATTTTTTCCAACCATTAGAAATGTAAAGACCATTCTTAGCTTGTGGGCTTTTTAAAAACAAGCAGCAAATAGGGAAACACTAGCATCACTGCTCAAAGATTCCCAGGTGGCAGCAAAAGCGGGCAACGATGGGGAACTGGTACATTACCTATGGCCAATCTAGACAGAGGGTAGCATACAGCTTTTCAAAAGAAGGCACACTAATATGGAGACAAGTGTGCGACACGTTCACATGTTGGGTGAACGATATATTTGTACGACCTCATTTCTGTGGTAACAAAATGCACTATGGCCTGAGATGAGTCCCCCATGTCTCTCTCCGTCTGCCTATCACCTGTATTTCCCGCAAGCCCTTCCTTCCCCAGCACTTCCTTGGTCCTCCAGGCTCTCCATCTCTGTTACTTTTTTTTCCCTAGATGATTTTATCCACTCCCATGGCTTTAAATATCACTTATATTCTGGCAACTCCTGAATTTATTTCTCCAGTCTGCACCTTTCATCTGAGCTCCAACCTTAAACCCAACCATTTCCTAAGTCTCTCCAGTAGCTCCCAGGCATCTTCCTCTTCACTCCTGACTTCTCCCCCAAGCCTGTTCCTCCCAGTGCTTTCTGCATGGTAAAGGCACCCCTCTTCACCCTCTGCTCCAGCCAGGAACCTGAGCGTCTCTCATCTCTACAGCCCATCCCCAAGAACAGCCACCCCGAAAATGTATCTCAGGGGTCTGCAAACTACAGCAGCCTGAGGACCACATCCACCCACCCTGCCACCTGTGTTTGTTCAGCTCACTAGTTAAGAAAGGCGTTCTTTACCTTTTTAATGGTTGGGGAAAATCAAAAGAAGATTATTTGTGACACAATGAAATTACATGACATGCAAACGTCAGTGTCCACAAATGAAGTTGCATTGGCGCACAGCCACACTTCACTCCTTTGGGTGTTGTCTGGGGCTGCTTATGCGCCATGACAGCAGAGCAAGTGGAGGCGATGCCTCAAAGATTCACTTTCTGGCCCTTTGCAGAAAAAGTTTGCTGACCCCTGAAATATCTTTACTCTCTCTCTCTCCACCTCTGCCTCTCTCTCTGGTCTTCCACGTCACCACGATCTCTTGCTTGGTAACCACACAAGCCTGTCCACCAGTCTCCCAACCCTCTCTCCAACCAGTTCTACACGCCAGCCTACAACCTACACTCTACACAGCAGCTGGAATGGCCGCCATGAAAACACTAATTGCATCATGTCATCACTTTTACTATTTCAATATTTTATCTCGGGATTGGCCTCTTGGGATAAGACCCTAGCTTCTCCATGGCCCTACCTGGTCTGGCCCCACCCACCTCCCTGGACTTGCCACCCCCAACAGTGGGCCTTCTAGCTCCCTTGCAAACACAGTTCCTTCTTCTTGGATGGCTGGGTAACACCACTCTTTCCTGAGGGTCCCCTTGGCAGAAAAGCTGGGTCGGAGGTCCACCACTCTAGGGCAGCCCCTGTTACGCATTGCCCGCTTTGCTTTCTCTCTGTCGCACTGGAACTTCCCCAGGCAGGAAACGTGTTGGCTTTGTTTACTCTCGTATCCTTAGTTCTAGCAAAGTGCTCAGCACGTGTTCAGTGAATGCATGAATGAATGGACGAGCACACACACGTTTGGGTGGATAGAGAGATGGACGGATGGATGTTTGTACATGGGAGAAGGGTCTGGAAACCCGATAAGGAACACAACCCTGGGGTGTGGGAATGGGGGTAGAAGCCTCCTTCCATTTTCTAGTTGATACAGTCTGTGTCCGGCTCACCCCTATTAGTCCTCTCCCCCTTCCTCCTTCCAGAAGCCAGGTCACGGCTCTACACATCATGGGCACCAGCCCGTACCACTCCTGCTGCTGCCACATCCCCCAATACGGGGCCTCTCCCCCAAGGACACAGTTCAGTGTCTCCCCTGTGAAGTCCCAGTTCCTCAGAGCCTATGCTGACTTTAAGGTGACCTGGGAGCCCTGCGTTCCAGAGGTGGTACCGTCCCTGCTCCAAGGCTCCAAGGCTCCCAACAAAAACCGCTTCTCACCTGCACTGCCAGCAGGTTTCCCTGCAACATTCTTTCCCCAGGCCTCAAGAAGGCCAAATGTCTGAAGATATGAGGGTTGTGGAGGAGGTGGAGCACCGTCAGAACCAGAGGGCGTGGGAGTGGCCCCTGGAGGCTCAGGTATGCTGAGGACCAGCTTCCAGAAGAGCAAGCACTCAGCAATGGCCCTGGCTGGGAGGCCAAGGTGACTGGTTGGGCTTGGAGACACCCAAATCAGGCCTGCCCTTTCCCCATCCACCCCCCAGATGAGTCCTTGCTGCCTCACTGTGGGGACCCTCAGCACATCCTGCCAGGCTATTCAACAAGAAGCCTGTGCCTGCCTCCAGAGGGCCAGGAAGAGCCAGTCCTGGAGACAGACATCCCAGCTCCAGCATCGGCCAGCTTTGTCTTTTGGCGGGACTTCCTGTTTCTGAGCCTCAGTATCCCCACCTACACAACAGAGCTAGCGATACCCTACCTCACTGGACTGCCATGATGATGAAATTAGATGATATCTTATTGAGCATCCAGGGCAACTCTAGCCCCCAATCTTGAAAACGCAACACTCTTATCTGGAAACTCATACTGCAGGCGAGGCATAACTAGGGATGGCAAGGGAGGGAGGGTTGCGTAACTGCACACGTGGCCCTCTTCCAGATGTTTGCTCCATCCTGAGCCAATGAGACTAAAGGAAATTACTCAAGGGTCACTAATGTCCACCCTCTTCCCTCTCCCCTAGGTCCGGGTTACGCTCCCTCTCTTTTGCTAGAGGACGAACGTGTCATTCCTGTCCTGGGGGGGTGTGGGAAAGGGATGGCAATGAGAAGTTGCCACCCACTCAGAGGACAAGGTCATGGACAGTGACATCATCCTGCCTGCCATTCTTCTCCCTCTCCTGACCCCATGACTCAGGGCCAGAGGCTCATGCCCTATGGAGTCCTAATCTCAGAGGCTGCTTGGATTTGGGTCATTTTCTTCTCCCAGACCAAACCCTGAGAAGCAGCAAAAGGCCAGATGCCTGTCCTACATCACTTTCTAGGAGTCTCTCTGGGTGCCGTGGAGTCCCAACTCAGATGGCTCTATAACCCCTCTGGGTCTCTGACCCCAAACGGTATTGTCCATGTCAGTGTGAACCCCCAATTCTGCTCCAAAGAATGAAGGTACATGACTCTGGAGAAGGCTGCAGTTTAGGATGGGGGAATTGCCACAAGGAAGACTCGGATGTCAACCTCACCAGAATAAGGACACAGCCTCCTCAGAAGGGACAACACTTCTCTTGCTGTCCTTTCCACAAACATTCAAGCACCCCGATGCGGGACATCCAGCCAGCCTGCTCCCGTCAGGTGCCTGGCAGAGCCGGAGAGGACCAGGGTCCGGAAGGAAAGCGGTCTTCAGGTCGGGCACCCTTCTCATCCTCAGGTGCCCACCAGCACGGGCTGCTCACCGCTCACAAGCTGCATGGTCTGGCTGGGAAGCTCAGAGCAGGCGGGCCGCAGAAACTACCTTTGAAGAGAGAAAAGAACTCCGAAGACCAGTCATGGGACCAATAAAAGCATCGCTGAAGCCACTACGTGCAAAGCTCATGCCAACAATCCCCTTGCCATATGGCCCCTCGGTGCAAAACCTGATGCTCACAAGGCTGACCTGACGTCATGAAGAAAAATGAGTGTCCTGATGTCAGACGGTGCTGCACATAATACAGGAGAGAGACTTCCGTGCTCAACAGCTAACAGAAGTGCTGGTGCTTAAGCTGGGAAACTTCAGATGTCAGGGAAATGTGCTCACCCACAACAGCCCATTCCCAAATGAGCGGAAGGTGAGCCAACACCCAGACCCCGGAGCCCCGCAACCCCGCAGCCCTTCCCAGCCACTGAGACCCGCCTGCCCATCCCACAAGTTTAAACTTCAGTTTCTAGTTTAGACTTCAATTTCCCTCAGCCTCCAAAAGGGCCCCACCTATGGTGCAGGCCCCCAAACTACAAGGAGGGCTGCACAGCATCGGATTTCCTAGGAATTTCTGGGAGGCCAGAGGGAATTAGCCAGGAGGCGGAACTAAATAAAGAACTCTCTTAAAGACGGACCGCTCCGTTTCTTGCTAAAACAGAAGCTGGCTGCTAAAGATGCAGGTAAGAAAAGGACCCGGAGCCCTAATTGAATGATGAAATCAGACTCATTTACAATTACCCACATCCCATTTGAAGCTACTTTTTCTCAAGTCAAACAAACCCTCCCCACCCCTCTTAAAAAAAAAAAAAAAACTACTTGCTGGCATTTTCTCTCAATGACATATCCCATATCTGAGTCATTCATCACACATTTCTCATTAGGGCAGGTCGCCCTTTGGAAATAAATCCCCTTTTCTGGCAGTTCACTGCCTTAGGCCCCCGAAGCTGTCAATGATGGCTGAGCAGTAAGTGAGGCCCTTGAGACCTGGGATTCAGGCTCCTCCCCTCTCGTGCTCCCCGACTCTGGTCCCTACCTTCCCTCCACCGGTTCCCTTCTGTCTCCATCCCACCTCACCCGCTGTCTCCCCGGGACTTCCCAAGCCCAAACCACCTCACCCCTGTGCTTTCCCGTTCTTCGGCGTCCTACTGTCTCCTCCCCTCCCCCAACACCTATTCACCCTTTCACCCGGGCCAGCTGTCCCTACCTGGTCTCAGAATATGCCCCCCTCACGCCCACCGCCGCCTGCAGAATTCCTCCGGTCATCCACTCCTTCATCCTTTACGCCCAAGCAGAGTGGACCCTGAGCACTCGCCTCCCCCTCCCCGGCAGCTCCCCCTCCTCAGAACTCGTGGTCAAGCTGTTTTCCTCCGCACGGCGCGGGAGACTGCTTCCCTCCCGGCTCCAGCCAGCTGGTTAAGCTTTTTAGAATCACCAACATGGTGACAGATCTGCCCACAGGCCCCCTGCACCCCCCCCAGCCCCGGGGCCTCAGCAATCACGACCACCCACCCCGCCTCCTCAAGCAGCGTGCGGGGAGGGCCGGTCGCCGCGTGCCCCAGCCCCCTGGGCTGGAGGGAGGGGGTGGCCAGGTTGGAGGCGGGGTTGGATTCCAGCCGCCCCCTGCTGCCTCTGGGCCCGGGAGCCAGCGATGCCGCCCGGGTTCTCCCTGCTCCCGCCGCAAGGGCCAGCTCCGGACCGGGAGAAGGCCGGGTGGCTGCGCCCTACGAGGGAGGGGACGCTGCACTGCCCGCTCCAGCGGCCTTGCAGCAGGGACTGGCCCAGACAAAGGCTGCCCGAGCCCGCGCCACGCAAGCACTCACCGCGCCGCGCCCACTCCCGGGAGCCGGGACTCGGCGGACCCGCGGAGTCGCCGCCGCCGTGAGGCCGGACCCCAGTGAGGGTCGGGGGGGCGCCGGGGAGTCAGAGGGGCGGGGCGGGCTGGAGGAAGCCGTGGGCCAGGAAAGGCGGCGGGAGCGCCCAGAGACCGGATTGGCCCGGCGGCGGCGTTTTGGGGCCGAGGCCTGAGCCCGCCCGCTGGGCAGGACGCGGGGCCTGGACCCCGCCCCTGAACCCAGTCCTGGCCGCGCAGGGAGAATCGGGGGCCGGGGAAGGAGGTGCTGGCCTACTCGCTGCCCCTCCTCCCCCTCGTCCCCACGCTCCCAGGATCCAAAGTTTGTTTTTCGCGAGGGGGACAGTGGGCCGGTCACTGACTTCCCACCTGCTCCTCAACAGGCTGCTGGCGGCAGCGCGGTGCTCCCATTGAGCCCTCCGACCTCAGGCCCCCTTCCCTGGACGCCAGGCTGGTGCCGCAGGCTGGAAAGGGTTAATTCCACTGCGAGGAATTAAGAGCTGCTCTATAAATACGGCGTAATGGGCGCCTGAGCCAACCGCAGGGTAATTTCCACCCAGCTGGTTTTCCTCTTTTCCTTCCGCCCACGGCAACCCCACCTCCACCCCCCTACCCCCCCACCTCCGGCGGCCAGCCCCAACCCTAGCCACACGCCGGGCGCTGGCCAGATCAGCTTGGCTCCCAAGGAGGTTGCAACTCTGGCCACCTTGGTGCAGGCTCTGTCCTTGTAAGACCCACCTCCAGCCTGGGAGGACTTGGGGGCCAGACTCGGCCTTGTCCCATCCTTCCCTGCGCCAGTTGTGCGGCCTGTGCTTCAGCTACAGACAGCAGGAGCTCCAGGGACACCGGCTTCTGTGGGACAGGCTCCTGCCACGCTGGGCCTCTGCGCATCCTCACAACAGCCCATCAAGCAGATAATATTGTCCCTGTTTTGCTTTTGCCAATCCTGCAGCCAAGTGGCCGTGACCATGGGGGAGGGCTGGAGGAACATGCAGGAGCACCAGCGTCTGCCTGTCAGCCACTTAAAGCTCTTCACCGTTGTGCCTCATTTCACCTTCACAAGTGGGTGAGGCAGATGCTATGACTACCCTCATCTTTACAAGCAAGGAAATCAAGACACAAAGACTAAGTAACTTGCTTCGCAATAACCAACTATGAAGTGGAAGAACCAGGGTTTTCCCCATTGAACTTAGTGCTGAATTCATACTTACCTGTGTGTGTGTGTGTGTCTTTGTGAACACGTGAGAAACTCCATGTTTGAGTCTCTGTGCACAGGCAGCCCTGAATACAAGTTTGACGGTGGCTGTGGCTGGCTGGCTGCTCCTCGGGATGGGAGCAGGGTGTGGGGCATCAAGGCCAGGCCATCTCGTCCAGGGTCCCTGGAAGTCATCAGCTTCCCCACCAGTCCACACTGCTCCCCCTGCCTTGTCAGGCCCTGTGCTGCCTGGGCCTGGCCTCACAGGTCTCAGGATGAGTAGTCCCACCGGGCCCCGCACAAACCCGGGGCAAAGTGTCCAGGGAGAAAGGTGTCCCTGGGCTGACAGCCAGGGGTCCTGCAGTGGAACCCTTGAACAAATCTAGAGGAATTTACTTTCCTTCCTTTGTCCACAAGTCAGTCCTGTGCTCTGCGCCCTGCTGCGGTGACCCAGGGTCGCGTCCCAGAGGACTATAGGCCAGCAGGGAAGGCATGACTCAGCGGTGATGGACAACAGTGAGGGAACAGCACAGGGCAGTGATGGTGGGGGCTGGGGTGGAGCCTTGTGATAAAAGTCAAAAGACAGTATGATACAATTTTTCAAGAGGACAGGTCAGGAGGGAAGGAAATGAGTATTGGCTCTCATTCCTGGAAGCAGAGGCTGGAGAGGGCACTGATCCCGCAGAAAGTGTGAACAGCTGGGGCAGGGGATACACAGCATGTCCGCCGGACAGGCTCTGCTGAGACTCAGATACCTGGCCCCAACACAAACAGCTAGAGTGACCGTCTCAGCACGGGGGAATCTCTTCAATTTGGATAATGTTCGTAATATGCCTGGTTGAAAATGCAGCCTTTCTCAGACTGCCTTGCCGCAGAGGAGGTCATGTGGCCCACTGTGGCCCATGAGACAGGAGCGAAGCTCACTGGTTGGAGTTTTGGGGAAAGCTTGCTAAAGAAGAAGATTTACACTATGGAAAACAGCAGGGTACTTCTTCAAAAAATTAAAAATAAAATTCCCATACGACCCAAAATTCCCACTTCTGGGTATGGACTCAAAAGAATTGAAAGCAGGGTCTCACAGAAATATTGTACACTCATGTCCGCATCAGCGTCATTCACACCTGCCGGAAGGAGGAAGCGACCCGAGTGTCCAGTGGATGAGTGGATAGACAAAATGCGGTGTATTCGTGCAACAGAACATGACTCACCCTTAAAAAGGACGGGCTTTCTGACACGTGCCACAACCTGGACGAGCCCTGAGGACAGTATGCGCAGTGAACTAAGCCAGTCACAAAAAAACAAAACACTTTGTGACTCTAGATAGTGAGCCATCCAGAGTAGTCGCTTTGTTGAGACGGGAGGTGGAGTGGCGGCTGCCAGGGGTTTGTGGGGAGGAGGGAACGCAGAGTCGTCATTTAAATGGGTATAGCGGGTTGGTTTTGCAAGATGAAAAGACTTCTGGAAATTGGTTGCAAAACAATGTGAATGCACTTAATACTACTGAACTATGCACTTAAAAATGGTGAAGGTGGGACCTGCCTGGTGTGGCTCAGTTGGTTGGGCTTCATCCCACAAAATGAAAGGTTGCCAGCTCAATTCCCGGTGAGGGCACATCCCTGGGTTGCAGGTTTGGTCTCTGGTAGTGTCGCGGTCGTGGTGTGAATGAGGGGCAAGCGTTTGATGTTTCTCTCTCACATCAATGCTTCTCCCTCTCTCACTCCTTCCCTTCCCCTCTCTCTAAAAATAAATAAATAAAAACTTGGAAAAAATGGTTAAGATGGTAAATTTTTATGTATATTTCAACACAATTTTTTTTTTAAAGGAATGGGTTTAGTGGCATGTGTCTTTGCCTTTTGCTTTTCTCTCTCCTTTTTCTCGGTGCCCAGAGTGCAGACGCAAAACAAACGTAAAGCAGCCATCATGTAATTAAGGGACAGAAACTAAGGGTGGCCAGGAGAAAGTCAGAAGGAGCCTGGTACCTCGAGGCATTGTGGAGCTGCCACCCCAGCTCTGGATTGCTGCCAGCCCTTGGCCTGGCCCCCAGGGTACCGTTGCTCACTCAGGACTAATGAGGAAAAGATGCTTACCTTTGATAGTCTTGTCCTTTCCCGGGCTATCTATAAGGAATATCAGACCATTATTCTGGCAAAGGAACAGGGCGTGTATTTGGGGTGGGGGTCTGAACCTCTTATTACTCTCCCCAGGAAAGAAATAGTTCATGGTGAGATTCAGCTTCCTTTTGCCTCCTCCGACATATCGAAGGACAAGGAGCCCCCTCATCGACTGAACACACTTGAAGAGCTCCAGAGCCCAGAGCAGCTGTCTGGAGCAGCTAAGGAGCCCATCTCTTAGAAAGCAGAATGATACTCAAAATCTATTCATTTCCATAAGAAAAAAAAATGGACTTTTGTCAGTGCTGGGGTTTAAGGCCCCATTTGGGCATCTTTTCAAGGATTTCTGTGACACCAATATTTCGGCATTGGCCTCACTCTGCTCAGGCTGGTGGCTGCATATTACTTGGTGAGGTGTTTGCATTTTCAGGCCTCAATTCCTTGCTACTTCAGCAAAGGCCACCCCCACCCTGCTCGCTCATTTCAGGCTCACCAGGCTGCCATCTGGAGCCATCCATTCCACCCATACTGTCTAAGGCAACCATGTTTCCTCCAAATGACCAAAGCCAGTGTAGGGTTGCATATGGTACGTAGCGACACTGCAGGTTCCTGCTTTCTAGTTCCTTATTCCCAGCGCTTAAGTGTTGGAGTAGACTTCAGGTGTCTAGCTCCAAGTATACCCACCTGGAATGTCCTGGCCAGCAACATAACAGGAGCAGCCTAAAAAAGGGGAGGTGCCTCCAAGGAGGCTCACTGGGGAGCACCTCACCCCATCCCCAACACATATCTCCCAGCAGGGCTTGTATGACTGGCTGCCTTCAGCTGACCCACCCTTTTCACTGTCTGCCCTGCTCCTCCCATGTCCCTGATGGAACCATTCAGCCCCACCTCCCTTTCCTCTTCCTTGGCCGTAGACCAGGCTCACGGGGCTCCAGACACCAGGAGTCCATCTCCGAGTCTGTGTCCTGCTGCTAGAGTGCCAGGGCGGTCCTCCAAAGAGACGGGTTGGGACAGAGTTAAAAACAAAACAAAATAAAAACAGCACCACAGGGCCCAGGGAAATCTTCCACCCCGTGGGGAGTTTTTTGTCTAGTGACTTCTAATCACATGCAAATAACTTGCTAATAACTGAGAGTGAGGCCTCCTTGGATGTTGTGCCATGGGTGCTTCCTTTATGTCACCGTCACCCTCACCCTGGCCCTGCTCTTAGGTTTGGCCTAAGACAGGCTCAGAGAAGAGAGTACAGAATAGACGTAACAGCTCCAGCTTGAAGAGTGAGGTTGAGTGCCCTGGGCTGGGAGAACAAGGGGTCCAGCATCAGAAGTTGGCAGTGGAGAGCCTGGTAAGGAAGAAGGTGGATAAACCACTTAAACCCAGAAATCCTCATCTCCATCTAGGTGCTAAACCTTTAGTACTAATATTGCTGTTTCCAGTCGCAGGGTCTATTATCATCATGTGATTTTAGTTGGGCTTGAGACAATGTGCCCGGCTACCTTCAGGACATCTGAACATAGTCCCATCTGAATATAGGGACTATGGGACACAGGGAAGGCTTAGCTGCCCAATGGTGAGAACAGTTTATTGTTGTTCCCAGTGGGGAGTTCTCAGCCTGCTGTTCTTCGTGTCAATCCCTCATTTCTGAGGCAGGACCACCAATGGCCATCGCTAGCCCCCTTTCCTTCCCTGGCTTCTCTCAGCCCACTGTCCCTCTCTTCTGGACAAATATGGTATGCAGTGGAAGTAGCTCCTCTTGGACCAGGTCTTGGCTGCTGCTAGGTCTCCACTCGGGTCCGCGCTCCTGGAGAAAAGCCCGGGCGGGGATCAGCGGGCCATAGGAGCTGTGGCATCCTCAGGCAGTGAACAAGGCTCAGCTCTCTATCCATGTCCCTCTGCCCTGTTTCTGCCACCAGAAGTGGGGCTCTCTACGTACCGACCCACTTCACCCAATGTTGCTACTGAGCTGTGGGCTGTTATTTCTTATTGGCTTTTTCCACTTTGAGGGCTAGCAGTTGCTAATGAATACAATCTTGCATTTGTTTTCTTAAAGCTGGTCTTTCAGCACAGTGACATATTTGGCACCTCTTCTTTCCTCATTTCCCATGATGAGATCATCACAAACATAACTTCTAAAGGAATCCGTACAGCCTGACTCTGCAAGGAAACCCTTGGGTTTCCAGACGGACACTTCAGCAGCAGCAGTGGCTTCATCCACTCAGGGAAGTATGTGTCCACCTCTGAGGAATGACCCCAGCCACCGAGTTTCTCCCCTCACCCTAGAAATTCCCCAATCAGCCCTTCATCCTGTCAGGGATAACACTGCCGTCCAAATGTGATCCCTCTCCACCACCCTCTGCCTCTCTGTAAATATTCACACAGTCCGGTTCCTCTCGCTTCAGGGAAAAGGAATCTATCAGACGTGCTCCTCGGAGACGGGACAAGTCCACTTGCTTCCCCAAGTCTTCTGACACAGGTGCCAGTTTCAGTCCTGTCTGTTCCGACATGTGCTGCCCAGCATGCTCCGCTTGTCTCACAGCATGTCTCCCCAGGTACCTTGAGAGCCCTTCAGGGGGGAAACCTGGCTCATTGTCCTCCAGGCTACCCATGCTCACTCCCCCACCCACCCCCGCCCCCTACCCCACCCCCTGTGTTGAGAAAACTTGAACTGGAACACTTGAACTCTGGAGTGAATGCCTTAACCCTGGCTGGTGGAAGTGGGATACAGACAGTACAGTAGGCTAGAAACCAGGACGTCCCAGCCTGCCAAGTAGTGGCCATGTGGCTAGGATAAGTAGGTCAGCTGTTCTGCGCCTCCGCCTCCTCTTCCTCCAAGCATCGTCCTCAATCTCCTCTGTAACCTGCTGAGCCAACAGCTCTTTCTCACTGAGAACGCTCTGAGGATTTCCCCCTCCCCCGCTGTGCAGGTAGGCCTAACGAAGTAGGCTACATCATGGACAGGAAAGCCGCAAAGCCAGGAAGGGACTAACAGGTGGCTTCCAAATTTCCTGTTCTTTTTTTTTTAATTAAAATTATTTAAAAATTATGGTTGACAGACAATAATATATTAATTTCTAGTGCACAGCATAGTGATTAGACACTTATCTTACTTACAAAGTAACCATCCCAATAAGCCTAGCACACATCTGACACTGTGCATAGTTATGATGTTATTGACTATATTCCCTGTGTGCTACTTTCCATCCTGTAACCAGTTTTTAAAATATTTAAAAGATTTTATTTATTTATTTTTAGAGAGGGAAAGGGAGGGAGAAAGAGAGGGAGAGAAACATCCATGTGTGGTTGCCTCTCACTTGGCTCCGACTGCGGACCTGGCCCACAATCCAGGCATGTGCCCTGACTGAGAATCGAACCGGCGACCTTTTGGTTCACAGCCCACGCTCAGTCTATTGAGCTATACCAGTCAGGGCCCTGTAACCATTTTTATAACTGGCAATTTGTACTTCTTAATCCCTTCACTTTTTTCAACCATCTCCCCAACACTCCTCCCATCTGGCAACCAGCAACGTGTTCTCTGTGTCTATGAGATTGTGTCTGTGTTGTTTGCTCATTTGTTTTGTTCTCTAGATTCTGCATGTAAGCTACATCATTGGTATTTGTCTCTGTCTGACTTACTTCGCTTAGCATAATCCTCTCTAGGTCCATCCATGTAAGTCGCAAATGGTAAGATTTCATTCTTTTTTTATGGCTGAGTAACCATGCTCAGTTAATCTATGACAAAGGAGGCAAGAATACACCGTGGGCTAAAGACAGTCTCTTCAACAAATGGTGTTGGGAAAACTGGACAGATACATGCGAAAGAATGAAACTGGGCCAATTTCTTATACCATATACAACAGTAAACTCAAAATAGTTTAAAGACTTAAATGTAAGACCTGAAACCATAAAACTCCTTGAAGGAAACATAGGCAGTAAACTCTATGACATTGCTCTTAGCAATATCTTTTTGGATGTGTCTCTCTCAGGCAAGGGAAACAAAAGAAAAAAGTAAACAAATGGGAATACATCAAGCTCAAAAAGGTTCTACACAGCTAAGAAAACCATTAACAACCTACTGAATGGGAGAAGATATTCCCCAGTGATACATCCAATAAGGGGTTAATATTCAAAATATATCAGAAACTCATGCAACTTAATCTAAAAAAACCCGCAAATAATTCAATTAAAAAATGGGCAGAAGACCTGAACGGACATTTGTCCCCTACTCCTTTTCAAGTTTTCCCTGCCCGGTTTGACAACGGCACTTGCTACCCTTTGCCCCCTCCTGGTGATAAATGGAAATGCAACGGAAGAGGGCTTCCATCCTCACTCCATCCTAGGTCTACAATGATGCTCCTCAATGCCAGTCTCCAAGTTGGAAACTAGGAAAGGAGACAGATGGTGGAGGCTGAATGGGAAAGCCACTCCTGAGAAGAGGGAGCTGGGAGGGGAGATGGAGCGTCTGGGCCCACATACTCTGCCTGGCCCTGGTGCTGTATTCCTGTTGAGGCTGGCCATCCTCTTGAGCACACTTACCTACTCAAAGGTATCGCTCCAGCCATTCTGCCTCGCTCCTACATCATACATCTTTCCACTCTCTCCCCTGATTTATTCAATCTCTTTCTTGAAACTCTCTGCTCCTAGAACTTCCCTGTCTTGCTTTTCTTCTCACCTTATTCACTGATTGCTCCTTCTAGTCTCTTAAACTGGGTCCTTCTCTCCTCTCTAGGCTCTTCATGTTGGGGAGCCCTAAGCCTTCGTACTCAGAAATCTTTTCCTCTGGATCTACACCCACTCCCTTGACCCTCTCAGCTCTTTAAATACTGTGTGCTGACAACTCTCCAATTCAAATCTCCACCTTGGACTGTCCTTGAATTCTGCATTTCCAACTGCCTACTCAACATCTCCATTTGTCTCCGATCAAACTTAAAATTTCCATTTTACCCCTACCCACCATCACAGAAACAGAATGATACAAAAACAAATGAACTATTAGTCCTATAGCCTTCCTGATTTCAGGTTATGGCAACTCCCTTCTTCCAGCAGACCAGGCTAAAAATCTTGCACTTCTCCTTGATATTTTTCTTGCAAACCCCACATCACCAATCCTACTGGCTCTACCTTCAAAATATACTCAGAGCTTGATGAACTCTCTCCAACTCCACTGCTACCACCCTCGTCCAAGCCACTCCCATCACTCGCCTGCATGGTAACAGCCTCCCGATTGGTCTCTTTGCTCGCATCAGAGTTGTGAATAATCCCACACACAAAATCTCCCTGGACATCAATGAGTGCATCCACTGATTGGCAGGTGGGCTCTGTGTGCATTTCCCAACACACTGGCCCACAACCTTAATTAAAAAGGCTAGCTTTCCGCCCCAACTAAAAAGCCCCTTGGGACATGTAGGGCTTGCTCCCAGCAGGGAATCCACGCTGAGGAAGAACTCAGCTGGGCCAGCCTGGCTCTAGTCCCTCTCGTGGCGCTTACATTGAGCACTGCAGCGCTTGTGGAAGGTGGTCATTGGCGCAGTGGGTCTGACGCTGCGTGAAATAGGCCTGAGGAGGTTCACGTTTGGGACGTGGCTCTGCAGTAGAGGCAACGTTTTTCCAGGCAGCTGCTCTAAGCACATCGTCCACTTCTTTTGGCTTTGGATACTCCGGATTCGTCAACCTGAGGGTGATGTTGCCCAGGTAAAGGCAGTGTTGCAGGTGAAAGGGTGGTAGCACTGTCCTTTCTCCATGATAAGCCCATTCCCGCAGCAGCCGGGGCAGAAGAGCAGCATGGCAGATGACTGGGTTCTGCAGGCTCCTGCCAAAGCCAAGGCTTTAAATTGGCCCGTAGAGCCCTACATGACCTGGCCCCTCGCTATTCTTTCAATCCCGTCGCCTGCCACAGTCCCTCTTTCTTTCTTTATTCTACGCTCCTTTGTGGCCGTTCCTTGAATATACCAGACCCACTTTTCTCAGGATCTTTGTACTTGTTATTCCTCTGGACTGGGGCACTCTTTCCCCTGATATCCATATAGCTCAATCCTTTACTTTCTCCAGGTCTCTGTTCAAATTGTACCTCACCAGGGAGGCCTTCCCTAACCACCCCATATAAAGCAATACCCACCTACATCCCCATTGTTAGCCATCCCCAACTCCTTTACTCTGCTTGATTTTTCCACTTGGCACTTATTTGCTTTCTGTCAATATTATGTATTCATTGTTTATACATTTGCTTTCTATCTCCCTCCATAGAATATAAGTTCTATGAGAGTCAGGGCTTTCTTTTGTTTGCTGCTGTCCTCCTGCACCTAGAATAGTGCCTGGCACATAGTAGTAGGTGTTCAGTTACAGTTTGTCGAGTGGATGGATGGGCGAATGGGAGGACCGGCAGTTGAAAAGCACAGGATAACTATGGCTGTGGTGTTTTTTTCCAAGATCTGAGAGATCTGAGCATGTTCATGTGCCCATGGGAAGGTAGAAGGACAGAGGAAGAAGGTAAGTCCCCTGAGGGAGAAGGGGTTTGATGCTTGGCACAGAGAGATCTCTGAAGAGGCAGAAAGAGACAGGATTTGGGGCCTACTTGGGGACAGCCACATCTTCCTTGGCCTGGAGAGAAGGAGGTGATGATGGGGTAATGGGGATGAGATGGAAAACCAATGGCGGCCCTACAGAAGGCTTAATTTAATTTTATTTTTTTCCTGTAAAGTAAAAGTAAAAGGCAAGATAATCTTCTGAGAGCAAGGGAAGTGAGAGTGGGCAGCGTCTAAGAAAAGGGAGAAGATTTGGCTAGTGGCTATGAGGAATAGGAGAGATCGATCCTCCAGAACACTGAGCATGGTTGTAAGCAGTGATAAAGTTCACAGTTTGGAACAGCAGTACTGGCGTACCCTCTCCCCTTTCTGCTCTGGGGTTGCAAGCAAGATCGCAATAGGGCAGGGAGCTGCTGTGGGGAGGAGGGAATCCTGGCGTCCAGGTCCGGAGTCCATACCTTACCTAATGGCCCATCTCTCTTCAGCTGCTCTCCCTCCATGATTGAACCCACCTGACCCCAGCTTCTTCCCTAGGTCTCCTCATGACTGTAATTCAACCCAGCATGTCAGGATTGGTTCTGAGATGGAGTTTAGCGTGCAAGAGGTTGGTTAGGGATGCTCTTAGGCGTAATGCCAGGAGGAAAAAAAGGGAGGACATAGCACTGGGCAGAGGGAGAGGATGGGCCACAATACAGGCTCAACAAAGGTCCTGGCTAACCCCACGGGGGTTCTCTGAAGTTAGGGTGACCTCTTTAGAACTGTTCTGTGTCGGGGCCAGGATTGGCCTTTTATAGCCAAGTTCTGATCAATCATTGCATGTGGGTCTCCTGGGAAGGGGGAATAGCATGATGTAGTTTACTTTCTTTAGCAGAGGCAATTCCTGATGAAGACTTAAAAATGAGAGGAGTATTCCTGTGGTGCCCCAGCAGCTGCGGGAGTTAAGTCCTTCGGTCACAAAAGGGGGTCCCGACAGCCTACCATAGCATCCACCATAGTAATACACCTTTACTTAGCCCTTATTCTATGCCTGACCCAGGGTCTCCCTCAACCTCAATGTGGGGGAGGGGGCTCAGGAGCTCTAGGGACCTACTAAGCACCTGGGTACAGGAATTATACTCCTGCATAGAAGTAAGAGGCCTTGGGTTGTAATCCTAGGCCAGCTGCTGACTCACTCTGTGACTCATAGTAGGGGTTCTCTGTCTTCTCTCAGCCTCAGTTTCTCCATCTGCACATGAGGGTTGAGCTGAGGTCTTTGCCCAGTAGTTTATGGCTTTATGATGCCTAAAATCATGGACAGCAAGGAGTGAGGCCTACCTGTGCCTCATTCTTGAACCTCAAAGGCCCCACGCATTACCCCAGCCCTCTCAGTTTGAGATCTGTCAGGCTCAGGTCTTTATGGCCTGGGGTCACAGGTTGAATAATCAAAATACCAGTTCAAGGATAGATTTAGGGGAGAGTGAGCATCCCATGCTCCTTGCAGCTCCCCCAACCCTTCTTAGAATGGATTTTAGCTCTTCCCAGAAGCATTATGGTTTCTGCCCCTACAAAGAGACATCATTGACATATTATGGGCAAAATTCTTGGAGGTCATTCAGTTTATTACTGTTTTCTGGCATCATAGGCCACACAGAGATACCACTATCTCTTAAAGAGTTATAATTTCACATTAGCCTTTAGCAACTTCAGGGCTTTTGAGAGGCCAGAGGTCAAGCTCAAAGTAATTTGGAATTCTGCTTTTGCTTTGAGAATACTAAGAAATCCTTAAATTATCCCCACTCCATATTCCCACCCCTACCACCGGGTTTATATTTCTCAGGATAGTCCTGTGTTCACCTAACTCAGCTGCTTATTATAGGAATTGCTTCTGTAGGTAATTTATGCTTTTTTTTTCTCCCTAAGAGGAAACAGTCTTCACTTCTCAGCTCTATATTTTGCTCTCTGACTACTCATGACCAGAATGAAATCAGGAAGAATGTGGTGCCACCACCCACATTTCTGAACCGATAGGAAATGTAAAGAAGAAAATGAGCCCAACATAGTTGGGTGCGATCCTCGGCGCGATATCCCAGGGGAGGTAGAGGGTCCCTCAACTATTATCCTGTCCAGCCACTCCTGTTCTACAGATGGGGAAAGCTGGGGCGAAAGAGGATGAGAACCCAGCTTTTTCCTGAGTATGAGATCCTTCAGGAGAGAAGGAAGGCTTTTAGAACAAAGTCTTACATTTGAAATGACAGAATATAAATGACTTTTAAAACAATCAATACATAACAGAAATTTAAAAATAAGATGAAGTCCCTGGCCAGCTGGCTCATTAGGTTGGGGCATCATCCCGTACGCCAAAAGGTTGCAAGTTCAATTTCCAGCCAGGGCACATTACCTAGGTTGTGGGTTCAATTCCCAGTTGGGGCAGGTATGGGAGGCAACTGATAGATTTTTCTCATATCAGTGTAACTCTCTCTCTCTTTTTCTTTCTTTCTTTTTCTCTTTCTTTCCTTCTCTGTCTCTCTCTGTCTCTTTGTCTCTCTCTCCCTCTCCCCTGTCTTCCTCTCTCTCTAAAATCAATTTTTAAAAATGTCCCAGGGTGAGGATAAAAAAATAAGATGAAGAACCTTTAGCAGACCAGAAATACTGGGGAATTTCTAAAGATGGAAAGCAGATGGGGGTGTCTCATTTCTATCTTGATGCTAAATTAAGTGGAGTACAGATACCCTTCCCTAAACTCAACCTTGGAGACACTGTGTACATGAGAGAGGGGTGATCTTTCCCAGAACCTAATCCCTGAAGAAACCAGACGCCAGGCAGTTCCCAGTATGGGTGGATACCGCAGTGTCGAGATGGAGAGAGTTGGATATTAAGAGTGAATGAGAACCTGTGGGAAGAGTCTCACCTCGTCTGTGGATTTGTCCCTCCTCCACAATCCTCCACTTGTATAGTAGCCTGCCCTATCACCTCTGTGGGCAGAACATAGCATCACAGCAGCTAGAAATGGGAAGGTAACCTCAAGGCCCTTCTGGAGGCAGCTGAGAGTGAAATAGGTTCAACAAACAAAGGCTGGCAGGCAGCCACTGGGCAGTCTCTCCTTCCCTTCCACACTTTGGCGGGGGTAAGTGACCACAAAGAGCAAGGCGGCTCTTAGAAAAGAGGAATGACTTGGGCAAAGCTCAGAGGTGTCCTCTGGAAGGCAGAGCTCTCTGGTTTATCTGTGCACAGTAACAGACAGACAAGAGGTGCTTGGAGGCTCTACCCCCTGAGGCTCTGCCCCCCTAACTCTACCAAAAGGAGCCAAAGCTGAAATCCGGTCTTTAATCTCACTCCTCCTCCCAAAGTACACACTGTCGGCCAAGAGGACTGACATTTCTAAGGGAACATGAGTTCAGAGACAAAGACAACTACCAAAGGAATGACCGTAGCAGACGAAGTAGAATGAATAGATTGGGCAGAAGATTTACAATAAGAATAATACATATCGTCCAGGCATAGGAAGGACACTAAATATGAAGCAAGAAGAGCAATACAGAAAATATCTATAAATGTTAAGAATGACAAGCATCATCACTGGTTATTGAAAAAAACTCAGCAGATGGGGTAAGGAGCAGAACGTATTCAGCCAAAGAACAGAAGCGAGAGTTGGAAAATCAGTAAGAACAAAACCCAACATAAATAATATCAAGAAGACTATAGATATGGACAATATAAAGAAAAGATCAGAGATATGGATGACAAAAGAAAAAAAAATAGAAGTGCCTGTATCTGTTTAGCCAGGGCCTCCAAACAAGAAACAGAAGATAAAACATTTTAAGATACAATGTCCAGTTATTTCCTATAATTAAAGAAGTGGGAACTTAGATTGAAAAGAGCCCATGAAGCATGGCTGGTTTTCTGCTTACGTGGCAAAGAAGGCTGGGAGTGGGGTGGGGAGGGTGCAGAATAACAGAGTGAAATTTCCCACAGGCTCACAGTGCTTAGGAGACAAAGTTCTGCTACAGGAAGAGGGGTTTGTGCCAAACACACAGCTGGTCCCCTTCTTGTGACATCTGCACATTTCGAAGCTATGTTGACTGGGAAGTTTAAGATCTAAGCGCACACCTCTGACAGGTATACATGAATCTTCCACAGTGTCTCATGGCGAAGGAGGTAGAGACTTGACTAGGTCTCAATCAAACAAGAGGGACACTGAGGCTGACGACCCAACTCCGTCCAGTTCATTTTCCACCTATATTGTTGTGATCGACCCCTCATCTGCCGAACAAAGAAAGGGTAGAATCTCTCCGGGAAAGAATATCATCATCTTCAGTCTCTGGCCGTTTACATACAATCTTCACTGTACAACACAGAATTATAAAAGACATGGGAAGAGGCAGAAGAATGTCACACATTTTTTAGGAGAAAAAAAGGATAAAAGAAGAAGACCCCACAGGTGACCCAGATATTGCAGTGAACAAAAAAGAGGCATTTTAAATAACTATTACAAATATATTAAAGAGAAAACTGGAAAATATGACAAAATGGTTAAAAAGAACTTCAACAGAGAATTGTAATCTAGGAAATTGTCAAATGGACTTTCTGGAACTGCAAAATGCAATATCTGAAATTATAAATTTATTGGATAGATTTAACAGTAACAGACAGGATTAGTGAGCTCAAAGGCAAATACATGTAAATTATCCAAACTGAACCCCACAGAGAAAAAAAATGAAAAGAACTGAGTACAAGAGACACGTGGGACATAATCCCAAATTCAATTATGTTTGCAACTGGAATCCCACAAGAGAGGAGAGAGAGAATGACAAAGAAGAAGAATTGGAAGAGAGAATGACCAAGAACTTTCCAAAAATTATGAAAGGTATCCATATACAGATTTAAGATGCTCAGTGAAACTGAAGCAGAATAAACACAAAGAAAACCATTCAAGCACCTACTAGTCAAATAGCTAAGTAGCTACTAGTCAAAACTAAGTAGTAAACCTTAAAAACAACCAGAGAATAAGGACACATTTTTTTTCAAAGTCATATCAAAACTATGGAAACTGGAAGGAAACTAAATGGCACTTTTAAGCTGCTGAGAGAAGACACCTGCAAACGCATAATTCTATCTCCAGCAAAAATACTCTTCGACATATGAAGGCAATGTAAAGATATCTTCAGACACACAAAGAGAGCGCGCGAGCGAGAGAGAGAGAGAGAGAGAGAGATGCCTCTTCTTTATCCACTTCTCTATCAAAGAACACTTTGCTTCTCTCCATGTCTAGGCCACCATGAATAAAGCGGCAATGAACATAGAGGTGCATATATCTTTGCAAATAAATGTTTTCGAGTTTTTCAGGTAGATACCAAGAAGAGGGATTGCTGGGTCATATAGTAACTCTATTCTTAATACAGTCAAATGATTTTTGATAAAAAGGAATTCCATGGGCAAAGGAAAATGTTCTCAAGAAATGTTGGTGGAACAATTGAATACCCATCTGGGAAATGAAGGACATCAATGCCTACCTTCCACTGGACACTAAAACCAACTAAGGTGGATCATGGACCTAAAATAAGGCAACTACTAGAACTGCTAGGAGAACATCATTGTGACCTGTGGGTAAGCAAAGGTTCCTTATGGAGGATCCAAAAACCATACAAGAGACTTCATCACAATTTAAAAACTTCTATTCATCAGAAAGTACTATCGAGAAATAAATAAGCAAACTACGGACTGAGAAAAAATATTCACAACACATATATCTGATGAAGGGCTCGTATCACAACATAAAAAAGAAGTCTTGAAACTCAATAATAAAAGTAAAAACAATGCAGCTTTTTTTTTAATACCCCGGGGCTACAAGGTGGTGGCGGAGTAGGAGGATATACAGCACACCTCCTCTCACAACCAAATTGAAAATAAAACCAGAGAAGATTAGACACCAGAAATAAACCAAAGACTCCTCAAAAAAAGAGACTTTTAACCAAGGACAGGTAAAAAACCCAGCACCACCAGTAGGAAGGATGAATGAAGCGGGCAGAGGTGGCAGGGCTGAGGCAGCTTCCTCTTGAAAGAAGACAAGCCAAGCACGGACTGCCAGGATCAGCGGACCCTGTAGTGCCCAACAGGGAAAGGCTGTGGGGTTGGTCTCTGTCAGGCAGAGACGAGGCTCCCTGGAGACAATGTCACTATTTTTTTCCCTCTTAATTCTTTTTTTTACTTTTTTTTTTTTTTTTTACTGATGTTCGAATACAGTTGTCTCCATTTTCCCAACATCGCTTTCCCCCACCCTGCCCAAGCCCATGACCCATCCTCAATCCCACCCCCCTTGGCTCTGCCCCATGGGTCCCTCATTCATGTTCATTTACGTCCCTTTCCCTTCTTTCCCATGTTATTTCCCTCTCCCCTCCCCTCTGGTTACTGTCAGTCTGTTGTCGATTTCAACATCTCTGGCTATATTTTGTTTGCCAGTTTGTTTTGTTAGGTTCCACTTATAGGTGAGATCATGTGGTATTTGTCTTTCACGGCCTGGCTTACTTCACTTAGCATAATGCTCTCTAGTTCCATCCATGCTGTTGCGAAGGGTAGGAGCTCCTTCTTTCTCTCTGCTGTGTAGTATTCCATTGTGTAAATGTACTGTAGTTTATTGATCCACTCATTTACTGATGGGCACTTAGGCTGCTTCTAGTACTTGGCTATTGTAAATTGTGCTGCTGTGAACATTGGGGTGCATAGGTTCTTTTGAATTAGTGTTTCAGGGTTCTTAGGGTATAAACACAGCAGTGAAATTGTTGGGTCAAATGGCAGTTCCATTTTTAGTTTCTTGAAGAAATTCCATACTGTTTTCCACAGTGGCTGCACCAGTCTGCATTCCCACCAACAGTGCACTAGACTTCCCTTTTCTCCACATCCTCTCCAACACTTATTGTTTGTTGATTTGTTTATGATGGCCATTCTGACCAGTGTGAGGTTGTATCTCATTGTGGTTTTAATTTGCATCTCTCTAATGGCTAGTGATGCTGAGCATCCTTTCATATGTCTCTGGACCCTCTGAATGTCCTCCTTGGAGAAGTGTCTGTTCAGGTCCTTTGCCCATTTTTTAATTGGATTGTTTGTCTTCCTGGTGTGGAGTTGTGTGAATTCTTTATATATTTTGGAGATCAAACCCTTGTCCAAGATTTCACTGGCAAATATATTTTCCCATACAGTTGGTTCCCTTTCATTTTGGTAATTTTTCTTCAGCCATGCAGAAGCTTCTTATTTTGATGAAGTCCTATTTGTTTATTCTTTCTTCTATGTCCCTTGCTCTAGGGGACATATCAGTGAAAATATTGCTGTGTGCAATATCTGAGATTTTCCTGCCTATATTCTCCTCTAGGAATTTTATGGTATCGTGATTTATGTTCAAGTCTTTTATCCATCTTGAGTTTATTTTTGCGTATGGTGTAAGCTGGTGGTCAAGTTTCATGTTTTTACATGTAGCTGTCCAGATCTCCCAACACCATTTGTTGAAGAGGCTATTTTTATTCCATTTTATGCTTCTGCCTCCTTTGTTGAGTATTAATTGACCATAGAGACTTGGGTTTATTTCTGGGCTCTCTATTCTGTTCCATTGATCTATGTGTCTGTTCTTATGCCAGTACCAGACTGCTTTGAATACTGTGGCCTTGTAATATAGTTTGATGTCAGGTATGGTGATCCCTCCTACTTTGTTCTTCTTTCTCAAAATTGCTGCAGCTATTCAGGGTCATTTATGGTTCCATATAAATTTTTGAAGTGTTTGTTCTATACCTGTGAAATATGTCTTTGGTATTTTAATAAGGATTGCATTGAATCTATGAATTGCTTTAGGTAGTATAGACATTTTGATGATGTTAATTCTTCCAATCCATGAGCATGGCACATGCTTCCATTTGTTTGTGTCTTCCTTCATTTCTTTCTTCAGTGTTGTGTAGTTTTCTGAGTACAGGTCTTTTACCTCCTTGGTTAGGTTTATTCTGAGGTATTTTATTTTTCTTGTTGCTAGAGCAAATGGGATTTTTTCCCTCATTTCATTTCTGTCATTGTGGGTGTACCAAAATGCCTTTGATTTCTGAATATTGACTTTGTATCCCGCTGTTTTGCCACATTCACTATTAGATCGAGTAGTTTTTTGGTGGAGTCTGTAGGGTTTTCCATGTACACGATCATGTCATCTGCAAACAATGACAGTTTTACTTCCTCCTTTCCAATTTGGATGCCTTTTATTTCTTCTTCTTGTCTGATTGCTGTGGCTAGGACACTCAATACTATGTTGAATAGAAGTGGTGAAAGCAGACATCCTTGTCTTGTTCCTGATCTTAGTGAGAAAGTTTTTAGTTTTTGTCCATTGAGTATGATTTTGGCTGTAGGTCTCTCATATGTGGCCTTTATTATGTTGAGGAATGCTCCCTCTATTCCCACTTTGCTGACTGTTTTTATCATATGAGGGTGCTGTACCTTATCAAATGCTTCTCTGAATCTATTGATATAATCATGTGGTTTTTGTCTTTGCTGTTGTTTATGTGATATACTATGTTTATTGATTTGTGAATATTTTACCATCCTTGCATCCCTGGGGTGAATCCCACTTGATCATGGTGTATGATCTTTTTAATGTATTGCTGGATCCGGTTTGCCAATATTTTGTTGAGGATTTTAATGGCTATGTCTATCAGTGATATTGGCCTGTAGTTTTCTTTCTTTGTTATGTCCTTATTTGGTTTTGAGACTAGGATGATGCTGGCTTCATAAAAAGAGTTTGGGAGTCTTCCATCTTCTTGGATTTTTTGGAGAAGTCTGGGAAGGATAGGGGTTAGCTCTTCCTTACATGTTTTGTAAATTCTCCTGTGAAACTGTCTGGTCCAGGGCCTTTGTCTGCTGGGAGCTTTTTGATTACTGCTTTGATTTCATCAGCTGTTATTGGTCTGTTCAGGTTTTCTGCTAGTTCTTCATTCAGTTTTGGAAGATTCTATTTTTCTAGAAATTTGTCCGTTTCACCTAGGTTTTCAAATTTCTTGGCATACAGTTCTTCCTAGTAATTTCTTACAATCCTTTGTATTTATGTGGTGTCAGTTGTAATTTCTTCTTTTTTGATTGTGTTTATTTGGGACCTCTCTCTTTTTTTCTTGATGAGTCTGCTTAAAGGCTTGTCAATTTTGTTTATCTTTTCAAAGAACAAGCTCCTGGATTTATTGATCCTTAGAATTATTTCTTTAATCTCTATGTTGTTTAATTCTGCTCTGATCTTGGTTATTTCCTTCCTTCTACTTGTTCTGGGCTGTCTTTGTTGTTGTTGCTCTAGTTCTTATAGATGTAGGGTTAGGTTGTTTATTTGAAATGTTTCTATCTTTTTAGGTAGGACTGTATTGCTACGAACTTCCCTCTCAGGACTGCCTTTGCTGTGTCCCATAAGTTTGAACTGTTGTGAGTTCATTTTCATTTGTCTCCAGAAATTTTTTGATTTCTTCCTTGATCTCATTCTTGACCCATTGCTTAATAGCATGCTATTCAATCTCTATGAGTTTGAGTGTTTTTGAGTTTTTTGACCCTTGACACTTGCAGTTCCACCTGCCTGAAACCGAACTCCTCTGCCCATGCCTGCCCCACTTTTTTCTGGTTAACTCTTAAGCCTCCTTTAAAGCACAGCTTCACTGTTCCTTCCTCCAGCAGACTTTCTCGTGACCACTTCAATCCAGACTCAGGTTTCCCTATAATGCCCTTTCTTAGTATCTGGTATGTCTTCTTTTAGCACAGAGCAAAATTATAATTAAGTAAGGAGTCGCATCATTGTTGCTCAATGTCTATGTTCCCTCTACAATATAAGGTGTTCACCATGGTACACCCTTGCACAGATTAGGCACTCCAAGTTTGTTGGGTGAATGAGGAATGAATGAATGGTCAAGGCATAGAGATGCCTTCCCAGAACAAGTAGAATTAGAGCTGGGCCTTGAGGCAGGCCTGGACCCCATCATCAGAGTGGTAGAGTGGAAGGAGCACTGGACTGAGAGTTGGGAATCTCAGTTCTGGGTCCAGCTGTGTGACTCATCTATTCACTCAAGACATATTCACTAAATACCCACCAGGCACTGTGTTAGGTACTGGAGATACAGTAGTGAACAAATTGGTCATGGTTTCCTCCTCCTGGAGGAGTTGGAGAGGGCGGGGGGGGGGGGGAAAGATTACTTTGGGAGGTCAGAAGATAGCAGCAATCAAGATGGACAGGGTGGTGCATCTGGATGAAAAGAACTTCAGAGGAGCAGAGATTTTGCAGGATGTAGAAAGGAAACCATTAGGGGGTTCAAAGTCAACTCCACCAACATTACTACCATTTTCACTGACATCCTTCCTGTGGAGGAATGGAACACAGCAAACAAAACCACTGGCAGTTGTTTAATTTGGAATGCCTTGTTACAGGACTTGCCACCAGGAGGTGCTGTCAGCACTGGAAAAACTGGAAAGCCACCTTCCAAGCAGTCCCTGGAGGCAGGGAAAGTTTGTCTCACCTTGCGCTCCGAGGACACCTAGGGGTATTGTGAGATATTGCAAGGAGCTCAGCATCTTGCACAGTTGGCTGCATTTAACTAACTGTAGAGAGATTTTTAAATGTATGCAAATCTTAAAAAAAGAAAAAAGCCAAATTCCTAAATTTATTTTTAAAAGTTACCGCATTATTGAGAGGTTTTAGTTATCATATATTTTCTCAACAAAAGTACAGCTACTATCTATCACATAGGATTTGATGATAGGGATGATACTTTCTCCAGGGCAAAAGTATTCCTCATAACTGCAGGTTTTGAGAGTTGATTGGTAACACTGTACTTAAGTTTCTTCCAGAATCACTTTTTGTAAGAAAAATGGCATAGTTATGGAGAACGGAGAGCTGGAGTCAGCATTGTAGCAGCGGTAGTTACAACAGAATTCATTTTCATTATTGTCATCATTTGGATATTTACTGTGCACCAGAAACTGGTCTAAACGGTGTACATAAGTGTACTAATTTATTCCCTTCATAATCTTATGATATAGGTGCTATCATTAGCACCATTTGACAGAAAAATAGGGTCCAGAGGGGTTAGGTCATTTGCCCAAGGCCACATAGTTTAGCAGATGGTGATGGTAGAGGCAGTGGGGTGAACCTGAATTCATCTTCCCCCTACTCAGAATAGTCCAGGCTATCCAGCAGGAGAAAACACCTCTGAATAACAGTAGCTTAACTCAGCAGACATTACCAGTTCTATGCAGGCTGGCAGAGGCCTGGGCTTATCCTGTTAACTCAGGGACCCAGGCTGACATGTTTCATTTTGACAGACACTTTCACCATCATTATCACTGATTACCAGGCAGGCGAGAGTTTGCTCCAATGTCTGCAACTGAAATGAAATGTGGCTGCTTGAAGATGATACATACCATTTTTCACATTTCACATTGGCCAGAACAAGTAACACGCCATTCCCAATTTTAAGGTAGAAATGTACCCCTGCCATGAGCTTAGAAGGAGGCAAACCAAACCGTTTGGTATTAATGATTACCACAAACACGCAGACTCTGGGCAGGTCATGCCTCACTTAGCCTCAGTTTCCCTACCTACACCATGAGCGTAATCATTTTGTAAGGGTTCCTTGTCCTAAGGATCAAATAGCGATGCTAGTTACTGTTATGAGGCAGAATGGTTGCATCCAACCGAAAAGTTTCCATCAACTGAAAATATTAGTCCCATCACAGGGTGGCTCTGCAGCCCTCCATACAGAGCTGTCTGCGGATTAACCTTTATTGCTCACACATCCGAGGGCATGAAGGAGATGATTTTAACTTAAATCAACAATATGCCATTGTCATAGTCCTGGTGCTGGCTAGAAAGCTCGGTCTGGAGCCACCAGCTGTCCAAGTTCATGTTGAAAGCGTGTGCCACCTTTAACTTGAGCATGTAAGGGGCATGGTGAGTGTCCTCCCTCTAGACTCTTGGAGCTCTCAGATCAACAGGGCTGCTTATGTGGCTCCTCATGGTTTCACCCCACAGACTCTGCCCAGAGTGTCTGCTGATAGGCTATGCCACAGAAACTCCTTTACCAACCAGGGCAAGCCAGCGCTGAAGGGAGGACAAAAAATACCCTTAAAAAGAGCGCTTCCTAGAGTTCCATGCGAACCGTGACAGCATTGCCAGATGATTTGCTGACTCTTTCCCCGTGTGTTGTTTTTTAGGTAATTCATCCTCTTCCTTGCCCCTCTGATAGACTACCAGGGGTGTCCAACTCACTTTCACCGGGGGCACGTCAGCTGCGCAGTTGCCTTCAAAGGGCCGAACACAATTTTAGGACTGTATAAATGTAACTACTCCTTAACAGTTAAGCAAGAGCTTGGTGCTGCCACTGGATAGAAACAAGGTGCCAGGCTGGGTAAAATAAGGTGATGGGCTGGGTTTGGTCCGCGGGCCTTGTGTTTGCCTCCTGTGGACCAGGCTGTACGCTTTGTAGAGTGGGGCAACCATGCTTTCAAAACTGGGTTGTACAGCAGGTGTCAGCGGGTGTTAAAACCTTGCACTCAGCAGATGATGCTCAACAGATGTTTGCTGCATGACAATGCTTCTGAAGATTCTTCCAATAAATTAATATATGGTGACTTTCTTGTTGAATTTAGTGTCTAATTGGCAATTAGGCTAAACTTTAGGCCCTGAGGTTTTATGAAGCTAAAGGAAGGCCACAAATGGGGAGGGGCAATAGAAGGGCCTGGAAAGGAGGACATTCCAGGCAGAGGGAGCAGACGTACAGGCAGAAAAGCTCAGAGAAATATGGAGCATGGGGAGTGTATCAGGTAGCCTGGAAAGTTAAAACTGTAGGTTAGAAAGGTTCAGCTAGATGCCAAAAGAGGTCTAAAGTCAAAGTACCAGAGGGAGAAACAGCAGGGCTTCCCTGGAAACAATGAAAAAATGGCACAAAAGCGGCAGTGATGCCCTAGCTGGTGTGGGTCAGTGGACTGAGTGCTGGCCTGTGAACCAAAGGGTCGCTTGTTGGATTGTCAGTCAGGGCACATGCCTGGGTTGCCCACCAGGTCCCCAGCAGGGGGTGTGGGAGAGGCAGTGGATGGATGTATCTCTCACTCATCCATGTTTCTCTCCCTCTTTTTCTCCTTTCCTTCCCCATTCTCTAAAAATAAATAAATTTTTTAAAAAAGAGGCAGTGATGCGTCAAGTTCCGCAGACAAGAGCTCCCATGACTGCAAGGCAGGATGGGTGGAGAATATACATTAAGCTCCTAAAGCTTCCTCCTACTTAAGGGCCCCTCCCTGTCTCAACTAGGGATTAGCGACCGGGACACACACTTCTCAGTTTCCTAACGCCAAAAGCGCGCAGGAACTCAGCCTCACTTGTCACGTGCCCAGAAGAGCCCGTAGCACGTGACCTACCTCGAGCTTGGCCAATCAGCCTCTGCAGGGGCGGGGACGCCAAGCCCGAGGGGCGGGAGCAGCAGTGGAGGCCGCTTCTTCTCGCGAGTTTTGCCGCCATCGCTCCTCAGCCGCCCCACGGCTTGGCGTGAGGGTCTCGCGAGGCTTGGGCTCTGCGGCGGTAGGAGG